>NC_045565.1:29945858-30628715 GCF_009819795.1 Aythya fuligula
CACACACTAGTTGTCTGGAAAATTGGACTTTGCTACCTAGTGTCATGCACCACATGGAAACGTGTTATGTGGTTTAGCTCTAGCTTTCCTCCATCTCTGCTCTCATTGTGTATTGCTGAGTGGCTAGACACTTTTTCCAGAAGAGGAAACTGTCTTATAGGTATCTTCCCTTGTCTAGCAGGCTGTAGCCAACATAATGCTTCAGCTGACTTTCCAGCTGCATTACAATGCCCTGTTCACTCACCAGTGAAAACCTAATATGTGTTGGCATTTAGTAATAAGTTGTTTGCCTTCATTCCATGTACGCCTTTGACTTACAAAAAAATATCACATTAAACATGTTCAATACTTAACTCAGTGTTTGAAGCAACCTATTTTATACTCTGAGGAAAGAACAAAACAAAACAAAACAAAACAACAACAACAACAACAAAAAACAGATCTGAAAAATTATTAGAAAAAACATCATTTATCGTTAATTGAGCACTAGAAAGAATGGTTATATTTTATTGATAAAATGCAAAATTCCATCTTTCTTCTTACATTGGTGACATAGGAATTAAAGGTCTGAGAAAAATAAACATATTTTTACAGCTTGTACTGAGCATCTTCCTTGTTTCTGCTTTTCATATTTCTAGTGTATATGATCCTGGTTTAGCATATCTTGGGCCTTGTCATTCTGAGTAAAACAAACTCTTACTGTCAGTGTAGTTCACATTATATGTATCAGGTTTCATTTTCTGAAAATTGGGGGGGACATTACTAAAGAAGGGCCTGATCTGTAACTGGTAGTATGCAGGGAATTAAAGAAACAAACAAATGAACAATAAAATGAAATAAATAAAAGACAGTCTTAGCTGCAGTAAACCTTGATTCACTGAGTACAAATGAAGAGAGGACTAAGTAGCTGAAGTGTATTATCTGAATCTCTACTCCTGCATCAGTGAGTTCCAATGATTTTATTTTATTTTTTCCCTAGACTAATTCAGATATAAACATCATTCATTTTCAAGTTGAGCATTAAATCATGCACTCTGTGCTTTTGGAATAAAAAAAGCCATCACTTTTTAAAGTCAAGCTGTATTTTTTAAATCTCTGCTGGATCGTACATATACTTATTTTCAGAAATACTGGGTACTCAACAGGTCAGTGGGACCTATTTTGTTTTCAGCATAGAAAGAGAAACTACATTTTAAGATAATACATTTTAAGGTATATATTAGAAATTTTTGCCTTTCTCAGATAAAAGCATGAGGATTCTGGTACTATCTTACATAATACAGAAAAACAGATATAATCTCAAGTTGTTTTAATTCATATAGTCAGACTGTATCCAAAGTGTTGATATGGTAAATGGAAGATTACATTTATGAGATGTGAGTTGTTTCACTTTCAAAGAAAATAAGTTAATCTGCAACAATTTATTTATTTATATTCATCATTATTATTTAGTTTTGTTGGAGCACCTTTTGCTGCACTTGCATTTAAAAAGTCATGTTTAAAAATCATTGGCATCTTTTGCCTTTAAAGCTGCAGAGAATTAGGTCAAAATTTTCCTTCATCAAAGACAGAAATTCAGAAATGATGTTTGCCCGTAGGATAGGAGTGTATGCATGTTAGTGTAAAGGCCAGTGAAATATAACTGCAAGCAAATCTTTACTGTTGAAATCACAGGATTCATTCATTAAAATTGAAATGGAAGAGAAACAACATGCTGAAAAATTATAAAGCAAGGCAAATATTCTAATACTTTTCCAGTATTATTAGTTTATCTTTTCTAAGAAAGCTGTAGCTTTACCACAAATGGTTTATAGGTACAAGGGTATGCCTACATGAAACTGAATTTGCTAACGCTGTATTTGCCCACCTTTTGTGTTAGAACATTGCCAAAAGTAAGTTAAACAGACGTTTTGGGGTGCTTATATACGTCATAATTCATATTTCAGCTATGTATTCATAGCTTGTTAATGAAATAAACTGTGGGGATAATATAATTCTTTTCATTATGAACAATTATAAGTTTGGGGAAAAAAAAAAAAAAAGGTAATCAATTGCCAAATATAACAATATTGTTTTTAGGACCTCTTTGGAGCTACCTATCCAGGTGTTGTGATTGACCCTCAAAAATGGCCATAAAGGACATTATATAACTACAGTAACCCATGGCTACATTCTTAATCTACTACTGGTGATCCCAATAATCCACTGAGTATGGCTATTCAGTCTTCCTCTGTCTATAATGAAGGAATCTGTCTCTGCTCCAAGATTTTCCTGTTACTCTTTACTGATAGAATATTAATGTTGCCTATAAAAAAGCATAACTGATGCTAGTCTTTAAGACCCATAATCCAATAATGTCAAGCTGCCTGCATTGATTTCTGATCTCTGATTCCAGATTGGGCTTTCAAAATCAGTATTCCACACTGCACTCTTCCTATAGTTGTGGCATAAGGAATAGTTGTACTGTGCAACCAAAGCAAGATTTCCTCATGGTAGAGAAGCTGCTAAAAATCTGTATTATGTGATTCAATATTACCTATGAGCAGAGTACTCAATTCTGAATCTGAATAGTTTGTTTTGAGCACTGAAAAATGCTGGACGCCATTGGAAAAAGAGCTCTTCTTTGCAGGGATCCTGCAAAGTAGACCTTATCCAGAAGATTTTTCTGTAGTACCTTTAATGACTTGTGTACTCCACCTCTATGTCTGTGTGGCAGGGAAGGATCAGAGAATCCTTCCTGATTACACCCCTCCAGTGTTCTTATACAATGCATAATTGTGATCACTCAGCTCACCATCACAAAGAAAAGTCAGATCTCCGCTTCATGGGCAGGAGTGACCTCCTCCTCTGCAGTGCTACCTATCATTTGCCATATTGAAACTGTGAAATCTAATGTGAGTGGTCCTTTCATATATACAAAGATAGAAAGTTTTTTAGTCCCCATTTATCCCCAAGAGAGAATGTAAATGTATCCTGAATTCATGTGTTTGTAAAACACTCCTACTTAAATAACAATATTTAATGTGAGTGAAAATAACATTTTCCATGTTCATAATCAAGCAACCACAACATATACTAGGTTATTACAGCTCCATATAAGAAACAAAACCAAAACACCTTATGTTGGAAAATTTAAGCATTATACTCTAGCATACTTCCCTCAACTCCAAATGAGTTAGGAAAATTAATTAGCCAAATCATGGTTGACATGCTTTGTTTTAGAAACCCCTAGGGTGAGTCCTTGCTTTGCCTGCACTGTGATAAATACAGGTCTATTGAAAAGAACCACTGAGATGTATGGCACCTTTGACTCATAGATCATATCTATGTTTTCTTTTGTCTCCCAATTAAGGATGTTGTTGTTTTTTTTCTTGGTAAATAAATTTCAATTAATGAAATTCCAGCTGTCTCATATATTATAATGGTGTAAACTTGAAAACATTTAGCAGATGCCCATATAAAATCCATTAACACATAGCAGGTTCCCTGGCATTTAAAACCAATATGTCTCCAGCTGGAACAAATAATGGAAAACAAGTCCACGTTCTTGAAAAATTTATGGCGCTTTCTAATGCAGGTAAAAGATTCCGATACAGAAGGTACATTTTTTGGAAGAATAAAAAATGTCCTGTTTTCAGATTTGCAAGAGTAAAGTCAGGAGTATATTTTGTTGTATTCGTTTTTTCTTTATACAGGCCATATAAGATTGCATATTAAAAGAAGGAGCAAACTAAGATTCCAGGTAAAAGATGATACTGTTTCTAAGCTTTACCAGTCTTGAAATCATTCAAGAGTCTTTAAAAATTGGCAGTCAGGAACTCTGATAATTCTCCGTAAGCATTTTAATCTGATACAATTATTAAAACAACTTTAAGACTGCCATTGACATCTTATTAGTAGTTCACTGCTTGAAGTCTTTACTGGTAAAGTCAAGCTTGGGGAGAAAGTACAGGAATGGGAAAGGGAAAGATGACCTTGACTTGCATAAAGCTTGCAATATTTCATTTGGAAAGAAATTGTATTAGAAGAAAGCAGGTACAAGAGAGATGCACATAATGCAGAAACTGTGATGGAAGAGGATGGAAATGCAGTTTTGGAAGTCTGCTCGTTCAGATATAATCATTGCAATTTGGAAATTTTTAATTGCCTATTTTCATCTGTCAATATTTTTTTTTTTTAAAAAAAAGGAGATGAGGGAAATTGGATGCTGTGCAGAAAACAGTCTTTTTGTTCTTTTGGATTCTTTCTTAGTATTTATTGTGGTAGAAACATTAAGGATGGCATTTCATCCTTCTTGTGTGAGTTCTTCCACTATGTAGAGGGCCAGCAAAAGGCCCGTTTTCCATGTGAATCCATCTAGACTGCAATTTAAATGATGCACAGTGCTTATGACATCCATAGAGATGAATTCTTAATATTAAAATATTTTGTAAAGTGATATCTGTGTGAGGTTCTTCAATGCTTTTCTATGTTTTGCTGTGATTTAAGTTACTGCACTGTCAGTGTCTTCAAATAACCATGGCAAATTCAAATTTAAAGTCTGTCAGTTGGAAGGCAAATTCTAACAATTTACTGATAGTGATTTTCCTTTAAAATAGCTAACCTATGTCCTTACCACATACAGTTACAATGGCAATCCAGTAGTGCCTCATCTATTTTAAGGATTTAACTGCAAAGGTAAATCAGTGTGTAATGTTGAGGGATACAGAACAGTGCCTGTGGGAAGGCGGTGACTGCAGTACTGCTAAAAAGATGTTTAGCACATTGCTTCTTTAAATCAGGAAGAGGGTTATCAGATCAAACCAAATGAAGGAAACTAAACGTGGCTGGAGATTTTGACCCAGCTGAAGCTGCTGCTGGAAACGCATATCATTCTTGCAAAGAACTGCTGTGCTTCCCTTTGACAGTGTCATTGCCACAGTCCTGTACTTGGCTGTCCTCTCTGTTGTAAATTAGAATAGATGAAAGCTGTCGAGCCAAGCTAGTGATGGAGGCTAATTTGATGTGATATAATTGATGAACTCTAAATCGTCTCACTTCTCTCTCTTGAAACAGTCTGACTGGAGCTCAAAATGCCAGAGCACTTTGATTTACATTCTCTGTCACTTTTATATTGAATGTCTGTGTGGTACCAGTGAGGTGAACTCCTTTACAGTATTTTTTCTAATCCATAGAGTATTTACACGCAGATTGATGCAACCCCTTCTAGGAATGCTACCAGAAACTCTGATTTCTGTTTTTGCAGCTGCAGTGTGCACAACATTACTATCAAAATAATGAGAATAGCAACTTGACGTTTGGTGCTACAGATGTTGCCAGGATGGTTTCTTGCAATTAGTGTTGTGCATCTTATTCCAGAACTGAATTTTAGATTGAACGATTAGGTTATTTAGTACTCATAAGCCCAAATTTCTTTAATTCTGATGTTTAAATATTTTAGGAGGTTAGACAGGTTTTAGTCCCTTCAATAGCTGTAGCTCACTAGGTTACAGTTCAACTCTTAAAATAATTCTCCATTAAGGTATTGCAAACTTCAGGCTTCCTTATCTCAGCAGTTTCCTTTTACTGATACTTCCCTGTTCCAGATAGTTGAACTCCAAGTAAACTGTCTTGATTTCTTGGTTTCTTTCAAAGGTAAGAGATGGTTAATTGCCCTGCTCTCTTAGTTCTGTAGCCAAAGTGGATCAAAGTGGAGCTTTGTGATCAATTAATTGTTCAAGTACTTTTGAGCAACCACCATTAAAAGGTGCAACATCTCACATCTGCTAAATCTGTTGTCTCAAATGAAAAAAACAGCATGAATGAAGGAGAGCTGCTTTAGTTCACATTATTACTCTGATCAGATAGCAGAACTGCATCTGTTTCAAAGCCGTTCACTCCTCTGCACAAAATGAGTTGGCTATGGCCACATGCCATTCCCACTAGCAGCGTGTGCCAAATTCTTGCTGACCTGAAAGTACTAGGTATGGTGAGCAAATCTGTGAACTTTGGAATATTTTTTTGGACAAGTACACAAATTTCAGATCAGTATCCTAGTTTTACATCAGTTAGCTAAAAGCCTTCTCTCTGAAAATGCCAGATGGATGGGATTTCTTGTGATGATTTTCTGTATGCTCAGAGCAGCCAGACTTCCTGGTCCTGTATGTAACTTCAAAGTATGCTTTTACAAATGATTTGTGATTTGGTTGATGTGAAAAACTGTGGTTTTAGAGCTACTCTTGGATGGGACAGTTGCAATAAAAAGGCTATCATTGCCAGGATGAGTCTCATTTTTTTAATTAAGAGGGAGGCCATTAACCTGGTGCCTACTGCAACTGAAAGTACAAAAAAAAAAAAAAAAAAAAAAAGTACAGCTTTGTCGTGGTTCCGCTCGAGTGGGCAGCCGAGCTCCACCACAGCCGCTCTCTCACTCCCCCTCCTCAAAGAGGAATGGGGAGAAAATATGTGAAAAGGTCTCAAGGATTGAGATAAGGACGAGAAAATCACGCAATAATTATTGTAACGGGCAAAACAGACTCGGCATAAGGAGATAGTAAGATTTATTGCCTACAACTAACAAGCGAGAGAAGTGAGAAAACAAAGGAAAAAAAAACACAAAAGCACCTTCCCCCCCATCCACCCCTTTTCCACCTCCTCCCCCCGAGCGGCGCAGGGGAACAGGGAATGGGGGTTATGGTCAGTCTACAGCACTTCTTCTCTGCCGCTCCTTCTCGGTCACTCTTGTCCCCTGTGCTGTGGGGTCCCACCCACGGGATGCAGTCCTTGATGAACTGATCCGGCGTGGGCTTCCCACAGGCAGCAGCTCTTCCAGAACTGCTCCAGATATGGGTCCGTACCACGGGGTCCATCCCTCAGGAGAAAACTGCTCCAACCTGGCTCCCCTACGGGCAGCAGCTCCTGCCAGGTCACCTGCTCCTGCGTGGGCTCCTCTCCACGGGCTACAGGTCCGGCCCGGAATCTGCTCCAGCAGGGGTCTTCCACAGGCGGCAGCCTCCGTCGGTGCAGGGCCACCTGCTCCACCGTGGTCTCTTCCACGGGCTGCAGCGTGGAACCCTGCTCCACCGTGGTACTCCATGGGCTGCAGGGGGACATCCTGCTTCACCATGGTCCTCACCACAGGCCGCAGGGGACTTCTGCTCCGGCGCCTGGAGCACCTCTCCCCCTCCTTCTACACTGACCTTGGTGCAAGGCTGTTCTCTCACTCCTTTGACTCTCCCGGCTGCTGTGTGGCGCAGCGTTTTTTCCCTGTCTTAAATATGCTCTCACGGAGGCGCAAACAACATCGCTTATTGGCTCGGATCTGGAAAACAATGGGGCCCTTACCAAACATGGGGCAGCTTCTAGATCTTTCTCACAGAAACCACCCCTATAGCCCCCTGCTACCAAAACCTTGCCACGTAAATCCACTACAAGCTTTTGTAAGAATTGTCTAGAAGAGCTTTGCTCCCCCAACAGAGTAGCACAGGCCAAGTGTGGCATGCCCGCTCAGCTTGCGATGGCAAGGCTGTACAGCTCCTTTCACTGAGGATCCATTTACATCTGGTCATTTCTATCCTGATACAGGCAGGGCTACTGGTAAATCCACCTCTTTTTGGTTCCCTTTGTAAGACCGTGAAATTAATGCCTTTTTTATTATTATTATTTTTATTTTTTATTTAGTACTTTAAGAACTAAAGTTGGAAAGCATTTAAAGGCATCAATCAGTCACAGTACGTCACCAGTTTACCTTCCTTAATGGTAATGTCCCCAGTAAGATATAAATTACAGTTATCCCTTTCCAGCCTTCTTGGGTCTCACTTGTCCTAGCTTTAGGCACTGGAATGGGTTCCAGTGGTGGTGGTGGAGTCACTGTTCCTGGGGGTGTTTAAGTAAAGGTTGGACGTGGTACTTAGGGACATGGTTTAGCAGGTAATATTGGTGGTAGGTGGACAATTGGACCAGATGATCTTGGAGGTCATTTCCAAACTTAATGATTCCATGATTCTATGAAATTTATTCGAAAACATTAAGAGCATTGGCTAGTGTGCTGATCTGAGACTGTAAGGGTCTGCTATGAGACTTTAGATTGGACAAGTGAGACTCAGTATAGCATTACTTCTACAAGGCTTTTGACGATGTTTCACGTAACTCTCATAAACAACCTGAAGAAGCGTGTTCAGGCCAAAATTATTGACATTTGGATCTTGATGTAAGCTGTATTCTTAGGATGGCTAGTTGTAAGTTTTCCAGTGTGAAAAGGGAAAGATGTATCGAGTGGGGTTGTGCTGTGATCAGATTCTGGTGTTTAAGTAATGGACCATGGCTATTGCATATGTAGCTGTACATATTGCATATGTATTTGAAGTAAGAGAGTCCACAAAACATTCTGTCTTGCAGGACAAAATTACAACCTGTATAGAAGAAGATGAGAGAATGTGAAATAATTGTCTGGAAAGTTACAATTTCACAATGTTGTAGTTGGTAAATACAAGATTCTGCTCTGAAGAAGCATCTGCAGAAAAAAATGGTGGGGGGAAATGGGCAACAAGCTTGGTAAGAATATTCAGGAAATGAGGTAGAATTATGGATCAGAAGTGAAATGTACGTCTTTGCAAAGATACTGGCATAATACTATCAGCAAAAAGATCTGTAAGGCTGGAGAAATGACCTATGTATGTATGACCTGTGCAAGCTTTGGGGCTCCACTTTCTAATGAGGGTGTCATGCAGTTGGAGAGTGCAGAAGGGAGCACTGAAACTGGAAGCAAACATGGTGAAATAATACTTGTATACCCATGTTTGTTTGAAGTTGAGAAGGCTGAAGGGAAACTTCAAATTTATAAAGAGCTCCTGGAGAGGAGAAAAAAGTAATTTATTTTTTTTTTCCTCAGATTTAGACAGGACAAGAAGCACTTAACTTAAATGTCAGCATGGAGATTTAACTTAAATTTTAGAAAAGACTTTTCTGGCCTGTGGGGCTGTCAGGCACTCTAGAGCCCTGGAATGACTGGGAAACCTCCATCACTGGGGCCTTTCTAAGAAACTTGTGTATCTGCCAGAAAGATCATAATCACTCTGCAACCTGCCTTTGTGTAGAACTAATGCACAGAGGTGAACAAAGTGATCTCATGTGGTACAACTTACACAGTTTCTTTTATTAGACTGTGTTTAATATTTTTAAATCAATCTGAGTTACTGCTATAGGAACAGACTAAAATTTTTTCAGAGTTGGGAATTTAAGTTTGACTTCTGTTGTCTAAAGTAAGTCTAAACTAAAGCAGTTTTTAATGTGACAATAATGGTACCTCATTTTGATACCATTTGATACCATTCATGATACTTCATTTTGAAAGTAGTAGTTTAATAATGTGGATGGGATGCACTGATTTTTTTTTTTTTTTAAATGTAGGGTAGTTTAATTCTGTGTCTATTCTACTTATAAACATGGCACTTTATACATAAGTACTACACTATCACAGTTAATAATTCTTTAGAATACATTTTCAAAAACATTTATTTATGTGACGCATTGTAAATGAAAGAGTTCCAAAGAGTAGTTTGCATAATATGATACTCAAATCTCACTTTCATATTCTGAAATAATTAATTTTAACACATATTTTAATATATTCATTTATAAATAACTGTCCTTGGGCAAATACAGTGGAATGTCTTATGTGGAAACATTTTAACATATATAATTAGTGGCTCTGTTTCTCTTTTTTCTTTGTACACAGAATTAGTTTGCAGAATATTTATTTTTAGAAACTTTCTGTTAATTGAAAATGGATCTTCTAGCTAACAGCAAAATAACAGTTTTCTGAAAGGATTTTCTAAACCCACTTGATTAAGAAAAAGTGCAGTGCTGGGTTAGCAAGGCCTACAAAAAGACTTAAGTCTTGAGGAACATTTATAATGATTATTGTTACAGAGCTATGGAAATGCACAACATGAATTCCTAGTGATCTAAATGAGATAATAGGATTAGGTCTTGTATAGCACTTCTTAAAATTGAAAGTAGTAAATTGTGGTATAGAATTGAATTTAGAGCTTATTATTGATTCTTCACACCAGAAAAATCTTCCTATGCAAAATTAATCCTTAGGGAAAATATCTGAAGGATTGATCAGAACTTCATTGTAACATGAGCTTTCTGTCATAAATTGTCTGCAAATAAGCATAAACCAGTGTGTCATTTCCACTGTAATACCCAGCTTTTTATACTCAGTCATTTAGAGATGGGAATTCTATTCCAGAACTATTCTATTCTATTCCTAAACCTGAAGTCACATCAGATTCACATTTTGCTCTTTGCTTACTAATGTGCAATACATAAAATGTCTGTTCCTTGGATCTAGCAACAAAATGACCTTTTCAGGGCTCATCTTTTTTTCTCATTTTTGATTTGTTCAAGGGAAATTACAGACGACTGGTATTTGGTTTCCAAAAGGGATACATAAAAACTTGACCTTTTGGAACTGTTATTTTTTGGGATGTGTACACTGTATTTTAAGTATGTCTTAGCTGTTGTTTGCTGGACTATGTCTAGTTTAAATAACCCTTCATTTCATTCAGTGCAAAGCTAGGACAAAAAGTATAACTCCTCTCATATTTTTTTTTTCCCATGACAGACTTTGCACACACCTGAAAGCACTTTTTCTTCAGGCAATTTTAGAAGAAAGTGGCATGGAATAGCCTCTGATATCTTAGGATCGTTGTCTCATTGCCTACCTGAACGCTCCCATGTCAGAGCACTTTCCACTTAACAGACTGGGAAATAAGGCACAGGGAAGGCAAGTTACCTGTGTTATTTAGGAAGTTCATGATGGAGAGAGTGAGTGAATTGGATTGTAAGATTGTCACAAGTGTGAAAATTCCTGCTGCTTGCTTCCCTATGGTGGCTTTTGTCCAGCTTCTTAACGTCACCGTATCTCCTGCAATAATGGAATAGTGAGCTTAGTTCTCTTCAAAAGTGACAACATAGTTTAATGACTGGGACACACCATTCCAGTGAAATTGGATGATTTGGAAATTAACCAAGTAGGTTATTCAACACATAAATAAGAAATTCCTCTCCTTTCCAGCTATGTAAATAACTCATTTAATTTAAGAGATTTGTAACACCGATAGTTACAATGAGAAAAGTTACAGAGAAGACAATCTTTGCGCAAATTAAAGCAAATAATCAGAGCTACAATAAATTATGTACAGTTCAGTTTGAAAATGAGAATTTAGGATTTTCAAAGGGAAATAAATTCGGTTTCTAACTAATATATGTGTGGTCCAGACAGATCTGTACCCACTCAAACCCACTTAAGCTACTTCTATTGATTAGATATGGCAATAAAAAAAAAAAAAATCAAGAATATGTATGAATGACTAAATTATATGGCTTAGAGAAAATGTCAATTTTTGCAGGACTGTCCACTTATATATAATTACATATATATTTGTTTTTACCCCTGAAGTTTGTCAAACGCAATGTGGTCATAAATTAGTCAATGCATCTGTCATTGATGTTTTGACATTTTTTTCTCATTCCAAACACTTTTTCTTGAAATGCCATCTAACACAGGGCATTGTTAATGCTTTTGTTTTAGCCTTTTGGTGTTATTCACATCAGCATTTGACAGCACAGAAACAGGAGAGGAGGAGACCAAGCTGTAACTGCAGACAAGTCAGAGATGGGTGATGAATAAGCAGAATGGGAATTTCAGATTTGGCGTTTGGAAAAACTGTGTACCTAAAAAGTTGCCAAGAGAGCATGTAGAATCACTGTTCTTCAAGGTTTTGAATACTCATCTTGGGGAAGAGTCAGTCACGAACTTATATAATGTTGGTAGTAATCTTGTTGGGGGGGAGGGGGAGAGGAAGGAATAAATAAAATCTAAGATGTGAACGAAGGAAACCTAGGCAGAATTGTGTTGTTGCTAAAATAATTTTCACCCTTTCAACTGGTGTATCCTTCCTTATTTCTGAAGTAAGGTACTGGGACTGCCTGCCTCTAAACAGACAAAAGGAAGAATTTCTTGGTCTGGCTGTCAGAAGTCTTCTTAACATTTCAGAAGTGCTTGACCACCCTAGCTGTCAAGCTGTCCCATGAACTTTGACATACACACTGGTCTGTGCATGCTTTACAGTTCACTCTTTAACATACACCTTGCTAACTAATAGACTAAACTAAGGTGCCAATCCACATCAGAAGGATCTTTGAAAAGACTTTTCTATTCATCCTGTTATGGAACTAAAGTGGTCTCATCCTTTATGGCTATCCTAACCTATCAGTCTCTCAAGATTGTCTGTTACTGTCCAACAAAGGAAAAGTACACCTGTCCTAGTTCCTCACATCTCATTCTTTTTCAATTAGGGTTTTTAGAGGTGCATAGAAAAAAGCAGTGCTTGTCAAAAGAACAGTATCCTATTCCTAGAAAGAAAGAGAGAAAGAGAGAAAGGAAGCAATCTTCTAAATAGGAAAGAGAAGCAAAATGTTAACACTACCTAAAATACAAAAGCCTTGAAAAACGTAAGCCTGGGATTACTGAAATGTATTCTGATAATGTTAAATCATTGCAATATGTGCTTTGCATTGTGTTTTATTATACATGAATACATTATTGGCATCAAAATGTTTTGAATGCAAGTCTGAATGTTATCAAACAAAAGAAAACAAACAAACAATAAAATGAAAAAAGAAACATTTCTACGTAATAAGGACTTTTCAACAGATACATTTTCTTATTGTACAAGATCCTATGGAACTTTTTAATTCCCTCCAAACTGCATTTGTCAGAGAAGTGTATCCCCCATGAGATTTTTTTTTTTTTTTTATGATCAGCAGTAAAATCTAATTGTAATACCCAGATATTTCCCTGATATTTACTTCTAAATAGGTCGTTCTGTTCTGTTCTTATTTGACTATCAAAGCAGAACTAAAAAATAAAATAAACTAGTGATAAATATGTCTACATATCCATGGAAAGTCTGGTGAAATGTATGTTTCCATGACAAGGAAATAATTATGCCAAAAATGGTTGTTTCATAAGAACTGTTCTTGAACTATATAGGTTTTGAGTGAGAAATGGGTGAAATAATCTATACTAACATCTTATTGTTCTTCATTGATGACAAATACAATTTTATACTTCAGAAAAATGCTATACATAAATATAAATTAATTTAAAAAATAGTACTTTGAAATTATTGGAAAACAAACAAACACAGAGACACCTATAAAACAAATATCATCAATATTCTTGGGCTTAAAGAGATTTTAAATTATAGTAAGCTTGAAATTAGTTGTCTGGTCAGCCAGACAGAGGCCATTGACTTTCTCAGTTCTGTGCTGAGATATTTAGATTCTGAAGTTCCCATAATTTTAAGTGAATGTTTAGGCATACGCTTCATTCTGAATATTATAAATTAAATTTGTGATTCAGTAGTTAAATATTGTAGTAATCCCAACCTATTTTTTATCTCCAAGTGAAAAATCCCCCTATTCCTGAAGAAGTATGTTGAGATTTTTATTTTTTGGTATGAATTTAAAATGTAGTATTTATATATATATATATATATATGGTAAAACCAGTGTAGTTCCACTTCTGCTCTCCTATATTTATTTATTCTACCTGATCTGTGATGCAATCTATGTGTTTTTTCATTTCTTTGACTGTTGCGAAAAAGGTCAGGAAGAACCTCTTCTCTCTTCTTATAATACCCGTGTTTGGATAAATTCTTGGAGAGTTTCCCTGTTTCCTGACCTATTGGGTGAATTATGGGGTTTTCTGCATACCTGAATGAACTATGTGCAACCAGTGTGTGGCTGGAGCACAGGGTGTCACACCTGAATGCCACCTGTGAGGCAATAACCTAGCTCACAACATTTTCTGGAACAACATTTTCTCACAACAAAACTGGAATTTTGCCTTTTACATAGTCTTGATGCATGAACAGTTGTAAATGGTGGGAGTTAGAGAACCTTCTCTATCTACAAAACTGATTTTAAGCATCATAATATCTTATTGCTTTTCTCCCCATTCCCACTTATTTTTTCTCTTCTGCACCTTGTAGGGAGCTTTAAAATGCTGAACAGAAAGAAGTAGAATTTTTAATAGAACTTTTTTTTTTTTTTGATGTGAAATGCTCAGCTGCCAGCTCAGCAGCACTTCATGGGTAGCTGAAGCTTTTAAAATGTTCATTCTTGTTTACAGAGCTAATTAAGAGTCTTCATGGTACTAATCTTTGTAGTACTATTTGTAAATGACAGAGTATCAAAATTACAGCAACTGCCTTGTGAATGAAAAAGTTTTACTGAATGCATGGCTAGAAGCAAAGGTGAAGAAAACTTCTAGCCTTAAAAAACTGAGAGCGTATCAAATACTCATTCCTTGGTAATCTGTATTGACTAAATCTTTTAAATAATCATTTGTGCACTTGGAGCATAGGTTATTCTGCTCATTTAACTACTTTCCCCAAGCAATTCTATTTGTTTAAAACAATGTTTGGTTTCCTATTAAAATGTAACCATTTGCCAATGGCTCAATGCAATTAAAATACTGTAATGAGTTCCATATGGCAGGACTACTCTAATAACATAGTTTTCTTTAATTTTTGTTGTTTTAGGAAGAAAATGAGTTAGATATAGTAATTTTAGCATGTAGGGACTCAGTATTTTTATACTTTAAATTTTTGTGGTGTTTATCAAGTTGTTGGTAAGACGAGAGCCATAGCAGTTATTTCTGGCTGTAAATCTATGAATATTGTATTGATGCAAATCAGTACTCATGTAAATCAGAAGCCACCAGTTTCAGTTTTAAATGAAGGCTTAAAAACCTATTTTTTATCCATCTGTATATTCAAATTAAGCTTTTAATTATTTAGTGACTATTTTATTTATTGACTATAAACCTCACAGGCAGATCGCAGACATCAATTATCCCCTTGATACAATATACTGAGGGCCCATTTGTGGGGGTACTGACAAATACAGTGCATGTTTTTTTGAAAAATAAAATAAAAACAGGCCTTGGGAATGTACTAGGTATGAGTTAAGAGAATACTGTACAGTTTTGTTTTTAATGGTACAAGTGCTACTTTAGATTTCTGAAGACAGTCTTAAAACACAAGTAAAGGAAAAAATGCACGAGGTATTACAAAGCAAGGTTGTTGCTTTGTAACAAGCCTTAAATCAAGAGTGTTTATTAGTAAGCTGCCGACAAGTATTTGTTTGTGTTCCTTTTATTATATCAAAGGCTTTTATGAACAGTACGTCACAGTGCAAGTGTCATTTACATTCAAATGCCAGTTTCTAATGTTTTATGCTTTCCAGAGAAGTAATAGGGAGAAAACCACGAAGAAAATGAAACTTAGATCTTTTCTAATAAAACATTTTTATAAGTGTTTTGTCTTTTCAAGATGCTGTGACATCCTGTTCAGTTGAAGGAGCACACGACTTTAATTGCACAACTCATTCACTTTAAATATTTAATAATGCTTTTATTAGTTGCACTGAACCAGTGAAGTAAGATCTGTAATATCTAGTGCTGGTCATCATTTTTATTCATCATGGTTTAATAAGCATTATAATTACAGATTGAAGAAGAAATATGAGTTAGCTTTGTGGTTTTGCTTGGGACTTCTGTGCACAGTGGTATGATTGGAAGGGATTGTACAAGCTCTGTGAGCATAACTGATCATATTCAAATATACTGATGCAGGTTTCCCAGTACTGACACATTATTCTTCATATTTAAGTAACTGCAGGAAAGATGCTCCATAAAATTATGAGTCCTGACACTATTAACTCCATCTGGCTTAGTAGTGAAGTATGAAAATTTGAAGGCCAAGTGGGCTTGTTCTTGGCAGGTGTTCTGCTGCATGCTTTATCAGTGGAATTAGACTTCAGCTATTTTTACCAAACATTTCCCATATCTGTTTCCAACTAGCACAAATAGCAAAGTTATTTTGAATGAATAGCCAGTTAGGGGAGCGTTCATTTGGAGACTTCATCAGTGTTCAAGCTGAAAGACTGTTTGTAGACAACATGCGCTCTCCAGGCTCACTCCTCAAGTAAATATAGATGATGATCTTTTAGTATAAATTTCTCCCTTTAATATTAAAAATATGACTATTTGCATGCTATTTGCATTCTAATGTTGTAATGGGAGGTATAGTAGGGCAGCCTAATATCTGGTGCACTTTTTAATGTTTTGTTAAAACATCATTTTTTCCCCATCAGCAACTTATGCGGGAGCGACAGCAGATGGCCAGCCGCCCCTTTGCTTCTGTCGATGTAGCACTGGAAGTAGGAGCTGAGCAAACAGACTTTCTACGAGGGCCATTAGAGGTAGGAACAGTGGTGCTGACAAGGGACCATTGTGATTTGCATATTTATATTGCTAGTCTCATCTGCATCTGCTTCTGAAACCAAGCAGTCTGATTACCTGGAGCTGACAAGTCTCAGCTACATATGTTATGCCATTTTCAAGGTGCATAGTTTTAATAGCATGACATGAGCTGTAACAAAAGCCACTGGAGAATCTATTAGCCTCGGCTGGAGCGACAGCTCACCTGGCACTCCTTTCCTGATGGATATGAGCTGAAGGAATGCAAGACACAAGAGAAAGCAAACCTCATGCTCAGTCCTTTGAGTACAGAGTGCCCCCTAGTTAACATCTATCTTAATTAGCAGATATTACAGCAAACAATTAAAGAAATAAATAAAGCAACTGTGAGTAGCATTTCCATGTTGTTTTATATGTACAGGTTTAAAGAATACAGAGTATACTGCATATTTTCGTTTGTAGATAATGGCTACATTACTGCATTCTTTTATTGTAATTGCAGACCATTGAAAAAGAAATAATAATATGCAAGGCAATGTAATACTGGAATAGTGTAATAATGCATGAAATGAATTCTGGACGTTTCACCCAAAAATAGAAGGAGAATTACAATATGTGGATAATAATGTATATCTAATCTAGGTTGGGCTTTTGGTAGATTGTAATCCTCTATTCCTTTACTTTTATTTATAATACTGTGTTTACAGTTATTACTTTATCTTATTTATGATGGGACCTGAGAATGAGGTGTGATAGCTTTGAAATCTTTCAAGATTGTACTTTTCTTTTCACTGCTGCCAATTCCTCTTAAATTCAAAGCTTCTCTTACTTTTCTCAATAGCCTCTTTGAATGGAAGATTAAATACACTATCAAATCTCTAAGGTTTATGGAGAAGTGAGCAATGTGAAAAACAGATTCCTAGCAGGAAGAAAAAGAATCAGCTCTTGAGTACTTATCAAATTGAGGCTCTCTGTCCTGCTACTGTATAAGAAGCAATCACAATTGTTCTTGCTGACATAGTTTAAATACTTGGAATAGATGGTACATAAAAATGCCATATCTTTTTGGAGATGCCTTGTTATTTTCAGACCAAATTACTAGGACACACACACACCCCTTCACCATATTTCTGTCTCCTTTTATCATGGAACAGAAGACCTCTACAGCCTTCCATACTGAGGACAAAGTACACTGTAGTTAAAAGTTAACTTTTTGGAATGTGTTTTCATTGCTTCTATGATGACATCTGAGAACATTTTCTCTGTTGTCTTTTCAGAGGGAGGCAATGAGTGGGAGCTGAGGCGTCCAAACTCTAATTCTGTACATACTGATTATTTAATTAAACTTTAGAAGTAAACATCACAAGTTAATTGCCACATTTTCTTCTCTAGTGTCTTTTATTTAGCACTAAAGAGGTAGATGCTAAAATATTTTAATTATATTTTACAGTTTTTATTAGCTTTTTCTTCCTAGACTAAGCATTTTCTAGTAATTGCTTAGTATTCAGTAACCATAGGGTTTGTGTGTGTATGTGCGTGTTTTTTTTTTTTTTCTTTTACTAATTAATATATAGTTATACACAGAATGGAGACCATTCAAAGTTTCCTCAGAATTAAAATATATTGTTCTATATCAAAACAAAACATTTTGGATTAAACAAATGTGATTCTGGATATTGATTGTCCTTTTATGTATATTATGTAAGAAAGTGCTATATTGACTTTTTGTTCCAGGTCTTTCCTGAATTTGCAAAAGAAGGACACTAGAAGTTTTAATTGCAATTCTGTTCAGTCTTAGCTCGTTTTTGGACTGAAGATCTTTTTTGGATCACATGATTCTAGGATACAATGCTTAAATAAAGGATAAAGCTATAACTTTTTTTAAATTAAATTAGAATGATAAAATTATTCTAATAATACTGTGATATCTGATGCCCATTGTGATCATTTAAAATTAGAGTTCTTTTGGTAAAAAAAAATGAGCAAGATGCACAAACTCCCTTCTAAACGTTCCACCAGCATTTTGGAGATCTTCATTGACATACTAGGGGTTCCAGTTTGGATGGTGGGGCATTGTGACCCCTAACCTCATGACTTCATTGATGTTGTGTGCTACATACTGTAGATGTTATTGATATACTTTTTATTGACACTGTGTTTCCAATCACATTGTATTGATCCATGTGCCCTTTGAACACAGTGCAATGTCATTGAATTGTTGCATACATTACTGCATCTCCCAACTGCATAGTAAGACTGCTGTTCATTAATGTCATCTGACTTATGTGGTGGTGGTTTTGTACAGCTGGTGTTCTAAATTTATATGGATGGTCTCATGCATGTCAATGCTCATCTACACGGTAATTTTGATTAGCTTTTGTTTTATTATTTGTATTTATTTTTAAATACCTGGAAGAATTATTTTACTATAAAATTTTAGTTTGCGGTAGTGAGGTACTTTTTGTCCAGTGTTTGGAATCTGTATTTTAAAAAGTAAGAATATGGATACTGTATTTACAGTGATTGCCTACTTTAGATACTTATAATACAACTAATAATATTTGGGTCTATTTTACATTATCCACAATTTACAACAAATTAAAATCTTGAGAACTACAGGAGAGTGCAAAATTTTGTTATTTTTGTTGTTTTGAGCTGTCTTTCTACTTTGGTGTCTTTACCAGCCAGTCTGTTTTTCTTAATGTTTTGCCAACAAAATGACAGTATCCTAAAAAAGAAAAATAAAAAATCATATGCATCATATTCCTCCAGTTTCCTGCTGTCTGAATAAGTTTTCAGGCACTGGCAATAGCCTTTGCTCTTCCCAATTTAAATCATATTAATCATCCATCTTTACCTCTTCAGGCTTTCTTTCTGTGCAACTGATTTCACAACATGACATTACCAAGTCTCATCTTGTCATCCATTCTGGCATGTTGGCTATTTATCAGCTCTTAAATATGTTATTGTCAGCTTAAACTTAATAAAGGAAAAATCAAACTTTGTTTTTCCCTTGCTCTCTGTCCCTATTGGTCAGCTGTCCCTACGCATCAGCCACCATCCTGCTAATAATATTGACAGCATAGTACTATCCTAATTCTAAATGTTTGAAGCAATGCATTGCTTCAAAATCCCATTGTAGCTTGATATTTATGATACTAATCTTGTGCCCTATTCTGGAGAAAAAAAAAAAAATACCTATGCCAACCCCAATCTGCATCATAATTTGCTTCCATTATGATGCCAGCAGAGGGGAGGTAGGGAAGTCTGGTGGGCAGTGAGCCTCCAGGTCCCAAGAGGAGAACAGGCAAGGGGAGTAGCTGGTATCCAGGGGCAGGTTAAAGAAAAGAAGAAATTCCTGTGGTTCCACTGGTTGCAGTTTCATGTAGTGAAGGCTCTTTCGGAAGCAGAGAAAGAAAGCATCAAAAGCTCCCTGTTCGGAGTTTGATAATTTTTGTGGTATTTTGTGAGACCACCATATTTTTTTCAGTACTAGATTCATAAAAATTTAAATAGCATTGTAGATCAATAGACATGATACATCTTGCCATGCAGTGCCATCAGTATTAAAATGTTTTATTTATTTATTTATTTTGTTTATTTTTCTCTAGACATGGCTGCTTTTTGATTCATTCTTCATAGATGATGCCTCCTATAAGGCAATATTTTTTTCCCAAAATACAAATCACTTTTGAAAATTCACTTCCACCATTCTGCTGATGGTCATTTCACTTACTTCCATGATAAGAGAAAATATATTTTTTTTTCCTGTCCTGTTTTGCCTAACTTCTGTGTGCTTTTCAGCTATTTCATAGCCCATGCATTTTTTTTTTTGAAATAGAGACACGTTCTTTTTTTTTTTTTATGCCTGTAAGATAAGGTGGGCACAGTTGTAAATTCTGATGTAAGGTCATGCTAAGTCTCTGAACAGCAGCATCTACTGTGCCAAATCTGCTGGTGTACAGACAGATGTATTATTGTCTGCGTAAGAACCAAATGCAGATTTGCTCTTATGCTTATCATACATTTGATATCTATGCAGTCTGAATGGGATTTCTTTTTTCAAATTGATATTCTTTAATAATTATTTCTGCAGAAAAGCATGCAGTAATCGTTACAATTATTTTTCCATCGAGTTACTGCATTCCTTGTAGAATTGTCACAGAAGTTAGATTGTTCCCTACTTCTAACAAGGTAAGATGATCTAAAGAATTTTGAAATTCAAATAAAATCTGTTCTTGTTTCTTTAGTAAGTAGCAAGAAATATTTATGGTACATTAAATATGTCTTGAATTTCAGGCACTGCTGAGAAGTATAAAGCAACAATAATCAATTATTTCTCGTTTATTTGAGTAACAGAAATGGAATTTATGCACCAACACCAGTAGCTATCCTTATGCCAAGAATGGCTATTGGAAATCAGAGTGACTTATTAAAACACATTAAAATCCTGTACTAGAGGTGTGGGGGGTGTAGGTAGCTGAAGTTTATATTAATAAGCTATGTTGCTGTTTTCCCTCACCAATATAGTCTCAGGACTTTTTAGCTTGCTTTTTAAATAAGTCCAGTTAAGTTCTATTCATTTTCTTGTTTAATTTGAATAATTCAATGAGTAATTTCTGAAACTGCAACCTAAGCATTCTTTACTATTTTGTACAAAATGAAACTAGTTGTATGCTTTCTCAGCATTACACTTGCATTATTTTGATGACATAATGCTTAAAATCAAGGAACAGACTCTTCCTAATTCTGTGTTACAGGTCATCAGATTGCCCCCTAATATTCCCAGTTCCTAATTTTAGTCTCAGTAAAAGAGGATAAATTAACTCATATTGTAAGAGAGTAATAATTTATTGAAGACAATGATGAATTTTCCCTAGAGTGGTCATCTTGTTTTCACTGACCATAAATGCAATATATATTTGGCAAGAGGTGCTATCAACTATACTTTCAGATTTGCTTACTTAAAAAGTCATGCTATATACTTTACAAAGTTGTAAGTGTGTCTTATGCAAATTGATTAGGGAACTGAACTCCAGGAACTTTAAAGAACAGATTAAGTATATAAAATATTATTATTTTTGTTTAAAATATGACCAGATCTGTTTATTCTTTGTTGTTATGATGGGATAACTAGACATTAACATGCTCTGTCTTGTGGGAAGAGTAGACATTCTCCTGGATGGGGAAAGATGGTTTTGCTGGCTAATCTATCTATCTTTTTCTATCTTTATGATTAGAGCTTAGGAAGGTTCAGTGTCAGGTATAGATGCAGCTCATGAAATAGTTAAGCTGCAATCATGTAGAACAAATTGCAGATTGTTCTGAATATTTCTAGGGCCTGGGAAAACCATAGGTGGACTCAGTGGAGCAGAAACAGTTTAGAGACATCTACCCTGTTACTTCTTATTAATGCCATTCAGAAACTAAGGGTGTATTGTTTCTTTTGTAATGTAGAAGGCTTTGGATATGCATGTTTTTAGAATTCTCAGTCTCTTTAATTTTCTTTTTCCATTTCTCATTTTCATGGTATGTCTGTAAGCCAAGCTCTGCTTGGCGTTGGAAAGACCTAAGTATCATGTCCAGTTTGTAGCACAGTAACTCAAAGAGGACCAGAGGAGAGAGAATCTGGTTGCGAACAATGTGAGCAATCAGAGACTTAGAAAATATGACTACAAGGAAAAGTCAAGGAAATTGGAGTAGACTATTAAAAGGAGTCAAAATAATAACTTTCAAATATGCAAAAGGTTAGTAGCAATCAGGAGGGCAATAATCTTTTCTTTGTGTGCACTGTAGGCAGCAAAGGTGTAATGGACTTAAATTGTAGTAGAGAAGTCTTAGGATTGATATCAGGAAAAACTGCTCATAATAAAACTGAATCGCTGGAAGCAATTGCCTGGGGAGGTGATGGATTATTATTTTATTTTATTTTTTTTTTAAGTTTTTTAGAACAAGTTGGACAAACATTTCTCAGGAACTACGTACCTAATAGCCACATTAGCTTCTCTCCTTTCAGCTCTGCCTATACTATGATTTGGATTGCCACCTAGCTCTTCCTTCTGCATACTCTGAAAATTTTCCATTTCTGTTGTACACCTTAATTACGTTCATTGCACTATTAGTTTTCTGTAACTGAATGCTTCTGACCCTTTTCACTGTTGTTCTTATCTTCATTAAATCACAACCTCAGCTTTCTTTGAAGATCAGAAACTGTTAAGTCATCTCTGACCCCCAGTCTCTCTATGACTGTTGGTTTGCCTAATGTAATCTCCAATTCATTCTGGAATAGCTTTATTTTTCTCCTTGAAGTTTATATTCATGATATAATTATTTTTTATCTTAACCACTGCATTACCATTTTTATAGCCTTTCAAGATCCATACATCCTAAACTACAAGATCTCAGAGAAATGTAGTCAGGTGATACATCTGACACTGAAAAAAAAGAATCTGTATTGGGTCACATTTCCCGTTTTTGTCTGTATTACTCAAGGATTAGGCTAAATTTGCTGTACAGTGTCTCAAGAACTCCACTACCTTATGCTTCATTTTGACCTTGATCACTCACTGCATTCTGCTATCCCATTGCTTCAGCCCTGTTTATCTCTTTTTTTTTTTTTTTTTTCTTTTTTCCGTCCTAAACTATTGAGTCACTTTATTTTAAATCTACTTTCAAATCTTTCTTTTCTCTTTTGCAAAGCATTGATTCTCCTTGGGTATCCTTCTGTGATAGCATGTATAAGGTATGCTATATCAAATGCAAAAATCACATTCTGTTGTTCTTTCATTCGAGGAAAGCACTAACTTGAAAACAGAATTGTTTTGTCCCTGCAATAATTCCTCCCTTGTAGAATGATGTTTTTCATGAAATAAAAATTTTACTTTTCACACTATTTATTGTGTAATTCAGTGGTCATATATAACATTGTAGCTCTGCCTGATCAAGTATCTTTATATTTGCATACAACTTCGGTAGCTTCTGCTTAAATTTATGTCTAGCAATGTCTGAACGTTCTGTGCCTGTGATTCAGAACAAACACCTCATCTAGTTGCATGCACATAATGGTCACTGCTATGATATTTTTTCTTTGTGTTTTGCCTACTATCTCTGTTCAGTAATAAGTGTATGGATGTCCAATTCCTTGCCTGGAGTCAAGTTAACAAAATTTTAAGATTTATAAGAAATAGTTCCCTCCTTTGGCATATGTGAACTCTAATAGTCTGAGAAATGCTGTCTGGAATAAGCCGAGTCATTTTTTAATACTGACCACAATTATCTTATGTTAATTGTTACAATATACACCAACACCTCAAAACTTGTTGATGTCTTGACAGAATCCTTACATTAAATGATTTTTTAAAAGGAAAATCTAGATTAATTCTGGAATGCATGCAGTCTCTAAACTCACAGAAAACACATTTTTAGTTCCTGAATTCTCGTTTGATTACTTATTTCTGTTGAATCAATTTACCCAAAAGGGTGAACAGACATTGTGAGTATGCCTTAAAAATGATGCACAGGAGATATTTATACTTCCGAGTTAGTCTCCTAATATTTCATGCTAGCAAGAAAGTAAAATGTCTACTTAGCAGCCTATGTGCTCTAGGACCTGTGAATCCAGTTCAGAAAACCTGATTTTGTTCATTTTTAAAAAAAATAAAAATGCATCTTTCCACTTCACAAAATTTATTTTGCACATGTACTGCATAATCAAATGACTATAGAAACTACTTGGATAGAAATATATGATTTGTGTTGAAGAAAATTGCCAACAAATTTTATGCTCAATTGGAACAATTAGCTGGATTTTTGGCTGACTAGCTAAATGTAGGTGTTTCAGCGATATTGGCATGCTGTGAATAGAAATTGTTAAATTGGTGTATTATGTTATGCATAGATGCAAATTGAAAGTATCAAAATACATATTCTGATTGTTTTCAAGCAGAAGTGTTTAGATGTGTCTGTAAATGTTATGAAAAATGACACTGTACGTGTCCTATGTTCATTAATATTAATAAATAAAATCTTGTTTCATAAAGTAGATAGATACAAAATTCAGTGGATGCAGAATAAAATACATATGTTTGTAGCTCTAGGATTGTCTTTTAACAAAGTTTGCTTATGGGAATCTTGCCTTTGGATAGCAAGTCCATGACAATGTAATTTTTCCAGAATTGTGTAAACACCAAAGCATGGAAACAACTATACTCTCAGGATAACTATAGAGCACACAAAATGATTTTTTTTCTTGGTTTCTTTGGCTGGGCCTTTCACCTGGTTTGTACATGCCATTCTCTGACAGGATGCTCTTTGAACATGTTTTCTGAGTATTTCTTTTGGTTTTAGATCAGAAGTTATTTATACACTTTTCTTTAAACTTTCTTTAAAAGGAAAGGAGAAGAGGAACAAATAGATACAGAAGCCATTGTCTTTTATCAAGTATTTCCCATGCTTCCAGGTGTAACTGGCCACTGTAATGTGGTGGCTGATACTTGGCAGCTTGTACTCCTTAGCTTTACCTTGTAGGGTTTACCTGAATGCTGTTTCCTAGCTCTGTAATTGAGTTTCAGTTCATCCAGCTAGCAACAATGCATACTGAAACAACAAAAGTGTCTAATTTTGGTGTCTAACTTTCATTTGCCTGCTTGCTTTGGGCTCGTGAATTTCCAGTTGCACAGGGAAGTTTCAAGAAAAAGGACAGAGCAGGTTCCTCTACATGACACCCTCCTGGATTTAGTAGAGATTGAAGTTCAGCTCTTTTGTTGTCTGGATCATTCTTCATCTGTGCTATTGGAAAAAAGGAAAATGCGAGTCCTACTCTAATCTGCCTATCAACAGAGTGGGGGAAATTTAATGTAGCATACTGCACAGCATTTCTTCTTGTTCCCTAACTTTTCAGTTGAAGAAGCCTGCAGTTTAGACATTATTTTTTCCCTCTGCATATTTTGAGAAGCAGCTTCCATTTTTACACTGATTGTTTAGAAAAGTATTGTAGTAGCTACAGGCAGACTAGATCACTTTGGTGAGAGGAACCCAATAGTGTCAGTTTTAGTAATAATCTCAACATTTCTTATTACATAAAATATCATAATATTCTTAAAACTTGAAAAATTAATAACTTCAATCAGGACTTAGGGCACAATGGTATGATTCTTAAAAGGTTCTGAAGGAGTTGTTTCCTTGTAAAATTTCTGTTGGAAATCAAAGGATTATGAATGGTGTATTGAAGTGTAGTAGATTCTGTAGTAATGTAGAAGTTACAAAGACAGTTAGACTGCAGTGAAATTTGGAATATCAATAAATTTGAATCAGAGCTCTCTCTATAACAGGAGCTCCTTTAAAGAGTAAGCAATATTTGTGATATGTTATTGCTTACAGTTATAAATATAATGTATTATACTAACCTATTAGAGCTTCCTATAGCAAATACCATAAAACATTATTGTTCATTAGCGTGAAGTGTTCATTAGTGTAAAGTTTAACAGATATGTATGAAATTTTCCTTTTTTTTTTTTCATCTTTGGTACATATTCACATTATTGGAATTTTATTTGTTAGAAGTTTTACTTTTCCAGTGCTATTCCTCATCCTACAACCTTGGTGAGATGACCTTTTTCTTATCTTTATTATCCAGCTTTTGGTAAGAAACAGAAAGTTTAAAGGGACACTTGCTGTCAGCTTCTTTTTTCCACTATTTAGGCCTTAGAAAAAAATGTATAAATATTGAACCAGCTGGAGTTAATAAATAAAATTATTCTGTTCTGCAGACACCTTAATGGTTATTAAAAGAAAAGGCACTGGGCTTCTGGAAAGGTAGACGAGCAATGCATTTTATATTGAGATATTTTTTGTATTGTAGGAAACCGAAGGAATCAAATGTTGAACACA
Source organism: Aythya fuligula (assembly GCF_009819795.1). Classification (NCBI taxonomy): domain Eukaryota; kingdom Metazoa; phylum Chordata; class Aves; order Anseriformes; family Anatidae; genus Aythya; species Aythya fuligula. The sequence continues at coordinate 29,972,065 of NC_045565.1, forward strand.
CTTAAATATTAGTTTATATGTAAAAAAAGAAAAGCATTATTCAGAGACCCACCAAAAAAATTGTGTTTTCCAACACAAAACACATAAATGTAAGACAGTCTTTGTGATCTTCATTACATATAGCAACAGGAGCTGACATGATATTGGCAATGATAACCAGTGAGTTCAATTTTCTCTAGACTTGTGGATGCTGTAAAGTGCCTATTTTTGTTGTTGTTGTTGTTGTTGTTGTTGTTAATATTCTTCATGAAAAAAAAAAAAAAAAACAAAAACACAAAACAAAAGACATATTAAAAGAATCAAAATATATTAGAATATTGTTTTAAACAGAACCAGCCAAGCATAATAAATTGAAAATCCATAAAAAAATATCCAAAACCTACTGTTTCAAACTCCTATGTATCTTCAGTGCTTAATCATGGATTATTATTTGAGCTACATTCTCCCATCATTCGCTAAACTCAGCAATGGTAGAGTTGCATAAGACCATATCCAGCACAATGTGTATCCACTACAGCATATTTAAAAACTAGACTAGTGAAATTGTACACTTTGATATATGTATTGAGGAATAGTGGATTTGTGTGTATAGTCAAATGCAGAATAATTGCAGATGTATAAAAAGTAAAGTTTGAAAAACTCCTATTTTTATCAATTCCCAGTAGAAGTTCCGCCTGGAGAAAAAAATAAATAAATAAATAAAAATCTACCTGGATGTTAATCTGAATATTTACTTTTCTTTTTCTCCAAAATAGTTACAGCATCTATTTCACTCCTAGTAGGAAATTGCTGTGGACAATATCCCTTGGAGTGCAAAATGCCAATGTCATTGCAACCTAGCAACAGTTTATAACCAGTTTGCCAGTCGTTTGCAAAATAAATAGCTAAAGAAGATTTTAAATAAGCTTCTCTAAGCCAGGTGTCTGTCCTGTTTGTGACTTCCTTTCGCTTTTAATTTAAAGAAGCTGTAACAGCTCAAGGTGAGAAAGAAGTAAGAGGAGAACTGGAAGAGGCATATGAACAATATAGGACCTTAAAGGAAAGCAATATTTAATGTATGGCTATACATGAAGATGCAGGCTGCCTTGGAAGTAACACATATATCCATAAAATTGCAGAAGAAACACATACATAAAACTGCACAAAACTGCTTCCAGATCTCCCCTAATGTGACCTCTTCATTAAGTAATGTGTTGCATGGAACCCAAACCATAATTTTCAAAGCTTTGACAGTGGTACAACTTTCATGCGCACTGTATATAGCTATTGATATTCACAACAATAAATGGCATAAAACCTGTGCATTTAGTGTAGGAAATGTTCATTGATTGTTGACATTTATACATGGCAGACAAAATGTAGATCTGATGTTTGCAAGAGTACAATAATCCAATGAGTCCTATCTAGAATGTTAACAAATATATTTAAACTTTAAGAGCAAAAATATAAAATAGTAAATAATAATTACAAATGATAGGGTTTATATATTTTTCCCGATGCCTAAACTATTGCTAGTTCTCAATACACAGTCATTTCAAAGACTAACATTTAATTTTTTAAAATATAATACCAAGAGGTTTTTGAAGCTTTTAGCACCAAGGTTTGGATGGCACTTGTGTTGTATTTACAGTGTGTCTATGCCCACTGTATATGTAGATTCATTCATTCTGTTTACAACACATTGATCCATTTTGACCTTTAATGATAAAGACACTAAAATGTGATCTTCACTGTGTTAGACTATAAGTAGGAGTTTTCATTTGTATTCCAAATTGGTGTTTTATGTAGGTGCTTGTAAATGCTTATTGCCACATTATCTGATTGCTTTCTGTCAGTAAATGGAACATCATTAGTTGCTAATGTCTGTCACATTTGCTCTCTCATCCTATCTCCAAGAAAAGGAGTGTGTAACATCATGCTTTGTTTTATTAAGTGTATACATTTTGCCATATGTTTATGTTAGAAAAGGCAAAGTCAGAGAAATCTGTCTAGGATTTGTGATACATGATAAGGAAGTTTTTGAGTCTGCAGACTTAGTAAGATTTAACTCACATTAATGACATAATCCTCAGGAAGATACATGTATGTTTCCTGTGATACTTGGCATTAGGTTTGTTCCCAAAAGTTCTCTTGTGTAAGAAAAGGAAAACAGGCAACTATTGGCTTGATCACAGACCTTGAGGCAGTGATTTAGATGTGCCATCTTAGCCACTGAGCATTTTGAGGATGAGGTCTGAAACTTTGAACTTACATTTTTCAGAAAGCCAACACAGAAAATAAAGCTTAGGACTGACATTTTTACAGCAATCTCTGCAATAGCCTTTGCTACAGAGGTATACACTATTATTCTGTTTCAGATAGTTTTTCAAAGGGCTTAAAATGTCCAAGCATATCATAGAGCTGAAGTCTCCCTGAGAAGTGGAAAGAAAACAAACAACTCATTATCTTCCAAAATGTGGGGTAGTGACTTCAAATCAATTGGGAAAAGCAAAAAGCATTATACGGAAATGATGCTTAATGAGAGCTGGAATGAATGAGAAAGCCAAAAGCTCTTCAAACAGCGTATAATGCTAATCATTGTTTGGTACACCTTCTGTGTAATTGTAGGGTCTTCAAAATGCTTTCCCACACTCACCTATACCTTTCCTGATTTTAACTCCAACCAGCATTTCTTCATTGCTATGCAGATCTTCTCCAAGTACCATTCTGTTTTAGCATTATGATCACTAAGGTAGTAACACACTGAACACTTGTGACAGATGAGTACAACTATTTTTTATTTGAGTATTTACAGCACTGTAAACCTCATTTTCTATCCAGCTGTTTTGGTGAATTTATGTTAATACGACCAAAGAACTGATCCCTATTCGAAAAGTTCATGTTAAGCTGAAATTCAGTATTTTTCATTATTGAATTTGAATTAGACAATAAACCTAATCTGTAGAAAACAGCATTCATCATGCACAATAGAATCATAGACTAATACAGTTTAGAAAATCATAGGCTAGTTTAGGTTGTAAGAAACTTCTCATCTATCAGTCAGACTGACTGTAGGTCAGTCAACCCCTAGACAAGGTCAAACCACCTTTAATCAGCTTGTTCAGGGCCCTCGCCCATGGTGCGTCTAATATCTCTAAGGATGATGATTCCAAAATCTCTCTAGCCATCATTCAAATGTTTGGCTACCCTCCTTGTGCAAAACTTTTTCCTAATTTCTCATCAGAATCTCCTTTCTTGCAACCTGTTTCTGCTGCCTATTGTCTAATCCCTGTGAGCCTTGGAGAAAAGGCATGTCTGGCGTCAGCAATTAGATCCTACCTCAGCCTTCTCTTAAGAATTAACAAATACTGTCAGCCTTTCCTTCTAAATCCTAGGCCACCTATATCTCATGGGTTTGTTTACAAAGGAAAATTGTGGAAGACTTCTTTGAAAGCCCTGCTAAAGTCAGGTTTGGAACCATCCACCTGTCTTCCACTAAGCTAGTCATATTGCCAAAACCAAACAGGTTTCTGTGGCCAAATTTGTCCTTCTGGCTGTTCCTAATCATCTTTCTGTCTTTCGTGTGCTTAGACATGGTTTCTGGGAAGATTTCTGCCATAGTCTTCCCAGGGACAGGGGGAAGCTAGTTCAGCTGACTGGCCCAAACTTTCCCAGATGTATGTAAAATTTGCCTTTTTACAGGAACATCCCTGATCACCATGACCAAAGATTATTGCATTTTCTCAGTGCCATTGGCCAGCTCCCACAGCATCCTGTCTGATCCTGTGCACTTGACTATATCCAGTTTGTTTAAGTGGTCTACTATGCATACTATGAGTAATACTACACCTCCGCAGACTCTGCCTGTAGGATCATGGATTTGGGAGACCTGAGAGAAGTCCTTATCAGTAAAGACCAATGCAAAGAAGGTGTGGAATACTACAGCTCTTTCTGTCTCCTGAGTCACTAGGTTTCCTGACCCACTGAGCAGCAGGCCTACATTTTCCTCATGCATCCTTTGCTCTTGTTTCTGACAGACTTACAGAAGTCCTTTCTGTTTCCATTCACATCCCTTCATATTTTTTAATTTCAGCTGAGCTTTCACTTTTCTAACTGTTGGAACAATGTCTCTATATGCCTCTCTGTGTATTGTTGAGGTTGTGATGAATCTATATATACTTCCTACTAACTCAACCAGATGGATACCTTTAGCAAAAAATATAAAACTACCTCAGGTTTTCAGACTTTTTTTTTTTTCATGGAAAAAACGTTGGATATAAAGTCTTGAATAAACTAGAGCAACTTCGAGGTTAATGTAATCAAAAAACTGCTGTAAAGGCACTTCCCTCAGTACCAGCATGTAACAGTGGTCGATGTCTTTTTTTCTCCTGATATTTCTTGATGAGGCAAGTTTTTTAGCTTTTTTTTTTTTTTTTTTTTTTTTTTTCTTATTATGCAAGTCTGTGAAGTCCATAATTTTTTCCTGGCCCTTACATTTTAGTACCATTGTATACAATACATCGTGAAGAATGTATTAAAGGATGTGTTTAAATATTGGCAATGTACATGCAGTTACAAAACACAGTTTTGAGTTTGTGGGTCATATATGGTGAGATGAGTTTTTTTTTTTTTTTTTTAAGAGTTTTTTTCGTAAACTACACACAGTTTGCAGGGAACAAACCAGAAAGGGTTAATGAAGATTGAACTACTTGTAGGCCTTTACATATGCTCAGCTTTGACCAGTTAGCCAATTAGAAACAGCACCTGTAAAATAAAAAAAAAAAAAAAATATCCAAATAAATAGCAAATTCGCCACCTTGTGTGAAAAGTCTATAATCATACTGAGAGATGTCATGAAAAGAAAGTGTGAAAAACCATGGCTGGCCACCAAAAGCAGCCTGGAAAGCTGGTGAGTTGTGGGAAGAAAAGTCTCTCTTCTTTCTTGTTTTATGCAAGGTGCTTCAGCAAGATAAAGGTGAAGTTGTTATGCAAGTTGACATAGCAAATGCTATTTTAATTGCTTAAAGAAGTAAAAACAGAAGAAAAAATGGGTTTCAAGTATGCATTACTTGAGAAAGAAGTTTGTCTCTTTTCGTGTGATTCTGTTTGCTTGGTGTTTATTTTTTTTTCTTGGTAACGCATCAGTCAGAGTTTCTTATTTGTGTGTATCAGCTGTTCTTTAAGAGAATCCACTATTAAAAATATTCTTTTATTTGCATTAGTACTTCCTTGCTATTCTCTCCTTTGAAACCTGCCAGGTAGTCTGGGCAGATGTAACTCTTCTACCAAGTACTTTTTTCTTATTCATCTAGCAATAGGCTGGCTGCTCTTAATCATGTCACAGTTTCACTGAAATATACAGTACCTCTTTGTTGAAATAAGTCTGTTTACATGACTAATTAAAAAATCCTTGCCACATCATAAAGGCATAACTTTCTTTCAGTGATTTAGTAACACATCTCAGTGCTAAGTGTCTAGACCATGCATTTTTAGGTTAATATCTTTAATTGATACTTACAGTTTATCCTATTCAGCTGTTTATATCTTATTACTGGCTTTGATTGTCAACCAGTGATAATAGTGACTGAGTGCTCTCAGGTGCTCAATTGGTGAGTCATCCCAAATAGCTTTCTCCTAAGTAAATTACAACACTGTTATATGAACAAAAGTGTTAGTGTGTTTAAAGACTATGCTTTTACATCAGAGATGGTCTGAGCCTTGGTTTAGTAGTATTTTTCTAATCCATCTTCTGACAAGTCTTAGTAATTACTTTACACATGTCTTCATGTAACTAGCCTCTCTTCTTCTTTTTTCAGCTTTTCCAACCGATGAGTTAATGATAATCAATCCCCTGTATTAGCATGTTGCTGTGAATAATATAATGTGGGTCCTAATCTTCCAAACAAACTTATGTGCTTACCTGTCTTTCCAAAACTAGTCTATCTGACCTAACAGTAAATAGGCAGCTGCAGTTCAGCATGTTCATAAACTTTGGCAGGACCAATTTTATAGCCAGTTGCACTGTGGTTGAACTTATAAATAATTACTTGTGATTATTGTAGATGTATCTTGGGAACTACTCTGAAGTTTCTGTAGAGCTGCTATAGGAAGTGGAGAATGGGTTGTATTTGAAAATGAACCGTTATCAGTGCATACAAATAATGAAACCAAAAGTAATTATTTAAGCTACAAATAAAGAAATTGTCCTGTTTACTATATATGGTCTGATGCTATCGATCTACTAATCTACTTTTATAAATGTTTTAATTCTCAATGGATGAGATCATGAATGTATTGAATGCTAGTATGTGTACCCTTTTTCCTTATCTGGAGGCTTCTGTGAAGGCACTGTGTTAATATCTGAGGCACACAGTGAATCTTCTCAAACTTGTATTCAGAAACTCAGTGTCACCGATTTTGCGCAGTCATAAGCAACTTGAAATCAATGTGACACAAGGAAGGATACTCGACTGTCTCATCTCTAATAAATGGCAGTAATTAGCCATATTTAAAGCAAAAGATGTTGTGTAACAGATAAGGAAATTTGTCTTATATACAGTGCCTATTACCACAGATGTCGGCTCAAATGAACTCTTAGCTCCTGTATAAGTTGTTTTATGATGGGATATGTTTTAAAAATGATACTTATAAAGCAAGTTAGATAAAGGCAGAAGAAACTCTTAGAAATTGATGGCATTAGTGAGCAGTCAGCATTAGTATTTACTTTGATAAAGAGTAGAGGGATTCTGATGGAAATTGAAGAAAGCCTGTACGTTCTTGTATCTTCTTCTGCCTGTCCTAATTGCAGAACAAATGTTCAGTTCACCTCTGGTCACTTCTACAGTGATTCAAACAATAACAGCTTTGCCTTTTTTTTTTTTTTTTAAAAAAAAAGTCTATAAATATAATAATTGTTCTCAAGTATCTAAAAATTCTTTAGTGCTAGTTCATATTACTGACCCTATGATATGGTGACCTTGGAAACAAACTGCAGTAGGAATGAGGCTTCCTACATTGGGTGGACGTACAGGTTTTTCCATTTCAAGATAATGGTAATCTGAGGTTCAATAGCAAATAACTGATTAATACCATAATATATTCTTGTTCCAACTTGTAAAACCATTGAATAAGTTGAGTAGCTGGTAAGTACAATTAATTCCATTTACCTGCTATAAATAAAGGGGGAAGTTGTGTGAGGAAAAAGTGATGGAATATGTAAAAGCTGTGACCTAAGTAAGCCAAACCCTGCCCGTTGCCATAAGTAATATTTATAAAATTACTGCAAAGCAGCAGAAGAGGGGAAGACAAAATACCCACCTTTTATGTATAGCATTCCTGCTATATATATGATCTCAAAATGCACGTGATGCAGGTGAGCCAACACTACAGTGTATTCTGGAGGTGGTGGTATTCCAGTGGTAACAAGGCTGTTGAGTAGCTGTGGTTAGTGCTGGAAACATGCACACAAGTTAGGTGTAGTAGCAATGCAGGGTACTGCTACAAAGGGCAACCAGTGTGAGAGAGTGACACAAACAAGCTCATGATGCTTTGCATAGTGTTCTTAAGACGCAATGTAGGCTTTTTCATATGAAAACTTGAGTACTACCCTGTTGGAATTCTGATGAGAAAGTGGAACTCTGTTCTTCTAGAAACTCAAGCTTTTTTTTTTTTTTTTTTTTTTTAAAAAAAAAGTTAATGCATACTTGGCTATATTCAATAGCATCTTCCTGGAAATAGCTAGTGTCATCCCTGTGATTTTTTTTTCCATATATGACTATTTACCAATTATATGATAGGAATTCCCTGCTCACCCCTCCACCTGCCTTGCATAGAATAAAGGGGCAAGAATGTCAATTAGGGATTTCAGAATGATGAAAATAATCTGCACTCCTAATAAGGTTGTTACTGATTCTGAGTAGAAAACCAGGTAACTTTTTTTTTTTTTTTTTTTTTTTAAAATTATCATTTTAAGTCCGTACGCAAAGGGTAATCTGTGAAGTCTCTTTAGATTAAAAGTTCCCTTATAAAAATGGATGTGTGAAAGTTTAGTATTTTCTTCACGAATATATTTAAATAGGTACCGTATTCCAAGATTTATACTGTTAAACTTGCAATAGAGTCTTTAGGTATTTATCCATGTGACTGATTCAGAAAATAGCACAAATATATATGTAACATAGTTGTGAGCACAGATCAAATTTAAAAGGAGTGGTGTGAAAAGAATAAAATCTATTCTTTGTCATGAAGCAAATATTCCTACAGAATGAACAGTGAAGTGTCCTGTTGCTGTTTGCATGTTCAGAGAAAATCAACACTGCTGATGTTGTACTTCATTTCCTTTCCTGTAACATGATGTTGAGTTATTAATGTACTAATGGTGTGGTTTAAAATGTTTTTAAAATGCTGGCGAGACTCCAATGTATCTTAAGTGTCACAATTAATGAAGTGAGGTTCTTCAGTATTATCTAACAGTCATTGTCATAATCTAAGTGGTATTTGTGGAGTATAGAGTCAGGCTTCCTGAAGTGTGAATGTCCTTCTGCTGACTTACAGTCTTAAATTATTTAAAGTAGTAAATTGTATACAATGCAGATGAGGAACCTGTCAGGGAAAGCAAATATTGTAGTAATTCAATATTTCAGTAGCCTTGTAGCTATTTGAAACAGTCTACTAGTAAACAATGTTTATTTTCATGTTTAGGCATAAAAATGTTTCTTATATACCACTAGATATTCATCCCACTTTGCACACAGGAAAACCAAGGAGGGAAAAATTGGAAGCAAGCCCACGTTTTCTTGTTTCCTATCTAGTGTCTTACTTGTAAATAATAGTATTTATATTGGCCCTTTCTATCTTCAATCTAGATGTGGCTTTCAGCATAACAGAAGCCATAAAATATAACCCAATTATTACTACAGCTATTCCTACAAATGCAAGGCTTAACTAGCACTCATCCAGAAATACGATGTCAATTTAAAAATACTGAATGAAGCATTGGGATAAACTTCTCCCAAGAGATCTTGGTGTCATAATCTGTTGCTATAGTACTCCGACTTTTAGATGCTTGATTTTCTTCTGAATCAAGAGCCATGTGTGGAGCAGAGCCAACAGGGAATATTCCGAAGGGACACCTCTTCAAATGTTCCCAAAACAGGATAGAGGAAGCTTGTGTCAAATAAAAATTCACAATTAAACGTGGTCTCTTGGAGCTAAATGTTCATGCTACTGCACTCAAAAACAGAGGTGGTTCTGCTGTTTCTATTTGTTGTAAAGTAACTCAATGCCTCACAGTAAACTAGTGTTACATGCCATCAACCAACAGAGTCAAAGAATAATCTCTGAACTGGACATAAGGCTATGAGCTGGTCTTGTCACTTATTGCCATGGTTATGACAATGTAGAGAAGTGAGTTCATGATCTCAGAGTTGGGGGAAACCTGACCCAGGATCTAGGCTGCTGTTCTGGGAGAAAAAAGGTGTCGGCTTTTCTAATCTCTGCACCATGTGATATCCAAGCCTCTAATACAATAGAACTGTTGCAGTGTGATGTTCGTATATTGCCTTTTGAGGTAGAATCAATCTTGATCTCTCTTGTAATATCTTAAGGATAGCTTAAAAATTCATTCTGGCCTACTTAATCATGAATCTTTAATTTTTCTATAGAAAATGTGAGTAAAGGCATGTTTACTCAGGTGTTCCTGCAGTAAGACAGACAGGGATTTAAGTGCCATTAAAATAATGCAGAGAGGATTTTGGTGGACCAGTATCTTTGGAATAGATATCTAAATTTTACATGTCCTCATTTTGGTCACAGTTGATCCTTTCAGTCTGTATCTGTGTTCTTTGAATGGTTAATACTTTTCAACTTTTTTATGGATCTATTTTAAGTAATGCACCAACTTGTGATAAATTTAAGAGCTACTTAAATTTGTTTTGCCTTTGCCTATTAAAGTGGTCTCAAAATCTTACTTTTTATTGGTACTTGTAGATCTTGATTTAATAGCCTTTTAAAAGGTATTCAATAAAGCTAATTGAGTTCTTCACACTACAAAATATGTTTCCTAAACTACAAATTGTTCTGTAGCTCTCCTCTGAATGTGATATGATTCTGCACCTTTTGTCTTCCTTGTTTGGAAAGTAGGACTGGACCTGAAAAGCGAGCTCTGAAAGTTGGTCTTAAACTGATATGGTTTTGTTTGCTTCATGCTGGTTGAGGATCTGTACAAAAATGAATGGAATCTTACAAATGTTATACAAAAAGCAGCATTGCACTAATCTTTTTTTACTCCTCTGTCTGCACCCAGTATTTGTTTTTCTGTGTAACATCACAATGGGAGCTTGTACTAATCTTTTTACTGAGATTCAGTTAGTTTCCTAGTTCCCCCTAGGATGAATAGCATCCTGTGTCTAGGTAGGACCTTGCATTCAGCTGTTTCATGATGCGTATGTCTTCCTTACAGCTGTCTTACTACATAATGTTTATCAATGGTAAATAACAATTTCTGACAGATCAATGTTATTTATCATCTGAAAGCTTTATTAAAAGGTTTTATTACCATGTAATGATTGAAGTAATGGATCATATAGAATCAAATGCCACTTGTATTTGGATGCCAATAGAAATACTAGATGATACTTCAAATTCAATTAATTATAAGCTGCCTCTATTTTAATTTAATGTAGACTGTTACATGGATCAGTCAATCCTGGTGTTGAATGGAAAGATCAACACACTTTTTTTCAGGTGTGTGGTAATGCCTTGCAAGCTTGAATACTACCTTTGCTGTTCCAATTTAATTCCAGATTCTTGTACTTCTTAGTAAGAGTTTAAGATGTGATACAGACTTCAAATTATGAATTATGGCCACATTTCTTTATGAAAAAGCTCTTTCAAGCAATTTCTCTTTAGAACTGCAGCATTTTTTTGCCAAACTTGCAATGAGATGCTCAAGGGAAAAAAGTGCTTTTTAAAGTCCACTTCACTGTTATTCTGATTCAGACAATGTAATTCTTGAAACTTCTAGCACATTTACTGTAAATATATAAGCTTTTGACTGAGAATTCTTTCTTTCCATGCCCCCTAAAAGGGGAAAAACAAAATGCCATATTTTCCCACTGCCTTTAAGGTATTAAATATGTGCTGACAGGGTTGGGAAAAGCCTGTTGGCATAGGTACATGTGTTGTTAGCTTTGGTAATGAAACTAGAGCTATGAAATCTAGGATTCTAGATTAAGAAGTTCCCATCTCTGATTGTCTTTTCATTTGTCAGTATAACTTTGGATCTCTGTAACTTGTCCTCACTCTACCTACTCTGGAGATCTTATTGGGGGGTGGAAAGGGATGATGACAATGACTTTCTGAGTTTTGTCATCCTAAACTGCTCCTGGAACAGTAAGAGCAAATGTATCTCAAACTCCATTTACATTTATTCATGAAGAGACATATCAGACTTGTTCTCAAGTTTTTTTGTTTTGTTTTTTGACTTCAAGCGCTCTGTTAGCCTCACTTGAAGCTAAAGCTAAAATATTTCCTTACTTATTCAAGATCTTTGTATACTGTCTGATAAATAGCAAGGCTAGTGTTGTGCTGGTTATGTACTGTTATATTTTTAAACTAGGTTGGTCAATAGCAGTGTTCAGCCTGCAGCATTTTCCCAATGGAAGCTCAGTCTGTTAGCTCGAGGATAGGCTTAGTAAATGGATTTCTTTTTACTAACAGAAATGATCCATGGGAGTTCCCATGAGGAGGGGAGTCATGAGGCAAAAGACAGCTTTTCATGCTGTAAAAGAGAACCTAGGAAGTAAGAATCTGACCTGTTTTTGAGGTGGCATTTCAAAGGCTTTGCTGTTGAACTTTTTTCTTTATTAAATCAATTCATGTTATTACAGGAGAGTTGAAAAGCCTTTTTGAAACTTTTTAGCTTATTGTTGCTTGTTTGCAACCATGGCTGATCTTTCTTGAAGTCAGATTACAGGAGAATGTTAATGCAGCAGAAATATAAATATCTGAAATATAAAGTGATCTGTGTCCGCTAATGAATGTACAGTGTGCTAGCACAAGGTATCTCCATTAACAGTGAAACTGTCTGTAAGCTTTATGCACTGTCATATCTGACAGATAAGAGTCCAACTTGGTGAAGTTTCACGGGCACCTATTGTGAGTATGCTGGAACACAACTGGTTTCAATACCTTGTTTGCTAAGTTTTCTTTAAAAATAATAAAAAAAAAAGCTGACAGTATTTTGATATTCAGGAACTTCAAGCTATTACAAGGACTTACCAGTGTGTCCACAAGTGTTATATGTGGTTTGATATATGGTTTGTAGATGTAAAGCTTTAAGCAGATTAATAAACTATTAAATAATCACAATCTTAATTTATTGCTATAATATAACTGCATATCTATATGCAGGGACTCCTAACTGAAGTCATAGTCATTGTAAATCCCCTGGATAAGAATATTCCTGGTTCACAATTGCCATAAAATAAACTAAAAAGACTAGAAACAGGAAGGATAATAAAGGATTAACTAAGGCCCACAACCCCCAAACAGGGTAACTTGGCCTCTTTTTCACTCTGCTTACAAACCAGCAAGCATTTTCTTATTCAGCATCTGGACACCAGCACTGCCCAGATGTGCTAAAAGTATATAAAATGCTTCCAAGTGTGCTCTAATTGCTAGCATGTGTGACCTAAGAGACGCCCCCCTCTCCTCAGCTGAGCCGAGCAACATTGCATCTTTCTCCATGTTCTTGAAAGCTTACAGAGTCAAGCCTAATGCTAGAGCAGTAGGGGAACATTTGCAATTAAATGTGCTGCTGGTGGGAGGAATGGAGGTGTCTGGGTGCTAAATACAGTTGCTAAGTATTCTCAAACTAGTCAATAGCAAAACTGAGTTATAGGCTGCTTAAATTATTTACAGAATTTAAATTTGCAAACTTATTAGCTGGTGCTTTTAACAACAGTCAAGTTATTGAACGTTCAGTGCTAAAATGAGTTATTACAAGTAAGTTAACTGTTTGAAATTAAATTAGGTGATAAACAGTCTATTTTTCTCCTGTAAATTGGCATTCATGACAACCAGTTCTAATATGCACCTGAACCCATTATTCTTGGCACTTCATAAAGTGGCAATTGATAGCAATTTGTATTGACAGACCCTTATTGAACATAATTTCTCAACAGGAACCAGCTAATCAATTAATTAATCATAGTTTTACTTTAGTTTGTTTTTATGTTGCTCTATCATTCAGAAAATTAACTGTTAACATTGTTTTTGATTAATGCAACTTAACCACTTTAGTTTTCATTGGCTGAATTACCAAGCTTAGACTAATGAAATAAGTGTTAAAGCTTTTTGAATTACTAGCAAAATTGAAAATTATATATGCTAATTTGCAAAATACACAACAAATCCTAACTCCATTATACACACCATTGTGCAGTATTTCAGAAAAGATTGTCTTGCATTCCCTCTTGAAGACTGCCTGTAGGAAGATCTAGACCCTTCTGAAAACTTGAGGTACCAGTCATCAAAAATGCTGTGCTGAATATTACTATCAAATTGTCTTTCAAATATATTTAATAAATGTAATAAATCAAATCTATCTAATAAAAATAATAAATGTAATAAAATCTTCCTTCAACTTTGAAAAACTTTTTTTAAATTTTGAAGTTGCAAATGGGTATATCCCTCCTTCTACTAGTTTATTTTGGACAAATGCTTTATGGAGACTCTACTGATTCTAGCAGATCTGTAGAGGATGCCAAGACTTGTTGCGTTGAGTACCCTTTAAGTCAAGAGGGCTTCCTTGTCAAGTGCAAGGGTTTTCTTGTCTGTTTCTCATTGCAGTTAGAGAACCTACACTGTTTTGATTTTTATGTGGATGTAAATTTAATTACAGAACATTCAAATTGTAAGTTCTATTAAAGGTACTTTTGCCACAATAAGTACTTAAGTCCTGGCTCAGTGCCCTATTTTTCCCAACATAAGCACAGCATTCCTCTTACAAATTAGTAGAATGGCCCTGATCACCTGTAGTTCCTGTGTTACCAGTATTTATACAAACAGAAGTAGAATATACAAAATGCAAAGTAATCTGATAATACTGACAAATGTATTCACCAACTCATATGCTTAGGCAAATGTCTTGAAATGCAATTTTAGATTATATTTTTTCCTTTGAAAAATATGCATGTATTTATTTTTTAGCTTAGTTTGATAGAATAAAAGCTGCCAGTTATTCCATGTTTGGGATCTTGTTTGCCAAGTGACAGTTTTAATAGAATAAAGATAAATTAGCATTACATTAATATGTAATATGTTTATCAAGAAATGTTATTACTTTGTAAAGATTCTAAAAGTGTCGATTGAGCTTTTTTCTTTTTTTTCCTTCAAATAGTTTAAGACAAAATACTGAAGGGTATAAGCAAAGCCAATCCCTTTGTGGTGTTACTCCCAGATCCTGCTGTCATAGGTGATCTGTACAGCTATGGACTAAACCAACAATATTAGTATTCTGAAAGAATGACATCTGTTTTCCTAAATGTCTATCTTCCTCACTCTTCCAGGTGGAAATAGTATTTTTTTCTTTTAGATTCCTGAATATTGAAATGCTAGTCTGATTGCCTTTGTTTCTTTTAATAGTTTTTAATAAATTAATATTTTTGAAATCCTGATAGAGATAATTTATTGGGAGTGTGGGCGACCTTCTTTATTTGGTTACTAAATAAGTGATTACAATATAAGTATTTTAATAAACAAATAAGATGATTCTTATTTTGAGTGATTGTTTCAGGGTGGTGTAAAGTACACTGAAGTCATCTAAATGTCTTTTACTTCTGCCACTGAAAACTGGAGAGAAGGCTGTGGCTCTGGCTATATACCTGAATGTGCACTTACTATATACCTGGCTATATACCTTGGTATGATAGCTGTACTGTCTGAGAAAGTCCCACAAACATCTGTTTCTCTGTTACTAGCCTATCTCAAAAACAATCCAGTATTATCTCAAAGTCACACCTTCACTGCTAATTATCAGATGCAGCATGAGAGATGTTGGACATTTCATCAATATAGTTCTGTAATATTGAGATAGAGATTTTTTTTTTTTTTTCCTAGTAAACTGTAGTCTAAATTGCAGTCTCACCTAAGGGGATGGGGGAGGCTTAACACCACTACAAAACTTCTGATGTGTATGCGTACTTATTGTCAGACCTCTTTTAACACGGAAGAACTAGGATGCAATAAATCAGTTTAGATACCAGCGAATTTGATTGGGGTGCTCAATTTTACTATAATAGTCTAATCTAAAACACTCAGCCCTTTTCAGCTCTTCTGTACTCTTCCAAAATTGTTTCTAACAAGAACAATCTTCAAAAATGGGGCATTTGAGGCAAGTTAATGATGCTATAGCTACTCAAGATAACCATTGTCTAGAAGTAGCATTTGCTGCCTAAGCAGAAGGCTGGATTCAGTTAATAGTGGATAGTATCTAAGTTCTCTAGCAGCTTTGACTTGAAAGGAAAGATGTATTGGCCATTAGAACAGCCATACTGTTGGACAAAAACACTGGTTTAAAAAAAGCAGAAAATGCAAACTGGAGTAAAAGCCAACCTAGTTTTAAAGGTCACTACTACCTTTTGCACCAGGCTAAAATCCAGGAATTAGGAATTTACTTCTCCTGGCTTAGAATCAGAAAAATATTTAGTGATATTCTTATCATTGCTTATCCTACTGTTTGCTCAAAGGCAGTCTCACTTACCCCACTGCACTCTCCCTCCCAGTTTTTATGCAATTAAATGCTTGTCTTTAAATTATCAACTCTGGCATTATAGTTCTGTATTGAAATGTGTCTTGCATGACTTAACTTACAGTGAATGTTTGATTTGCCGTATTGATAAATCTAATCAAAGTGTTCAGTGTGATCATTAGCAATTTTCCCGTAATTACGTGAAAAGATAAAATAACATGAGGAAAGGAGACAGTTTCAGGCCTTGAATTTAGTATCTCAAGGGAGGTTTGTGTGTGAAATGGAGCTGCTGAAAACAAGATTTCTCCAGTGAGCTGGAAAGGAAAATGATTTTCCCAGTGCACTTCCATTGTCATCACTCTAATCACTACAATCTTGAACTGAATCTTGTTTTTCTTGTCAGGGAACAGAAACATATCTGAACGTTAAGAGATGGGAATAATGTTTTTAACTCCATTGCCCCCTCCCCTCAAGGAAATAACACATAAGTAACAAACTCACTTTTGGAAAGAGTAGCTCTAACTTCGAAGAAACAAATGTTGGCAACTTAGAACAAGATACTCCCTTCCAGTAGATCACCGAACACGGTTCCAGATCTTCAATGAAAAGGTGCATCCCTGAAATGTTCTTTGGCACAACTTTCTGTATATGTATTCATTTCCAAGTCTTGCCCTTCCTTTGGGGAAGGAAGCAGCACTACCAGAATCTTTCCAAGCCTCTCTTGTGCTGGCAAAGATACATGGGAACTCCATTAGGGACAAGCATTAGAACACTGAGTGCTTTTTACTTCAGAAGCTTTTGGCTTTTGATATTGCATGTATATTTCTAATCAATTAACAAAAATTGAAAGGATTGGATAAAGCACTATGTATTGCATGCAGAATTGACATCACATACCTTATTGTATTACTAGTGTATTTGAAACATCTGTGAAGCTGTAAAACTTGCTTCCACATTGTTCACAAGCAAATCAGTCTGCAAATAAAGCAATTCAGGATACAGGGAATAATCTGGCTAAAAGCAATTTAAGGAATTATTCCACTGCTAACAAAGGTTAAATTTCCTTTTTTTTTTTTTTTTTTTTTTTTTTTTCCTTTTTTTTTTTTTGTCCTTCTTAGTTGTGGTTCAAATAATGACCTACAGATAATGCACAGCTTTATTTGCATTGAGGCATATTACTGGAAGTGACAACTCCACCACACAGAAGAGCTGACACAGAGACCAAACAGATTTGATTGCTTCTCCTAGCCACTTAAAAATAAATAAATGAATAAATAATAGTTGTAGATTGTCTTAAACATGTGTGTGATAAGGAAATCTAGATCTGCTTTGAATTGTACCACTCACTCCTGTTATTAAGCTGTTATTGACCCCCTAGTAAGTGAAACTGTCTCTGATTTTGTGTTCATGAGCAGACGTGTCTGGACAGGTTTACAATGTGTGTGGTTACTTAGTCTGCAATGCCTCCCCTATTCCCATCACTTTATTTAATGATTTTTTTTCTTGGTTTTAAATCAGGAATCAGAATTGGACCCCAGATTTTCAGCTGTTTTAAATGAAGACTAATTTTCTCCCACCAAGATTGCTGTATAAACATGTATTTTTTAACTAAAACACTGTCAGCCTATAGGACTACTTTCTCATTTCTGTTGTGTTGTCTGACCTCTTGTTGACATGCCCATATAATTAATGATGCATAATTACATCTCACTGCTTACAAAATGCTGCGGTGATGTTTTCCTTTATTAATAAGGGCCAATTATCTGTAAATCAAGTCACTTGTCTGAATTTCTCAACATTCAGTCATCACTTCTACTTTTTTTTTAAATCTATTTCATCAAAAGGCAGATTTTTCTCCTTGACCCTCCTTCCCTCCATTGTATGCACACATACAGACAAGTGTCCTCTGTTATCTTCTTTCTTCAGGTAGGCATTCACTAACAAACAGTCATGAGTAGCAGATCAAATCTTCCTATGTAAGCTTTCTCCTATAAAACTGAGACGTAAACTTTACTGCCAGGCTAGATCATTCTTCTAATTAAAATATATGTCACAGATGGGGTGGGGGGGTGTTGGGCTCCAAGTGATACAGTGCCACTAGGACCCAAAGGTTAGAAATAACCTCTGAAGGTCAGGACTTGATCTGCTTTCCTCCCCATGTCAAGCATAGCTCCCTGTGCAAGATGAGAGGCCTTCAGTACCCACCTGTCCCTATATGTAGGTAGAAGCTCTTTTTTTTTTTTTTTTTTTTTTTTTTTTTTTTTTTTTTTGACAATTCTCTTTTGGGTGTCAAGGCTTGACTCCATATGTCTTTACACTAATACACATCAAATCTTTCTGATCAAGACACATTAGTAGAGAGACTGGGTTTTGTTTTTTTATTATTGTAAAGAGGTTTTCTCAAACCATTCTTGATGTAGGATAAGGAAAATGTATTCCTTTCATCATGCAGCTGACTTGTAAACTGTCATGTTCTTAACGGATCTTCTTGAATATAAGTTGGTTTCATTTTCATCCAAATCTTTTTAATAAAGAGTAGATAACTGTAACTCTAATATCATTGATATCATCCTTAACTGTGTACCTGTATAAGATTTGGCAGCCTTCCCCCTTTAAAATCAGCACTTCTCCTAAGTCCTTTTGGTGTTATCTGCATAAAGATAAGGAGCTGAAAACAAACAAACAAACAAACAAACAAAAAAAACACACACCTGCATATGAAGGAAAGCTTGGACTTCAGAAAAGTTGGATGTTATTAGAGATGGATGCTATCTTATAGGTCTTAAAAAAAAAAAAAACAAAAATATTCCATACACTGGGCTTTGTGCAGAGCTCAACATCAAAGCCCTAAAAAAAAAAAAAAAAAAAAAAGTGAAAAAGTTCTGCTGCAGAAAAGTTAGATCTTAATGAAAGTGCTGGAAGGTGCTGACTGATAGTTGCAAGTTTATTGCTGATACCCTAGAAGTAGACTCACAGTCACTGCCAGTCAGTCTTTGACCTGCTCAGATGCTAAGCAGAGTAATGAACACAACTTAACATCCATCCTTGAGATGAAGACAGTAAATTCAGGAGTGGGGTTTAATCTACTGGGTGAATGTGTTATTTTTGTACTTATCAAATAAAACTGACCAATATAACCTGACTACGGGTAAGATCTATGCTCCTATTTCCACAATAGAAAATTAATGCAGAAGAGCTTTTTATGGCTGGTTTGCTTAATTGGACTATTCTAAAATCTTTATCAATCAACAGGCAAGTCTGTACTTCAGCTGTAAGCAGTGAAAAGCCTGAGATAGGTTACCAGGTCTGCTGTAAAATAGTTATAGGCTCTTAAGCTAATGTGTACTGGAAGAGTGTACTGGAAGTCCCTTTAACAAAGAGAGCACTATAGTGTTTAAATTACTTGGTACTTGTTGTGTGGAAGCAGTAGATAGGATTCCTACTATCATCCTGGCTGCAAAATTTGCATGTTTTCCCTCATTACTCTCCCTGCATCTTTCCACCAGAGAGACTGATGCAGCATAGCTCATCTGCTTGTGAGTCATGGTGTGAGTAGAGAGAGCAGTGTCTGGAAGTTCAGTCATACAAACCATGTGAATAATGTCACTTTCCTTTGTGGTATTATGACATCTCGTGAAAAAATAATCAAAGCCTCTTCCTACTGCAGCTCTTAAATAAATATGACAGTAGGCAAATGTCCCACTGCAGAAAATGCTGGAGTCAAAGCAGGGCCCTAGAGCAGGACAATTATTTCAATTATCTGGAATTCATGATGAAAAACAGGAGCAGCTTTCAGGAAATATGCACAAGTCTGGCAATTGCTTGATCAGTTATGACAGTCACTGCTAAATATCACATCCCATTGGGTTTTGCAAGAGGAAAGCTTGGAGCAGGTGGATTATTTTAGTTACCTATGCACCATCACAGGAGCATAGTGTGGCTCTCCGGAGATCAAACGCCACCAACTGCTTGATTAAGTATGACATCACTGGCTAATATCACATGGCCGTAAGTAATCGCAGTAAAGGCAGAAAGAGTGCATACAGCAGATGGATTGTTTCAATTATTTGGGCCCCTTGATGAATAAGAACTTCAACTGTCATCAGCAGATCCTGTGGCAGGCAAGCAATAACTGCATTGCTATGACATCACTTTAAAATCTGTTATGGCTTAAGTATTTCAACAGCTGTAAAGCTTAGATTTGTCTTAGCATTGACTTGACCCATAGCTAGCTTTAGTGCAAAGAACTGAACACTGAGAAAACTGTGAATGCTTCCAAGCACGTCATGGTATTTCAGTTTGTCTTCACCACTGCAGGGGAAACATTGAACCAGCACCAGGCTTGCTCTTGGTACAACTTTTTTTATTTTGTATTTCATTTTTCAGGAGGAGACAGCAGGGGAAAGCTAAGGTCTGCTTTCTGTCAGATGCCAGGACAGAATGCAATAGCTTAGATCTGTTTATTCATAAACTTGGGAAGGCCTGAGCGTCCAGATAATGATCCTTAATTGGATAATATGCTAGGTTGAAAATCTGATAGGCCTGAAATTTTGGAGGGGAAAAAACAACCTAAGAGTCACTAAGAGTCACACTCTCATTATTTTTTTTTTTTTTCTGTCTGCAGCCTGTAGGAAATCCCCCTTAAACTTGTTTTAACATCAAAACAAGTGTAAAATAAAAATTGTTTGCTTTTACAAGAAGGCACATGGCACCTTATATCACTATCCTGTTTCAGCTAAAATTATTTGACTGTAGTGCACAGAAATCTAGCTTTCACCTCCCCCCCACACACCCCCCCAAAAAAAAAAAAAAAAAAAAGCTATAGAATGGAGTACACTGGAGTACACTTCAAAGAATTAATAAACTTTGAAGCCTAGAGGTTTTTACAAACCAAATCCCATCTAAATCTGATAAGCCTTAAAGCCAGATCTGCTCTGGTCAGGCCTCGAAGGCAGAAGAGAGTCAATAAGAAGCTTGTTAGAGCTACATATGTTAGCATATTACAAAAAGTTAATGTTACAGAGGATTTGATTTCTGCCCTCTTAAGTGCCTTTAACTTCACCTCAACACAGAATTGATAGAGAAATATTTTCTCTAAGTAATTAACCCAGTTATGTAAATGTAGCTGGGGGGGGGAGGGGAAGGGAACATGACACAGAGTGGCATCGTTTATGCTGGATAACAAATGACACTTTCTAATCACTTTAATCCTTTCTACTCTTAAAGTGAGACGAAATAGGCCCATAATAGAAGAATCAAGAAGATGATTTAACTGTATTAATTCTAGAAAATATGAGTCAGAAATTAAACGTTTTGTGGAGGCTGAGTAAAGTTAAAGTGAAAACCTTTTCTTTCCCCATCATATCTCTTTCAGACCAATTAAGGAGGGTATTGATTACATTCTGTCTTAGGAGAAAGTAATCCTCATTAGTATCCTTTATCTGACCTGTCCTTTTCCCATTACAGGGGAAACAACTTCTAATTTAAGATCAAGAAATTACTTTTGAGAGGAACAAATATCTCAAACCGATGAGGAAAATTGAGCTTTTTCTCCATTTGCTACTGACCTGAAATCTGCAAAGTACTAAACACTTGTCACTTCTGGTCATTTCTACCCCAAATTGAATAGAAATTACCAAGAAAGCTTTGTCTGGCTTTACTACTTTAGAATGAGTGACACTTTTGTGGCATTCATGTGACTGCTTGAGACTTTTTTTTTTTTTTTTTGCTTTTCTGTAATCTTCTGACCATCTAGTTGGTATTGCTAACTCAGTATAGTTCAGATAGTTCAGCTGTTGTGCGGCCTGCTTTTCCATTCAGATCAGGTTTGTCTGTCCCTGAAGAACTTTGAGTCAGAATGCTAATAGTTCCATTTTTAGCTTAAAAATCATGATACTTTAAAATATTAGGGTTGAATTATACCCTTTCTCATCTGTGATTCACTAAGCTGAGACAGGATTATGTTTCATGCTTTTTCATGTAGCCATCAGACCTTGAAACTTTCTTTGAGAGTTTTTTTTACATATTTCCTTCAGAAGCTGCAGTTTTAGTAATAATAAAAATATTTCAAGTGTTGTAATTAAATAATGATAACTGGCAGCAGTCTTTGCAGAGAAGGTTTTGTGTTGTGTTTTTCTTTTTAAGCAATGCTGAAGATCAGCTTCCCTACAGTTTTGTTTTGCTAGGTTATTAGAATGAGGCAGGATCTGAAGAGCAAGGGAAAAGATATTTGGGCAAATGGAAGAAAGGAATAACTGAATATATAGCTCAGGGAAGATTGGTGTGCGTTAGGTTGGATCTTAGGAAGAACTTCTTTACCGAAAGGGTTGTTAGACATTGGAACAGGCTGCCCAGGGAAGAGTCACCATCCCTGGAAGTCTTTAAAAGATGTTTAGATGTAGAGCTTAGGGATATGGTTTAGTGGGGACTGGTAGTGTTAGGTCAGAGGTTGGACTCGATGATCTTGAGGTCTCTTCCAACCTAGAAATTCTGTGATTCTGTGATTCTGTGAAATGAGCAGAGAAATGTTTGCAAGACTTTATTTAAAGAAATATCAGATGAAGGAATATTTAAGCAAACTAGATGTAGAATACTGATGAACAGAAGGGAGAGTAGGATTGGTATCAAAACCAAGATTAACTTGTGCTTTTTTAGGTAATCACAAACTGCAGTTGTGTGGTTTTTACTTCTTATAAATTGTTCTATAACATTCCTGGGCACTATATATGTCTTACTTCCTCACAGAGGAAACTCTAGCTGTACCTTGTCCAGTAAGGCAATTTGACTGGATACAGGAATCTTCTCATATTCTTGAGTTTTATATTCAAGATATTTTATAGTACTGTAGTATATGCATAGGGTCTTACATAATTTTTAGCACTTTAAAAAACCACTAGCTATTATTATTATTATTATTATTATTATTATTATTATTATTATTATTTTAAACTGTGTGGTCAATGCAGTGAAAAGATTGTATTTGTTTGTATGGCCTTCCAGAAAACCTGTTTTGTCTTGGAAGCCTTATCTAAAATAAAAGACCAAGCCTCAAAACTGTAGAAGTGGTTAAATGTGCTGTGGTTTTAATTGAAACCTCTCTTAAATCATTTACCATTTTACACCTTTGACATAATGCAGGGGTCCTAAAGATAAAGTCATTGAAGGTTGTATTTGAAGGAATGAAGATAGTTTTTATCGGTGTTCTTTTAGGATCGACCACAAGGACCGAATAGTGCTCCCAAAGAAATACATTTGGATGAAGATGACTGAACATGCAGATCCAAAGGCCTTTTAGGATATGGTGAACCTTTGGCCTTGGATGAAGAACATTCTTGGATGAAAGAACTCCAGCTGAAAGACAAAGTCTTTGCCTTGATATTTGCAGAAATATGAAAGATAAAGGAAACAAAGATTTGCAGCTGAATTCTTGCAGGGTGCACTTACAGTGGCTGACATTGGCAAGCAGCCAGCCTGCCTCATTACTGTGGAATGTCACATCCTTGCACCCCTTCCTGTTCTCCTATAGCTCCCCAAAAGGGTCACATTTTTATCTTTTTTCTGCTTTCTAGTTGCAAACTACACTAACAAATTTTAATTGCATAGGTTCTGCATTAAAACTGGCATTCTGCGATTGATGAGCATCACGTGGAGCTAATATGCAGAAAATGCACACTACACTTGGTTCATCAGAATATCATACTGTGCTTGTATCTGCAGCTGAACAGGTAGTTAGATAATACTCTTGTTTTTCTTTAGTGACTTACCCAAGTTTAAAATGTCAAGAGTTCAGTGAGTCAATGAACTGACATTCACAATGTGGTCAGCCTTGACTACCTGGGCATTCAAACAGATTTCGTACTCTAACATATTGAACTATGTTAAGTCGATATGGAGACATCTAGTGACTTTGTAAGTTTCCTTACTAAATATTCAATATACTTGAAATTTGATTATACATTTGACTATTTCACTTTTTGAAGTGTCCTTATTTTCACTTTATTATAAAATGCAGGTCTGCTGGACAGTTTTTGTTTAGATTTTTAGAATATGATTTGGACCACAGATTTTATATAATAGTATTTGCTAAGGTGACCATCAAAGCATGTTTATATACTGACATGACCTGATAACTGACATGATACCTGAAGCTAACTAAAGGATTTTTCCTTAATTTAGATTGTGTCAAAATCAAACAGACAAAATAACCAAAACCCAGAGACTACGAAAGAGAAATGCCATACCAAAGTTTAAAGGGCTTTGTCTCTCCCTGCATCAGTCCCTACAGAAAGAGGCTTAAAGACTTTCACTGGCTTAGAAGTAGGAAAAATTCTATAATTCTTCTGTTTGCACATCAGCTCACATGCTATAGTATCTTTTGTGCCCACTGGCTTGCATAGTAGGTATGCAGAATTTAGGCATCTATGGTATCTCTGCTGAGGGACAGACTTGACTAGTAGCAACTATTATAACAATACAAAAAAAAAAAACATCCTCCAGCAAGGTAGCATAGGTAAGTCTGTCCTTATCAGAGGTGGACGTATTGTCTACTTCTTCCAAATGTTCTCTGCAACTTGTTGAGAAAGTTTTTCTTTAACAGCTACATCTTCATGCGCAGCCAATGCATGTCTAGCTTTACAAGCAGTTCTAGAAAGTGTTTTCAATTGAGACATAGACTTTTCTAAATAGTAGTACAGATACTGTCTCTTAAACCTTAGCTTTTGTCCTGAAGAACGGGGAGACGTTAACCTTTCTTCAATCAGTGATTTTGCTTGCTTGTATTCTCTTCTGGCATCTACCTGTCTATCTTCTGCTCTCTTCTCTGACCTTAACAGGTCATAAATATTGTTCATGACAATTGGAAGTTTTGTTTACTGCAGGGTTTCTGTACTGGGCTGATTAATATAAAATAGTTCATACTGAGATGCATATGCATGTTTGAGTGCAAGTTATTAATATTGCTTGCATCGAGCCTATTGGAATCTGTATATACATAAAGTTATGAATAAAACCAGATAACTAGACACTGGACAGTTAAACTCTGTTGTTTACTACTGAACTTTGATGTACTGATGCTGTTTTGTTATTTCCCTAATAAAGGAACCCTTTATCAATATTTGATATTGAATAGTGTTTGTGACGAAGAGGCTTAGGGTATTGTTCTAAAAGGAGACAAAAATCCAAGAGACATGATTGGCTTCACAAAAGTAATAGATTTCTACAGTAGTCACACCCCAAAACGGGTCAAGTCAGCCATGGGTTAACTTGGAATAACAATTTGACTTAATTTTCACACTCTCCCTTTGCCACCATTAAAACTGATCATCATTGCCAATTTTACATGTTTCTCCCATGTCGGATAATATTCCTGTGTGATTGTGCATCTCTGTAAAGATGTGGCTAAATCTCTTTCTGGGTTAGCAGGGCAGTGTCTGTTGTTACAGAGCCATGTTTCTGTGTGTCTGTTCTTGATACTCTGCAAAAGGTATAAAGCAACCCACTTGTTGGGTATGTTTTCAGTCCATCTTAGGGCTTGGTGTTGGTGCTAGAGCTGCCATACCCTATCAAAAGTCTGTTGCTGCTTCTAAAACATGAACAACAGTCAAGATTAGGCCACAATATGTTTGCTTTTTTTGTTTTCCAGGAATTCCTCTTAACCGATTTTCTCCCCCTCATGTTAACCATCAGTAGCACTGCTGTGTTGGTAAATTTTCATTGTTTGTCAGGTGGAAAAATGCTGTTTATATTCATCTCCTTGGTCACTCGTATGGCTTCCTCTAACTTTGAGAGAAATTCACCATACCTAATATGCTAACTGCTTAATTAAAAACACTATGAATATGTATTCCAAATATAAAGACGCTAGAGGGGTAATTCCTAGTTTTAAAACTGTGTAAAACTTGGCTCATGTGCTTAGAAGTTCTTTACTTCAGTCATCTCTCGGTACATCTTAATGTAGAAAGGACATGGGAAACAACTTCAGTACAGTCCTCTTCTATTTTTTTTTTTATTTTTTTTGTGGGTGGGGTAAGGATTCTTCCTTTGCCTTTGAATATGAACCTCTGTGCCTGACTGAAAACTCTTCTGCCATGGATTTGGAGGTGAAAGAATTCAATTTTTTTATATGAGGCAAGACAAACTTTAGTTTTGTTTAGAATCAGTGAGACAAATCCACATGGGGGCTTTCTTTTAACTTCTGTTTTCTTTGTCAAAGAAGAGCATAGAGGGTGACATATATACTGCACACAGATTAGGTGCTTGATTTTGGGGATTCATTTATCATGGAGACAAAACATAACAAGATCCTGAGGCTGAAAGTCAGAGTTTGATCAGGAAAGATGATGCACATTTTAAAAAGCCAAAGTATTTTATTATTGGAATGCATCATTCAGGGAATATGATAGATTTTCCATTAGTGGAAGTCTTTGATCAAAACTGCTGATCTTTCTAAAAGAAGAGCTGCCTCAAGAGCAAGCAGCTGAACGTGAAGCAAGAAATATTGAATAAGGGGTTTTGTCCTTTTTTATGCAGAATGAGACAGATATGGGTACCATAATACTACAAATAGTAGTGGTTGTAGAAAACAGATTAAACTTTAGCCACAGAAGTGATGCTAAGAGAAAAATATTAATGGAGTGTAAAGTAACTCTACCTCATGCTGCTAGCATCAGAGAATGTGTATGATGCATGCTGTAGTTCAGTTTGTCATAGGTAATCCTGCATCTGCACAGTCTCAGAGATGCCTGTTGAGGCAGATGGGCACTTTCCTGCAGGCAGGAGACTAACAGAAAAAATTTCACAACTATTAGCTTCATAGGTCAGAACTATGGGCAGCTTCAGGAGGAATGATGTTACTGTGTTTTTTAATTAGTTAAAATGTTTATACAGAGAGAGTTAATTTCTAAATCCTTTTTGGCCCAGAAGGTTTAAACCCTAAGTGTCAGGAGAGGGACATAATTACCATGTTATGATATAACCTATATACAAGTATTGTATATTCCTTTCACTGGGCCACGGTAGTTGCCAGTGGTGGTGTAACCTATCCAAATGGTCCCTGGAGCATAGAATCATTAAGGTTGGAAGAGACCTTCAAGATAATCTGGTCCAGCCATACCTTACTACCAATATCACCCACTAAACCCCTAGGCGCCAGGTTCAACCTTTCCGTGGTGCAAATTCCTAGCTTTAGCTGAATTGGGATGAATCTCGCCTGCACTCCTTTTGGACCCTTGACATTCCCATTTGTTTCCATTCCATAGCCTGGCAGTTTGGTGGAGAATGTTCACAGGTCTGGTGTGTGGGACATGCTTCTTGTAAGGTGACAGCTGAGAGCCAAGCCTACAATAGTGGTAACACTGCTCAAAAAAGGCTGTCTCCTAGGCTTCAGTTATATACATGAAGCTTGTTTCCTGCTGTTACTCCTTAGTCACTAGAGAAAGAAAGATGTCTAAATTAGGTGCAGTGGACCATCCTCTGCAGCCTTTGTAGGTACTTAATTTTCCCCATTGATTTCAGAGGGCTTTGAGACCCTCTAAAATGCTCAACTCTCTTCTTCATTCTCCTTTTCCCCTCCCTCAAGCTGCCTTCACCACACCTGTGCCCCAACAACGTGTTTATTGACAAGATTTTCCCTGTGTAGAACTCCCCAGTGAACGAAGCCTGTTACAGCATCATTTTCAGTGCTGGATTACAAACCCACTGTAACATCAGACCCTACATATGTTAGCCAGAACAACTCCCTTTGGCAATTCTAGGGATTTTATTTATTTATCTATTTATTTGTAAATTGGCTAAACTACAGAATTAATTTTGATGTCTTATGTTTTGTTATGAATGGCTTGTTCTGTACTATTATAGTCCTTTCAGCTACAGTATATTATTCCTCAGATTGTTCATTACTGGAGGTGGTTAATAAAATCTTCAGGTACTACAGAGCCCGCTAACCTCAGATAGGCTGTCATCAAGCTGTTGTACTTATGGACACCCCTGTGTCTTCTAGCTACAAGGACACTTTAAGTAAATACATTTATAGTTGTTTTCTACAAATTCAGAAACGGTGCAAAGAGCTTTTTGTGCCTTCCTTTTCATGCCTGGAACCATGAAGTAGTCACCATCTCCCAGATTTTACTAATTTGTTTTTTTTTGTTTGTTTTTCTTTTTTTTTTTTTTTTTTTTTTCTTTTTTTTTGTGGTTGTGCACACACAACTGGACCGGAAAAGCTCTTCAATGCTCAATGCACTATTGTCTTTATGGGAATCTTATGCTTCAGAGACAAACTGCCCTACAGTACAAGAAGTATGAAGCCTGGTATATTATAGGCCTTTCCATTTGTTTTATCCAGTGATTTTGACCTTGTCTAAAGATATTCTTCTTCCAGACAGTGCTCTCTTACACATTGTCTCCTTATTTTCACTTTTGTAGCATTCGTTATTAGATAGGAAATATCAGAAAAGTTATCAGATGATAATTTTGTTTGTAATAAGCATTCTTTAATCTTATATCTCTTTTTCTTACTGAGAATGCTGAATCCTTTTTTTCACCTTCTCCTATATTACTTTATTATGAAAGTCTGTTACTGCAAATATGGTCATATCTGGACTTTTATTGATAAATGTTCATCATTCCTGCTTCTGATAGTTGGAGCCATTATGTTTTTGCTAGCTACTATTGCTACATGATGTGGGAGAAAGGAGAGAGTGAGTAAAAAGAATCTGCAAAGAATAATTTTCCTTTGGGTGCTGAAGAATGGTTTTCTTTCATCATGGTAACAGTTTGAGAACCTCTGAGAGGCAACTTGCTCCTAGGTCCTTGCTGCAGGGAAAGTATGAACTGTATAATGATCTTGACACTGGCACCAAACACAGCAGTTCTGCCAGTTTTGTTGTCCCTTTGTTCTGTTGTCCAACATGCCCGTAGTGTGTCTGAGGCAGCTTTGAACTCATTTCTTTGTGCAGTGAGACCATGCTGCAGTTCTGAAGATAAGTCTGTAATTCTGTCTCTATGTGTTGTGCTTCATAACAGGCCATGCTACCTCCTCATTGTTAGAAATGTCACATTTTGATACTTCCTCCTTTGTATGAACTTTTGTCTTCTGTTGCTTTTCGATAATGCTTCAAAAACACATATGCTTTAGAGCCTAACACCTGTTATTTCATACATCTGCTTTCAAGCAAGAAGGGTAAAATACCATTTTTAAAGGAGCAGAACTATGACTTGAATCTTGTGATCCATTTATTTATTTTAGTACCCAGTGCTATCTGGAAACTTAGCATGAGGCCTTCAGGGGCACTCTGAAGTTAGATATGCAATTCTGGGGAATATTCTACATCCACAGAAATTCTGTCCCATTATCTCCATTGAAGTTTCAACCAAACTTTCAGATATTGCTCTGACAGTTTCAACATTAGTTTTGGAATATTCTGAAGTGCAATGCCAAAGGAAGATGTTATTTTATATTTTAACTCACAAGTATATAGTACTTGCATGGTGAAATTTTCATAGATGTGAATCTCTGAAAACAAGAAGTGAAGTGTTTTTAATGACCACAAATTCACGTTTTCCGGAGAACATCATTTTCAAAGTTCTTTGTTCATATTGGCATCTAAATGTTTTTATGGTCCTAACTTTTCCCCACTTTCATTTCGCCCCCTCTCCCCACCCCCCAGACTTCATTGCCTCCTCATAAGTTATTTATTTTGTAAAAGTATCCATAGGAAGAAAAGAGGGGATAGAAGTGGTAGTCAAGTGATAGGCTTCATTTTGTACCAAGTCATACAATTTAGTTTTCAGATAACAACAACAACAACAAAAAGCCAAACCCAAAATGTAATGCAAGTTGTCAAAAAGCTGACACTCTAAATACCAGAAAATATTAACATCTATTGTCAAGAAAAATAAAAAGTATGAATCACTCCATCTCCATGACACATTTCAAAACTGCTATACACAGCACAAATTATAGTGTGTTTGATGGTATCAGAGATAATAGTACTTGAGAGTTCTTCTCAGAGCACCCAGCGTTCCTACTAAAAGGGTTCAATTGTCTTGGCTTGCAGTATAGAGTTTTAGAGAAAAGATTAAGGTTCTCTGAGGTCATCTTTGCTAAAAATAAAAGCTGATAGAGAATTATTGTTAATAACTTCAGTCAAAGGAAGATGTTTTTCTTTTATTATTATTTTTTTTTATTTTGTGTATTACATTCTTACTGGAAAACAAAAATTATATCCACCTGTAAAATAGTGATTTATTTCCTTAGTGCCTTCCAGTGTATTTCCAATATGCTATCCTCATGTTCACCAGCATGATCCTGTGTTTTAATTCCTTCTATTGTCAAGTTCCTCATAGGCAAATCGGGAACGATTCCTGTGTTCAGCAGTCATGTGGGTCCTAAACAGAGGAGTCAGAAATATGTCAGGAAAGGCTAAAATGCAAAAATCTTGCTTGTCTGAAAAGCTTATGAGGAATTGCCCTCCTTTAGAAAGGCTATCACTTCCAATTTTTTCTTGCATTGCCCTTAGCCAGTGGTTTTCTGTGCTTCAAGGAGATGGACAAAAAACGTCACTGAGAACTGTACAAGATGGTAGTCTTTCTCTGAGTGGCCACTTGTAGGCAGCATCTTGTTTCCTTTCCAGGGAGAACAGTGAGAGACGACAAGTACTTTGTTCAGAGTGGTTCCTCATGGAAATTCTAAAGCAGAACATTATTAATTGGCAACAAAGAAGAAAAAAATGAGCTGTAAAAGCATGTGTGTGGAAATCATAGTTATTTTCAAAGACAAAACTATTCATAAATGAAATAAGTGCAAAATTAGTTTAAATTAAACAGATTTTTTTTCAGATTTTTTTTTTTTTTTGAGGGATTTATTTTATTTAGCTTAGATTCTCTGATTATTTTTGTGGTTGTTTTGTTTTGTTTTGTGTGTGTTTTAAAGGACCCAACTGTAACTTATTTTAATTCATAGACTAATCTTCAGATTTCTATCTAAACAATGCAGTGAAACTTCACCTATACCACAAGAAAAAGTACCGTGATCTAAGTTAGCACTGTAATATAAGTCATGTAATTATTTGATTTGTTATTCATGTATTAAAAAAAAAATTAAAAAAATTTAAAAAATTAAAAAATAAAAGGGTGGGCTGGGGAAAGGAAAAAATAGATGTAAGTTCTGCTTTTAATGCTGAATTCTACCTTAACTGCAGAGGTGTGGCTCCTGCCTACATAATGAAAAGTTTGGTAGAAGGATACCTGGGGAGGGCAGTCACAAATTTCTCGTGGTTACTGAACATAGAAATGGAGCAGATACCAAAATGAAGAAGATGATTTAGAACATATTAGGATGTATTTATTAATATATTAATCTAATTGGAAAGAAAAAAAAACAGTAGGGAGAACCTAGGTACTTATGTATAGATTGCTTGACATATAGTACATCTCTTTGAAGATGAAAAGGTCGTTAAAAAAGTGTTTTCTGAATAGTCATGTGTTGTGTGTCTCTGGGGTTAACTGCAGTGTTAAAAATACAAACAAAAACGTTTTTTTATTATGTTTTCTTTAGGTTGTCTTCATTACAATGTTCCAGTTGCCTCTAGCAACTTTCTTAATTTGCATTAAGAAATGCAAATACTGTGCAACTTGTAATTTGTTCTTTTGACCCTGCACATATAGACCAACTGAAAAGGATGGCAAGTAGCTGATTCTATTTTCTTTTTTGCTTGGCCACCAGGACTGTGTCCCTTAATCTACTCCCTGATGCCTGTACAAAATTCTAGGAGTCAATGCACTGTTAGAGACAGAATTACCGAGTCCAGCTGAGTGTGCAGTTGCTACAGTTCTTAGTGTTGTTTTGTTTGTTTGTTTGTTTGTTTAGAAAATGAGGTCTGATGAGATCTTAGTTTTGTTCAGTAAATTCTCCTTTCTTTCCCCAGTGAAAGAACAGAAGATGAAGCTGGGTTTAGATCCAGTGATGTTAAAAGTGTAAATCACTTTCTTGAAGGTGAAAGGCACATGTGGATATGATGGTGCAATATGGTAGAATAACTTCCCAAGACAAATAACATAAGCACTGCTGTTTGAGATGGGTGAATAATGTTGGTTGAAAATTATGGTTGAAATTTTGGAGTCTGAATCACAGTATTAAAAGAACATAGCAAGTGGCCTGCCCATATGGGTATAATTTCCACCATTTTTCTTTTTTTTTTTTTCACACTGTGAAATTACTTTCAGAGGTCTTATTCAAATTGGCGCTGGCCTCAATGATCCTCAATATTTTATCCATTTGTGTCTCTCTGCGTATTTCTGTCATGAGACAGAGTTTTAGGAAAACGTTGATGACATAAGCAGCATCTTGGATAATATGGCCTGAAAATGAAGCTGCTAAGAAATCTTCAAATCAAATGTGGTTATGTCCAGGAGGAAATCATTTGCATTAAAAATTGTGCTGTAGCTTGCTTCACAGGCTTGGCAGCCCACACTCCCTCTGTTCTGTGTTATCTCGTTAACATTATTATTTGGGAGCCAGAGTCAAACACTTATATTGGGTAACAGTTATGACTACTTGACACAATGTCAGTAAAATGCAATTTTTTTTTTTTTTTATAATTAGAATTTTGACAGGAAAGAGAGGAAGAGGCACAAAATGAGAAATTAGTTATTTCCTGTGCCTCTGTCATTGCCCACATTAAGCTTCACTGGTGCATTTTGCATGATCTCATGGCAGCCTCTTCACAGCAGCCTGTTCTCTGCCAGATTTAAAGACAGAGTGAAAATAAGGGGTGAGATAGAAACATTGCTGCTTGGAAAAATAGACCTTATCAATTTACTAAGTTGCAAGAGGTCTGAGACAGAATACTGTAACTCTGTTTTTGCTGAGAATCTAGGTTTATGAAAATCATAGGAATTTGAGATAAAACTTTCCTAAATAACAGTTAAGTTTTTATTGTCCAAGGGCAGTCAGTTTGAGTAAATTCTAATGAGGTTTAGGGCTATAATAAATTATTTTTCCTGTTTCTGAAACAGAGCTTATTTTCTCACTCAAAAAGAAAGATTTGACCCCTAAGTCTCTTAATATTGAGTTCAGATTTCAGATATTGCTGATCTCTACCTACCAGCAGAAATCTGCCACTGGACCTCCATCTGGGACTTACACTGGTGTGGCTAATGTCTTGCTATTAATGTTGTGCTGTGTCATCTTGGAAGGAGGTGGTCATTAAGAACTGGCATGCCTGCTTATAAGAATAATCAAATAATATTTAAGGCTTTCAGCAAAGCATTTTTAATCAGCAATACTGACAGTCCTGTCTAAATTCTGTTATTTGATTTTTAAAACCAGATTAATTTATCACTCTTTTTCCTCTTGTTGTTTTTCCATATCTTTGTGCCTAATTCCATGTCTTATTTAGGTTATCCACACACCTATTAGTCACCAGTGAAATTAAAGTTCCCACTGGGCTACACACTGTGCAATCATTTAGTAAGAGTCCTTACACAGAGATGTTTCCTTTATAGTTGAACAGAAGTAAGCAAGGAAACAAACACAAAGAGGTGGAGCTACTTGACTAGGGTTGCAGAACAATTAAGAGGCAGAGCAGAGCTTTTTTGCCAAAATTTCTTGAGGTTGACGGAATCAGCTGAGATTTAAGAGTGTGGAGTCTCTCTGCTATAGGAAAAGATCTTCTAAAACTTGCATCAGAGCAAACTACTGACTCATTTTAGGTTTAAAAACAAACACAAGACCCCTCTCCTTTGGTTCTTCTGTTCTACAGTTTTCCTTTTCTTTGAGATTTACATGCTGTTTCCATATATAAAATTTGTCCATCCACATTTAAAGCTACAAAGTGATGGTGATAAGCTTTTAATTCATGTCCTGCATTTCCCAAGATTCACAATAAATAGTAACAACCCTGTGATATTGCTTCCTTTTTATTTTTCTCCTAAGGTCAGTGAAATTTGTATGAACTTTCTGCACTCTTTTGAAAAGTTTATATAGAATTACAAGTAATATTGTAATGCCGTTCTTTGTGTGCTCCTCCTTCAAGTTTGGCACTGACAGAAAAAAACACTTCATTTGTTTGTTTCACAGGAAGTGGAAACTGAATTTTGATAGCTAGTAATTCAGTCAATATTGCATCTTGCTAATGATTTATGGGCTTAAGTGTGTGTTTTGTTCTTTGGGCTAGTGCCGCAATCAATATGTGTGAACTTGTCTCTTCTCTATTTGTATTGTATTATTCAAATTTAAATAATGGGCTGTATATGGCAATCCAAGCAGAATTCAGTAACTCTTCAGTGTTCATCAGTCTCCTTTTCCTAACTCATGTCCATCATTAAATCTGATTCACCATCTTTCTCTGACATTTTTACACTCTGACAGCATGCTATGTTTAGATACAGTCATGGCCTGTTCTGCGGATGACTATAGGAACTTTTTGTCTCGTGTTAACAGATGTGTATGTCTAGATAGTGATTAGATTAATTGGAATAAAGTGAAAGAAATCTAAGCCTGAAAGGTCTGTATCTCATTAGAACTGTGATAAAAGTAGATGCAGGAGGTGAAGCTTGAATTGAAAAGTCTCTGTTAATACTGATCGTGGCCACCAAAAGCACAACATTTCATCTCTCAATTAACAGGAGCCCAAGTTTTGATCTGTCAAGCCCGACTGATTTTCTTTTTAGTCACATTTATTCAGAAAAGCATGCAGGTGGACAAATGTTGAGAAAAAATTCATACTCAAGGTTGCAATGAATATGCACAATTTTTTGCTAGAAATTACCCCTTCATGTATGAATTTCTCATGACATGTATCATGTCACTCTAACTCAAACAAATCTTAATAAAGCATGGATGCAACTATTCGGGTAAAGAACATGGACTTAGGAAAGTAAGGCAATATTCAAATGTCAGTGCTTGCTGAATTCTCAGACCCTTGTTCTTCAATGAAATGTGGAAAAAAAGTAAAGTTGATGTTATGTTTCTTTTTTTTTTTTTTAAAGTAGATTTATGTTTCTTTTAAATAACTAAAAATTGCCATTGTGTGTTAAAAGATTAAACCTCTACTGATTTTTCTACTAATATTTTATTGTTTCTACTAATATTTTTCTGCATTCTTGCAAAGTTTACCTGTAAACTTTATTTGGATGATTACACTAATAGTGGGAAACATGCATGGGAATGAATTAGTTGTTGGTTGAAATTAAGAAATCTGCTCATTTGTAAATATAAGCAGGGTTGGATTTTGATGAAACATCAAACATGGTGACAATTTTGCCATTAAATAGAGGACTATACAGAAGCATTCATAGTTACAATATCACAGGGACTGTCTATGTATCTTTGCTGATGTTCTCCTATTAAACCAGCGCTCTCAGAAGAGTCCCATTGGTTCCAGAAGTTTCTGGAGCCTTTTGTATAGATTTCCCTTTTGCCACAAAGAAACATAAATTTTAAATGGGCCCTACCTGGGTATGAAGTAATTGTTTAGCATCTTTATAAAGAGGAAAAATAAACACATATATATGTATATGTATAATCAGGTGTATGTATATAGTCTGCAGTCTGTGCTTGCATGAGGAATGAAAAAGCGCATATGTTGTAAAAGAATAACAAATGCATGATTATGTCAATTGGTAACTTTTTCTGAATATTGCTAGAACTACTTGTGTGTGCATTGATGGTAGAGCAAAATATATAATGACTGAAAATGGCTATCTACTCCACCACTGCTACTGAGATCTGGAAGTCTCTCTCTGATTTCTGTTATAAAGCTCCATGTTTTTCCCTGTGCACTTTGCATATAGAAGCTGTGGCTTTTTTGTTTTTATGTATTTATTTATATTTTTTTTAACTCAGTGCTTTCAGGTAGAAAGTGAGGCAAATTAGCAGGTATTTGCACTCTAGGTGGAACAAAGAATCTGCACAGCTCTATGGAAACCTCACAAAGACTTCCTGAAACTTTATAGCATCATACTAACATCAGAACAGGATCCAACAGACATAAATGACAGCTCTATAATTTCGCCATCCAACATAATATTCTTGGAACCGTATAAAAACGCAAAATGAATTCTTGCTAACAAATGTACAATGTTACATGTACATGTTATTCTCCTTACCAATGATGATTTTTTCAAGGATTTAAAAGTTGATGGAAAGAGGGTCAAATCACATTTAGTCTTGATGAATGTCATAGGGGGAAGAAAAAAAAAAAAAAAAAAAAAAAGGATGATTAGGATGATTATAAATTGGATGTATATGTTTCAAGTTGTACTCTGAAGCATTTTCTATTTGTTGTCACAGAATTAGTCACGTTAAAGTCACTGGGAAATGAGTAGCAGAGTGATTCTTCTTCCAGAAGTGTATTAAAACTCACTGATATTTCATAATAGTAGCATAAGGAGGAAATAATTGACTGTATCTTGTCACATGGGCATACATTATAATCTAACCAGAAATCAGACATAATCATATTCCTTTATATGAGGTGTTTATAAGCTGTCAGAAATTAAGTCATAGGAGAATAATGCCAGTTCATAAATCAGTAAATGAGATCAGATAAATAAATTGGTGAGAATGTGTAAATGTATGCAGAGTGCTTTTGTTCTCTTTCTTGGCTTGCTCTCTTTTTGCTCTTTTAGGATTGTTCTCCCATTGGCTGAATGTTTAGTGAGAGGAATATATAAAATGTAGGATTTATGAGAGCTTCTGACATTTATGGTATTTTTGATTAACACTTTTATTAGACTTGTCTGAAAAATAATTCATTATTTCAGCTTTTCTTTGTAGTTCTCTAAAAAGCTGCCATGATCATCAAATAGATCAGGGCATGTAATAAAAGCCATACAGCCAGTAGTAGAACATACTGTCATATAACCATTAAGACTGTTCTAGGAGCCAAAATGTTGGAACTAAAAGTATTTTTAATGACTTTAAATTGCTTGAAGTGCTTTCTGAGAGTAGAAGGGTGCTGATTTATTTATCTAGTGTACTTAGCTAAATTAATTTGGATAGAACTACTTTGCTTTTAATCCTCTTACAGTGAAATTTATGTTAATATTTTTAGATGCATCATTTTCTCTGAAGGATGGAGTTATAAGATAGTGGTCGGAGCATTGTCATTAAATAAGAAAACGTGAAAATACTAGCCAAAAAACGACTTCAATCTCATCTGAGCTATAGTCATATTTTTTTTAGAAGTGACCTTGCAAGAAATGCAACATTTTAAAACTATCTTCTCTTTCTCTGTTTAGTTAGTCTTTTAACATGGCAAGAGTCAGTAATGTAAGCGCATCAACAACTATTTAAGTAATTTTTTTCAGTTCAATATGAATTAATTTATTGTTCTGTCTTTGTCTTCTGTTCTTGCATTGAATTCTTTAATTATCCAAGAATCACCAGCTTAGAGGTATGGCCCTCGTCCATAGCCTGACCCTGATGTGAGCCTCCCCTCTGTCCTTGCTATTTGTTACACTTTCACTCCAAAACTGATTTTCATCTGTAGATTGTTATCAGAATTACTAAAAGGAAACATACCTCTTAGTACACTCTGTATTATTCAGAGGGATCTGCATATTGTGGATGTAATTAGCAATTTAAAGGTATCAGTGTTTTTGATTTTACCCTTTTTTTTCTACTGGTTGAAAAAGTAGACTGCTCAGCTGGATTAATCTCCTTGGCACCTATTGTTTGCATTATTCTACAGACTACATTGGTTCTTACAGGAAACATGGTAGCTTAATGTCCTGCTTCTTCCTCGTTCACCAGTACTGTGATAAATCTGTCCTCATCAGTGAGAGCAGCTCCTACCAAGACCTTTTCCTGTCACACCTTGTAGCTTTCCTAGAGCAATTTTGCCTTGTGCTCTTCCTATGAGACTGCTAATCCTTTTTCCTTCATTCTTTCTGAGTACCGTCATTAGCTGGATCTTTGTTGCAATTACTGAATATCCTTCATGAACATCTATCATGAACATCTATCCCTCCAGAGGCAGGTTTACCTGCCTGTGGATATGGGCTTTGCCTTCTACATCTGCTTGTTTTCTTAGGTCTGCTCTAGTGAAACAGAGCAATCCATTGATTTACACACAGATTGAAAGGATATTGTTTGTTTATTTCTGTTGACTCATGATTACAGCTTGCCCACTGCCAAGCTGCAACACATTCTCTTGGCAAAAATGGTTGTATTATGTAGCCCAGCTAGGATATTTGTTCTTAAAGTCTCTGGGCACGGGAGAAACTATGCAAGTCTCAGAAAGTTTAGCTTAAAAAAAATAAAAAATAAAAGTGCTTTTGATGTTGAGTGTCAATTTTATCCTTCCTATTTGATGGTCTAGGAAGTCCAAGCAGAAATATACCCCACATCAATATATACTTACAAATAGTATATAGATAGTATAAATAGAATGGTCTGAGAACAAGAACTTCCCATCATTGTTATTAGTTTATACTTATCAATCTGGTCTAGCTGTTTGGTCTGCCTTATTTTTTCCCTCCTTCAAAATGTTAAAAGTGTGAAAAATATTTAAAGATTTTTTTTTTTTTTTTTTTATAAGAGAAGGAAGAGCTACGTATTTCTTCTGTTAATCATGTAAGAAGATTCTGAACGTTTAATGGGAAAGATAGAAATTAAACTTTTAGAGTTTTTCAGAGAACTTTTAAAAACTCATTTACCGGGAAACCTGGTTTCTTAAAATATCTTCATAATAACCAAACTTCAGTGAAATGGCATTGTGGAAAAGTATGATTTCAACAATCTCATGGAATGTGGTATCTTTC
Source organism: Aythya fuligula (assembly GCF_009819795.1). Taxonomy (NCBI): domain Eukaryota; kingdom Metazoa; phylum Chordata; class Aves; order Anseriformes; family Anatidae; genus Aythya; species Aythya fuligula. Next base: position 30,010,556 of record NC_045565.1, read on the forward strand.
AGTTTCTACATCTTCTGTCCTAGCATTTGCCAGGCCAATAAAAACTTGCAGTTACTATTTCACTCATAATTGAAAATTAGTATGGCAGGCTGTGCTTAATTTTTTTTTTCTTCCAACTTAAATGCCTGCATTATGCAAGCTCTGCCAAAACGGCAGTACCTAGGAACCTGTTTCTCATTGCAGAAAAAGGAGTGATCACAGCACAGCTATGGATATGGATTTCTTTATGCCTTTCTGTGAGTAGGTAGGCAGTCAGAGTCCTGGTTTTCTTCATTGATAAACTTTATTTATTTATGGATCAAGGGAAGAACTAAGAAATAAAAATAAAAAATCACCGGGACAAAAATAATGGTCATTTTTCCTGCAACCAGGCATAGTTTTCCAGAGAAAACAGAGGCAAGAGAGGTGGAGAAATATATACTGCTTACATAAAACTTCACTCACCAACCTGTTAATCTCATATTCTCTAGGAAAATAAAATTTTCCAGAAAAGCCATGTATTTTATTTAACTAAGATATTTCTGGAAAACAAACAAACAAAAACATTTTCTCACCCAAAACCACCCATTTTCAGTCTGAAAAAGAAATGGCAATCTTCAAGCTAAATACAGGTTGTCAGCAATTAGTTTGTTTGACTAATTTAACTAACATAAATGGTTAATTTGGGATAAATTATCCTTGGAAGCAAGAAGACATGCAGGTAAGGAATACATAGTTCAATGTTTTCAGTTGCTTGGGTATGATGATTTCAGCAACCCAGCTCTCTGGGTATGGCTGCACTAATAGTTGCACTGGGAAACCCCGCGCAACAGTGTGCTATGGTGAAGAGATGAGAAGATAACATCAATTCCCAACCCAGGAGCTGAGCAGTTGTTGCACCTGGAATTTTAAAGGGACTGCAGTAGAGGATACTGTGCACTATAACCAATATTTTGTGTCTTTTTTTTTTTTTTTTTTATGAAATCATTTACAGTTGTTCTTACAGGAGAGTACAGTGCCATCAGCACATGGTGTGTCACAGCACAAATTGCAGACAGGGCTATCTTTTAGCCTTTGTACTAAAATTTCAGCACTTTAATTAAAAAGATTTTCAAAAGTATCCTAAGGATATCAGGCCCTGAGTAGCTTTGGCAGGGGAGAAGAGAACTGGGGCTCAGGTGCAGTAAAGCAAATGTGTCTGTAAGGGACAAAACAATTGAAATTAATTTAGGCTAATGGCCTTACTTCCATACTGTCTGTGGTATTTGTTATATTCTTTGCTCATTATAAGAGATGCTCTATAAAAGAAAGCAACCAAAAAGGCCTCAATTGCCGCGTGGTCTTCCATATGCAAGCATAGAAATTTTGTGAAGATTTGCTGATATGGAGCAGGGGGGTTTTTGTTTGTTTCATCTGAGGGGAAGGAAAAAAGGGAACTAAAACTTCTGCTACACCATGAGCAACATAAAATCTGAAAAGTAGCCATTCATTCCTCATTGCTTTGCCTAAACACAAATTAGGTGTCACCAAGTTCATGGAAGAGGTTTTAAACCTCTCTGAGAAAACTTGCTAATAACACACTGCTACTTTTTACTTTACTTTCATATTTAATGGCTCAGATTTTTTTTTTTCTATGTAAGTTAATAGTTAAGCAAATTGTGATGCTAGCCATTATGTGACTTCTGTGCTTTGCTATAAGGATCTTTTACTCCTCTTTTTTTCTTGCTTTAAAAGCAAAGCTTGGTTCAGTCCCGTGTATGTTCCTGCTTGTAAGGTTGGCAGCGTGGACCCAGCTTCTACAGGAGTCAGAGTGCTGAAGCACAGGCTCTTTGGTATTACAGAAATTGGCAGATAGAGGTCCTAATAGCTAGAGACAAGGTTAGAGACAGGATTCTGCTTGCTTGAGGGTTAAATAAAAACAAAACAAACAAACAAACAAACAAAAAAAACAACCAAGATCTAACTGAAGACCAGGAGCCCAAGCTGGCAGCTATTTTGGAATAAAAGTAGTGTGCCGTCTGGGCAGCTTCTATGACTTCAGGGGTAAATGTGTAGGGGCTTGTTTGGCATCTGCATTAAACTTGCTTGCAGGTGATTTTGTGCCTTTTTGTTCCCGTGAGGAAATTTCTCCTTTCTCTGTAAGCAGCTCTCCTTCTCCCTTTTTGAGGTGTAAGCGCAGAAGGCACAGTTCAGCCTCTGACGACAGGTGACAGCAAACATCACTTACCGCTTCACTTTGTACAAACACGGAAAACTCATGTGACAAATATTTTGTTTAAAGTATAAAAAGCACAGAGAAAAGCTAAATATTTACTATCAAATCAGAAACGAATGCCAATCCATCTATAATAAGCAGTTTCCTTTAACCCGTCATAAAATCTTGGGCACTGGGGGCATTTCTTTCCTTCCCATTGCTTTTCATTTAACAGTCTTCTATCCATTAAGCTGTCTGAAGGAAGCAGGCACTCAGTTTCTGTGTAGGATACATAGTGATTGTATGTAGGATATCTTTCAAGTATTCTCTGCAACATACGTGTTCACAGATGAAATTCGTCAGTATATCTTACTTCATCTTGAATTTATAGAACCAGTTCTTTCCAACTTTTAACCTTGCACTTAGTTTTTTATGTATTTAATTCCATTAAGAATTTAAAAGATATTTGAAGTCTTTGTTGAACCTTTTTATTGTCTTCAACTCCAAAAATCACTTTAATGATAACCTGTTCAATTTTTTTTTGGAAAAAGTTCACTATAAAGGAATGGACTTGTTATAACCTGAGTTTATGTGCATTTTTCACAGCATGCTACCTACTCGCTTAACATTCAATACCAACTGCAACTATAAATTATCCTTTAAGATCTACACATATCAGGAACGTTTAAAAGTTTCTTGCATTAGAGCATTTTAAGCTTTACTATTATATATTATCAACTAAATATTATACATTATCAAGGATACCTTCACCTGCACTGTCTTGTTTTAATAATTGTAGGGTAATAATCTGCATATAAGAATAGAGGAGAATTATGTAGCAAGCAGCTTCTACATGACAGTAGCATAACTTATTTTGATGTTTCTGTGTTACATTTCATACAGAAGTCCTTCAAAAGAAACGGTCAAGAGCTGGTATTTTTTTACTCGTAGATTTTGTGAGAAACTCCTTGATTGAAGGTTATGGATTTAAATGCATAAGTTTTGTAGAATGACTGTTGAAGTTGAAACTTCATTTGAGAGACACTGGGCTTTGTTTAACTGTGTATTTTTAGTATCCAGAGTTACTGAACCAGACTTTGCTTAATTAATAACTATAGGATGTGAGGCAGTTACAGTGCTGCTTTTTCTATTAACTTGCAATTTCCTTTAGGAAATGAATAAACTTGGGGAGGGGGATGGTGGGAGGCATGGCTGCTGAGAATAGATGGGGTACCACACTACATTGCCAAATTAATTTCAATGAGTTAACAAACATGGTTTATAAACTGAGTAAGTTTAATTCCATAATTTGTGCAACACATTTTGTAGGAAGAACAAACACAGAAGCTAAATATGGTGTGATATTAGGAAAACCAAGAGATTACATGTATTTCTTAAAGTTCATTAAAATAGCATTCTAATTCTAAATTCCACTTGGTAGTTTATTACTATCAAGTCCATATTTTAATAAGATACTGAGACATTTCAAATATAAGTCAATTTGTTTTTTTCCAGTGTAATCTCCATTGTTTCCATTGAATTTGTATTTTGTCACTGAAAGCAGCAGCTGGAATGCTCTGTCTGTGAACAAGTTCTTAACTGTTGGCCCAGACTTTGAAAAGTCACTTTTGTTTGGAAGTGAAAAAATTTGCCATGCAAGCACAAATTGCTGAAGCCTGTGGTTATTTCAATCACTGAAATCCTGACTGTTAAGATTGTCAACATTGCTTAAAGAATTATTCTCTGAAGAACTGATAGTCTTTATCATACACATCTACAACTACCCTACAAAACTTTGATTTTCTTAAAATGGCTAATAAATGTGTTTACTTACCTTTCATTTTTTTATTTTTTTTTTTTATTTTATAGGGATGTTTAAGGTCAATAAAACTTAAAACTGAACCTTTCTAAACATACTCCACAGGGACAAAGAAGGAAGAAGGATTAAAAAAACAACAACAGCAACAAAAAACTTATTTAATGAATCACCTACTTGTAGTTTTGTCCGTTTTACTCAGTATAGTTATATTCTAAATCTCTATTTCAAATGCTCTGGCTTCAGGAGGCTACAATTTATTTTAAAGGGGTTCTGGAGTATTATATACTCCATAATAGAGATTCTTTTTTAAATTGAAATATCTTGTTTTCAATTATTATCAATTAAGAAGAACACCACTGTAGTAACCATGTTGTGTGTGTGAACACAAACAGATATGGCACAAGCTGCAGAATGAGTCTCAATGTTGTTAAACTTATTTAATGTATGCTTGTAAAGGAATCAGTCTTGCTTTCAGTTGTTATTTGTTAGATATCTATGGACAGTGCCTGTGTTTAGTCTTAGATTTATCATTTATGTGGGTACCTGCTTAAAATATTTGTCTTTTGTATAATTTAGGCAGTCTATAAGCATCTAGTCACTTGCGTACCTGAAATCATTTCTTGTTCTTGTTTAACGTGTGCTAGTGAGTTCATCGGGATGTCTTGTTATTAAGCTCCTTTATTAAAGTCACCTTTTAATTTCCTGAGTTAATTAAAGATTTCTGTTATTTTCACAATCACCTTCATTGTGTGATGGCAAGTATAGTACTCTTTACTCATTTGGCTTCTTGTAATTTATCATGCTGTCAATGGAGTTGTTGAACTATTACTTTGTATTTAAGTATTAGTAATGAGTGACGGAAACAAATGATGTTATAATAGCTAGCATATATTTGTGAATGGTATGAAAGTATTATCTTAAATTCATGCTGAAGATAGGCATGATAGGATGAATAGCAGCATTTCATCCTTTCAGTCTTTGTCATGGGTGCAGTATAATGAAGGTATTAGTTTGGATCCAGTTTTATTTAGTACCAAAAGGTAACTTTAGGGTGTTTTTTTGTTATTGGTAGTGGTGGTGTTGGTGTTTTTATTTTTTCATCTGTTCTGCATCTAAACAAGACTAGTAAAAGTGAACCCCCTCAATTATTTTGGGGCCAAATTTACAATTGGCTAATCACTTGTGGATTTGATATGCACCTGTAGGTACAACTGAATGAGAGGCCAAAATTGACTACCAGTGACAGTTGGCAAGAAAATTTAATTTGAAGTTATTAAAAATCATGATTTCATTATAAAAATTAGAGCTTGAAGATGTGCTGTTAAATAACTATAATAATATAAGTATACAAAACAAACAGGAAAAAGGTGCTAGTTTGTATCCTAGTGTTTAAGCATTCAGATAAGAGTTCCGTTCCCACTCCTTTTGCTGCCCAGTCTAAATCTGGTAAGCATTCTTGGTAATAGTGTCTGTCTTTGTGTTCCGCCACTAGAGTAAAAAGCCAGGCTTTCTCTATATCTATCCTATACCTCTGTGGAAAACAATCTCTTGAAAATAGGTGAGGTTGTGTTTGAGTATCTGTGGTTTATGGGAAATCATGTCTAGGATTTGCACATCTTAGATTCATACATTAGCTCAAAGATAGCTATGCAAAAGGCATGATGCATCCATTTTTAGCATAAAATACATTCTTAAGAAATCAGACACCTGGGTGAGATTTAGATGGGGATGAGATGCTTCAGAATGGCTTGTGGCCCAGATGGGATAAACTCGGTAAATTGATGTTCCTTCCAAGTAAAGCAGCACAGAAACTTGGGCAAGGACATTTTGTAGCTTACACATCGAAATTCTGATGAGGTCTGAGGCATCGGAGAACCGTGGTAGATCATCTCATCCTTTTAGCAGTAGTCTTCCAATTCCCTGTGTAAGTGTCTCAGTTTGTATGCTGTAAATTAGTATCTTGTGTATGCTCTATCCCACTTGGAATGAATGAATTAAATATTCATCAACAATAAATGTCTGACCATCATAAGGTAGTATGGCAGGTACCTAGGCTGTGGGGAAGAAATTCAATTCCTTGTTTTTAAACAAGCAAAGCAGGGACTGTTACCATATTTTCACTTTCCTGGAAGCAGTGCTCATGTAATCATTTGGCCTTGCCTGTATCTTCTCTTTTTATCCATTCTCAAGACAAATAACTTTTGTTTGGATTTTTTTTTTTTTTTGTAATTCCTGTTTTACTAGCTGCAGTACCAGTTTGTAATTATATCCTTGCACATGAATTTAACTGATTGGAAGCCAAGCTGTCTGATTTTTACTGCAATAGGTACCAACGGGAGACTGAATATAGAGGCAGGAAGTCTACATGCAATGAGAAATCACTCTCAGCATTTTGTAATATTAAACCAGATTTACCTAAAAGAATACGATCATGCACTTTCATGCCTTCAAATCTTTCTGAAGAGTTGCCCAAAACAGTGTAATAGGCATGTCTCAAACCTGGAAAATGCTTCATCAAGGGCTTGTTCAAATCATTGATCAGTAAACTAGGTGAAGATAGAAAAACAGGTTCATTTTCTAGGTTCATTAGAAAAATGAACCCCTGAGGTGTTGTCTAAAGTTTATAGAACTGAAAATATTTTTAACCAATCTAAATGCACATTATGTGTTTGCTATTGACTTCTATTCCTTTTGTGAATAACTTTGCTATTATGCTGTTTGATTTAGTTTTTATCATGTAGCTATTTTTCTATTAAAATAACATTAATCAGGCATTTGTCTTCCTTTGCACTCCTGTGAAAATCATATTTCCTGGTTGGGGCTGTGGAGGAAGTGTTTGAAATGCCATTTATTTGTTTGTTTTGAGTTGTCTCAGACCTAGGAATATCATTTTCATAATACAAAACAGAAAGTTACTTTCTGAATTTCTGAGGAAAATAATGTGTGAATCATACGTGATAAATGAAGGCAAGATCTTACCAGACAAATGAAGGCAAGTCACAGGTTTTTTTGTAGGCTGCCATGATGGTAAAATATCAAGTGGTTGAGTAGTCTTCTATTCAGTGTGGTATATCCAGTTCAATCATTTATTTCAATTTGGGAAACTGGAATTATGCGGCAATTAGCTGCATCAGTTCATTCTGTTTTCTCAGTCTCAGACCTGACCACTTTGACAAAATATGAATTGCATGGCTGCAGTTTTTAGAGATAGCTGCCAACTCTTTGATTTTAAATTATTCATAATCAATACTAAAATATACATCCTGAAGATTTACAAACCATATCATATGGAGAAACTCAGATCTATAGATAGCTTATAGGCTTTATGAATCAACATTTAAAAATTTTATTTGTTATTTAATATACTGACAGTAATTTAAAATAATAAAGAAAATACTTAAATGTTGAATATATAATTAGATTCCTATACTTCAATTACATTCCATTAAAACAAGAAAATATTGCTTTTGGAGATAGCGTAATACAGCTTTTTAATATTTGGGATATTTGGATTTTTTTATTTTTTTAAGAAAAAAAGTGCAGTGACCAACCCTAATGATATTTTTATATCATCCTTAATCCTTAATTCTCAATATAAATAAACAAATGAGCATTGCAAGTTTATGTCCTAATCGTTAAATATACCAGTAATTGATGGTGATGGAGATTAATAGGGTCATAGAATGGTTTCCATTGGACATGACCTTACAGACCATACAGTTCCAACCTGCCTGCCATAGGCAGGGACACCTCCCACCAGCCCAGGTTGCTTAAAGCCCCATCCAGCCTGGCCTTGAACGCTTCCATGAGCATCCACAGCTTCTCTGAGATTGACCCGATGCCTGGGGGGGGAGGGAAGGGAGCTAGAAATATATGCTATAAAAATCATTTTTTTTTTTTCTTAAATGCAAATCAGGTAATAAAAACAGTCCTTGATAGATGGAATTATAAACTCAGAAAATTTTACAGTCCAGTTTTCTATTTTTCAGGACCTTGCTATTAAATTGATGAAAGCTAAGGAATTGGTTTTAGATCTGAAGTATACAAAAACTGGTATGAGAGGAAGATTTTCACATTTTCTAAATTACTGCTTTTTCTAAAATGCATAATGTATTTAGTGTGTAATTGGTGATGTCAGTATTATGCCTTCTTCAGCGTCACTTGCATAAGCCCTGACATTCAAGAATAATGTGGCCTTCCTAAAGTGATATTCATTGAATGTTTTCATCTTTTATATGTCTGTGAGCAAGGGTTTGGGAGGACTGCATTACTCATAAGTGAGCAATATGTGAGTTGTATAGATCACACCAAACAACCATCAATAAAAGCTCTGAGGATCACGTTGCCATACATTATGCATATGCCACGTGTTTCACAGGAGAAAAAAAAAAAAAAAAAAAAAAAAACTCTGCTATGGGTTAAGTTCTTGTACTCTTTTATTATGAAGCTAAATTCCTTCATTTGTATCAGTCTAAATTTGATGTTCTGAAGCAGATGCTGTGTATCTCAGTGAAAAGCCATGAATCTTGAAGTTTAGGTTATCCAAACCTTTATATTATAGTTTCTAAAATCATGAGATAGCAGGCCCAAAAGTTTGCACTGATACTAATAAAATACCAAGCATATATACTCTAGCTTTTAGGTGAATTCCAGGTCTTAAGAACATGAAAGTGTCTTGGCACATTTAGATATTTGCAGTCAGACTAGGTCTCCAAAGATTGTTATTTTATTTTTTTTTTCTTTTAAAGTGTGGAACAGGTGAATGGAAATGTGCAATGGATTATATATGATACAACATGGCATTGTATAGCAGAACATAAATCTGTTGGGTGTACATGGTAATTGAAAGGAAAGAAAGAGGTATGTGGCATATCTAAGAATCCTGGTAACAAGTATTTAAATGATTGGATGCATTTCTTTCAAAAGAATCTGGAAAATTGCAAAGAGAAAATGTTATACAATCTGTTTCAATCAATGTGAAATGGATGTGCTATAACAAAACTGGATTTTGAGGGAGATCACTGACTCAGAGAAAAGTAGAACTGCAGAATAAGGAGGATGAAAGTCCTCAGGGCAGATTTCTGATTTATGGCTCTGCTTTCCCCTTTTGTAGCTTTTCTTTTTTTAACCTTGGTGATTAACAAGTTCATTTCATTTCTTTATTTTCTTTTCAACTCCTAATGATCCTTCTCAGCCCCTAATGACTATGTAGCAGGGATCTAATTACATACAAGTGCTGTCCAGAAAACAGTTCTAACAATTAGAGAATTAAAGACCAAGTAAAGTGCTTGAACTATAAGAGTCACAATGATCCCTTGCTGAAATTTTGGTGGAAAGCATAAAATATTATTACCAAAATATCACTAAATAAAAAATGTGAATCCTTTAAAATATGCCAAGTTACATGGATTCTGTTATGTTTTCTGCTCACATGACATGCTATATAAAAGCATTCTGTTCCACATACATATTTCGTGCAGATGGTCCAGTGTTCATAATCATCACACAAAATCTTTGTTGTGAATTAACAGGAATGCAGGTAGCACCTGTAATTTTCAATAGTTATATTTAAGTACCGAACAAAATACGTAAAGATTAAAAAGAAAAAACAGGTATGATGGTAGAAGTGGAATTGCCCCAGAGTAGCCATAATCCCATGATTGAGGGGCACCCTTGATCTGTTCCTGTGTGGTAAAAATGAGTAACGCCTACTGACACACATCAGTAAGTTATCCGCTTGTAAGAACAGAGAAGATGGTTTCCTTTTGTGCTAGAAATTGCTTTTAAGTACGGATAATAACTTAGTCTCTGTATCTTTGTCATGGGTGTGAGTAGCCCATAAGAAAAGAGTTAGAGACTTTGCATCAAGTCTTTGTGAGTGTATTTGGGCCATAACAGCGTACTGGCAATGGGATATATAGGTAAATATACAGTGCATTAAATATACAGTGCTGCACGTTATAATAAAAAAAAAAAAAAAAAGATACTCTCATTGCATCGGCACACTCCAATGAGCGTGCACAAATGAACACTCCAGAAGGTGGTGAGAGACAAGATATATTAAGGAAGTTTGTTACCCTGCTTGAAGCTGTTCAGAAACTCCTGGGGTCACTACAGGGTATAGAAAGTGCTGGAGTATACAGTTAAGTAGAGCAGCTTTGGAAACAATATTACATGCCTTTATTTGTAAAATAAAAAAAAAAAAAAAAAAAAAAAGATTTATCTGAGGAAGTAATTTTATTTATAAAGACTGTTTTACTATTACTTTTATCATAGGAATCTATGATCTTCATTATCCTCACTTATTATAACTATGGAATGAATACATGACTTAGAATTGCTTAAGAACCAGACACTTCTGGTTCTGGGAGCAACAGACACCTGCAATTTTTGATGTTTTCTCATAATAGCAATGTCATTGACTCAATTAGAGAGAATCCAGTGATCTACAGTCTGGATTGTGAGTCACTTGTCTTTTTCCAATTACTTTCTGAATATTGAGAGAAGTCAAATATTTACAGCAGGGCAGAGTGGTAGCAGAAGGCCCTTGCTAGCCTTTGCTGGCTCACAATAAATGGCTGAACCACCACTGAACAATGGTTTGTTTACAGATGGTTAATTAGGGACCTAACTGAATCTTTTAAAAGGACAGATGCAAATTGATTAAAATGTATATCATCTACAAGAGCAGTCATTAATAAGAAACTCCTACAAGAAAAAAAATAGTGATATATCCAATTAACATCTTCAGCTTGCTCAGCAGTTTGCTGAAAATTAGGAAACTCTCTAATGACCAAAACCAGAAAAACTGGAGGAAAATTACAGCCATACAAAGAGGCATTTAATATGGACATGAAAAAATGTTTTAAATATATAATGAAAATGTAAAGCTAAAACTCAATAATATAAAGATCAAATGAATGAAACGTTAATACCCAAATTAAGTTTGTCATTAAGTATATGTTCAGATACTTCTCTTAATGAAGGTTACGCAAAGGTAATTTTTTTCTATTCATCTGTAGATGAATAAAACTATTCATCTACATTTCAAGTTACATTACTTTTGGTAAATTCATAGAAGTTTGAACAAGGACAAAACCAATTGGAATGTGAAGGGCAAAGATTACTTGAGTAAAGAGTGCTAGCTGATAAACAGACAAAAAAAGATAATGTTTGGAATTGCAAATTTCAACACTAGGTGATTCTGCAAAAACAAGGACTTTACAACAGTCAGAACTGGAAGTCATCCAGAAATGTCACAGCAGAACAATCAGAGACAAGGGAACTGGAAAGAGTAGATACTATTCTGGCAATTTATTATCTAAAAGAACTAAAAGACATCTATGAAATCTTTAAAGATATTGATGGCTCTAGAACCTCTTACTGCAACTCATTTCAGTAGAGATTTTGGCAGTTATGTGACATTGCTTTGTCTGAAGAGATTTTTAAGAGGATTTCATTTTTAAGGTTTTTGATAAAATTTTAATTGAACTTTTGTTTTTGCTTTAACGTAGCATTCCAGAGATATAGGACACCTGGAAATAATAAGTATTTGTGTGCGTAGTATGTCTGCATACATGTGTGAATGTAATTATTTTATTTTATATTTTATTTTATTTTATTTACATTGTATGTCCTCTCCACGTGGAACACAGTGAGGAAAAAGAGGAAGAAAAAAATTTAAAAAGAATGTAGAAAAGCTGAGTTTGTACACGTGAAGGGGATGGGTTTGGCTTGCTCTAGGCTCATACTCAAGGTTGCCCTAAATCAACATGGCTGTAAATGGCAACTTGCTTATTTAAACTGGGAAGGAGGAGTCAGTCAAATGTGTTGCTAGCTACCGTAATCCCTTAAGTACCACTATCTATAGGACCCGCGTTAATCCTATGTAGCCCACTTCCTTTTCCCACATTAATCCTATGTAGCTAAAAGCTTGGAAGCTTTTCCTCCATGGAGAAAGCATAAACTACATCACAGACATAGAATCAGTTAAGATGTTCTCAGTGTATTTAAAGATAGCTTAAAAGATAGCATTCAAAAGATAACTTGTATGTTCTCTGAAACTTCAACCTACCTATAGCTACAGCACTTCCCTACAGCACTTTCCTTATTGAGTGTTGATTGGGGCATTTGCCGACCCTTATTTGCATTCTTTGCATTCAGACCCACATGATGACTTCTAAATAGTAACCGTCTTCATAAAACATGCCTGCAGTACTCCTTCTTTGTGATCTGTTTCCAAAACATCTTTTGCCACACCTTCTTCACACCTAAAATGACTTATGGATTATATATTTTTTATTATCTTCATCATACAGGTGCAGACAGCACATCACAATTAAACTTTTTTAACTGACTTCTTAGTTGCGCTTAATACTTGCCTCACTGCGGCAGTATTGTGTGTTAAAATAGATTATCAGTGGCACGCGTATTTCTATACTTCTGTATATTTTCATGGAAATCTAATTCTGATCGTATCACTGCATTTTAAAACAGTTTTGTTTTGCAGTAATGAAAAGGAGGAATCCTTGATGTTACCTGAGTCAGGGCCAAGTTTTAAATTAAATTATAAGCCTTGGATAGAACTGGTATTAGAAGAAAATGTTAATTGGCCCACATCTCAAAGATAGCTGAGAAGTTTCTGAAAGACTGAGCAAAATTGTCCTATTTGAACCTAAACACGGTGTAGAAAGTTGAAGGAAGTTATGAGCACATGACAGTAGATTCAAAATCAAAAAACAGCTTTCGAATTTAAATTATAATAATCAGAATATAAAAAACATAGAATAACCAGAAGTTGATACCAGTTGAATATATCTGTACTTTGAAACATTAATATTAATACCATTTTATCCTTTCTAAGGATTTCTCTGAAACAGCAACACTTCAGAGGACTGTTTACTAATATCAATATTATGCATATATTCTATAATAAAATTTCTTCTAATTTGCTTGGGTAGCCTTAACTACAGTTTTCCTTTCTACATGGTATACAATCAAGCCAGCTTCAACCTGCTGAACTTCTGTTTGAAGTTTGCCCTGTGATCTACAGTCCGGTAGATGGTAGGTATTTAATTGTAGCAAGAATGAGGTGGTTTCAATGCAGGTTGGTCTAACGGGGCTTTACCTGCCCCTTGCCGTGGGCACAGGCTGTAGCATTTCGAAGTCACCTGGCAGTGTTTCTTGTGACCAGCCCTGCACTTGGGGATGCAGTGAGGGATCCAGCACTGCTGGAGTCCCCCTGGCTGTGCTGGAACAAAGATTCATATTTTCACTCTTCTAGTATGGTTAGAAAATAAAGCATTAAGTCTGAGACTGCTGGTTATGATACCATAACTAGCCACTGAAAGATGCTTTTTGAGTGACGCACAAGCTTCACAAAGTCTATGAAGAAGCGTTTAATTGCTAAAGAGGCTGGGGCTGGCATTTAACAACCACTGCTGGTTTTGTGCTGCTGATCTAACCACAGGAATTAGCAGTGGGTTCCTGTTTTTCACTGCTGCTAAACAGGGAAGCACTGATTTGAGTGGCTGCCCACAGAAAGGGGGAAATGAAACAGGCTGGAGTTTAGCGTTGAATGAGTACAGTGTGTGTCATTTTATGGATGACTGGTATTGTGATACAGTATCTTGTAAGACCTGTAGAAATTCTGTCTTGTAGTCACTATTGAAAGCAAATAACCAGAAAGAAAATACGTGCAATTGATAACTTACCGTGGGATGCAGTGTAATGCAGAGCACTGTAGTCACATTGCTAGCTAATAAAGAAGTGTTTGTTTGGAATATTTTACAAAGCTTGGTTTCTATAGTAACAATAATCATGAACACTTTCAACTTCAGAAATAACATCTGCTTGATGACTGATCTCAAATCTCAGCTGTTGTTTAAGTAAATAAGATCCTGCTCCTTCTGCTTATTGTATTAGCCAGTGACATTTGATATGGGGCATTTATTTTCAAGGAAAGAGCACCATAAGATTGGGGAAAGTGTTGTGAAGGGGAGGGAAAAGGGAAGAGGAATTAGAAATAATGATGAAATGCATGACTAGCCTAATAGTAGTCACTACTAAACTAAATCAGAGCTTACATATAGCAAAAAGTAAATCTGTTCTATTCTCTTGACAGAAGTACAGAATGAGCATCAGAATGAGCATTCCTCTGTTTTACTCTTGGCAGCAGGTTAAAACCTATGTACAAAACTAGGGTAAAAGAAACCGTTTGGTTAGAAATGTGTGTATATGTATATATTTATATGTATATGAGATGAAGTACAAATATTCAATTCCATATTGATGGAATGCAAGAATTTGAATCAAACTCCAATCAAGAAAAAAATCTGTGAATTTTCAAGGAAACTCTTTTAAAAAAAGATGGCCAAATTACTGTGAAAATGGTATGTCTTTTGAAAAAAAAATTGCATACAATTTCTGGGAACTCGTGGGCTTTACAACGTAAACTTTCAGGCTAGAACATTACCTTAAACAAAATAACAAGTTTTTCTGTACTTTCATGCATTAAGAATGGAGTCTATAGAATTCAATTGTTTTTGTTGGTGGTGACTCTATAGTAACCTACTGAATAAAATAATAAAAATATAAAGTAATGAGAAGTTCCCTGCTGTGTCATAGGAAACACAAATGGAACAGAAGTACAAGCAGAAAAAAGCTATGGAAACATAATCAAGCTACTCGTTTTCAGTTAGCAGTGCTCAAGAGGCTAAGCATGCTTTGGAATACAGTATTTTCTCAAAAAAAAAAAAAAAAAAAAAAGTGACACTTTCTACATAAGTCAAGTAAGGGAGATTGAGGACATCCAACTTCAGCAAATCCTTTATGCTGAATCCTTTATGCTCTTTGCTGGCTTAGTAAAAATGATGTAGATCTTGTAATATTTTAAAGGAAGATTTTTTTTTCTTATTTTTATAAACTACCTTAAAAAAAAAAATCCATGTTCTCATGTTAGGCCAATATGAGTAATGTGCATAAACAATTTCATTCATGCGAATAATCCTGTTTGTTTTAATGCAACAGCTTCACCAAACACCAATTCTCATGTGTCTAATTATTTGTCAGATTAGATTCTTTAAGGAAAAGTTTACTTTCTTGTTGTTTTTCAATGGAGTTTCTAATATGTTTGTGACCAGTGTAGGTGTTAACAATCTTCATGGGAAGCCATCTTCGAAAATATCATTAAGTGATAATACCTGAGTTTATTTTCTGGATTTTTCAAAGAAACTATTAAGAAAATAATAAAATTGTGTCAGATTTGTAGTTACAATAAATCAACATATTTCTGCTACTATTTGTGTGTTGTACTGATTTAGACAGCTGAGAATTATCTCATAGATATTTGAGATTTTAATTAACTCGTAAGATTCAAGTGTAAAACTATACCCAGTCATGCTTTCAAATTGGTGAATGGGCCCGAGCAGGAGGTCCTCAAGGGAGGAAAGTGAGAGATGCAACTTGCAACACCTTTACAAAGGTCTGGCTGTGCTATCATTATCCTGCCAGCCTGCCCTCTCCCTTTCCACCTCTAGTGATGAACATTAAAATGTGTTCATTAAAAGAAACAGCATTTCAACACATGCTGCTTCTACTATATGTTAGAGCAAAACTACGTTCCCTTTTGCTCCCATCATGTGATTTTTCCTTGGGGACAGACAAGTCTGATTTTTTCTTCTTCCTGCTGCTGGAGCAGCTATTATCTTATGCACAATATCCAACACATGGTCATGTGTCACAAAAACTTCATTGTGCTTACAGATCTTAAACAGTGGGGTAATTTGTTTCAGAATGATGTTCTGGCATTTAAAAAGAACACATTTTATAGGACAATCAAAAGAAATGCTATGTCATGCTTTGAGGCATTCAGTTCATGTCTTCCCTATGTTCTGTAGGCTGTGATCTGTGTATATTGTCATGATAGAAAGTGATAGAAAGTCATTTGTTATTCTGGTGCTATTAGTATTTTTTTTCTTGCATTAAGAATATTGCTAAGTTTGCACTTTAATCCGTTCTGCTGACAGCTAGCTTTCACAATGTGTCTTGATTTAGTTCTTTTTATTATTATTATTATGATTCCAGGTATAAATGTTTTAATTTATCATTCACTAAGCATCCTGCATGTGGCCAGGAGGTTACAAAAGAACCTTAAAAGACATTGCAGAAGAAAAGTTCACTAAGGATGTATTATGGATGGCATATGGTGTACTATATTTTCTTTGCAAGAAATGCAAAATACAGCACAATAATTTGAGGCTACTTGCCTTTTCTAACCTCTCAAGTCTGGTATAGATCTCCTAATTCATAATTAAACCATATTTTTAACGATTCTAGAATGCTGCACAGGCACCTTCTAGTCAGAACTTTTCAATTCTCTCCTAGAGTCATTGTAGCAATGACAGATTGAAATTTTATGATCTACCCCAAGTAAAAGACAGCCCAAGTTTTTCTGCCTAATGTACATATTAGAAATCTGTAGCTGAATCAGTTTGCTTTTGCTCCCAAAGAAACTAACCTGCACCGTGCTTATCCTGAGCTCAGAATTCCCCTGATGCCAGACACCACAGCCACCCTTTTTAGCCTGCAAGTTACGCAGAATTTAAACTGCACCTGATACTTCATCTTTCTCACACTGAAAAGGCAGAAGTGGTTACAGAGGGACCATGTCTTCTTCTTGCAGGCAATCGGTGGTAAAGTAACTCACTGGGATGCACAGCAGCAACAATCTGGTTTTAATTGATCAGCCAAAGTTCTAACAGTGATGGGCTGTCAGTGATTTGTCAGCAGTAAAAATGTAAGTTTTCATAGACGTGAGCCTTTAAGGCTGAATTGTGAAGGAATAATGAAATTTTCCACTTCTTGTTTCTAATCCTTGGAGATCCAACAGATATACCCATCTGGGAAACAAATGCCCATTAGCATCACTTCACTGCACAACACCACTTTGACTTACAGAATTTGAAATGGCAGTAGGAAGAAGTGTTTACAGGAAAGTATCTGAGGATACATGATGCTTGGTATATGCCACAGACATAGGGTCTCAGATGTTTTTCCCAACAGGATCTAGCTAGCTGCTGCCAAGACAAATTTCTTTTCACAAACTGGACACTAGCATTGCCAACCTTTAATCAGACTCAGACAGCTTAATAGGAGAGTGTTCTGGAGGCTCTTGGGGACTCCTCTGGCAGTAATCCAGTACAATTGCTACGCACACCTTCCACTGGAAGTTACATCCAATATTTTGCAGATTAACCTGAAATTGCCCTTATGAGTGGGAAAGATATAACAGTAAAGTAAACCCAAGTTTATTTAACAGTATGAATAGATAGGAAAATGTATACATGAACACACAGAAAAGAAATGAAATACAACATGCCTTACAGCCATCTGATGTTTTGATTTAACTTGTGTTTTGCATTCCATTCAACCAGTTGTGAAAGTCAAGGAAATTGCCGGATGGTTCACATTAGTGTCACAATTCAAGGAAACAAACAAAAACACCTCTAGGCAAATGGATGCAAGCTTTAATAGGAAACCTGGCTTCGAGTTCTTTCTGGAAACCCCATTGAAATGCAAGTGTTCCTTGTAGCTTAGTCTTAATTCACAACTCTCTTGCTAGTGAAGTGCTATCTTAAACAGTATTAGCTTTTGAAATGAAGTCTCTTATTAGGTGAACTGAGACAGAATAACTTTGTTGCAAATAAATATACTTTTTTTTTTTTTTTTTTTTCAAATAAATATGGTTCATGTAATAGAAATACAGCTCTTCTGGGTAAAAACACTTTCAAATTGATACATAAATTCAACATTAGTACATAACCTTTGATAACTGACAACCATTCTAATCAGAAGACTGCAAAAAGAATGCAACCTATTAGTACATATTGGTATAGTTACAACAGAGAGGTAAAACAATAAGCTGAAGGATAACAATGTGTTTTGATCACTGCTACCATAATCACAGCTTGTTAAATTATACTGTGTTCTTTTTATTTCTAATTCCCACTGTTTTTCTTGTGGAAAGTAATACACCAATATGTGTAAGATTTCCATGGCTATTTTGAAATGAGGAAATTAACTGAGATTTATATTCTGCTAAAAGAATGGTGCAAAATTGGTTTGAAAAGATAATTCATTGTAAAAAAAAAAAAAATAGATCTGTAAGAAATGTTGAAATGTTAGTGTAATGATATTGGTCTTATTCCTTTACATTAGCTTGTTGGTCTTAGCTCCATCAGCTGCTATAGAAATTTTCAGAGGATACTAGCTCCTCCTGAAGGTCAAGGAGAGCTGATAGACTCCTCCCAGGAAATCAGTGCTGGCTTGGTGATTTCAAGGATCAAGGCAGTTGCCTCAAGCGTTCTCCAGTATAGGTGGAAGAATTTTAAGATAGTCAAAGCCATGCTTTTCAGCTTTTACTGCTCTAGGTAAAGTGGATATGCACCTTACCTGGGTGAGACCTCATTAACTAGGGTTATAAATCATTAAGAGATCCTCAAGCAAGAGACACTGCAGTGCAGAACCACAAAGCATTGATAACTCTTAGGCTCTGGGCCATTCTTGCAGGTTAAGCTGAGTTAAAGCTTTCCACTCACTAATTGTGAAAGGAACTCTGTGGGATGGATGCAGTGAAAATCTTTAGTGAATACCTATAATTTCAGTAGAACCCTAGGGTCATATGAAGAACTGTCACTTCCTGTGCTGGCCAGAGTTGTGGCTTTGCTGATTGATTCTGTAGCAGTATTTCCTAAAAGGTACATCTGCAAGAGCATAAACAATATTTGGTGAAGGCATTTTTTTTCCTGTTGCAGTCATTAAGTCTCGTTAAGTGTAGTGATAGGACAAGAGGTAACTGTTTTAAACAAAAAGAGGGTAGATTTAGATTAGATATTAGGAAGAAATTCCTTACTATGAGGGCACTTGGAACAAGCTGACCAGAGAAGCTATGGATACTCCATCCCTGGAAGTGTTCAAGGCGAGGCTGGATGGGACTTTGAGCAGCCTGGTCTCGTGGGAGGTGTACTTGCTCATGGCAGGAGGGTAGGAACTGCAATGTCTTTAGAGGTCCCTTCCAACCCAAACTATTCTATGATTACTCCTCACATAAATCTGCGGAGAAAATTGTCAAAAATTTTGGGTAGCTGAGCTCATATTCAGAAGAAGAATTTTAATGACTGTTAGTTCATGCATACCCAACATTTAGAATAGCAATGCAGTATAACACCGATAGTCAAAGAAAACAGAAGTACTGATTACAGTCTCTGTTTCTATCTGAGGCATTGCCTTGTTTCAGGTGTGCCAGGTGCTTCAGGGCAGCAGCAGGAGCTGTTAAAGCAGTAAGATGCTGCTGGAAGGAGTGGACACCATCTTGTTCCTTTCTCATTAATGGTACTGTCCAGTACCATTGGTTTTGCTTCTCTTGGCAAATAAACTTTGGGGAAGTCAGGTGGGGACAGGATGGGGGTTGGCTTCTGGTGAGAGTTGCCTGTCCTCTCCTCTTGGCAGGATAGCTGTGCTAATGACATTTGGAGTTTCTCCAGCAAAATAGCCAAAAAAGCCCCAAACAAATTACATCAATGCAGTTCTACGAACTTGAGGGGATCAATTTTCTTTTCCTCTTCTGCACTGTTCAAAAGTCTGCCTTTACTCCACTGGAGACAGTCAGACCATTCACAGAATTTTGCTCTCCATCTTTAACTATAGCCTGGAGTGTTTTACCTCAAACAAACATTTACTAAATGCAGAACAGGAAAACCAGGAGAACAAGAAGAACATGTTTTTCTGTGAAGAACAGAGCTGCCTCTGACTTCAGCTGTATTTTAAAAGAAAGTGGCCACAAGTGTATTGTAAAGCCTCATTTGATAAATGTGTTTTACCAAACAGCTTCTCAGCTCAAGCTCCACATCTAGGAGAGTTGCAGAAATGCCAATGTATCCTGAGTAGGTGTAAGAGAGATGAGGATGTGCCTGGGCAGGTGAAGGAGAGTTTCCACTGTTGGGAAAATATTAATAGTGAAACTACGATATTTACAGGGTTTTAAGGCTCTTGATTTTGCATGTAGGTACCTAAATTTGGTCAAAATCCAGCCTAAGTATTCAAGTTCTTTTCTGAATTTGAGACTTCCTTATTACAAATAAATCAAGAAAGCCAGAAAATAACCAAAGAATTCAGGAAAAGAACCTGAAGGTAAGAGAAAAGGAAGATGTGCGTACTTGTAACGTAACTGTATGAATTACACCCTTCCTTCTTTTCTACGTTCCTTACCTCTTCAGAAGACATAGTCTTTTGTTTCCTGTTTTCTTTTCTTCCCTCTGAAGTCTTGCACATTGAGGTGCAGAAAAGTGCTTTTTTATGTTCAAGGTCTGGTATTAATCCTGTCATAACAGGATTGCTTATTTGCCAAGCCATCAAGCCTAGTTTATGTGGAATTCACCTGACTAATTCTGCATTAATAATATGATTAAAAACTAAGTTTATATCATCATAATTTATTACTAAAACAAAAAGAATAAGTCAATTTTATTTTTTTTAAAAAAAAGAAGAGATGAAATTTCATTTATAGTCAATTCTTGCAAGCAGTTCTAAAACCATTTTAGTTAGGAAACATTGAAGTGATTAATGCATAGTTGTTTATATTTTAATACTTGATTTATATATCAGATCTGTATTTGTGCACATTGTCAAACTTTATTCTGTTCTTGTCAAAATACTTATTACTGCTGACAGGTGTAACATGCTCACATTAATCCTTAATTCCTTGATTCAATTTTCTAATTGCTTTTTTGGCAAGAGATAGGAGCCATTTAGTTTTACGTGATTTGTCTTATGGTATAATAACACACTTTTAAAAATTGGATGTACCTAACTTAGAATGCTGAACAGAAACACACACACACACAAATCTGAATTTCTACAGCATTTCTGTAAGAAACCACTTCTTGGAATACAGATGGAACTAAAACCCTTTACAATTTTCCCTTTCCCATATTCATAGTTTAGAAAGTATTTTAATTGATAGATGAGAATTAACGTTAAAGTGTTGGTTCATTGCCACCAAAGAGGTTCTAAACTCTTATAGCTGATCTATGAACATCTTCTTGGTCATTGTTACCTTCTCCTGCTCCTCTCACCCTTTCATGCTGCTGCCTTCTGTTGCCCATTCTGCCAGCTAAGAATGGCAGAATACATTGACCATTTTTTTCTTGGGCTGTGTGCTTAAACACAATGCAAGGTTTGATGGAGTTTCCAATACCTAAATTAAAAATAAACCTGTTTTATTACTTCCTTGTCACTACAAAGCAGATGTGATAACTTAATAGTAATAACTGTTTTAATTCAGGTATGGCTGTTTTTATGCCAGTAACAGTAGTACTGTTATCTGTGCTTTGTGGTGAGAGGGGAGGGGTGGGGGAGTGGGGAAGGCCAAAATTTCTTTTTTTTAGAAACAAATCAGGGGCAAGCAAAGAATCTTCCCAAAGCTTATTAATTCCTCACAACCTCACCCAGGCTGCTGGACTTCAGCTAGATTTTCTGAAAAAAATCTGAAGAGTGGAGAAA
This sequence comes from Aythya fuligula, assembly GCF_009819795.1. NCBI lineage: Eukaryota > Metazoa > Chordata > Aves > Anseriformes > Anatidae > Aythya > Aythya fuligula. The sequence goes on from NC_045565.1 coordinate 30,032,107, forward strand.
TTTTTCTCTGATAAAAATGGTGAACCTTGGGCAGAATTCTTCTGACACTTAGTTCTCTGACTAAATAATTAAGTAGAAATTTAAATTTTATTCTTATTTACTCTCAGTTTTATTCCCTATTTTCTCCCTTTTTTGTTGTCAACGTCTGCTAACTTAGTTTTTTCTTGTCACTAGCAATAATTATATTAATATATACTCTTTGACCCTTTTATCCTTTTCTGGTTTTCTTCTCCTTCCTTTTCACATTCCCACCTGATGTACCTCTTTCTCTGTCAGTTGTGTGTAAGAAAGGGGATATAAAAGCAAAGTGTTGTTTAATAAGACAAGTATTTGTTTATTCTGCATTCTACTGATAAAGTTTTATTAACTCTGTGATTGTCATTTGTGCTTTTTGGCAAAAGCAGAAGTCACTTTTTTTTTTTTTTTTGGTGTAGGGGAAAAAAAGCTGATAATTCTAGTAAGTAAATCACGGTAGCTAAGTGCTTTGGGCAAACAAACATGTGCCTTATCTCTTCCAAAAAAAATAAAAAAATAAAAATGTGGAAAATGCATGATAAATGGTACATTTCAGAGAACATGTTATGTCACTAGGAAATAACTTTGATTCATGGTTATGTATTTATCTTTAAACAACTGACAAACCTCGGAGAATCTAAATTATTATCATTTGCTCTATGCTTCTCTGGCTTTTTGCTAGCAAATCTAAATGATGTGAGGTACGATTATACGTCTCCTTTTTCAGTCATAATGTTTCATAAAGAATCCGAATTTTTAAGCACAAATAGAAAATTCCTACTGTATGTGATTTTTGGATGAGGTCCTCTGAAAAAAAATATTTATCTGAAAGTTTCCTCCAATTTTGTTTAGAAAAGTATTGATATAAACTTCAAACGGAAATTGACAGGACATGTTAATGAAAGGTTATATACTGCACAGCAATATAAAACATCAGTTTGACATATCATTCAACAATTTTTCATCAAATTAAAAGACATAATGATAAATTTGTTCCTTTCATTGCTATGTCTGTGTATACTGTATTTCAAATTCCAATTTAAAATGAAGATTTCATTTTGTCTGTCTTTTTAAATAAGATAGAACAGAATAGTTCAATTGGAAGGGATCTTCAAAGATGATCTATAGTCCAACTGCCTGACTACTTCAGGGCTAACCAGAAGTTAAAGCATGTTATTGAGGGCATTATACAAATGCCTCTTCAACACTGACAGGCATAAATAGAATCATGTTATTTTATTTGCTTTTGTGAGAGATCAGGAGAGATGACTTAAATGCTCCATTATTTGCACTACTAATACTAATTCTTTTAATAGCAAATGCTCTTTCAGGTTTCAGGGATGCTACAAGGTGAAGTAGGAAGCACAGGGCGACAGTGAGCTATGCTTAACTGGCATGGAGCTGTATCCCTGTCTGGATGGTTGGGAAGAGGGAACTAGGAAAAAGTGCTGGAGTTAATGGCATGTGTTTAGGTCTCGGGGAGGTGGAGGTGCTGCTTGGTGGAGCAGTTTGGAAGCCATCTATTTTGACAATTGAAAGTGCAATATATAGGAGTGAATGAACGCATAGAATAGTAGAAGTTATCAGAGAGGTTTACACTGACTGCTGTCAGGACTGGTATGTTGTATTATATTACCCTATGCCTATGCTTGTCTGATTAGATTTAAACTGCCCAGGGCACAAACTAGCTGCTAATCTGAATGATCCCATCAAGACCTTTTCTATATTAATGCCATGATCAGAAGAATTTTATTTATTGTTTTTTACATTGCCCTTCAGCATAAGTCAAAGAAACCTTAAGAAAATTTTCCCACACCATTTATTTTCCTGTAATCCACTGATACTGCTTTTCTGTGTGTGCAATCAATGCTTTTAATTTTAGTATGGCTCTTTTCACCCACCTTTCTGCATTTCTTTTGGTATAGAGTCATATCACACAGCAATACCTGTCTAGGTGTTTTACTGATCATAGATTGATGTAAGTCAATGGATATACACCAGCTTAGAAAACACAGAATCCATTCTCCTCTTCTATTTCTTTGGCAAACATTTGGCCACTGATTTACAGAAAATTAAATTAAATGCCTCAGATTTAGTTTAATCAGTTTAATAAACATTTCTTATGCTGTTTTTTGAAAGTGACTGTTAGCTAAAATTTCTGGGGTTTTACATTTATAGTGTCATCATTTGGTAAGTTTTTAGTTAATACAGGTTGTCAATCACTGTGTCTCAGCAATTTTAAATTAGATGACACTTCTCACCCAAGTTATTTTAATGCTATCACCTCAAATGAATCTACAAACATGCCTTTCAAATATGACCAGGTAGTAAAATTAAGTATATTTATCTATTGCTCAATTTATTGCAATATTCTCTATTTCCTTATCTCCACTGAGCAGTAATAAATGTTGGTTACTGGGATGTAGAAAAATAGAAAATGATAATTGCTTCACATGATGGAAGCTCCTTTGTTTTCTTTATATCTAGTATTTCACTGTATTTTACTGAGCTAAACTATCATTCTTCTTCATATATTTGAATCAGTTGACATTTTATATATACTTTGCATTTTGCATGTAAATGGAAAGTTTTGTGGCTTTGAATTTTGAATGAAAACATCAAACTGGTATTTTGCTTTGGAACATGACATACATTCTAAAAATTTACAAACAAGAAAGAGAGAAATGCTTACGCTGATTTTGACCTAATGTTTTCAGAAATATCTTTAAGGGTTGACTAAACATTTAAGCTCTTAAAAGTGAAATGCCTGTCTCATAGCGAGCTCAAAATATGGAAACATGTAAATATGAAAACATTGTAAATTGTCATATTAGAAACTTACTCTATTGCTTTGTAGGTTGCTCTGCTTCCTAGCTCCTAGTACCCTCAGTCTTGGTAACTTGAGAACAATATGGCAGCAACCATTCAGTTGACAGCTAACTGCAAATTAAAAGATCTATATAGCTAATAAGAGAGAGATGCTTAATAACAGCACATACCTCCTACCAGCAAAAGTGTTGTTATCATAGTCGTATATGAGACAAAGTAAGATGATAATCATGCAGGCAACATTCACAGGGAGTTTGTAAGTTTATTTAAATTAAAGTAACATTGCACCTGTTTTCGGTGTGTGCAGAACATTCAGAAAGAACCTGCCTCACAGAAATCACTTGCTTACCAAGACAGACAGAAGGAAGTCTTACTGGTCCATCTTAAGTTTCCCAGATCTCTATCTATCTACTCATTTTTTAGTTTTGACATCAGGAAGGCTAGGTAACAGCTGGTTGATGAAGTACATTTCTTTTAGGCTTGGTACTTCTGCTTCTTAGAATATGGGAAATTCTAGTACTCTCAGACCCCACTGTGTGTACCGAAAATATGTTGTGATTTTCTAAGTCTAAGAAGTTGAAACTGCTAGATTTAGTGAGCTATAAAATTAGAAGAATAATTTTGTTGTCTTTATGATCATTTCATTTTTTCTGTTTGATTAGATTTGCAGTGTGGGCTGTTAAAGCCCATTTTTAAGTCAATGAACATGAGTAGGACAATCTGCTTAAATGCAAAGAGCTAATTGGGGAAAAAAATCTTCATGCTGTTACAATGAACCTTAAAATAAAGAAGTACAAGTAGAAAATATAACTGAAATCCCTATAAACCTTTACATAAGTGCCTTCCTTTTACAGGGTGCTCCTAAACCAATTGCTATCGAGCCATGTTCAGGAAACAAAGCAGCTGTCCTCACGGTATTTTTATGTCTGCCCAGAGGATCATCAGGAGTCCCACCCCCGGGTCAGTCAGGTAAGGTTCATGATGGTGAGCATTATCTCTGTCCTCATGCAATGCAGTCTTGGACAACTGAGCAGATGCAAAATAATGGCACAGTCTATGAATGCAAGGGGCTACGCAGTCATGGTGTTTAATGCAGGTCAATGTTTAATGAGGAATTTTCAGCTGGAATTTGATGTGGTATAGCACATAAAAAGCCCAATGATCAAACAAGGCTGATGTGCAATGACATACATCAGCACTTCCTGAAATAATGTTTGTGTACCGAATTTTCGCAGGACAAAACACTTTCATATGCAGCCACTTCTGCAATTTCAGTTCAGCTGCTGTAAATGGAGCTATAAAGGGAATACCAATGCTTATTCTCACTTCAAGTTAGTGTTTAGTGCACTAACTTCTGGTTAAGTTCCTTTTCACCAAGAGAAATTATTCCCAGTGCTGTGCTGACCAAGATTCAATTAAAATATTAACATTTCCCAGAATGCCTGTTGGATGAAACCTGGGATTTTTGACTGAATATGCCTGCTTTATTAGGAAGGTGTTCACATTGGAAATGATCCCAGCTCATTTTAAAGCAGCATTTGGATTACCTGGAAATACTTCTCATGGTAACCTACCTTATCTCATCTATGCTAGATTGTTGTAAAGAACCATTACAGCCATTCTTATAAAATACATTCTAAACAACAGATACATAAATTCATTTTTTTTTTAATCCTTTAAATACTGATATTATAATGATATGATACAAAATGGTCATGATAAGAAAATTTAGACAATGATCTGGCACTACACAGATGAGCAGTTTACTATTTCAGAGTTCACTGGAGTGTTTGCCAAAATGAACACCTTTGTAATGAACAATAAGATACATGATACGAACCCCAAATACTCATAAGCTAGAAAATATGCTTTAGGACTAACTTTTATTTTTAAGAGCCAAAAAGTTAGTTGTTATTTTAACCTTCAAAAATTTATTAAAGAGATAGAAAGTATTGAGTAATGATGATGAGGGCAGACTTGGGTGACTTTTGTTGAAAGTAAGCTCAGCTGAGTGTTCTCTCTTCTCCTTTGGGACAGATAACTATCTCTTGTTTGTTAATTGTTGCTTGCATTTCCCTGAGTCCTGAGATGAGGATTTTGTTCTTAAAATGTCATTTATGGCTTGGAATATCATTTCTGGAAGTGCTATGAAAATGAAAGTGTTACTGATACTTTGACAAATGCATTTCCTGGTGGAAGTATATAAATGTAAGTGCTCTGACAGCAGCAATGAAGGAGGAAGGACGTTTAAAGTATTCCCTCTTCATGTTTTAAGGAAATGAAAAAGAAACAAAGGTGTTTATAATCTTACAACAAGGAAAAACATTATGAAAGGAAATTAAAAGTAATTGTTGAACTGGAGCTTAATATGCTTTTGTCGTTTCCAAACTTACCTATGATGTGCTCTTCTGTAGCAAAATGTGCTTAACTAGTTATATCATAATCAGTTTCTATTTACTATTTATAGTTTTTTTAAGTAATTGCTGTTCTGTGCTGCACATGAGGCATGGAGGGAGTAGGCTTTTCAAACATTAGTTGGGTTCAGCAATGCAACAGATGTGTCATTTTCAAAGATTCTCAACACGTGGAAGAATATACCTCTTCTTAAAGTGCATTATGTCCTCTATTTTCTACTTTGTTCAGGGTCAAAAGCAAATAGGAACATTTGAGGTATGCAACCATGGTGATTCAAGCATTAGATTATATTGCTATAATCATTTTTCTTAAGTGTAATGAATTTTGGTACTCATGGACTGTTTTCACTGTATGTAACCATGCATAGTCTAGGCAGAAGCTATTATGCAAGTTTGTTGGCATACCTGTAGCTCTACTAATTCACTTCATTCCTGTCCTGCAGCACTACCTGCTGCTTCTTTCCTGGGCTTCCTGGGAGCAGATGCTGTGAACTGTGCCAAGTTATTTGAAATGATGTGGAAGTTTTGTGCAGCAGACATATGTTTGCTATGCAGTTGGTTTCCCTTCTGACCTAAGCTAGGTTAAAACAATGATACTTAGGTGGATGGAAGTAGTATGTTCAGTAATTATGTCTTTCCAAGTAATTTTAGATGCTTCTATTGCTTGCATATAATCATTTTCAAGCTCATTGGGATCATTCTAGGATAGAACTGACAGTGTGTCAAACATATTTATTTGAATGATATGTCAACGACACTGATTCTCAGTTCACAGTGTGAGACTGTGTTTCATTTCTTATATGTGTGTGTGTCTGAAATACAAAGAGAGAATGTCTGTATTGTTCTGCATTAGCGTTCCTGATTTTGAAGAAAATGTAATATTTTCCACAAATAACTAATCTACACTCTTCTGAAGTTATTAAAGTTATACCCATACACTTTTAACATTCTAGTTTGCTCAAAAGTGAATTTTGTTTTTTTCCAAGGTTTACGCTAACAAATATTTTCTGGACAATGTCTCACTGAATGTTAAAAATAATAATAATAATAAAAAATCCAATGTAAAGGTTACTGTTTCTGCAGCATATGTTCTATACTTCACCTTTATCAGCAGCTGGAAGAAAACTTGAAACTACAGATGGTGGGCTTTGGCCAAAGGCTGTGCAAGGGAAAAACTTCTCTAGGAGAGACCATATGTCCCAGTGGAGATCTGAGTGTTCTCTACATCCTGCACAAAATGCTCAGATCTTTACAGAAGACTTCTGTATTGTTTAGTTCTAAGTGCTAGTGCTATGAGGATAAAAATCAGTACTGGGTTGATGAAATTAAAATATTTAAGATTAATATGTGATTCAAGATAGGTCTTATAGAGATTGGTCATGTAGATTCAGGTGAAATATTGATAAAATTGAATTTAATGCAAAAAAAGAAACAGTATTCATTCTAAGTCACATTTTTCAAAGATGGAACAATTTGTACAGTTAAACATCCTGAAAATCTGGAAAGTCGATAAATGTTTCCATTGTATGACATTAGGTGTGGTACAGAAGGCCTTATATATTCTGGTAGGTGTACTAGAAGAGGATACTGGTAATCTAACTATATTTATCCAGAGTAGGAACTAGTTTTAAATTAAATTTTGCTTGGATAAAAGCAGAAATTAGAACAAAATTATAAAATAAAACAATAAATGAAAAATATTAAGGAATGTTAACAGTGATAAAACTAAATTTCTCAGTCATGGCTAGACAAATAGAACATAGTTTTCTCATTCTTCAATTGTCTCCTTGGTGGCACTGCACCTGAGCAATCAGACATGATGAAAACTCAGAGGTTCATGAAAATATGGATTCTTTATACAATCCATGTGTATAATAATATGCATACATCTGTGTGTGTGTATAGCGGAAAAATAAACCACTTGTGGGAAGATATACAACACAAATGTCCTGCAGGTTTTATGATAGACTGGAAACTAAAGATCATCTGTTCTTGTTGTAATGTCTGACCCCATGCTTCAAATAGCTTTAACATTTCTTAATATCAAGAGAGATCTAATAATGACAGCAGCTGCAACCAGATCTCTAGAAAGAGCTAAATTATACATCTCAAAGAGTATTGAACAAAAGCTAGAGAAAAATATAGGAGGAACATGAAGATAATATATAAATTACTTAATGTGAAAATTACTTAATAGAAAAATGTGCCCATGGATTAGCAGCAGTGGCAAGACCAAGAATAACTCCTTGAAGGTCTTAATACAACATTGGTGATACATTGGGCAATAGAGAAAGAATAGCCTGGTAGTGTGATAAATTCTGCTAAAAGAACTGTGGTTATGTCATCATTATTATTAAAGACAGCTAAATCCCACACTTTGAGGTATCAAGGTGTTGTAGGAAAAAGTTTATAAAACTCTGTGATAAATGTTTTCAGCATTTTTGAAGGATAGTAAATACTCTAAAGGGAGAAATAAGAATTCTGGAGCACTTCAAAATAATACAGAATCAAGGGATGCAATTTACGAATTATTTACATGTTGATACATTACTTTCACATGGCAAAATGTCCCTAGCAGGTAGAAGTGGTAGAGCACCCAGTAAAGGTATTTGTCCATTAAGACGGTGAGTTGAATGGTCTCTGAATGAACGTTTCTCTCTTTCTATTAAACCACAAAGGACATCCAACTTCTATATGACTAAAAGAGATAAATCTAACTTAATACATGAAAAATAAAACCTTCAAATATAAATCAAGAACTAAATAAATTATAGTCATTATTAGAGCAATTTCAGAGGAAATTTTTGTTCCACTGGTTGTAGAATGTGCATCCTAAAAGACTGCATACAATATTCTATCGTTACAAATATAAATGTTGATAGCAAGTTTTCCTGTTCAGTAGGCCTCTCCAACAGTGCCATCTGAAAGTTACTCTCAGATATATGTGAATCAAAACAGAACTTTATATAATGTTGTCCACACTAACTGGCATTCAATCCTACTTAATCAGCAAGCTACAGTAGGATCACAGAATCAATAAAATTACCATGCCATCTGCCTTCCCTGTACTCACCATCTTAATGAATAACGACTCATTAAGTGTTCTACAAGACAATTAGCTCTGGATGGGGGTTTCAGTAACAAGGCTTTCTTAATACTGTTTAAAATACAAAATTTAATACATATTATAAGAGGCGCATTATTTAAAATATGAAATAAATATTATATTTAATGACATTGCTCAATTTTTCTGAAGCTTTGAAACAAAACTATAGGTTAGTGTTTTCTAAATGTTAAGGAGAAGAATACCCATTCCCATATGTGGAACTTATGTGTGCAGTCTTGAGTGTGTAGTGAAATGGCAGCTGTAGACAAGGGTGAGCAAGTCCCATGAATTTCTACTCGCTAAAACACATACCCTGCTAAATCCCTTTTTATTGCAAAATAACCCAATTTAAAGTCACGTGTAACAAGGAGGAATAAAAAATTTATTGTAGAAAAATGTTAACAGTGTTGATGGAAATGTACCGTAAATAAGACAATGCAGAAGACAATGACTACAACAGAATGTCTTATATATCATTATGTTGAATCTTTTATGGCTTTTTCTCATGTTGAAGGCTATCTAAAGAGTATTTAAGGAAAAAAAAAATGCAAGAACAAATAACAAAAAAGTTAATGTATAAATGGTATCCTACAGTGTAATGTATGGAGTAAATATTAAGGGTTTGTGTGTGCGTATCACGGGTCTAGAATTTTTTATATACTCAAAGGGAAAAGACGAGGAATACAGAAAATGTGTATGAATCTGATTCTGCATTATGAAGAATATCTGTGGGCCTACTGAAAACCTCCTGCCTCACCGCAGCAATAAGGCTGAAGAGAGGAGGGTGAATGTCAGAGCTTCATTTGCTTGCTTTAATCCTTTGTCTTCTGAGACATGCTTATTCTGATACAGTATTTCTCCTCTTTGCAGACGTTTTCTTATTCTCTGAAAAAGTTAAATTTTTATTGGGGGAAAAAAAAAAAAGTCTTGAGGCTTGATCCTGCTTAGAGCAGGGGACCAGTTCATTAATCTTTGTCCTTTGTGTGGACTCTGTTCAGACTGGAAAACAACACTTAAGGGTTCAACAGATGTATGTATGCTGTGATGTCAGGTAGCTAGTAGACAGGGCAAGTAGTGTTGGCAAGGTGTCTCTTTTAGAACAGTGCTTATGCTGGTTATATATTTCATGCTATATAAAGAATGGCATTAACTTCTGGGGGTTTCACCCTGATGGATAGCTAAATTCCACCACAACTGCTTTCACTCCCTTTCCTCAGAGAGAAATAAGGATAATTTAGTTAAAGGGAAAAGTCACACGGAAGCAAAGAGAGAAAAAGTAATTATTAATTATTCTCTACTTCCCATCAATGAGTGGTGGTCGAGTATGTCTTGGGAAGTAGGGCCTCAATACACATAGTGGTTTGGGAGGACAGATGTCTTCATAATCCCTGGAGGTCTTTAAAAGACATTTAGATGTAGAACTTAGTGATATGGTTTAGTGGAGGACTTGTTAGTGTTAGGTCAGAGGTTGGACTCGATGATCTAGAGGTCTCTTCCAACCTAGAAATTCTGTGATTCTGTGTGTGATAATGAGAGACCTCCTTCTCCTTACCCAGCTTTTCTTCTTTTCTTTCTTTCTTTCTTTCTTTCTTTCTTTCTTTCTTTCTTTCTTTCTTTCTTTCTTTCTTTCTTTCTTTCTTTCTTTCTTTCTGTGTGTGGCATCATATGATGTGGAATATCCCTTGGTCATTTTAGGTCGGCTGCCCTGGTGATGTCCCCTCCCCACTTCTTGTCCACCCCCAGCCTACTGGCCTGTGGTGGGGGAACAGGTGGAGAGAGCCTTGGTGCTGTGCCTGCACTGCTCACCAATAGACAAAACATTGATGTGATACCAATGCTGCTCTAGCTACAAGTGCAGAGCACAGCACTGGAGGGGCTGCTGCAGGGAATGCTAATTCCAACCCATCCAGACCTAGCACATAACTACTGAGAGCAGTGTACTGGGTGGGGAAGGAGAAGGAGAGGGGGTGCTCTCATTATGAGAACATCCATCCTCCCAAAAAACTGCTACATGTATTGAGGCTCTGCTTCCTGGGACATGGCTGAACATCACTCATTGATGGGAAATAGACGGTAATTTATTTTCTCTCCCTCTGTGCTTCTATGCAGCCTTTGCTTGTTTGTTTGTTTCCTCTCTTCCTTTTCCCTTTAATTAAATTATCCTTATCTCAACCCGTGAGTTGATTTTTTTTCTTTCCTTTCCAGCATACTTTCTTCTTTCCTGCTTTTTATAAGGAGGGGGAGTGAGAGAGTGGTCGTGGTGGAGTTCAGCTGTGCAGCAAGGTAAAACCACCACATGTACTGCACACAGCATTTTGAAGGCAGATATGGACTAGTAACTACAGACAAAAGAGAAGTCTTCAATGCGCAATGGTTAGAAGAGTTTAACCTAGAAAAGGAATGCAGGGCTCATATAAAAAGTTTTTTCTCTTTTTCTTCACCACTCCTGGGAAGAAAAAATACAAAAGTAGAAACCTGTCTCCAGAAAATACTTTACATCTGCATTATAGGAATGATGCCTTCAAGGTGTGAATCACAGTGTCAGTTTACATAGCTCAGCTTACAGAGGTGCATGCTTGTACTCATTTGAATGTCTTGATATGGAACAGGATTTTGTTAAAAACTTACCTTTACTGTCTAGTCTGAAGATTGAGTTTAGTCTCTCTCTCTCTCTCTAATGTAAGGCATGACTAAAACATTTAGTACAGAAATACATTTTGGAAATTGCATTGAAGGAGTCTCTCTCTTAGCTAACAATATGTTGCTAGTGAAATGCTCAAAAAACAGGAAAAGTTAAAATGTGTGAGAAAATCAAAATAGTCTTTGTAAAAGATGAATGACTACAACTAAAACTATAATTGACATACTAAGCAGTAACTCCAATTTATAGACAAATCAGTTTGTCAAATGGTATGATAGAATAAGTAAATTCTAGAGTTTTTTGTTAACTGGAGATCCTTGGCAAAACAGCTCTTTAAGACCTAGTGGAGACTGAAATAATCTATTTTGAATACTATTTTACTGATGGAGTTGCTTTCTTTTAAATAGTAAGGCCTATTTTGGCATTACTTTTCTGCTTAATTTTGTTCTTCTGCACTTCATCAAATGAGGGAGCAGACTGTGTTTATAGTATTGACACTGTGAAAAGAACACAGTGGTAAGTGGCAGATGGTGCTGATGATTACTTAAAAAATATTTATGGCAATAGCAAAAACAAAATAGAATAGCAAAAACAAAATAGATAATAAGACCCAGTGGCCAACCACCCAGCTTCCCACCCCAGCCCCAAAGCAATTCCCACCCAAACCCAAAGCAATTATTTTTGCATAAAGTCTTCACCTAAAAAGCATTGAGGTTCTTAGCATAGTAAGCTTTGTAAGTGATGAAGAATGAAGTGGGTATTGATTTTGTCTAGTCTTATTTTTAATAATTTTAGGTGGATCTGTTATAAATTACTTTTTACATCATTCTAGCCATAGGACCTTGATTCCTTTTTATTTCTGTAAAATTTACTTGAAAAAGAAAAAAAAAAAAAAAGGATGTAAACAATTTAAAATGAAGAACATACTGCATAATGTTAGCAATGTGTCTTCCACAAATCTTGGCAAATGTTACTTATTGCCAATAAAAGCTGCATGCTATATAGCTATGAAATGAGGAGGGGGAGAGAAGCAAGAGCGGGGAGAACAAACAGAGGAGGTTGAGATGATTGTTTTACAACTTTATCACTGGATTTCCTGGCCTAGAAGAACTCAATAAAATGAGACATTTTAATAAAAAACTGTTAAATACTACCATGAACACTTCTTTGACAACTAGCTATTCATTGTTGAAGCCAAAATGGTCACTGTCCTCCAGAGAAATACATTTTTTTTCCCCTCTTGGGGACTTTTGCACTTTTAATATCTGATGAAGTTCTGAACACTGAAATATAAATCCAGTCATGTACATCTCTTCAATTGTTCATGGTGATGGATGAGCCATTTTCAGGTTGCATCCAGATGGCAATTTGCCAGGTTCCCCTCCTCACTCATTACGAAGACTACAGAGACAATAGTGGATACTCATGGTCTTAAACTTGTAGCTGTCAAAGAATCATCATCCTTCAAACATATCTGCCAGTTGACCATCAGCTGAAACACTCAGGACATTGAACATCTATAGGCCTAGAAGTCAGAAAGTACCCAGTAATACAGACCTTGCCTATTGCAGGGTCTATGTCACATAATCTCTTTTATTGGTTCTGCAAGGTTATTGTTTTCTCTTCTCACCATTCATATTGGAAGACCAGTCTATTGATCGCAACAGCAGTGTTACAGTACTTCTAATCTCCAACTTAAATGTATCTGGAGGTGATGATGGAAGAGATCCTTTATCTCAAATTCCCGTTTTCAACCTGACATCTATCACCCACAATATTTTCACACAGACAACATATATCTTTTCCACCTTCATTTTTGCCAGGCTAAGGCAAATAAGTTCTACTTTAAACATGTTATTCAATCATCTGAACACCTTTATAGCACTGTCCCAGTTTCAGCTTTAGTTCAGTGTTTTGTTTTGTTTTGATTTTACTTTGCATTGCCAGGTTGTACTGAGAGTGCCATGTGAAGTCCCATCTGGCCTTACCCAATGGCACTTACATTTCCTTGCTGTATTCCATTATTCCGTTTAACATTTACTTTTTCTTTCCTTTTTTTTTTTTTAACAACTGTACCCTTTTCCAACTTGTCATTCTGTAGCCAACTTCTTACATCCTTGCCCTTCTTCTCTTTTTCAAACAATGAGCTTCTAGTGTATAAGTTTCTGCTTGTTCCAAAATACAAGTTTGAATATGCACAGTTGAATATGAGTGCATTTATATTGCTTGAATTCTTGAGGTCACGCATCTCTCTCTGTTTTATATTCTATTCCTTTCTGTATTGATGATACATACCAATGTTTTTCATGATTGAATTTCAGCAGCATGCTCCTACTTTTATGGCAAGATTTTTAATGGAAATATTAAACAAGACTGGTCAGAGGATTGATTCTTGTTGCAATGCTATACCTTCACCAGCCTCCTTCTTTGTAACTAGTCTATTTTCTCTCCTTCATGCACTTGTCTGCTCTCCATAATCCCTGTACTATCTATCATTTTTGTGTCCATTGATAATATCCCACACTATAAAATACCTTTCAAAAATCTATATAGAATAATCTTTTGCATGTTCTTATCTAGAAAATCAGTTAACATATTGTAGAAAGCTATCAGGTTGTTCTGGCACAATCTTTGATGAAATGTTGTTGCATCTTGAACCCCCCCCCCCCTCCCACTTTCATTTACCTGACTTTAATTATGCTTTTCTGCCAAGTATCATGTAGCTGAATCTGATCAGTAACGAACAGAATATTTTTTTCCTTTTTGAATCTAGACAATTTTTAGTATGAAATAAATAGCACTTACTTTTCTCAATTTAAATGCCCTGCATTTGTCATGACAGATTACTAAAAATCCCTGTTACCAGCCTTTATTTTTTTTGCATTCTTACAGAACTAGTGTTCTGATTACTCTAATGTCAATGCATAAAGCTTGTGTTGTTTCAATTTCCATACCCTCATTCCATTATCACTGGTATTGTATCTTCTTCGATAAACATTATCTTACTCCTTGAAAACCATCAAATAATGCACTCAGTTCTGGGACAATATCTAGAAAAAAAATTGATCTCTATCTCATTCTTGCTACGTAGTGATTCTTCCTTTTATTTTCCTCCCTCTCTTTTGTTTTATTTATACAGTGAAAACCTTTAGGTATTTGTTTTAATAAACCATTTGTAAGGTTCAACTCAGCTTGATTTTTGGCAATTCTTATTTCACTTCTACATTTTTTTACCTCTAAAACACAGCCTCCTTTGTAGTTTGATCCTTTTTATCTGCTTTCATAGGGTTTCTGCATTCAGAAACTGTGCCTAGCCTCATTCCTTTAGAAGTTCATTGGCTTCTATGTAGCATAGTGGTAATGTATTCATTGGAAGTCATGGAAGAGTCAAGGGTTTTTCCTGATGAATGTATTGCAATTCAACCGGAACTATCTGCTTTTCTCTTGATGTAAAAAGGGGACAGATTTCTAGCAGTGATTTTTCCCTTGGAGAGTCTGGGTGAGATTAATGGAAATAGCCCATTCCCTTGTACTCCCTACATTGTCATATGGCAGCAGAAGCCTTAGGATCCTACAATGGGCTCCATGTGGAAAGGTGGAGAATATTTTGGCCCTTTTTTTCTTGCTGATCGAATTGCATTACCATGATCACTTCTTCTAAACAAACTGGTAGTTTACAGAGCTTGGTCCTATTTTCTTTTTTTAGGCTTTGAAATCCTATACTGGATGTGATCCTGTATTATCTGATATGTTTTTTCTTCTGGGTGCATGGTACCTCTTTTAAAGCCTATTTGTAAAATGAGCAGCATGCCTTATGACTGGGTGAGTGCTATACATAGTGTTAGCATAGGCTCAGTGGTGTCTAATGAGTCTGATCCCAAGTCCAAAAGGGAGAGAAATGGAAAACAGTTTAATCATTCATACTCATTAGAAACAGAAATGCTAATCTGCCTTTAGACACTGAATGGTCAGACAGATTGATTATTTTTATAATGTCTGTCCATCAAAGTACAAAGTGCAAAGTTCTTGCACACTGCATTTAGATAAAAGGTATACATTTTAGCATAATTTTCCAGTGAGATTCATGCCTGTTCAGTGATGTGGGTAGGCCACAGGATTGGCAGGATTTACATAGAGTGAAATTGATAGGATGTTAAGAAAAAAAAATAAAGTAATTCATACATAGGAAGAAGTTAGATCTTCAGTTTGACTGTCCTCTAGGCAGACTCTTAGGTACTCTGCAAGATTAAGCTTTACACAGCTGAAAAACATTGCAGGTTGTATGGTATTTGTCGTTTTTAGTAGAAATCCTAAAAGCAAACAAGCAACAAACAAAAATAACTTTAGCTAGTATGATTTTTTCACACAAACTTCTAGTAATCAGATTATGCTATTCATCAGTGTTTTTTTCTAATGCAAGTGTTAGAACACTCTTGATATGAAGACCCACTGCTTCTTACATAGGAAATACACAGTAATGGGACCTGTCTTGTCTGCATTCAGCCCATATGAATGTGCAGTTTCCCTTTAACTGATGATCTTATTTGGCCGTGGTCCTACCAGAAAAACAAGCAGTTGATTTTAATTGTACTGTTAAATTTTGAGGATCCAACAGATGTCTAGTTGAGTTGCAAAATTAGGTAATGTGAAGAAATCCCTGTAAGTGACAGATTAGATGATAAGTGTCCTTCTTATTGGAAATTGGTGGCCTGCTTTTATATTATGTTATGTTCAGTCAACATACAGTAGGTGAAGCAGATGGTTTACAGTTAAATTAGAACCATAAACCTTTCAAGGCTAAAGTTACATATGATTTAAATCTTTCGGCAGGGGTCCCATCACCTATTTCTCCTTCCTCTAACTTTGAATTCTGTAAAAAAAAAAAGCACCTTTTTATCAACAGAAGACAAATCTGTTCAAATCCACTACTAGAAATAGTTACATTGAGACCTGTCCTGATTCGTAGTCATACCATCATGGAAAGTTTCATTCATCACTGGGACAATGCAATTGCTTATAATCTATCTTCCCACATTTATTTTATCACTCTCTTGGGCTAAAATGCTTCTACTGTCTATTTCTGGTATAAAGCCATCCAAAATTATATAGAGACCAATCAGATTTATCATTCTGTGGCATTTGATGGCATCCATCTGTTTATTTATGAAACCATTAAAGACTTATTGAGTTACTAGACTACAGAGAAAATAAATTGAGTTATCATCTATAGTTAAATTCAGTCCTTGCATCGGCTGTCTTTTCAGCCTGTATGGTGTTTTCTGAAATTACACTGGCTTGCAGACCCAGTCTTCAGGAATACATTTACTTCACAGCCTTTTTATGGCATTTCAAGTGAATTTCTAATGCATGAGCAATTTGTGGTTCAGGAAAATGTTGACAGAAGGATGTCAGGGTTTTCTGTTGTTAGCAGTTTAAAACCATGATAGGGACAGTCCTCTCTTAAAAGTAGCTCTTAAAAGTTTGGAGCTGCCCAATTTCTAGAATAATTTGATTTCTTCAATCAATATTGTGCAACTATTGTAGGAAGCTAGGTTTAAAGCCTATGGTCACAAATAAATTAATATAACTATCATTAAGTAAAACACTTTTAAGATGAAGGATGGAAGAAGAACTACACTCTGTACTCTATATATTCAATTACTGTATTGTAAGTACAAAGGAAAAGGCATAGGGTTTAAAGCTCAAAACTTGCTGTTAAGAAAATTGAATGGAAAACTTGGGAAAATACATCTCAACAGGATACTTTCTGTCTTGTAATAAGAGCGAGTTTGTATGGCATCCTTTCTGGTTGTGAATTAACAGTTCCTTGACTATGAAATCACTAGAAATAACCTTCTGAAAGAGCTAGTTTGGATCTAGCAAAGATGTTAACTCAAACCACCACAGAGAGCTGAAGGTTGGTGTTAAGGAGCTCACATCAGCTGTGGAAGAGAAGTTGCCTGTTAGGACATCTTCTTTTACTGTGACATCTCAACTTCTCTTATTTGCACACCCTGGACAGTTCTGCTTCATAATTCTTGAACTGAAGGCTAAAGGGAGTATAGTTCAGGGATGTCTGTGTGTCAACTCACATCCTGATAAACATAGTACATCCAGGCCAGTATTATCTGTATGAGACTAGGGCTGACCTCTGCATCTCTCTACATTATTCCTTTACTATCTAGGTATAGCACTGTGCCTAGATATACAGGTATTTAATCAGTGCATTCAAATGACTATGTCTTTGCAGAACATGAAGCAATGTCAACAATGTAAATATCACAAAATGCTGATTTTTGGAATAAGTCTGAGCCTAGCAATGCTCTCAGAACTCATATATTCTGGTGCACCATACCTGACAGCAGAACTGCTCAAATATTTCTGCGGAGTGCACCACTATATATCCTGTAGCTCCTGCACTAAATGGGCTTCTCTGATATCAGGGCTATTCCTGTCTGCAGTTACCCTGGTTAAAAATAATAATAATAAATATATATATATATCTAATGTGTTGTATGGTGATTTTTCAGATCTTCCTTATAAAATGGAGCAAAAACAAAGGTCTGTGGTAACACCAATTAGTAGGTAAATACAATGAAAAAAAGACAATGTTTAATAAATTGATTTTCCCCAAAAAATAAAAATAAAAATAAATGCAAGGATCAGTTAAACATATGAAAAATAAAAATAATAATGAATTTAGTGTTTATGTAAATATTATTGTGCTTGACACATAAATCACACACCAAAATGCATGTATTGTTCGTACTGGAGAAGATGATCTAGGAAGTGACTGAAAGATAATTAACGTAGAAAAATGACAGATGAAATAATTTATCCAAAAGGGAGACACTTTCAACTAGTACCTGTACCCTGAACCACTTTTAAAATAATCTCTTTTTATAAACCTAATCTTTCTGAAATTTAGATCTCAAAAATGCTAATATTAAGTGAATTTTCCAAATTGCTAAACATGAAGCATGAATCTGAACAGTAGAAGAAAAAGACCAGTCTTGTCACTTTAAGTCTTTCATTTCAATAAAGTTGTCTTAAGCACTCAAAACATGTTAGGGTGTAAATGAAAGATTGCAAAGGAAATTACAATGGCAAACTATATTTAGGGTTGAGAGTGACTCAACGTGACACAATTATGGAGAGTTTAGAATGACAATGTATCTACTCTTTTCACCCATTCTGTGCTTAATTTCTGCTATTTTTATATATATTTATTACTTGTAATTTAGGATTCAATGATACATGGTCTTGAGTATCTTCTCTTGCGTCTGACTGTAAGTGGGAGTTATCTGTTACCTTGATAAAGGTAAAATCCAGTAGAGCAGTGCGCTTTGATTCTGAATTGGAAAAATTGGTGATCAAAAGGTCACCTCCTTATACTTGCCCTCTGAGAGTGAAATACCAACATGATACCCATAACTGCAGTTCAAGGCTTAAAACTTGTCCCCGTTAGCATCATTCAGTTATCCACATGCATAGCTTCTTCAGGCTGCCTTTCCCTTTATTTCTTTCCCTTCCTGAGTATTTGCAGCTGTCTGCCTCTGTGTCTTACAGCTCAAGTTCAAATTCATACAACAGTGGGTTCAACAGAATTTGCTCTTCACCTACTGTCTAAAGATAAGCACAAAAGTTTTAAATGGCTGATTGTAGTTAATAACCTCCAAAAAGGGAGAAAAGACTTGTTGGGACTTGCATCTATTGGAGCTTGCATGCAAAGTAGGATCTAGTCCTTGCTATATTACTGTTTACCTATGTGTTTGTGGGTGGATGATGCTCCTCCATGCTTTTAAAATGGGAATGCTAAATTGTGAAGATGTTGTGGTAGGAGCAAATTAATTAATATCTGAGAAGTTCTCAGATTAATTGTTGTAAGTGTAATAGAAAAACTTATAAATAATCATTCATAGTATGTTTTAGCACTTAATGTCATCCATTAATTTTCAGATTCTTGCATTGCCTAAGAAGGAAAGTCTGAGTCAATGATGGAATTAAGAATGCTGCTTCAGTATTTCTTGATGAATTTTCAGATCAGTGTCTCAGTATGAAAGATATGCTTTTTTTGTTGTTATTGTTTTTTGTATGTTTATTTGTTTTTCTTCAGGGAAGTGCATATGAATCTATTATTCTTCCTGTAGATAAATGACTCTTGTCAAATATACTCATGCGGGAATCTTTGTCCACAATAGAGAAATACTGATTAGTTATCATCAGGGAAAATAGATATAGAATTTTAGATTGCATATTACAGTTGTGAGTACACAAAGAAGGTTTTTGTAGAGAAATTTTGATTACCTGAAAATGTATCAATGCATAAAAAGCTACACTACAAACTATTAGAGCATAACACATTACATTCAAGAAAAGAGTGCATCTTTTCCTGGGGAAGCAGCAAAGGAAGATCAGCCATAAAGTGCAAATGATCTAAGTATAAATGGGAAATTCAGATGGAACTTTATTTACAATTTCTGGAGACTGAAATTATTAAATTCTGAATACCAACTATTGAAAAAAAAAATCCTTTGAATAAGTTCTATGTGTATTTATATAAGGAGAAGATATTTTTTTCTTTTGTTTAGAAAACTGCAAACCAAGGACGGCAGCATAGAGTGAGCCACATCCTGAGTTTCATCAGAAGCTTGTTTTAGACTAGCATAGGTAGAGTTATGTTTAGCTGTATGGGTTCTGGTAGATTGAAATTAAAATTTATCCTTTAATTAAATTTTTTTATGATTTAGTAGCAGTTTCTCAGAAAAAAAAAATTAGAACAGAGAAAGTTCTAATTTTTGTACATTAAAATCAGTTTTTCACCTAAGAAACATTATCAGCTACCCATCAACTTCAATTCAGAGCAGAATCTGAAGAATGGTGTGAAAATAACATCAATTTTTTTTCTGCTTTTGTAAAGAGCTTGATGATGATGCAAGATAATGCAAGATGAGTGTGACAAATACATCTTTCTACAAATGACCACCCTTTCTTCTTGCAGCTGCTGGAGCTTGAGGTCCCACTTCCCACCACAAAGACACACACAGTTCCACCTTGCTTTGTACTAGAGGAAATCTGGAATGCCATTACAGAACACTCCACAAACTCACTTTATTTTCAGTAGGAGTGATGCCAAGCTCCTTTCAATGTTGATTACAGCATCGTAAAAAAAAAAAAAAAAAAAAAAAAAAAAAAAACTAAGGCTGGAAAGGACTTTTAGAGATGATCATTTAGTCCAATCTCCTCTCTTCAAGGCAGCATCAGCTGCATGTAAACAATTCTTGGCAGATGTTTGTCTAACCTGTACATAAAAACTTACAAAAATGGAATTTCTGCTTCTTGACTGTATATATTTTTTTTTTCATGTACATTGCTGTGCTGTTAGAAATTTGTTCCTAATAGTTAACCTAAATTTCCCCTGCTACATTTTAAGTCCATTGCTCCTTATCATGCCCAAAATGAGCATGGCAAAAAGATTATTTCCTTCCTTCCTCTTCTCTGCAGCCTTTTATATTTTTATGTTTCTCCTCAATCACTTTTCTCTGTATCAAAATAATCCCAGTTCCTCAAAGCTGGTCAAGGTCATGTTTTCTAGGCCTGATTGCTTCGTATTAGTCTTCTGTACTGTGCCTATGCAAAGACAGGTGAAACAGGAGTGTAAAATACAGAGGACTGGTGGGGGAATAGAGTATTTTAAAAGGGAATCTTCATAAAATGATACTCAGCATTGAACAGCTGTTTTGCAAGGACACCAGCTTATCTTTCAGCCTCCTTTCCAGTGCACCCTTTTCACATACACAACTTCCATATTCTTTAAACTTAGGGCTAATATAACTGAAATGATTTGATGAAAGATATGCCTGAACAAAGAGGTACATGATGTGTGGTGCTGTAATTCTGAATTTGGGCAATATGCAGGGTATATAGAGTAACAGGAAAATCAAAGCCGTGGTTGATTGAGATTGTCTGTTTCCCAAATCTCAATTTTACTAAGTGGCTTGACGTTAAAAACAGAAAAGCATACTCTATGCTTCTTCCTAGGTTTGGCTATTTTTAGGATTTCCTGCAGAGATTTTGGCCTCAGGCTTTAATTCCTTCTACCCACAAACATGCCCATCTCTTTCCATACACAGTGGAGTCAATGATTCATGTCTGGTGCAGTCAGCCAGCAGGGTTCAGTTATTTATTCCTGCAGGGTTATGGCACTTTGTAGCAAGGTGCAATGAAAACTGCATTGAATGGAGAGAAGTTTGTCTTAGGAAGCAAGTATGACTTAGTTCTCAGCAAAAGAATTGCATGGAAATTTAAGATCTATGATCTATATTTTGCTTACAAGGATGTGTAATTCATTCACAAGGGAATTTGTAAATTTTTCAGGTAATTCTTAACTGTGGAACAAATATTGTCTCTTAACACTTAGATATAGCAGTGTAATCTGATAATCTATTCTATCAGTAAAGTGCTAAGAAATTCCATAATAAATTTTTACCAGTTATTAGTAGACTAGAGCTCTATTCAAACAATATTTTCCTGATGTTATGCTTCAGTGAGACTTTCTTTGATTTTTTGCCATTGATCAAAAGTACTGACCTGAAAAGAGATTTTGAGAAAGCACCATTCTCCTGCATCTTCTTATCTTAAAATAAGTGATTTTTTTATTCAATGGAAAATGCATGAAATATTCCAGATAGCCAAATGAACAATCAGAGACCACGTCAAGTATAAATATTTACTTATTTAAGGCTCAGTTTTTGCATTAGATTTAGAATTTGTTTTTGCTAACTTTAGCACAAATAATTTTTCTATGCTTAGGGAAGCTACTTTGTACTTTGCTGCTGTGAAAAATTCTTCCTGTCCCTGTGAAAAATGCAAGACATACTGGATTTTATATCCCAAAGCAGACAAATCCCTGTACTGAACCAGTATATGAACTATGTAGTAATCAACAACGATGACTTCAGTCACAACCTATCCCACTATCCCAGTATGGCCCAACTATCAAACAGAAGTTTTCATCAGCCAACAGCTCTTGAGGTCTACTTTATATACTGTGCAAAACTCAGGGGAGACCCAGTACTCTTATATTGGAAAAATTACACTATCAAATCCTTACTCAACAAATCCAAGGAATGCTGAACACCCATTCCCCATTCTCTCATCACTTATTATATCCTTTACAAAATGTATAAACAGGGAGATGCTAGCAAACTTAATCTGGAGTCCCAGTCTAATTTCTATGCAAAACCTATAGCTGCTATTCATCCATCAAACTGGTGACTGATGCAAAGACAACAAATTTCTAGAAGGATCAATCAACATAAATTATTTCAGCCTGTAAACTGTCATGTACAGAACACTCCTGGAAGCACTTGTCTAGCTCTCCACACCCATAAATCTTGCAAACACTTAAAAAGTTGTAATCTGTCCTAAAGTCTTCAGGTATCTGTATTGATCCAGGAAGAACATTTATGGCACCTACTTTACAAAATGTAAACAGGGCACTTGTAAAGGGAGACACTCTTCAAACTAAACTGCTTGAATACTCACTTGTGAATTTACAAGATTATGAAAACATATTATGCAATCACAAGCTTTAGATTGTACCTTGAAAGCAATTTCCCCAGAAATTCCTTTCCTGGTTTTCAAACAACAATTCTGCCTCCCCCATATCTACTGATCTTAGCAGCAGAAATACATTTCTCATGAATCAGCAAGCCCTGCACAGATTCAGATATTGTGATGGCAACAAATGCTACGTGAAAAACTGTTTCATCATATTCTACAGATTCTATTTTTCATATCCTCAAATGTACCAAATACATCTTTTCTATAGATACATATAGGTGCAACTGAAGAACCACCGTGCAACAGAATGTACTAGCAATCTGTTAAAGACAGAAACTTCCAGCTACCAGTAAAAGAATGTATTTGTAGAATAAAATATGTATTTTGTGCAGTATACCAAGGTTAAAGCACAACAATTTTACAACATTCTAGTTCTGAGACCTGAATTATGTTAATACGGGCCTTTCTAAAAAAAAAATAAATAGCTCTCTCATCAAATCAGTGCTTCCACTGAGTGAAAAATACCTGAATGTTACTGAATATTATGAAATTAGTTCCAAAGCTTATCTTCTAAAGATGTTTTATGGGTATCATTTAATATTTTTTTCACCTATTTCAAGTGTTCTGGTAGAAGATGATCTCCCTTCAACCATGTCTCTTATAATTGATTCAGGGAAGGAACACAATTATCACTGGAGAAAAAATATTTTTATTTGCGCATTCACCAATAGTACAAAGATAGCAAAAACGAAAGCTTGGCATGCACACTTAATAAAATAAATAATTATGTTTTAAAAGATGGATTCTAATAAAAATATTTATTTCTGGATGAATAGGGCAACCTGTCTGGACAGACATACATGCTAAAATTCCATATAATGAGAAAAACAATTATCTTTCTCAGTAGTAAGGTATGACCACCTTTACATCCATAGATACTTCTCCAGATCTTTTTCTATGTGAGAAGTTTTACGTTGTATTACCAGTTCTACTGAAATGATTAAGTTTTTTAGATTTTTGAATTAAAAATATATAAATTAATAAATAAATATCCTAAGGATTTTCATAGGACAGTTTAAATGTTGTTGTTCAAATGTAAATGTTCAAATTAACTGGCATATTTATTCTTAGTGTTTGTTCCATTCTTTAACTGCATCCATTTTGCACAGTACCTGTGCTGCTTTCTTTAAAAACCCCACCTTCAAATCAGTAGTTCTAAGCATTCTCCAAAGCATAAGAGAAGAGAATGGAATATTGATTTCTCAAGAAATCATACATTAGAAAGTGAAACAGGTGGGGGGAAGGTGCCTCATTGGCAATGCTTCTTGAAATGCATTCTGATCTTCTTTGCTTTTGGATGCCACTTGTACCACAAATCTACCACTCTTTAATTGGAAAGCTGTTCTGTCAGATCTTGAAAAGGAAATGTTCTTTCTGTTCAAAACATTTTCAGCGTTTCAGGCCAAACAATTTATGTAGAGGAATAGATCTCTGTTTAAAGAAATAGCAGCAGACTGCTCATTATTGCATCTGGAAACTTACTTTAACACATTCTTTGTTTTGAAAGCAAGACTATGAAATATGCACATTTTATGAACTGAATAGTCACAAATTAGAGAGTTGGCTGATTTTGTCTCCATATTATATGTCTTTCTTGTAAACTCAGAGTTGCTGTAATACCATTTTGCCTGTCCCAGACTGGTAAGGTTGACATGGAAAAAAGTGAACCTGATTGAAGTTGCAGGTCTACTTGTAGTTGGGTTCATTCTAGATATAGTTGAAACCAATCTTATTTTCTTTTAGTTGAAAAGAAAAAAAGCGTCCAATCTTATGTACACTGACTCCACACAGAGAGATATACTACAGTTTAATATCCTGGATCTCTTCCTCACTAAATGAGATGGCATTGTTAGACAAGGCTGTAAAATTAAATACCCCATTTGTAAGCTGAAATGCCAACACGGACTCAAATTCGTTACAGTAGACGGCTTGTTTAACAGTGATGTTGCACATGAGTGTAGTAATAAGATAAAAAGTAGTAACATTTATTTTTCAAATTGAGTGTGATCATTTTATTGAGAGAAAAAAAAAAAAAAAAAAGTAATTGGGAAGGGACTTCTGATACTGTCATGTAATTACAAAATATCTTTCAGGATAATGTGTTCTCCTTATGAACAGAACCAGAAGCAGAAATGGGATATAAAGTCAACCTTAACAATACATACTGCTCTTTCATGAGCACCTTTAATTATTCATTGTCTGCATATAGAGTGGTGTGTTGACATCACAACATTAAATATTCTGACTTCTCCCAGACTTTTAGGGCAATTCAAGGTATGATTATTGAAAGTAGCATTCAAGTGATTGAGTAAGTTACGACATATTTCTCAGAAATGACAGGAAAATGATTACTGCCAGAGGAGGTAAATGTTGCTACAAGTAAGCATCCACATACACACATGAAAATTAATTCACTGTGGTTTTGTTTGTTCAACTGGTTATTTTTATAGTTTTAATGGAAAAGAGGAGAATCTTACAATAATATTTGGTATTAGTAAGTTAGTTATTCTTTCCACATGTTCAATTTTCTTGTACACATACCTGCATATGCAGTTTCTGGACGAGAGGAAAGAAAGTATGGCTCTGTAAGTTAAAGGACTTTTTTTTTTTTTTTTTTTTTTTTACATGAGAAGAATAACATATAAGTTACAAAGTTTTAAGTCTTGTTAAGTAAATGCTTTAGAAAAGATTCTATAGCATAGTGCTGTTCCTTCTGTACACATGGCTAAAAATGGCAGACAACCTGCCCTATGTTAGAAATGTTGAGACTTTAAAAGATTTAGTGTGATTTTAAAAGTGTGTGCATGTACATGTGCATAGATTAAAAAATATGATAAAATTTCATTATTCTGAATCATAACACTTGAGAACCCTCTCTTCAGAAAGCTCAAATTTGAAGAAAAGCTCTTGTTTAAAAAAGTCAGTGTGGTTTTCTGACTTTATCAATTGGTCAATATTATCTCTCCATAGAAATCCTACCTTAATGTCATTCAGTGATGTATCACTGTGGTGCATCATTAAATACTGACTCCAAATAAGTGGAAAGAGGTACCTCAGTAGTTCTTTGAACTTTGCTGCTATGAACTAGCTGTGTGAATTACTTCAAATAGTGTAAATAACAGGCTTAACTGACTGACTGTATTTAGTTATGCCTGTATTCATTTAATTCTAATTCCTTAGATACTAAGCAGGAGTTTGTTTTCTAATGCTATTAGGGACTTCAGTGAATATAGGGCATTAGTAACTATACGTAAGGTGGTACTTATCTGCAGCTAGTTATTTGAAGTAACTAACATGTTTATGTGTAAGTGTTTTTCATGTCGATGCCCATTTTATCATGCTTATAAACGTGTTTGTGAAGTGCTTGTGTGGTTATATATGAAATATTTATTGAGAGGAACTTAGGACTATCTGCTAAGTTTCCCAGCACATTGAAATGTAAGATTTTTGCAAAAAAATATGATTACTTTCAAGGCAATTCTAACACTTCTATTGTTTCCAGCAGACTTTTAAATTTGGTTACGAAAAAACAAAGCAAAACAAACTGAACAAAAAAAGCACCATTTCTTTGTTCCCTTAATATAGTCCAGTTTAGTGGAATCATAAACTGCAAAACACCACAGTTTTCTTTCTGTTAGCTGCATTTCACAGGAAAAATTGGCAGCAGGCTGAAATAATAACTGAACTCAAGCAATTTTAAAGATTCAGGTTCACAGTGCTGCCAGAGCAGCTGTAGCACAGGCTGCGCTGTGAAGTATTGGAGCTGCTGGAGCAAAGGGGAGGAAGGAGCAGGCACAGTTGAGGCTTTCCCCTCCCTAGACCTGCCATGGAGCCATGTCATTTTGCCCCATCTGAAGGGTCACAGAAAAGATAATTTTCACCCATGGGGTTACTGTTGACAAGGAATACTTTTGGTCCTGAACATAAAGTTGAAGAGTTGTGTGGGGCAGGTAATAGGTCCAGTAGTGAGTGCTGGAGCTTTGGGGAGAGTATTGCAGTTAAGATAGCAAACTTTTACACTTTTTCCTTTAAAAAAAAAAAAAAAAAAAAAAAAAACAAGCAAACAGCAAAAGCCAGGAAAAAAATATATATATATATATTTATATATATATATATGTTGTTTTTTAAAGGGGATCATTGAGGATGGAAAGCCAAGTTTGTGAAAGTAATAGTTTCCCAGATTTGGCTGTGCAATCACGATTCTGTTTCCTGGGGTGGTATGTTGTGATACAGCCTTCAATAACACAACATTGTTCCATGTTTCTGCAGAACTACAACATCCATTGCATAGGCTGGACATAAGAAAGGTCAAAATCATGTTTGCACAAACAACTGCATTGTTTGTGTTCTTGCTACTGCTGACATATGTTGTAGGATATTCCTGTGAGCGTGGATGCTCTAGGACACATACATACTTATAGGGGGTAGGAGGAGGAGTGCACGCATGCACCTGTAATTGAGGAAATGAGGAGTATTTTTCTTGTAGAACAAAAAGAACTATCAATTTCTCAGAAGAAGGGTGCTGTAGAGACAGCTTAAACATTTTAGTGTTGTAGATGTATGATTTTAAGCCCTGGGTAAAAGTAGACTGAATATATCATAGAGATGATTTGTCTTTGGATGATAGCAGCATCTCTCATAAAGCACTCAATCTATGGAATGATATTAGTTTTGAATGTGGAGAATGCTCTTTTCCAGTAGCTTGAGGTGTACTTATATGAAGCTAGCTGGTGAGTGACATGGTAAATAAAATCCGGGGGAAAAATGATATACAGTTAAAGATGTATTTCAGAGACAGGCAATGCAGCAGCAAAGGCAAACAAAAATAAAGCCCTGCAGTAGATACATGAAAATAAGAAGAAACAAATGTCTTTGTGAACCAATGGTCCCTTAAATATTTTATCTATTACCCCAATTAGACCAGAAAAATCAATTTCGCAGAAAGAAAAAAGAAAAAAAATCTAGTTCATCGCTTACTACATTTTGTGAATTCCTCTCAGTTTCTACATTTATGAAATAAATGTTAGGAACAGAATTGTTTCCTTTGGAAAAAAAATATGATGCATAAATGAATTGTGTGTAGGTCTGTGTTGGTATGGTGTTATTTTACCATCTAGATTGTTTAAACCATGTTTTGTCATATCCTTCTGACACTAATTCTAGTGCAAGAATCCCATTAGTCCCCATAGTGGATCTCCTTTCCTGACAGTAGATTTCTCAGCAAATGAAAAATCATTCAGTTATTTCTCTCTAATTATGTGTGTCTCTAAATACTTAATTATCATTGGGAACAAATTGCATGTTACAAAGACAGTATTATGGAGGACTGTTAATCTGTTAAGTTGCTGCCTTTGAGTTTTGAGCAGTTGCTACAGCTGTTAAAACAGAATTTTTGCCACCTAGACATATCATTATAGCTTTTTTTTTTTTTTTTTTTTAATTCAGAAGCAACCGATAAGAAGCCAGAGTACTGGATTTACCTTCCTTACGTGTTCAGAATGTCATATATACAATATGCCTGTATGACCTTCATAATCTACTCTTTCCCATGCTTTAAACTATTTTGACGTTTTTGGAATGGGAATCTGTGGCAACAGTAAATCTTAAAATATTGAATTTTATTTCATGTTTGTTTAGTCAGTAGCTTGATTTGCATTGTCCACATACATGTGGCAACACAGAATAACACAGTAGATTCATGGAGCTTTCTTGCCAAATACAACCTGCATAGAAATTACATGCTTCTGTGGGTTACTTGATAATTGTGCTTAAAATGCTTAAATGCAATTAATATGTAATCTACACTTTGGTTAGTAAAGAGAAACCACATACTTACGCCATGGTTATTTCAGTATGCACTGCACAGTTGTGGGTTTTTTTGGTCAAAGTAGTGCAGGCTGCTGAGCATCCTCAGTTCCTATTACAGTCTGTTGGTGCTGAGTATCTCTGGACCCTTCTGTGTGAGGTCCCAAATCCCTGAGGATTAAAGAATAATTTAGAGTTGATGCCTGCATGCAAGTAATGCCGCTGCTTGTTATGACATCATCGAATATTCTGAGCTCAAGGATATTTCTGATCACTGGAGGGATAAATTTTATTTATAGTAAAACCTCCTTTTAGGGCAGAACTTTTGGGTATCCTTATATTCTCTTCTATCATGTCAATTCTCCAAACTACAAGATTTCAAAAGATTTTTAAAAAGTCATGTACAAGCAAGAGTGATTTCAATACTAGAGGTAAACCCAGTTGTACACCCATTGTTTACTTGTATTGATCTGTTAATATAAAACCTAGAAAAAAAAAAGTGAACTTGTAATAAGTTGAGTTCAGATCTAATTAGCAGTCATTATGCTGCCACCCATTCTATGTAATCAAGTTGGCAGAATACTGACAATATGAAACAGAGGTGCTTGAAGAAATCTAGGTTAGTGAGACCCATTAATAATCTGATCTCACAGGAATAGAACTAAAATTTATTCCCTATTTTACTTTCATGAAAAAGTTAATTAAACTAATCAGCACTTTAAGAATCACAAGAGAAATCCTGTCCCAAATTCTGCTCATTTGTATACAGGCAGCCTTGAAGATGGGAATAAGTTTATAATCATGCCTCATCCCTTGCCAGAACCTCTAGGCAACTTGTAAGGATAACTGCAAGTGTGAACTCCCCCAGTCATGTCAGTCAGTCCCAATGGACCCGGATTCTACATCCATGGAGTTTGGGAGCTGTTATAGAAATCATCATTTGCAGCATCCAGAGACGCACATGTGGGGTTTTGTGTCTCTGCTCTTCTGAGATCTGCTCACAGTGGCTTCTTAATGTTCCCCCCACACTCTGTAGAGATCTGAGTTGATGACAATGCATATTTCATGTACCATTGTGAGGAGCTAGACAGAAGGACCTTGGGGGTAGTCTTGGAGTCCAGCCTGGCCAGGAGTGGATAGAAAACAAAGCATGAGCTGGTGAGCTAAGCAGCTGAGAAGACAAAATTCCAGCCAAGACCTAGAAGGATGGGAAAAAAAGGTACAGTTTAAAACTATTTTAAAACTGTTAGCTTGAGTTAAAAGCTCCAGACTTTGTGGCTGAAGAGCACTTCTGTTCTTCCATCTCTTCTGTGGATGATGTATGACCCAAGGCATGGTAACACACACCAGAAAGCAGCAATGTTTTGAATCACTGAAGCTGCGAGTGAACATCTCCTTACATCAAGGTTAGCTTCAAAGGATTTGGTTTCTAACTCCTGATTTTTCCGATAAAATAGAAATGTGGAGAATCTGAGGTTGCTTACTTCAGAAGAGCCAAGACACAGGAAGCTGTTCCCAATACCTAAAAAGCATAAAACAATAACTTGACAAGTCTTGTTCTTAGGATACACTAATTAGCTAAAAGCTACAACTGTGAGTTAGATGGAAAAGCAAGCAGAACATAAAGGCCGTTTATCAGTGATGACCAAATGGCCCAGTATTGCTGTGTAATTTAGTTTTGGTGGAATCTGATTCCTCCATGTTGTGGTGTCTGTGAGGCAGTGTCACTCCAGCTGGGCTATTTGGGAGAAGGTTTGTTTGTTTGTATTATTTTAGTGCTGGGAAGCCCTAACCATGGGTCAAGCCTGCACTGTTTTAGGCACTAAATGAACTCAGAACAGAAAGGCACTTCCTCTGCCATAGAGCTTATAATTTAAGTATGAAACAAGAGACAACAGATGGGGCTAGACAGATGGGGGAGCATAAGGAAGCAATGTGACAGTACTGGTCAGCCAAAAAGTGTTCAAAGGAGAGCAGCAGGCCAGCTATGAGTTGAGTGTATCAAAGATGGAATTTGAATGAGATAATTAAGGCAGCTCTGCAAATAGCTACAGGGAACTCCTTCTAAGTTTGAGGCAGCTTGATGGAGAAGTGCTTTGGAAGTAAAGCCAGACACCACATTTTTTAGAGCACAAAACCAGGAAACCAGTCGAAGGCACGCAGACAGTGGCAATATCACTAAAGTTTCAAAATAAGCACTTTTTTTACTTTTTTTACTTTTTTTTACTTTTTTTTTTCTTCCCAGCAGCAACAGTATTCTGGCTAGATAGGAGTGAGCTAAAGCTGCATGTCTCTGCTCTACTTTCTCATAAATGTAGAGCCATCCTCCAAAGAATGGTCTTTCTCGTTCTCATTGAAGGATTTCACCATCATCGTATAATCTAACACCACTTGGCCCTGGACAGTTTGATGAGATTCACTTTTGAAAATATGAAAGCCTCTGTTTGGCCAATGAGGTCACAAACATTTCTGTACTCCCAGAATTCAAAGACTATTGGAACAAAAAAATTAGTTTTGGAAGTTTGTTTTTTTTTTAATCGAAAAATTGGGAAAATAATCACAAGACCATGTTTGATCATGCTGGACATTTGGTAAACAACTTGACAGCAATTTTGTCATATGGTTGCATTAGCTATTATTTTATATGCCAGAGGTATTTGGTAAATTACAATTTCTGTTTACAAATGAGCTTTGGAAAATAGTACATGACATTTTAAAGAGCCATGATCCATATATACAAACTAATAAATGCAAGATAACTGCATACAGCTAGATGGCATTAGCTGAGTTAAAGGAGGCTTTACTCTAACATCTCTCACTTTCATGTTTCTATATCCCATTGCTATATTAATAAAGTTCTCTGTATTTAAAATGGCAATTGCTTGCAAAAGTATATGATAAGCTTTATGTTTGCTTTCAATTGTTGTATGTGGTTTATAGGGAACATAAGAGCACTGAATATCTCTTAACAAAATGAAATCCCTCCATATGGCACCCTTCTCCCATTAAAATGTATAATATGAACCCAAAAAGCATCTTTTAAAATAGTGTTATAGCTGAAATGGGATTTTAGTCTATCTTAATTTGTGAATTGCCTGAAGCAAGAACTGTCTTTAATGCTGTCTGTAGAAGGCTGCTCTCACAGCTGTTCTTAACCAGTTCTATATCAAAATAACCAGGAGCTCTCATATACTTTCTTCCAGAAGTTAGGTTTCTAATCTAATCTAATCTGACTTTCCTTGATAGTCAACCTAAAGAATGAAGTACTTGGAGAGGCCATTTTGTCCTATTCTATTACATGTGCTCAAAATAAAATAGCCTTTTAAATTTCACTCTTCAGGTGGCCCTGTTCCTCTGACGTCTACAGAAGAAGCTTAGATGATTACAGTCTAGTCACCTCAGTCCAAGCTGCTGAAGCTGGATGAGCATAAAAACAACCTTTGAAACTGAGCTGGAATGTCTTTCCTTTCGGACTGTCAAATATAGTACTCTGATGCAGTTAGCAGCCATCTCTTTGCCCAGAAAGTAAGGGAAGAATTTAAGGAGAGCCTGTGCAGCGCCCAGGGTAGAATAGTTTGTATTAGTTAACCTGAATGTTGTAAAGCCAAAAGGATGGTCAGGCTTAGTAGCAACTACTACTTTTAATTGGAAATCAACTTGAGAATCTCTAATGTTTGAGATAATGTAAGAACGATGTCATATATTGATAACCATGTAAATAATTAGCAATATCATATGCTATGACTCCTACATAATGAAGAGCCTTTACTTCAGAGAGCCCTACGCTTTAGCATTGCTGGACTGTTCTTATATCAATCTCTTCATTTCAGTCCTGAGGTTCTCACCTGCCTGCACACTGAGAGCACTCTTCTGTGCCCAAGATCACTGCTGGCACCTTACTGTGGCAGAATCTATTATGTTACAAATGTCTGATCTGTTGAATGTGAATTGGGAACTTGCAAGTGTGTTTCATCAGCTGTAGCATACATAATTCTCAGAGCTGTTTACCAATTGCAGACACATTTGACTGAGCACAGGGGCCATGATTCTGTCTTACCTGCTCCCATCCTTCACCTGTTTTATGACTTTCTCTGTTAAAAGTTGTGGTAGCCCTGATGTTTGAAGGAGTTTTATGGAGTTCTCAGAGCCTGTAAAATAAGCCTTTTTGATAAATCATATTTTTAAAAGTGCTGCTCCAAGTGGTTTGACTTTTTTTTCAAAAATAAGATAAAAGTTTACTTGCTTGGAAGCGATGTCTCTAAGAAGTATGCACTTTATATTTTATTCAGTTTGATAGCTTATGTTATGATACATTTGATGGATCTTGAAAGACACTGTCAGTTTTAAAGATATAGGCAATAAACTTTTGTTAGTGATGAAAATGTGTCCCATAATGATCAGAAGCTTTTGTCTATGCAAAGAGATTATATCAACTTCATGACTATTTTTTTCAAATGTTTTTGTTGTACAGCTTTGACCAGTGTTCCATAATATATTGCAGAAAAGGAACAGGGAAAGAGGAAGAGGTATCTTACCTTGTTTGGAATATAGAGTATATTGAGTAACTAACTAGTACACTCTAAGAAATAAAATAGCAAGGTATTTTGCATGAATATCATTGACAGAGACATGCACACAGAGTAGCTAGAAGCTCCTGAGAAAGATTCAATTTCATGTTTCTAATCACTGCAGTGATTGCAATTGAAGTGGGAGGTAACAAGACTTAAAGGTGAATTGTTAATTGGAAGAAAAAAAAAAAAGGCTCATTTTCTTTAACATCTCTCATCTAGCATGTCCATATTAAGTCTATGAATTAAAACACAATGTGTTCCTTAAAGTAAACAGCAGAGGTAATGTAATTATTTTGGAAATAGGGAAAGTGAATAGTGTTCTTGCAAAGAAGCCTGAAGATAGACACCTAAGTGACTTCAGGTGAGGCTCATTTTGCCACCTGTTGCTTTCATGTTCAGACAGCCATAGAAGTTGCTTGGTTGTAGAAAAGTTGCTTGTATTTCCATGCCAAAACAGAGATTTATTACTTACCTCAAGGAATCCAGGTTTAAATCTAAATCACAGTCTCTCTTCGAGACAGAATGAATGTATAGCAGATCTGGAAATATGAATAGTCTCCTAACTCCTAATCCTGTACTTTTAGTCCCCCGTAGACTCAATATCCAGTGGAAAGGGAAATGAGTGAATGTGAAAAAAAGGGAGGAAAAGGAGCAGACAAGAGTGCAGGTCAGCTCAAGAAACACACCTTAGCACAAGCTCTCAGTAAATGACATATCTTTGAAAAATGCAGCCGTGCAAAAGGACTGTGAATCTATTTTCATTTATTTGCCTGCCACAAGATAGAAGGAAATCTCTTTGATTAAAAGTGTGGTTTTTTTTGTTTGTTTGTTTGTGGTTTTTTTTTGTTTTGTTTTTGTTTTGTTTTGTTGTTGTTTTTTAAGGTGACAACGTGCTGTAACTGTTACTACTGGCTTTCAATTACATTGTGAGAATGTCAGCAATTTCCCTTGATGCTTAAAGAAAGCAAAACAAAACAAAACCTTCAGCTGACTTCTGATATTTGATGAATGATAGAAAAAGTTAAAAACTGAAATAAACAAACAAACAAAACACTTCTCCAGCTGAGGAGCAGGAATTCTGTGAAATGATAATCCTGAAAGAAAACAGTAAAAGACTAACTCCCTTCCACCTCTTCTTGGACATGTGGTATCTTTTCTTGTCATAGTTTGCTCTGAAAATTTCAGAAATAAGCTTATATATATATAAAAATTCAAATACCTGGATAGTACAAGTAATACTAATTAGGACTCGGTGGTTTGCTAGATAGGTCAAGAGAACCAGAACCCCCACTAGCAAAACTGGGATTAACCTGTAGTAGAGACCATCCATTAATACTAGCTGAGGATATGACCCATCATAGTTTTTCTGAAGGCTTAAACATTAGCTTTTGTAATAAAATATGTTGTAGACACTTCCCCCTCCCCCTCATAGTGGAACAAATTTCAAGGATGGTGTGGAAATTCTATGAGCTGAAAATATGAATTAATCATTAGTTCTGTTTAAAATAACAATTTTTTATTTTTTTTTTTTTTAGCTAGAAAAAAGCTGAAATGCAATTACCAGCTGGTAAAGTTTAAACAGATACATCAGTTCTTGGTGTACTTCAAATAGTTTGATTGGTGGATTACAAGGCCAACAAGAAAGTATTGTGCATGTACTAAGGTGCAGTACAAGTGAGAATGTGGCCTAGAGATAAGAGACTACTTAAAATCCTGCCAAGCAATTCCTCTATTTTTGCTCTATTTACACTAACCAATTCAGCAGTCAGAGCACAGAAATATTTTTCTTTGTCTTGTGAAGGAACGATCGCTCTGTAATTTCATAAATGTAATAGTGTGATTTTTACTGAAGTAGGAACCTACTCACTGGTGTTTGCTGAGCTTTCACAAGCAGTGAAAGAGGTTGTTACTGCAGATGTTTCACAGAATAATATGAAGTAGTTGTTTACAGGCATATATTTAAATGGAGAAGAGATTTGAGTGCTTTATAACTGTAAAAATGTTTGCAATTCTGCCAGAGCATTTCTACACGTGCGCTGTCTCTCTAATGTCTCTTTTCACATTCATTCCTTATCAAAAATATCTCCTTTTCCCCTCCTCTTCCTACCAAATGTCATCAGTCATTTGCTATGACTTGACAGTAAACACAATACCAGGTATGAGATATTTGGCTGGGGATATCATTAAAATTACCTTTAAAAGTCACTTTATTAAATAAATTATATAATATTTAATTATTAAATTAAATAAACTGACCCCCAAAGGAAACTTTCAAACCATCCCATCAAAAAGTTTCTGCCATGTAGATAAGAATTATTGCACTTACTCTTTCTTGAGACAGTGGACAATGTACCATGGCAAATTTATGCTCTGTCTCAGTGTGCAGACAAGCAGCATCTCATTTTGGTTTGGAAATGAGCCATCTATGAATTTGTGAGTTTAAGGCAGGCAGTCATGGAAACATCCTTTGTCAAGACTTCTGCTTAGATAATTCCCTGCTAGAAGACTTCTGTTCAGTTGCTCTACAACGGGGGGACCTCAGAGCCCTCAGCAGGCAAACCGCATTTCTGAACAACCAAAGGTTTGTTCTTGTTACCACTGCCCCAGTATTAAGGTTTTTTCTAGGCAGCACATGAAGTTCTGTTTGCATTTAGATATCTCTATTAGCAATATACTGTGGTAGTATACTATTAGACGTAGAGAGATCACCACTTTTCCTCCTCTTTTGTTCCAAAATCATTATGCGGTGATTTATACTTCTAGTTTATTTACATTTTTAAATAAAATGGGTGAAACATTACACATGAAATTATCTTAGTGCTAAAAGCTGAAGTGTTTATAGTTGGTAAACCAAAGTATA
This sequence comes from Aythya fuligula, assembly GCF_009819795.1. Taxonomy (NCBI): domain Eukaryota; kingdom Metazoa; phylum Chordata; class Aves; order Anseriformes; family Anatidae; genus Aythya; species Aythya fuligula. Next base: position 30,067,973 of record NC_045565.1, read on the forward strand.
CTGTGTAATTAAAACAATTATTTCATCAAAAGCTGCTTTTTAAAATTGTTTTGCAATTAGTGCCATTGAAATAGTTCTATTATTTTACATGCATTTAATGTCTGTTTTTGTCTCATTTTTCATAACAGGCAAAACAATTTAACTTCTATAATTATAGTTTAAACAATTAGGGGTATGCATGATCAGATTAAAAGTCTATAATAAACCTTCCCATACTGGTACCAAAGTGCATGAGAATATACTGTGGTAGATAACCCTGTTTAAGGTTAAAAACATATGGATATGCTTACAATATTTTCCTGCTTCAAAGCTATTTTATAACTGTATATTCCCAGAGAGTTGGAAAAAGAGTTTCCAGCTCCTGATTTCACCTTACATTGCTTACTGGTTAGCACAATAGTATTTCATATGCTGCAGTAGTAATGAATTCCTTGTTGTGGGTATGTTTATAATACTGGTTTCCATTCTGTCAGATTTTATAAAAACCTTTATTCCTTGTTGTGCATCTCTGGTCTAGACACTGGCCATGGTATTAGCCTTGGTTTGTGAAAGAGATTTGCAAAGAAGAAAGCTTTTGTGTGCACAGTCCCATCAAGGCTGATGGAAAACTGAAGTGAATGCCTGCTATACTTGAGGGTCTTTCTAAAATTCTAATGTTTGGTTTCCTGAAAGCTGTGTGCAGATCACATCTTTCCATAAATGTCTTTGTGGAAGACAACTGGTTAAAACAGACAAAAGGTTAAAAAAAACACACATATAAGTCATGGATCTACTAGAAATGTTGTTAGCTGCTTCCATAAAAGGACAGACGCTTCCCCTGTTGACTGGAGTCTCTGTAAGGTCCTGACACCTGTGAAAAAGTTGGATGTTTCCACTTGGAATTTTTCTTAAATTGAGAGGAATAAAGTCTAACAGATAGGAAAAACATTCATGTTGGAATCATAGAATCATAGTATGGTTTGGGTCAGAAGGGACCTTAAAGACCATCTTGTTCCAGTTCCACCCCCCACCATGGGCCAGGGATACCTCCCACTAGATCAGGTTGCTCAAAGCCCCATCCAATGTGGCCTCCAACAGTTCCATGTCCTTGTTATGTTGGTGGACTCAGAGCTGAATGCAGTACTCCAGGTGGGGTCTCATGAGAGCAGAGACTCCACATTAGTCTATACCCACTTACTTTCCCCTTTTTGATTTGACAGGAAGTTTTTATTCTTGCAAAACAATTCCCCTCAAAGCTACCTTTTTAAGAGGAGGAAATGGAGTTCATCTGCTAATGGCTCTGAGTGCAGTATTGAGGTTCACTCTATCATATGGCTTCAAAGGAGGGCAAGGAACAATCTATTAGAGACAGGTCTAGACAGTGGAGGACCGTGCACCAAAGTCTGCTGATCCTTTTATGCTGAGGACAGGAAAACAACAAAGAGAAGACCTTGTGCAACCATTGACTGAAAAATTTCAAAATGTAATTAATGGGGATTTGTCATGCAGAAAATGTCTAAACCAATTTAATTGTGACAGCAAGAATCACAAATTTCTACTATATATTACTATATATTCACTGTCTGGTTCCTGTTTGTACACTCCTGGCATTCAGTACAGGTTTTTTTTTGGCAGCAGATCACTGGATAAGGTATCTCTGAGTGGCTGCAGTTCAATTTCTCCCCACCTCTCCCACCTCTATCTCCTTTTTTTTTTTTTTTTTTTTCCTTTTAAATAGGAATTACAACTGATTTTTTATATCTCTTGATTCACATAAGGCTCTATATGTAGTGCCCAAAACGCAAGAAGACCTTTCTGTAGACAATATATATTCTGCTTCCTTTTGATTTGTCTTTTTGTTTATACTTAAATTTTACCCTTTGGGTTTGTTCCTATTAAGGAACAAGGTTCATCAGGCTTAATAGCATCAAGCTTGTAGCACATCAGTAGGAGTATTAGAAAATGTACATGCAGCATGAACACACAACTGAGTTTCTTCAAAGCTTTGGTGAGTGAAGTGCAAGTAGATGGTGATCTGATAATATTAGATGTTTACAGCTTAATTTCAGATGGGATTTATGTTGATAGTTTACAGACTGGCAAACCCAAAACATATAGATAGCTTGATGATTTCAATTTTGGTTTTGTCCTCTAGAGGCCTATTTCATGTTTTTGCTTTCATTTGCTAGAGATAATTTATTTACTAGGCAGTGTAGAAATCCATATTTTCAGATAATTTGTTTCATCTTGACATTATTGAAATATATTTTCAGACTTCTTCAGTTTGTGGTGTTGACAGAAAAAATCATTAGCAAATTATTAGCGAAATATGTTTGGAATAATTATATATATTATTGACTTTTAGCCAGGCACCTTGACTTTCTTTTAATTGTTCCCATATATGTATATTTTTTCCCAGTGCTTTACTGCCATGGTTCTTCTGCTGGTGATCTTCTTCCAAGTCTCTTGGCCTTTCAGAGTTTCTGTTTGATTCAATATTTCTAGAGTTTAAGACATGAATGATTTGGCTTAGCTACTCTGATAATGTGTTTATCAAAGTTTCGTTAGTTTCACATCATTTAGCTTTCCTGAATTTGGGCACAATACCTGGATGATAAATCTTTCTTACTGGAAGAGCAAAGGAGTCCTTTTATCACATGATCGTTCCTTCCTTCGAACTTCCAAAATGTGGTCAAATCATTTACCTGACCCTTTACCTGACCTCTGGCTTGGAGAACCTTTCTGAAGCCACTGCTTTCTTTCAGTATGGCCTACGTTATGGCTCCTAGACAAGTAACTTGATATTTAGCTGTAGGGGCAAAGCATCAACAAGAAAAAAATAATAAAGTTAAATATGCCTCATTTAAAAAACAGATTTTTTAAAGGTACATCATAAATACTTTGTTTAATAGCATTTCCTGGTGACAGCTCTTTTTGCAGATGTTTATGTCTTTTAATGTTTCGCCCTTTAACCTTTATATAGCAGTTTCACAAAATCTGTGCACGCTATTTTAGATATGTTACTAAATTAATCACTCATGTTTCTTTTGTAAAGCTCCTGACAAAGGATAATTCAGCCCACTTTCAATCTTGATTCCTCTTTGGACATGCCTTCCTCCACTTATTTTTTTAATTTGACGTGGTGCCTTCCAGACTCAGATATCAGCTAGGTGCCTAAAGGCCAAGGGGATGAGTTTGAGACCTTTGTCCCCATTACAAAGACCCAATCTATCTTGACCTGATCTCTCTAATTTAACAGTCTGTTCCTACACATGTAATGTGCCTCTCTCAGTCTTTACTTCTTAATGGTCTCTCTCTCTTTCACACTTCCATCTCTGTAATTTCTCTTGTTTTAGAATATTCCCAGTTTGCCCTAAGCTCACACCATTGTGACTTTCTTACCTGAACTATTAGCTTCATCTATCCTAATTCCTTCCTGCTATGCCCATTTGGGATAAAGCATATTCTTCCAGTGTTTTTAAAGCACTGTACACATCAATATATCTGTATATATTCTCACAATTACTTCTTTGCAATTTCAAATAATACTGCGTCTAATTCTCTTATGTTATTCAGTTTCCCCGAGATTCTTATTTCTATTTACCTAGTGCTGTAGAACAATGTGTTGGTCAGAAAGCTTTGTACTATAATTGAGTAACAAATTATTGTTTTTTCTTACATGTTCAGTGAACTGGTTTTGCAGATCTTTCAGCTCAATTCATTATGATCAAATGAAGAAGCATTTGTTTCAATAAGATTTTAATCTCTATGACTATCTTTTGCATCAGTGACTTTTCATTGTTAATTGCTTTCTTGTCCTCCATTAAGGTGTTCTTGTAACTGTTTCATCTAAACTAAGCTCCATTTACATATACAATTTGAAAAGAGCCTTTTCTACTTGTAATATAACTACTGTTGCCGTATTAATCCAGCAGTATGATTTTTTTTGTGGATTTTTCTCCCTTAATGCTGAAAAAAACTGTATAGAATCACTTTTCTAGAATCACATTTTAGAGATGTTCCAATTTCCTCCCAGATACATCATCAGAATACAGTATATAATTTTATTATTTTATAGCATCAATTAAAAACACCAGGACAACTCATCTGTGCTGGATACCTGCAAGTGAATTACCAGTAATATTAATGACTAAAAAGAATACACACTGAATGGAGCACACCCTGAAAATCTCATACACACCCTACTGAAAATGATTTGATTATGCCTTTTGAACCTGTGACTACTTTAAGCCCCATAAATGACATGGGAAACACTGACTTCAAACAACAACTTTAAATATGCCCCCAATTTTACATGTTGGAATAATCAAATCAGTGGGTGAATAGAAGGGGCACTATCCTTTTCAAAAATCAATCAGTTGTGAATTTATTATTTTAACACAGCTGACAGAGAACATACAGAAGGAATTCAGTAATGAAAAGCATTTGGGGGTTTTGACAGGCCTTGGCTGAAATGAAGTCCTTTGAGACCAGCGTTTGGAGGCAGAGGTGAAAGTAGAAATTGGTTTACCTGAAGATCTCTGTATACGGAAACTAAATTTTCAAGGGAGACTGCCTGCCAGTGTCAAGGCTTATCTTTTGACACATTCAGCCAGAAATCTATCAAAATCTGGAAACTTCTTGACTTTTCATTGTAACTTCTGTGTGTGTGATTTTCTACACAAAACTTGTGTAGTTACTGAAAGTTTCTCAGAATTCTTGTGCTAATGTTGTAAGTGGTCAAAACTACAAATAGTTTTTATGTAGGTATTCTATGCTCAAATCTAAGCATAAACTACTTTTAAAATAGCTCATTCTGATATTAACATTGACTATACAAGTAATTGGATTTTGCAACTTATGCATTTATTAGTTTTCACAATAATTTAGTCCATTTCTCTCTGAAAAAAATAAAAAGCAAAAAAAAACCAACTTTGATTAATGAAATATTATTGCTCCTTAGACCTATATGGTATTTACTTAGACAATTTTAAATGTAAAATAGTATTTTTCACTTGTGTTAGAAATGCATGGCCAATGTAGATAGTCATGAGTGAGGTAGATTGTGTTCCTTCTTCTGTCTCATTAATACAGCTCTTCACTAAGGTCTGCTCAATAGCAGCTGTGTAACGGGATGTCAGAAACATAATTTGAAGCCTCCAAACTATACAGTGTAACTGAGAGTTGATAGTGATTTGCAGAACTTTTATTGCCTAGTAAGTTATTGCCTAAGGGAAAAATCTAGCTAAATTTTCATAGTCGGCTCATGGGTTAAGGAGGTCTGAGCATGTTTCTTTGAGCATGTAAGTTTAAGCACAGTGGGAAGTAGTTTATATTGTAAACTTTTTCGTGCATCTCATGTAGTACACCCGAAACAGTGGGACCTTTATCCCTTACTGGGGTTGACAGAAGTTGCAAGAAGATGGCTCAGAAACAGTAATAATAATTGCACAGAAAAAGAATATGAAGACACTTCTGGTTATTTTAGAGTCATTCTATCCATGCATGCTGCTATATGTAACATGCAAAAAAATATATCTTATATAATTTTGTATTTTATTTTTAACTGTATCTTACCTAGTAACTGAAATCTGTGTGATAAAATTGTCTGTGTTCTAGGAATTTTTCCCTGGCACCCAGAGCATGCATAGAATTGCACCATTATAAAATAATTTTTTCTTGTGGTCATGCTCATGTATCTTTGGAAATCAGATTACTATTTATATATTTATTTACACATGCAGTATTTACTGGCTCAAAAACTCAGCCAAGTGTACTTGGGGCACTGGAAGCAGAGCCAAGTCTTGAGGCTCTCAAAGCTGAGTCACACTAGATGGCACAGTGATGCACCATATTCATCCGTAACTGTGCAAACAGAAGATATTACTTGCATTTGAAAGTATTAGCAACAAAGCATGTTAACTCTCATGCTATCACCAGAATGCATTGTGTTAGCTTTTGAATACATAAAATGTAAGAAAAATATTTAAATAAACCATAACCTCCTATCAGAGGTTGGAACTGCAAGAGTGTTCAGCAAGAGCTAAAGATAGACAAAAAGTAAAAGATACAATCTATAGTAAGGAGTAGCAGATGAGTCACATTCAGGACAAATAGATTTTTCATGAAAATGCTGTGACATTTATTTGCAATATTAAAAATTCAAATGCAAGTGTTTAATATGTCTCTTACACATCAGCTCTTTCTGCAGTTCTGGGACTGATGCAGTTTTGCCCTTACTCATTTGGGGATTGCTTTTGCATCCACTTTGATCACATTGTGCTTCTGCAATATTCCCAGCAGTTATCCTAAGAACTCTGATAACTGAATCTTGTTTCATCTGCTGTAGAAAATATAATATCAGGAAGGGAACTCTCAAATAAACTGCAGATGAGGGGAAAAAAAAATAAAAATGCTTACTAGCACCTTTAATGTAAACATTGGTACTTATTAGGATTTTGCCAAACCTCTCAAAAATTGTAGCATGAATATATAGAATTCACAGCCAGTATCAAACTTTTTCTTTTCTACACAATGCAAAGCATTTATCATTCTGGTATCACAAGGGAAACAAAACAATGCCAATTCACAAATAAAACCTCTCATGATTTAATATTGTTGTTTTGTCCCCTGCGATCCTAGAATGATAAATATTGTAACTTCTTTTGTCAGTATCAGAAACACTTTCATATCTGGAATAAAGGCTCATTCATTATATTCATATTGTGTTTTTTTCCCAAATTGTTTTTTCCAAGCCGTTTCAGTATACATTGTACCAGTAATATTATGCCATCTTTCTTGTGGTCATTCCAAAGCTTCACAAATACCTCTGATGCTACCAGTGTCATTTCTATTTATTATCATTTTTCTTCTTATTATTATTATTAATATTCTTTAGGCTTTCAGAGGTCTCACTGTTGCTTGGGACCTTATTACAAGGTGCGATGTACAAACATCTACCTAATCTAACCTAAAGAATTACACATGACATACAACTGACCATGGAGTGTGGTCCTCTGGGCAGCCCACAAACACAGTTTTTAGTCTGTTACCTTTTTCCCCAAAGGACGAGGGAAGGGACAACCCCACAGAGAGGACAACCCTTTTTTCAATGGACTTTCTGTGCTATTTGTGCCTGAGTAGATGCTGTGGGAGGTCAATGCCTATAAAATTTACACAGAACACATTAGTCACCCCAGGTGAAATATCTGAAGTTCCATTCTCATCTCACATAGCCAAATACAATCTGTAATGTTTTTGCCTAGTCTTAAAGTCTTTCAGTAACTCAAAACATATGTTGATTTCAGAATGTTTCTCCAAAAGTTGTTGCCTTTTGCAAGTAATTTCAATACTCTAAATGTAAATGAATTATTTTCAGGGGGATTGCACAACTTTGCAATAAATAAAAGTGCCTTATATTTATAAAAGACCTGTCCTGACGTCAGTGTGATACCAAACAACCTCTCATTGAATGATGGCATTAGGAAACACAGTCATTGCACAAAGCCTAGGCAAATAAGCATATCAGTCTATTAGCATGTATTTGTTAATTTGTGTGTAGCACTTTGAAAATGATAAGCTCAGTATTTTAATGCTATTTTTCTTCCCTGGACACTGCTCTTGTCTTCATATCTGAACCACTAAGGAAAAGATAGTAAAAAATGGTTTTGTTAAAAAAACTCTAAAATAGAACTTGAAAGATCTATTATTTCAAAGAAATCTGAAAAGTCAACTTTGTTTAAGTCAGGGTTTTAATTTTGGGGGCCATATTTCTCCTACCAAGCCTTAGGTCTCTATATGGTTACACACTTATTGCACCAAAGAATTCTTCATGTCTGGATCAGATGGAACTGCTGGTATTCCAGGTAAAAATGCAAAGACTATAACCTGACTTCATCCCAGATGGAGTGCCCAGTTGTCTAAATTCATGAGCATATGCATCTTCAACTGAGCATAGCAGCAATGTACCTCAACCTAAAGTCTGTCTTCCTGTAAGAGCCTCCTAGCCTCCTCTTGAAATCCATCCTGTTGGGTATGGTGAGGTCTGAAACCACACTTCCTCAGCCCCTGCAGACCTTCAGCAGCTTCATGGATGTCTCTCACTGGCACAAATGATAGCTGTATTATTGATAGCTGTATTATATTCCACACAATATATATACACAATATATATACATATATTTATTTATATATTTCCATCCCTTTTGCAGCATGAACAGAGAAAGTAGTTGAACACATAAAAGATGAAAAGTTGCAGAAAAAAATGTGCACTAGTTAGCATACAGTTTTTAAATTCTTGAAAGAAAATATTGTTTTTAAAGCACCTATGGGGCTCGAATAATGAAATAAGGCTGGCTGTATTTAGATTATTAACAATCTTCTCCATCACTCTTAAAGAAATATTTAGATCATAGTTCAAACATGAACAGTTATTTTTATCTCTCTTTGTAAATAGTAGATTTTTCTTGGAAAAGAATTTCTCACTAAAATGAGAAGTCAGAAGGACAAATAATAGAAATGATTGTTAAGATGCAGGCAGTTTTTAAAACCTGCCATACCTCTACCTCCTTACACTATTACAATCCAGAGAGATGAAAGTATGTGGAAGGAAATTAGAAAAATCCGAGTAACTATCAGATGCACAAAGAGAATTCCTGATTATTCAAAGTCTAGTTATAGAAAAACAAGTACTTTGTAAAGGCAGTTAAATAGTGGGGTGACTCACAACTAATGAAACAAGAAGCAAAAGAACAGAAAATGAAGAGATGAAGAGCTGTTTGGAGGGAAGGCAATGAAAAATAGTATAGGGAAAAGCCAGGAATCCTATATATTCCATTGTCCTTATATTGAATGCTTGTCCAGACAAGATAGAACAGACATATCCAACACAAACACTCTTGCATCTGAACACAAACCTTGTAGAAGTTTCAAGAAGCCCCTCTCATCTCTGACCTGTCTGAGAGATAATTAGCATTATAAAATCTCACACATTGCCAAATCCCATTCTCACAACCCTTTTTCCCCTTACCTTTTAAGATAGAAGCAAGGTGTGGTGTGCTATGTACCATTTCAATTCTTTGCACCCAAGGTTGTGGCAAGCTTTTGGAACTAGTCCGAAGCAGGAAACAAGCTTTTCATTATCACTGTCTTTTCTATTCTTTATGAAAATTATTGTTTGCTTATAGTTGCTTCAGAGTCTCAAGTGTATGGTGTCTAATGGTATTGCTTTAAAGTTTTATATTTTATCTTTATAACTTAGGATAATTATTTATAGTTGCAAATTGTAATGTAGCAGTATTATGGGAAACAGAATGCTGGATTGCATTGCAAAGGGAAGAGCAGATTCAGGGTTTATTGCATTATCATATTATAGAAGGCACTTCAGAGGCTACAGAAGAAAGCAACTCAAATTGTAGCACTTCTCAGAAGCTGGGATAGTACAAAGCAGATTTCATTCACAACACACTCTTGTGTCATCATCACTGTATATACAGCCATTAAAGTATAATTGAAATATAGAAGATCAGGAAATGAGAGATGAAGCCAAGTTTTCCACATGTGATCAAAAAGCATATGGGAAAAAATACAGGGCGAAAAGGTCTGCAGTTCAATAGAAAGTAGAAGACAACATAATTTCTGCTTTTAAAAAACAGACGGGAGATTTAGATAAAATGAAGTGAGGGAATTCTAATGTCCTGCTGAAGGTTTATTTCTCCTTCATCACATAGTAAAAAGTTTTTGAAAATACACAAATGAAAAATATCTCTTAATCACATCCTGGAAATACAAACTAGCAGGGCACTTTATACAGTGCTTCACTTTTAGATGAAAATAACATGAAGAACAATGCACAGAATTGCTCTAAATTTTGCCTGTTGTCACAAAGAATGATTCTGGCATTGGAAAGGCCTAACCAGAAAGTCACCCTTGCCACATCATCTTTACCCTGGTTTCATTTCTGCCACTTCTTAGTCCCATGGTAGTCCCATGGTTAGTGATGAGGAAGGGCAGCTGTAGAAACTCTTCAGTACCTGTTTCATTTACATTGACATCTTCTGGGAGCTGACTTTGCTAGGAAACTGGCTTTATGAGAACTTCTGGATTGTTATCTTTCACCCAATTTCTACCTTTTATTTTCAAATCCAGCTAGTTGCAAAAGTCTTGTTCAATAAAAAATGAGTGAGAGACTTTACCTTGTTTGTTGGATAAAGTGGTGGTGTGCAGGAATTTTTCAAATGAAAAAAAAGTTATCATTTTGTAATATTTGTACCATAATATGGTATATATATTTCAAATTTTATAATAGGATTGGTAAATGAGACAATGAGTGCTACTTGTCATCTGTTGGAGTGTGAGTACACATAGAGCTAGGTAACCGTCCCTGTCTCCTGCCAGTTTTCTGTTTTTTTCTCTCCCAGCTAGGAAGGATGCCTAGGGAACATAATATATTTTCAGTGATGCACAATCATAGTATTAGTATCTCACTGTTTCGGGCATTTGCTCTATCTGCATGTGTCATGCAAATAGAGACTGTGCTCTGCTACTATCATTTTACTGATATTTATCTATATTGACTGTTTAGAGCCAATGGTATGTAATAAATTGCAAACAGACTGTTTGAAATGGAATATTTTTCTCCATACATTTTGATAATAACCAGGTCTAAGTGTGTCATTTTGCTTGTTGAAGTTATAATATGGTGCATTCAGTACACTGTAGAAGATTCAGGAAGAATAAATCAGTAGCCATATAGCCTACCTGTATATACTAGAGTCCCCTTCAGAATTATTCATTATTCTCTCTCAGCACTGTGCAGGAATCTGATAGAGCAATTTCTATGATTTATTTATTTATTTATTTATTTATTTATTTGCATTTTTATTGGCTGAGCTTTTTTTTTCAGATTTTACCAAGATTTTCTGCTTACTTCTGAAGCTTCTTTATACTTGGGCATTAATAGGTACCAAACTTAGAAGCAACCTTGTGTTAGAGATGCTAGGGATGTTGTCATGTTAGTAATATTCCAAAATATGTTTCAAAATTTTGGGCACACTTTCTGTCCTGTTGACTTAATTCTATGTTACACTCCCAAGATCGTTTGTTTTGTCACAGTGACTGCTGGCTATGGAGCTGGGGATGTACTGAATGTCTAGTTGTAGAAATCAGCAGAATACTGAAAAACTGGCTTTGTTATTTGGCCAAAACCAAATTATAAGCCAAATAGTGGTTAGAGCAATGATATATTGCAGCAGGATGTTGGCAATGGAAAACAAGTCCAGTACTTTGTCAGCCTTGGAAAGCAAAACTTATGAGAGAATTCATTATGGGAAAAGCACTGCAGATAGCATACCTACTTCTGATTAATCTTTTGAGAGTCCTTTTGAATTTCTGGTGAACTGTAATCATTTGTTTGTATGAATGTATTCATCACTTTCTGGTTTAAATAATTTTTTTGACAGTGGAAAATATAACAGCATCTGCAAAATAAAGGTGCCAGAATGAGAAACAACAACACACAGCATCTTTGAGGATTACAACTCTGATCTTCTTCCTTAAAAGTAAATGATAATGTAAATAGTATTGTATTATCTCTGGTGGGAGTAGAATTGGCCCCTGTTGGGCCCTTGAACCTATTGTCTTTATGGTTGTGTGTTTTGTTTTGGGGAAAGGAGAGGTCTGATATCGGAGCAATAAACTGCACAGCAGAGGAATGGCAGTGAGAGAAATAGAGTGTAAGAGTAGTAAAGCTGCAAATCTAAAAATATTTGTTATCACCCAGATGGAACATTAGGGAGGTATTCACAAAAACTGAATTACACCTGGCGAGGTTAATCACCCCAGATTTCCTCTACAGACATGAAGAGGTCTGCTTTAAATCACCTTCTGCAAGTAAGGCCTCTCTGGAGGGAAGCAAACCCCACTGAATCTCTCTGCCTTGTCTCCATTTGACTATTCCCTGATTGTTCAGTCATGCCTAAAACTTCTCTGTTTTTCGCAGATACTCACATTTACACAGGTTTTCTGATCAGTTAATTGCCTGAAGTGATAGTTCAGCACTGTATTCTCTAGTGTACCCTGTGATACAAATGGTAAATCTTTGTCTCACAGGTGTTCATCCTATTCAGGATGTTTAGTAAGGCTTTAGCTTTCATCACAGTGGTTAAACTGTCCAACTTGCATGAGTGGATTTGGTTTAAAAAGCTTTAAAAATGTAACTGAAACTTACAGATTTTTAGAGTTTTCATACCTTTACCTTTGGCATGCAGGATCCTATTCAAAGGAGATGGCTGAAGGTAGAGACAAAGTAAAATAATGCTGTATGAGTAAACTTGGGTGTACTGGTCTGGAGGAGGCTTTAGCAATCCAAATGTGTCTCATTGCTATGGTGAGGTTCATAAACTAACCCCATCTGTGATACTAACTTCTAAACAAAACCAATTAGAATTTCATTTGTATTTATCCAGGTATAGCTAAAAGCGAGTGAAAATATTGCTTCTTTGGTACTTTAAGTATATCTTTTTCCCTTCTACAGCAATGGGTTTACAAGACCAAATTAGATTCTGGCATGATTAATGCATCTCACCAAATTCTTGCAGAGTAGAAAATTAGTTTATAGTGATTTTCTTGAAAACAAATTAAACCGGTGCACAACATCTCAAGAATAGAGATGTTTTTCATAACATATGGATAAACCATTCAGTGGAAAGAAGATGTAATCAAACTGAAAATTTAGTAGTTTTTTGTGAAAAAAAAAAAAAAAAAATCTGAATGTTTTAAATATTACTGTCTGTTATGGAAACCTGTGTAATTACATGCATTTTAATGCATGATGTGTAAACATGCAGTGGCAGTGCATTAAGGAGTTAATTGGCAGGAAGTTTGCACATGTTCTAAGCAGATTATTCTTTTTAACTGTTTTTAATAGTCATCAGTTAAAACACAACCCCTCTTATTTTCCTAGAAACTAAAAATAACAATTTGTGTAACAGGTGATTTTCCATTCATGTATTTAAATTACAGATTTCTGAAAATGTATCCAATAAAATTTGCTTTTTACCCCTAAAATGTAAATGTATTTTGCTACTGACGTGCCTGTTTGAGATTCTAACTTATATTCTAGAAATGCAAAACAGAGAAAGCCTCATAACATGCAAAATTATTTATGCAGTAATTATTGTTTTTTTCTTAATGTAAAAAATATTATTTACGAAGAAAAATTTCCATTATTTTATATAAAATTAGCCATGTTGAGAAAAGCAATGGAATACTTAAGAGCATTCGCAGATTTATGTAATCACTATTTGTAGTCAAAGGTCCAAGAATTATAAAGGGAATAAAATAATGGTCTAACAACAGATTACTTGTCTGTAACTAGTGCCAAGGTAAAACACCTTAGAGAAAAACATTAAGCAACTTTAATTCTCTTAGCTCTGCTATTCTGTGAGAAGAATATACTTACTGACTAAATTTGATGCCTGCTTTATTAATTTAAATTTAGTACTGATAAGTATTTCAGCTTTAGGAGCTATTACTCAACTGGTCTAAATTTAACTATTCCCCAAGCATATTTTAATATCTACAGTGAGTCAATAAGAGGTTTTGAGACAAACATTTTATTTTCAGACTCAGCAGTCAACTACAATTATTTTTCCCCCCCAGTCTTTGGAGTCAGTCATATTCTTAATATCACTGATAAATCTGTGACAAGCTTTACCAGGAAGTCCCAGAGAATAAGGTCCAAGAAATATATAACTAGTACTCTTTTTTTTTTTTTTTTTAAACCATCACAGCTTAGCTTTCCTTTTCAAATTTAAAGATAGTTTCTGGCAAAATAATGTATCAGAAATCTAAAAAGTATTGGTGGTTCCATTTCCTATTTCCTTTGTAGAAAATGCATGTATTTGACTTCAATGAAAGTCCCTGTTCTATACAGTTGGATTTGCATTACACATCACAACAGGTTATGTTACCCTAAGCTTCATTTACAAACCTACTTTATGTAGTTTATTCTTTATTCCCACAAGATTTTCCATTTCTTTGTGTTCAGTTCTTATTCCACTATTTTCCCTCAACTCTGTTAATGGCACCATTACCCTTGCTGTCCCTCTAGTCTTGCCCAAGCATTCTTGCCCACTATGGTTCCTTTGCTTCCCCACAACCAGACTGATACGATGGCCTTGCTGAATGCTGCTGCTGCTTCAGCCTCTCTAAAACACTATCTTCCCTCTGCATCTGCAAAACCAAAGCCCTTGTTCAGGATCTCTGCATCTTACTTCTGAATAACTGCCACATTCAGCATATGCTATCTTAACCACATTTATTTCAGATCATTTTCTTGACTAGTTGGTTTATCACAAAATTAATTTTTAGTAGCTCCATGGACTTCCTTTTCCTATTGCTTCAAATATCATTATTCATCTTCAAGACCCTTCGTTACTTATTATCTCTTGGGCAGTTCCAAATGAGAGTTCACTTCCCAGCTCGGTTTAGCCATGATCCTGATCTTTCTTTCCCACTTGTTTAGCATATTTCTGCATCCTTCTGCACTGCTTTCGCTGAGCCAGGCGCACAGTACTGATGATGCAGTCCAGCAAACTGCAATAATTTCATATTATTGTATTAAATTAATTATATTAATTTAATTAATACATTAAATTTCATTATATTAATTATAATCTTACGTTCTTTGATTTCAGGAAAGCAGGAGAGAAAAAACAGCTTTAAGCTAACCAACATGAGACTGCACCAGTCCCAACCTACCTCCATGGTGCCTCCAACATCTCACTACATTCCCTTTGTCACTACAGTATTTGCTTGCCCTGCTGAACAGAAAAGACCTACCCCAAAGTGCTTGGATAGCCATGAAAATTGGCGCAGATTACCCTAGCATACATGTGCTCTGACCTTCCGGCTGTCCTTGGGAAGTTAGCATGCCCCTTGCCAATCCCCATCTGCCTGTAGCCAGAGACCAAACAGTGCATGCTGTCTCAGCCACTGGCTGGCTGGATAGTTTAAAGGCACCAGACATTGCACAGACCTGCGTTACAAACTAAACTAGAAATATCTCACACTGAAAAGGAAGGGAAAACTGCCTGACCGTACACAAAAAATCACTAGCAGCCTCTCAGAACACAAATATTTCACACAAATATGTAGGGCCATTTCCTTTTCAAAATGAGAAAAATTGGGAAAGGCTGAACATTTCATAAAAGATCCTTTATTGTATAGTCTGCATTTCCCACAAACTGACAGCAAGCAATTTATAAGTCTATTCTGGGAATACGAGTTTCCTAGCCCCTCATAGATAGCTGTTATTGCTAAATACCAAGGGTATAATGCAAAAGAGCATGACATCTCCTCTCTCCTAGTGTGTGTCTATTTAATTCCACACTATCATTATTTAGTTTATTATTGTTATGGTTTAAGCTCTGTCTCATATTTTACTTATTTAATTAAGTTATATGCATAAGAAAAGAAAACTATACCTCCTGGTCTCCTGGCTGTCTTCCCATCTAGAAAAAACTATCACTGAAAAAGAAATGATGAGGTTACTTGCCCAAAGTAATTTCCTAGTTAGTTTAGTTTTTAAATATATCTTTCTCATAGTAAGAGTAGTGTCAACTTAAAATACATATCCTTGCACCAAACAGGAAGAGAGGCCCATAACAAGATTGTGATTTTGAGGTGCTGTCACCTTGTCCTTAAAAAAAAAAAAAAATAATAATAAATTAAAAAAAAATAATAATAACATTTCAACATGAAAGGTAATGCAGATACTTACTCTTCTTGGCAGTTGCTTAAGACAGCTGTTCTCCATGACTAAGCCTGTGATTTCTGGATATTGTCTAGGCACACCCGCTAGAGCAGGACACTCAGATATACATGCAGGATTGGACCATTTTATGATATTAACTTTGCTCTGTCTTGACATACAGCTCCATGGTACCTCTGGCCATGCATGATGTTGAGTTTCAGATGATTCTTCTTTTCTTATTGAAAGTAGTTATTTAAGTATCAGATCTGTATGTGGTTAGGAGAAGATTTTGTGGATCACTCATTTGAAAACAGAATTCTTCTCTTGGTTCCACCTGATGTGCCTTCTGTCTCCCCACATGACTTGCTCTACAGCATAGGCGTATGAGCATGTAGGACAAACATTCTGTTCTTTTTAGTTATGGAAACTAATCACAAGTTGGTCCATCTGAAAAAAAAAATGGTTAATGAGAAAACAGGAAAAGTATAGGAAGTACCAGACAATCCTGAAAATTTTATCAAACAACTAAACTGAATAAGAATACACCTAGTGGAATGTTGTATAGAAAGTGAAAGAATTGTTTCAGTGGATATTCAGAAACACTTGCCAAGATCTTTTTGAAAGTTCTATTCCTCTGCCATTATAACCACTATAGCTACTGTATATGTTTCCTATAAAGAATAAATGCACACTGTCCTGGATTTTATCCACAAAGGTTATGGTGATCAAATTAAGAAGTAGATAATAAAAGACTGCATTTTTAATGAAGTATTTTTGTATATAAATATGTCATTTATAAACACGCAATGTATGTGCTGTGTATGTATAAAAAAAGGTCTTTATAGACTTGAAATAATGATAACTTACAGACCTCATAAAAATTCTAATTTTATTGATATAAGCATGAACTTGTCTTCACTGTATGTGATGGTCATCTTCCTCAGACACTAGAGACTAATTCTCATGACTTTCTCAATATGTCTTCAAACTGTGTAGATCCACTTGTATGGATATTCATAGACATTGCACCTTATAATATGAAAAGTGTTAAAATAATATATCCTTTGTAATAAAAGGACTAAGTCCACTATTAGTTGAGCATTGTACTGGAACAGATCTTCAAAGAATCAACAAAAAGACGTGATGCAAATAGTGCTGTGTGCTGAAGAATAAAGCTATTAAAGTAATGGTATATGGTTTACACAGGTCTTTTTTTATGCTTTAAGTCTTTCTGTATGGTAGCTGTCATTTTATTTTCATTGCTTAAGGTCACCTTAAGCAATTACAATAATATTGGTTAAAATATCAATTCTAATTGATCTACATGAGCTGTAGTTATTTTACTGCCTTCAGCATTCTGAAATTTCTGATTGTGTGTGGCAATGAAAAAGTGTAGAATGTAATCAAGTGAAGACATCTATCCAATTGTTATCTCCAAATAATACATATTTAAATTGAAAAAAAAAAAAAAAAAAACACACACATAACATTTCCAATTACCTGCCAAACCACGAATCTGGGGTCATTCTTTGTTCCCTTACTTTTAACAAAATAATAGGAAGAACTCGATGTATTTCTCATTAAAATGAACAATAGAGGAGGAGAAAAGGGTTTTAAATATGCAAGCCAGCATGTAGGACTAACTTTTTCAATGTTAGGGTTTTTTCTACTTTGAGAGATAGCGTAGCCTTACATCAGTACAAATGTAGCTGTATACAATCAGAGGAAAAGCATTTAAATATCCCAGCATGGGTATTTCCATTTAAATCTGATTACAGTGAAATAAAACTGTAGCTATTAAAGGTTTAGAAGAACTACAAATACAAGCAGTAAAAGAAGACAGTTAGTAAATGAGGTAGTAAAACATTTCAGCGGGGCAAACAGTTTATAGCACTCAGCCTTCCTGTAGCAGACTGTGCTATTCACTACAGACCCGTGCACTGTTCCCTGAACTGCACTTAAACCTGCAATTAACCTTTCACGCCTAATGAAGCTGTTTTGCTGGAAAATTAAAATATATAGTACTGCCTGTTTTTACAGAGACTGGGAGGAGAGCATCTCAAAATGAATGACTTTTTCCAATGCTTTTGTTCAAATGCAGAATTAAAGTGCTGTTTGTATATAAATCGGGAACGTGCTTTTGAAGGCAATCTCATTTGATGTGCTGTATTTTATTCCTGTACTTATTAATTGTTTTGCATAATTGTATGAAAAATATAAAAAATTCACACACCAGTAATTTTATGATTAGACACTTACTTCCTGAGAATAAACTATTACCATTTAACTTCCATTAGGAAAGACAATAGTTCTGCTAAAGATAACCAAGTTTGTATTGCTTTCTCTGGTATTTTTCTCATTGTGGATGCAATTATGTCTTACAAAAATAAACTTTCCACTTATGTATTTGACTGGGCTCACTTCTTAATGATCTTTCCATATATATACATAAAACAAGCTACAGATTGTTTTAGCTTCGCAGAACTAGGTCAGGTTATTTCTATAACATTTAGTAGAAAAACAAACTAAACTTAAAAATAGGACTGGTTCTGTAGGTAGGCTTGAATTTTGAGAAATTAGACTATTAAAGGTGACCCACTGATTCTGCTTGTGTCATGTTTACTTATTCCACTGTTCCTTTCTGCCACCTTACTTAAGAGTCAGAAGCAAGCAGAAACCATATACTAGTTCAGAAAATACCAGTTTGGTAAGTAGGATGTTTATCTGGCAGTGTTCAGGGAAGGCAGGTAAATGGAATAATTTATGAACAGGGGCAACAGATATAAAGTATTACAGGTTTTACAATTCCAACTTAATGACTATAAAAGTAGTCACATTTGTTGTTTAGATACAAAACCCGTAAAATAAAGGGAAAGTTTGTTGTTTTTCTTTTAATGAATATTTAAGCCACAGCATTTTTATCAATTTTGCTGTTATATTTTGATGCAAATTCTGCTTGCTTGCAGTGTCTGTGTATCAGCTTGACTTGGTAAATGAAATTCCTTTAGACCGCCAGTCTGAAATAATGAATTGTTCTCCCAGTTAATTGTATTGCTTTGATAACAAGGAACTATGCAGGGCTTAGAGAACATAATAAATGAATTTCATCAGATGATTTGTGTGACGTTTGAAAAATGATCTTCTAAGAGTGACCTGATTTTAATGGAACTCTAACAGCATGCCAGCATATCCTGGTATGCAGCATTAGATTTGAAGAAAATAGTTCTTCCTTTTTGTTAATTGTTATGTAAAGTGAGGCTAGCATCATGCATCCAAGCACATTTTAAATTATCTTATAAAAAAATTGAAAGTCTGTTTTTCTAATAATATTCATTCCATTTAGCATACTCTCTAAGCCTAGTTGTTAAAACCAGGATCATGTGTAAGCAAGCATTGTTTTGATTTTATCTTTGAATTTTCTATTACCAGATACAGCTGATAAAGGTGCCTTGAAGATTTCAAAAATTTCATCTATCAAAGTCCAATTTAAAGCATCACTGGCTCATGCCAGGAAATGTATGTGTATGTGAGAAAAAAGACTTAATTAATCTTGGCTCTTACATATCCTGAAATGCAGCAATGATTATTGTACTTAGCATTTTACATTGTAGTGCTATGAATGTTCAAAAAGCTGTATGCACATTAGTTAATTGTTGCAACATTTTTGTGAAGTAAAGAATATAGTGTTACCATTTGCAATTGCATAAATTCTTCAGGATACTTGAGAGACTGTGATGTACTGGGGAGTATGAGAAGCAGCACAATCTTGGCCTATATTATGCGCATATTTAAATGTACTTTTGCAAATATAACTGTTTTATTGTGGCCGTGGTGGAGTATAACACATGAATGATGTGAATAGTCCTAATCCATTTAATTGAAATATCACCTGTGTGAATTAAAAACAAACAAACAAACAAACAAAACTACCATTGATTAAACATTTCAGTAACAATAAAATGATAGTAAATTCTTAAACTACTCATTTCCTAGGCATGCCTGTCTACGCCCTTTGTAATGCTGTGTTAAGTTTATAACAGGTTGTGAAATATTGACAATTTAACCACAGTTTGGAAGAGTTTGTGTGAGTTGACCACATTTAGAATTAATACAGTTCAACATCATCATGTTTCACTGTCTGTTCATAAGTCTATGCATTCTGGAAGTATATTTTCATATGTTTTTATTCATGGTAAATAATAACCTCTCGGGACAGGAAAGCACATATATTGAAAAGGAAAATATTCAGGGGTACAGTTGTGTCCTAACTATGGTCTACATTTTGCCCTTACTTTCTGATATGCTAGCTTCATCTATTTCTAAATGCAGTGCATAAACATTTATTAAGAGAAAATCCATGTCAGATCGCTTCTGGTCCACATAACCAAGAAAATGGTGATAAGGAAAGGTGAAGCTGAGATCACGCAACGAATCCATAGGAAACTTACACAGAACATGGCTCTCCTGATTCCCAGTCTAGTCTACTAACTGCACTTTCTTCCTGTTTCTTCATTGTTAGCAGGTATCATTTCAGAAAGAGAGAACTTGGTTACCTACCTCTAAATTAAAGCTGATCTCTTCTGTGAAAGTATAAAAACTGCATGAAAGGTACCACCACACTGCTTTGGAAGTCTTCTCAGGAAAGCTGGGCATTAAATTCTGTTTTCCCTTTATTTATCTTACAGGTCTTGCAATTGCAAGTGCACTGATAGACATTTCACAACAAAAACCTGCGGATTGTAAAGATAAGAGTTCAGGAGTCAGAAATCGAAAACATCATCTTTCAACACGTCAAGGAACTTGTGTCTGAGATCCAACAACTTCAATTGTATATTCTGTAATGTTTTCTTTTTAAATGGCTTCCATTGAAAGCTATACTACAGCCTCAGTTTTTATGGAGGCAAATCTATGAATGAACATATAAGGTACTGTGCTCTGTTAGTCACACGGCCTACTATACCCCAAAGCAGAACAGACTTATGGTAGGTATATTTGATGAGCTTTAATGAAAAGAGTGGATTCTGATATCAACAATAGATTAAATAAAATACCTAGCATTCTTAATCCTGAACAAATCAGAGCAGGGAAAATCCTTCAGCAGAACTAGGAAAAATGTATGTTGTTTTGTAATGTAGAAGGAAATTGTATAATTGAAAATTAAGCAAATTCCAGGAAACTAAAGGACATTTTTGTATTGCTTAATGTAACAATGAGAATTGTAAAGTTCTTTCCTTGTAATCAGAATTAAGATGTCTTTCAAGTAAGCAGGAACTACAGAGGATCATTTGGATTTTGGTGTTTTTTTACCATTGCCCAAAATAGGTAGGCAACTTTTGAGTTTAGCATAGGTAGAATCTGAGAATACCACAAGTAATATTTAAAGGAAAATTCTATTTAAAAAAAAAAAAAAAAAATTATTTCAAATTTATTTTTTTTTTTAAACTTGCAAAAGGTTCAGAAATGTAATCTGTGTTGCTACAGAGTGATGGTTGGGCTTTCATGTTTCTATTCCTAATACTCTTTTCAGAATTCGGACTGAGATATTTTACAAACAGCTCATGTGAGACTTCCATGCCAGGCAATTCATTAGCAAAATTGATTGAGCATGAGAAAGTTTCTTTTGTGATCAAGTTTGGCATTTTTTCCAAGACAGTCTCCAAGATTGCAAGTCTAACTTGCTGTTACCCTACAATATATCTGCTCCCATTTCAATACCGAAATTTCTAGTATCTACAAATTATTCTGACCTTCAAACAGAAGAAATGAATCCCAGTCAGCACTTTGACCCTTGTTTAACAGTAAAGTATGGTTTTCTGATGGTGTTGATCTCCCAGCTGCAAAATTTCATCTCAGCATCACTATCAAAGCAACCCTGCAAACCAAAAATTAAATAAGTATTTATAAATTCAAGTTGCTTTCAACAGTGGTTCTGAAATTCAACATCCAGTATGGATCCTCACACAATCAGTACTCAGCAACAACATGCAGACAAAAGAGTTTCCTTTTCACTGGACATTAGCCTTTTGGGGGCTAGGTCACCACCACAAATAACCTAGCAAACAGCTTTAATGACCCTCAGGCTTTTTATTTGCTCAAAATTCACAAATATACAAAAAAGTAAGAGTATGCTAGGGGTAGGTAGCAAACGTGTCATGTTCTAATTTATGCATTACACGTTGACAGCATTATAATATGAAAAAAGTAGTTTTGTATGAGCTTGTTGAAAGTGTAGTTTCTCAGCTACAAATTTGCCACCATGCTAGTACAGGAGACTGATACAGAGGTATAAATTCCTCGTGTAATGATAGACTTTTGGTAAATATGAAAGATATAAAAAGATAATTGATGTTTACTACTATATCTGTATTTTTCATGTTCTTTTTATTTCAGGAAAACGATGACATTTTACTGTTTATAGTTGACTACATAGTTACTTGCATGCCATGGTGGTGCAGTAGCAGTAATAAAGCCCTGTTGTGAGTTGTGTTTATTTCGTAATGCCATTCATACCTTGAAGTACTCAGCTAAATTAATTTGGGTGAGGACTAAGTGTAAAAATAACTATAAAAAGGAACGATTGTACAGTGTGTAGTTATATCTTATACAGAAATATTAGGTTGCATCTAACCATGACTGCTCTATTGTTTTGATAAATTATGCACTTATGAATTATGATATAATTATTTCTTATGCTGGCATGATTGCTTCAATATTTTCATATCTTAAAATAAGATTATTATCCTAAAATAATGACATCACAATCTTGTGACTTTTATTGCCTATTCTGACCTCAATCTCTTATATCTTAAAATTTCAAAAACTCCTTCTTAAAGCTCCTATTGGGAACTTTCAATCAGTGCTATTTAATACAGTGAAAAAAAAAAGGTCTTTTTTAAACAACCCTTTCTGTTGGTTTTCAAGTTGATCTGTTCAAATGAATATAAGCCAGTAGAACTGGTTTATAGGATACATACATTTAAGAAAAGGAAAGAACCACTTGTCTGGAATATTGTCCAAGCTCTGTATTATCCTCAACCTAAACATTTTACATAAGAAATATACAGTGTGTGTTTTTTGAGTGTACTGGAAACCCTGTGCACAGAAAGACCATGTATTCTTGTAGAGCAGTTCTGACTGTACTCACAAAGGATTACTTTTCTGTATCTCAACTGGAGTTTTACAATTACTTGAAAAGCAGATATGAATTTAAAAGGGATTAAAATATTTTATTGCAACATTGGAGATGGGCAAATATTTTATTATGTTAACAGTAAAGAATGTTACTTTCTTGTATAAGAAAAGCATGTTTGTTATGGGATCATTCAGCATTTTCATTCACTCTGAGAATGTTTTTTCTTAATGTATCTTTCTTCTCCCAGGGTCCCTAATAATTGCATGCAAATTAGTAAACACATATAATAATAAAATAAATGGAGAGAAATAGTTATATAATGGCCAAACCTAAATACCAGAAGATTGCCAACAGACTTCAAACCAAAGCTTCAGAGTAACTGTTACCACTTTCTATTTTAAAGGTATAAGAATAGTATGATATGTGTGGTAGCAACATTATGTCAGTGATTGGCAAGTCCTAGCTTTTTAATAATGACCTCTGTACATCAGATGAGATGTTTTATCAACTATCATATTATGACTGCTTCATGAGAAAGCCAATTTTGTTAAACCCTGCTTTCCAAGATTAACATTTGAACTCTTTCTTAGAGTCAGAAAATGTTGAATGGCCTGTTTTAACCCTAGTGTGATTTATGTTGGGCAAAAATACATGACTAAATGCTGTTCTGGAAAGTAAGCCCATAGTGAAGTTTTGATTGTCAGGATTCCACCCCCAGCCCTCTCAGCCCATTGATTCTGCTGAGGGAAATTCAGCAGCTATGACTGTTCAAAATTACTGTTCAAAATAGACTGTCCATGGTAGCATGGGCTTATCAGTCTTTCATTTCTTCTCTGTACATGTATATTTATAAAAAGTCCTGAAACTACTTAAATAAAATTTGTGCACATATAAATAACACACTAGAATACTTCCTTCATTCATTACATTCCCTTGAAATGTAATGGAATGTTAATGCACCTATACATAAAATAAATAAATAAGTAAAAGGTTATTTGTATGGTACCCCTATTAAAAATAAATCTAAAAAGCTAAATTCTAGATATATTAATGCATGAAGATACCATTAATTGGGAATATTCAGATTAATCTGATTTAAAAGTTTTCATAGTTGACTTCTCTCTTTAAAATCCCCTCCGATCTTCCCAAGCCAGAATCTTTTGGACAAATTCACATTGAGACTTTGCATTTACTATGTGTAAAATCTGCAGAAATAATTGTTTTCTAAGTAATCTCATGCAGAGAGATGGAATCCCGATGGTAAGAATTTTAGTTTGAGATCACTTTAACTGGCATTCAGTCTTCATGCATAATAACTTTCATAGTATAAATTTAATTATAAAATCATTATGTATCTAATTATATTACCATTAAAAAAAAAAAAGTAAAAGAAAATTCTCTGTTAAAGGTAATTAACAATCTCTCTCTTTTCTAATGCAATGTTGTCCTATCTAGAATTCTTGACATTGCTGAAAAAAAAAATCAATAAAATAGTTTTTCAGTGTTTAAAGTGCAGAGTTAAAGCTGTAATTTACTGATTCTCTTGTCAGGTAGTTTCTAAAGTAAAGTATGAACTACTTAGTGATATTTTACATGCTTCTAATAAATATAGTTCCTCTGATAACAATAGCAAAATTCCCATTGCCTTACAGGTACCCGCAACTTCCCATATTGGCTTCAGCTATGCTTGCTTGTTAAACACAGAGAACAAATCTCTCAAAAGCAGTCTTGCAGAATCTGGGCTTGAATAAATCAGAGCCATATCTTGTTTCATGTTCTCTGTATTTAATGTTATTTCACTTTCAAAATCCATACTTATATTTCTATATTACATGTGTAGCCACATAGCTACAGATATTTCTGATGTTGAAAATCAACATTTGTGTATTTATTTGAAATTCTAGTGGCCCCTTGAAATTCACTGTGAAGTCAAAAGGGGACTATTATTACCCTAGGCTTTAATTTGCCAATATTTCTTCAGTCGTGCTATTTGAAGCTCAGTCATGTTTAGGTAAAAAAAAAATTCTTTGCACCACTTCTGAAATATTCAAAAGTTTCTTCTTCTAAAATAAGAAAGCAAGGTTGTAAATGATGAACAAAGAGAGGGAAAAAAGTCTTTAAAACACACAGGAAGCATTTCTTTATGGAGTTACACAATCAGTTTCACAGCTGATCTAAATCAGAACATTTTCTTGGTTTCCTCTTATTCTCACGTATTGTATCAAATGGTCTGAAGACTTTAACTGAATCAGTGACTCTTTGTGTGTATGCTAGCGGTCATTTTTGCAGAAATGAAGCCTCAAATGTATTTATCCTTATGAGAGATGATACAGAACTTGGTTTAAAGTACTCCATAGGTAATGCTTCATAGGGTTATCAATTTGCTGTTAGTATTTTCAGGGACTCCAAGACTGAGTGTGGCACATGTATTTATTTTTCAGTCTATTTTTCTATAACAGCTTTTCAACGATAAATTAAGGCCAGAGTTATTACAGTAAGCTTATACGAATTTGGAGTTTGAGAAAATTGTTACTTATTTAACAATAACTGTTTACCTTTCTATTTGGGGGATGTTATCACCAAAACATTGCTTAGCTGTTGTGCAATTTTAGCAAAGGCTTTTTTCTGACAGAGTTTTTGTTAGACAAGAAGCAAGAAAAAAATGACATGGAACTCTTCAAGCACACCTCTAGAAGATATTTGACCATCTTATTCTACCGAAGATCTGAGTTTCTTGTTAAACATTACTTTACAGGTATTTGCCAAAAATCATTGTTATTGCACTATTTTTAGTGGTTAACATGAAGAACAAATTATTTTTCCCATGTGATGACTTAAAACTCTTTAAATATATTTGATTATAAAATATACTTAAAAAAAAAAAAAACCACAACCATAGTTATAAAAAAATAATGCTTATTAGGATTATTACCATGGATATTTTTTTGACAGAGCTCTACCCAAATTGTCTGCATCAGAATGCTTTCTCTCAGTAAGGAAATATGTTATTTTTCCTGTAAGTCCTCTCTTCTCTCCTCCCCACAGCACAGAAAGACAAATGGTCAGGTATAAAAATCTTTCTAAACATATTAATGTAGATGATTTTGTTTTTGCTACTAAATAGAACATTGGAATTTAGAAAATAATTTTTCCTGCTTCAGGTTTCCTAACTAAATACTTGGGAATGACAAAATTAACTTTACTAACGACATGGGAATATTGAAGATTAATTAATTAATGTTTAGAGAGTACTTGGTGCTCTTTAGTGCTCTAAAAATAACAGGCAAACAGGCACTATGAGCACTGAGTGTATTTTTGTTATTATGTTATTTAGTATCAGCTTTATTTAATAGTACTAGATGTTATAGTTTTCTACACCCAAACTTGAAGCATAATTAATGTGGAGGAAAACAAAAAACAAAAACATTTTCTGGCTGTTCATACTGTTGAGGTCACTTTCCCTTTGTTGGTAAATTGTTGGTAAATTTGTGCTATTTACTAAACTACTTGGCTTACTATCTTTGGTTATTCAGCTTTCTCAGATGATTGATTTTTACCTTATTCTCCATTTTTCTACTTTAAGTATGTAGTCTTTGTACAACACCTCCTGATTCATTCACAGTTGCCCAGGACATAAGCTCTCAAAGGTGCTCCACTATTTTGATGTTCATTATAGTCTGAAAATGTTAGCGATTGTACCATTTTAACCATGCTGAAGAGCACTGGGCATAATGCATTTCCATGCTTTAATCCCTTATTTATAATAAATGGGCCAGAGATTTTGCACTCTTCATGTTCCATCTTCCTCATTGGAAATAGTGAATGTGCATTTCTAAAAATTTTTTATGAAGTTATAAATCCTCCCAGTGTAGTTGAAAGGCTATGATAGATAAGATTTCTTTAAAATCTTTTAGTTATGTGTATTCATTCTGATCGTAGTCTTATAGTCTTATCAAATATCTCATGAAAATATTTAATATTTGATAGAACCCTCTTCCAGAATCCCCATTGGTGTTGCTGAACTGTTCCTTCTTTGTTAAATTAAAAAAATGTACCTTTTTTGTTAAATTAAAAAAAAAAAAAAAAGTCTTCTGAGAGAGCTTTATAGAATTTAAGAAAGGCACCACACCAGGTTTTACATTCTATTTATGAAAACCACATTCCAATGCTCTGAAACATTTTCAGATCTATGAAACCAATAAAATTACTCTGCACAGTCTTTATTTATCTCCTCCTGTTTTTAATACCTTAATGGCAACCATGGAAACACATGGCATAGAGCTATTCCCAAAGCAATTCTTGAATCTCTTCAGAACTGACTTCCACAAACAGCTCAGGTCCATCCCTCTAACTTTCTTTGTTGAAAATAAAATATTTTAATTGTTCAACAGGTTTTCAAGAAATTTATGCCCTTTCCTCTAAATTCAGATTTTCTTATCAGTGATCTCAGCCATTAATATTCCTTCTCTGCTCCATCCTTTCCACCATGCCTTTCAAATCAGTCTTTGGCTTATTTGGTTGGCATCTTCTTTTGATGCAATCTCATTGTGAATCCAATCCAGGTTCTGAAGACATGCAGTCCTTGCCACATGCTGATCCTGATTCCTTTCCAACTACTGCTGTCTCTGTTCTTAGAATTAGTGCTTTTAGTTTCTTCAGCAGTTCTCTTACCACATCTCCATCATCTTACACTTAGTATCAGCATCACCTGTTCACTTTATATAGATATCTTCAAAAGCTTCAAACCTGTCCTTTCCTGCTACTCATTGATTCCTGAACCTCTCAGACTTTGTAATTTTATTTGTAGCATATGTTCAAATTGACTCTTTGATTGTTCCCATTCCCCCACGTTACATTTTGGATTATTTTGGACTGTATGCCCTCAAAACATTCCATGTCCTCAGATTCCATCCTTTCCTTAGACATCTACTATTTTATCTTTCTCCATTACTTATTCAAGTGTTTCCCAAGCTTCTGAGCTCTTTTGAGAAGAAAAAGCCTTCAAATGCAAGCATTAATAACGTAATCTGACACAGATCAGGATTCAGGAACCTCCTAACGTGAGCAGGTGTGCTAAACCATTGCTACATTTCTATAGTACAGTAGATCTGGGAGTTGTTTTGTGCGGGAGGGACATCTTTTAAGAAAACAAAATATTTTAAGTAAATTAATCAGATAGCTGTATAGATGTTCTCATCTGTTTTTAACTTGACACCATTTTATATGGTTTGCCTTCCACTGTGCCTCTCCCTGTATTGTCAAATGGAAAGCATACAGCTTTATGCTCTCTTCACCACTAAGCCACTGATTTTTAGTGTATTTTATAAATTCATTTTTGAAAGGTGCTTTTAAAATTATGTGTCTCAATGGTAGCTCAAAATTGAAACATTGAGAATTTTTGATTTACCCTGTCTTTACTCAAGGATCTGTTACAACAAGCTGCATTTGTTTTAAAAATTACCAGCCCAGAAGGAGTACTTTGGAACTCTGTTGGCTCTTGTATATAGTCTCTAACTTAAAGAGGATTTTTCTTTACGAGTGGATCAAGTAAAGGAAGAGAGATGTTGCTATTATTGGCACCATTACAGTGAATATGCAGAAATGTAGATTATTTCCTGAAGAATATCAGACTCTAACTTAAGTTACTTTCACACCTTTTGCAAGCTGGGCTCCTAACAGAATTGTTTCTACCTAGGAAAAGCTCTCTCTTATTCACATTGTTGCTGTTCTAACTGAGTAGTCTATCTCTGGATTTTGACATAAATAACCATAAGGGACTTGGACATAATTCAGACATCTGTGTTCAATACTTGAACCTGAAAACCATGCTCAGCTGTGTCAGGCAGCCAGAATTACGGCTCTCTGTGTGGCTTGGTTGCCCCAGGCATATTGGAGCTGGGCAGTTCAGCAGCTAACCCTGATTCAGAAACAAAGTGTTTCACAACAGCCCAAACAGGGGATGTTCAATCTGGCGAGTTATCTTCAAACATAGCACAGCCATGGTGTTTCATAGAGTGAAATGGTGGCAGACCACTTCTGCCACACCTCTCCCATTCCCCCCAGCCTCTGAACAATGAAGTAGCCATGGGGATAGAAAGCCAACATCTCTGCTGAGGTTTCTTAGTTCATCAGGTCATTAATTCCTCTCTGCACAGTAAGGCCATCTTTAGTTATCTAGGAGACGAATGAGCCCTGATGAAATATTCTCGCTTCCAGTTTGGGATAGAAATTAATGGCTATGAAATGAAAAAGGATCAAACAAAGTAAATCCTTGTCCTTCAGATTCCAGAGTACTAAGGCCAGAACATAAGATTTAGGTCAAATCCTTTAATGGATCACCTTTTTGAGATATGTCAGCAGAACTTCATTGGCAGCAGAGGAATGGCACAGATTTATAGGAACTGGGAGCAAGCCCAAAACTTCCTTGTGGTGTGGAAACTCTTTAAAAAAGTATAACAGTGGTGTTTTTTATAATCATTTGGAACATTTTATGAGCACTACATGCACTGTGTAAAATTGCATCAGGAGTTTTGTATGTAAAGATTGTAAGGATACTCCTACATAGGATAATGTATTATGGTGCAGAGCCCTCTGCCTAACTCTAGGTGTGTTACATCTTGGTACCAGAAGGGCATAGCTGCATCAGCACTGTGCTGCGTCACTGCTAATAGCTTACTTCTCTGCAGAGCTAATTAGCTCACTGAGAGAGCACAGGATACTGGCACTGGTACAAGCTAGCTCTTTCCCAAGTAGTTCAGGTAGTTCTGAATAGCATTTAATTTTGCTGTCCAGTGTCTAAATTAGCAACACTTGCTGGATTAGCCTTAGTGACAAAACCATATCAATCCAACAAACCTTCTCCAGGAATACACTTGGTGTTATCAAGTGACATTTTTTTCTGCAGAATTTCTTCTATGAGCTGGCAAAGCAAATGTAAAGATATCCATGTTAGTTAAGTATATTGTGCCCTTAAAAAAGTCAGTTATTCCTTCTTCTCTGAAGGCTAACAGTAACTGTGCTGACCTGTGGAATCTGAATCATAGCCTAAAAAACCCAACTGTTGGAAGAACTCTGTAATAAAGAGCATACCACCAAGGAATAGTATATACTCCTTGGTTTCCTTTTGAGCCAAGTTTCGTGAAAGTTTGCTGCCTTTTGTCTCCTATTCCAAGCTGCACAGTTACTCTCTGTTCCTAGGTAGCTGACATTTTGTTAGGTGCTTCTAAAGCTGAAGTGTTGTACTCAGAAATATTTAAATTTTTATCAATAAAGAACAGCTTTCATTCTTTCGCAGTCAATGTTGGCATATGCAAAGCAAATTGAAAGCTATGATCAACATAATAAAATGAAACGTCTCTCTCTTCTAGTCAGCCATTGCTTTTTTTTTTTTTTTTTTTCACTTTAGATAAACAATCTACAATGTGTTTACTGAAGCTTGTACTGATATCCCTCAACGGTATAGGCAAGTCTACTTTTATTCCAACAGACACGGAGAATAAGCCCACGGTACACAGTGCATGCAAACCCCTTTGAAACCTAAGATTATTTGTTCTCTGACTGTTCTAAGGTAATTAAGGAGCATTGCATGTTTCTCAATTAATGATTCCTCATTCAACTGGGGATCTTTGATGCTAATTTGTTTTAATCAGGACAGAGACTGCTAAAAAACTAAACAATTCAGTGAAGAGGAACTAGGAATTTTTAATCAAGTGGAAAAGATCTAAATGCTGTGAGGGACACATCCATCATAAGTTTTCACTTCTTGTTCATTTAACTTTGTTCTTTCAGGTCTCATAAAACAGTGCGTTAATCAATGCAAGGAAGTTTGTTAAGATAAAGAACATGTGGTATATTTTTCCTCTAGCTGGTGTGAACATTTGTGCAAAAACAAGGAACTCGAAGAGCTATGCTCCTACAAAACATTCACCACAGGTTCTTAGTTATGCACTGTTATAATTTCATGTTTTGTCAAACATAGTATAGGAAGCTGGCATTTTTTTTGTTCTTTCAGAAGAGTCATTGGGGGGGGGGGGGTTGGAATGCTGTTTTTTGAGGATAGAGTACTCTCCATTTAAATGTTATTTTTTTATAAAATATATTGGGCAAAGTGAACTTCTGCATTCCTCTGTGCATGGAATTAGTATTTCAGATGCTGCAGCCCCATGCTACATGAAACAACATGGTTTCCGAGTAGCGCATGTGTATGTCTGATAAAACAATATTTTACTTCTAAGTACATTTATTTATAACATTGAGGCAAAAGCACTTCATGGTTCTGCCTCCCCCAGCTGCTTTACTGCAATAGCCTTCATGTCTTCCATTATGCAAAAACTACCGATGTGCACTTTCTGCTCCCATGGTTTCAACAGCGAGGGTGTGCTCACAAGCCTTGGCTTCAGAGGTCTTCGGCCACCTGAGAGTGCTAAAGCCATGAAGGACATCTAAGTAAAAAACATAAATAGATATTCTTGTATACGCACCTGTTCAATTAAAGGCAAATTGTAGGTGCTAAGGAATTGCCAGATCAGAAGGAGGAGTATTTCATGACTTTGAGGTTTTTTGTGGTAGGAAAAACATTCTCATATTGCAGGTTCTCACATGACCACCAGCATCTTCCCAAGTACTGCTTTGAATGCACGAATTCTGTTTTGGGCAGGTACCTAACTTCTAGTTCTGAATTGCTTCCTTGAGAAGTGCTGTGTACTCTGAACAATGCCAAAATGAGGTAGAGCCAAAAAATCTAATTGGCTTTATGCCCCTTGCCCTTTCTTTAGGACTGTGAACCATTGTGTTTACTTTGTAGTTCAGGAGTCCAAATTGACAGGAAAAAAATGCTGATAAATTCCTAATGACCTAACGTAAGGATGAGTTTCATGTAATGTAGTGGTAGTAAATTCTCAATTTTATATAGTTTTCTCTAAGCAAGCATAAATATGCCAACACTGAAAGAGCAGAAATCTATATGTTAAATGATTTCTGTACAAATGGAAGCACAGCTGTTTAAGAGTTTCTTATAGAATATGGCTTTTTCCCCACTCAAAAGCTGTCCATACACTGATGCTTGAACCTGTTAATTAAAAGATCAACATTTTTTCTTCAGTAAGTACCCTCCTCTTTTACTCTTAGAGATGGCTCTCCCATGTGGAAAAAAAAAAAAATAAAAATAAATAAATAAAAAATGGAGCTGTAATTATGCCCAGCTCAAGGCAATCTAAGGATCTAAAATATCCTGCCAACCAGCGTGTTCTCAATCTGCCTTGTTAGTTCACAAAAATGTGCATGTGCCTTTGCTATAGTCTCAAACCTGATAATGTCACATCATTGGGACAGGAAGCATTCTCTGATCTTATCTGAAGTGACACTTGCAATTTCAAGTTCTAGCTTGATGAGATCACATTGTCAGGGCTCCACGTAAGTGTGATCTTTCCAGATTTGCAATTGTATCTGTTTTGAATGATCTTTACACTGTTCAAGCAAAAACATATGATAATGTATTTTGTCAGATGCAAGTATAACGAAAGGGTGATTTCATGTTTCCACTTTTAGAAAATGTAATTCGTGATTTAACTCTTACCAGTTTCACCCCATATGTCTAATTCTATTGGCACCCAGAAACCCTGGTACCCACAAAATATCAGCATGTCAAGGAAGCTCATCCCCTTCATAAAACAGGTAATAAAAGGTAATAAAGCCTTATTACCTTTAAACCCCTATTAATTCCATGAAGTTCAGGGCTATAAAATAGTGTGCACATGCTAGAGAGTTAAAACATATATTATGCTTTAAGTAAAAATATTTAGGAAAAGTAAAGCATAGTAAAGCTTGTAAAGTTGAAGAATACTTAAATATCTGCATTGTCCTGTTGGCAATAAGAAAGTTTGTAATATTTAACACAAGGAGACTGAAGTTGTTTCAAATGTTGTTACACGTGATTAAAAACAAACAAACAAACAAACACTGCACTGGTAAGGGACGAACAAAGACTTAAGCCCTCAACCTCTGTTTAATATACGTTATTGCAGAGTCCTACATCAATGCAGATGACTAAGACAACAAGTTTTGGATTTAACTCTGATTTAACAATAATAGGATAGCATATTTGTCTGGATTATGACATACACATCAGAGTAACCAGCAAGATTTAACCACACCTTTTTGCCTAATTTAAACTACTTCCTAGCCAAAAAGTGAGAAAAATATTTGGCCATTTATACTGCAGAGAATGGAAGGCAGTAGGAATCTCTAGTATTTGACCTTTCTAAATAATAAGGGGAGATTGGTATTGGAAGGCTAAAGGAGAGGTACCAGAGGACTTTCTTGGCAAGCAGTTTTGAAATCCTTACAAATCTTTGCCTTTTTTCTTTCCAACTGATAAGAATAATATTCCTAAATAGTCACATCCAAGCCAGAGGAAACAAAATTTCCAGTTTATTACAGTTACTCCCATATTGCTATAATAATTGGATCCTTCCTACTACAAGATTAGATAAATGTGCAGTTTTGTTGTATATCAAATAATGATATATGACCCAGATAAATCACTAAAAATTAAACATAAAGTGTTGCATTTGGACTGACTAATCCTAGACAAATTTTATTTCTTTAATAATGAATTCAAGCCCAAAATGCATTGTATTATAAGAGAAGTGACAGTTCTGCCAAAACCCTGCATAACTTGCAAGATGCAGGCTCATGTGAGATTACCATGTACTATGCTGACTAAGAAAAAGAAAGGACAGAATTAGGTTATTGTAATGCTGCCATATATATTGGGCCATTCCTGGGATGAGAAATGCATATGCAAACCTGCCTCTGTGCATCCACATGCTCTCCAAGTTTTGGTTGTATTGTGGGGGCAAAGTAGGCAGATACCTCTATCCACCTAGGCTACCAGAAGTTATTTTTCTGAATATTATGTCTCATTCACTGTAAGACAACTGCTGTGATTTAACCCAGCAGGCAGCTCAGCACCACACAGCTGCTCACTCACTCTCCCCAGGTGGGATGGGGGAAAGAATCAGAAAGGTAGAAGTATGAGAACTCATGGGTTGAGATAAAGACAGTTTACTTCATAAAATGTAAGCTGTGCACCCAGCCCCAAGCAAAGCAAAATGAGGAATTCATTTGCTACTTTCCATTTGCAGGCAGATGTTCGACCAATTCCAGGAAAGCAGGGCTTGTAATGGTTTCTTGGGAAGACAAACACTATCACTCCAAATGTCCCCTGCTTCCTTCTTCTTTACCCCAGCTGCTTTTGCTGAACATGATGTAGTAAGGTATGGGACATCCCTTCAGCTAGCCTGGGCCAGCTTCTCCTGGCTGTGTCCCCTCCCAGCTCCTTGGGCATCCCCAGCCTCCTCGCTGGCAGGGCCGCATGAGGAGCTGGGAAACCCTTGCCTCAGTGCAAGCACTGCTCTGCAACAAGTAAACATCGGTGTGTTACCATTTTCATCAAAAATCTCAAATACAGCATCATGTGAGCCTCTATGAAAAAAAATAAAAAATAACTCTATCCTAGCTGAAAACCACAACAGCTACACAGACTAATACATTTGAAGGAGAAAGCTGTCTTGCATTATTTCTAAGGCATGAGTTGTTTTTTTTTTTTTTTTTCTGTTGCACGTGGTTTTGCATTTATTTCTATGCTAATGTTTAAGTTTTATGACTCAATAGCCTCAAATGTTATTAGGTGGTAACAATAGCTTTCAATCTCTTGCCTGGTCAGCTAGATTTTTTATCTTTTAAAATAGCTTAACCTTTCCCTACCGTTTTATAGTATATGGAGAGCTTATTTCAAACCCCTGTATACTTTGACTGAAAGATGTATTAAATTGATTTCAAAAAGTACTGTGTTTGAAAATCTGCATCTTATGGAGGCATTTGAACTAATCTGTTCTTGGCCTGATGCTAGTTCATCTTTAGCAATGATCTGGAAGAAAATGTGAAATCTCTGCTGGTAAATATTGCAGATGACATAAAAATTAGTGGAGTGGTAAATAATGACAGGACAGATCATTTCTATATTCTGGATTTGCATCATTCCATAAGGTGAGCTCATCTGAACAATATGCACTTTAATACAGCCAAATGCAAAGTCATCTGCGTAGGAACAAAGAGTTCCAATCGCACATACAGAATAGCAAAAAAGTACCCATGAAATACAATGATTCTGATGAAGATTTAGATTTTGTGATAGGTAGTGTCTGAATATGAGCTCCCGGTTCAATATAATGGCTAAGAGAAAAACATTAGCTTTGAATGGGTAAGCAGTGAATGTCAAGCAGGAGGGAGATGAGTTCATGATATGACCGAGATAATTGCTAGCATTCTCTGTCCAGATCGTATTTTCACCCATTAAGAAAAAATCTGAAAAATAGCAAAGGTTCAGAAAGGAACAAAAGAATGATTTGGAGCCTATGGAAGAAAAGAAGTCCAATAACATGCAATTTAAGAAAAGTAATCTACCTAGTAAATCGAATAGTAGGTTAATAGGTGAATTGATACCAGTCTTCAGTATCTACATGAAATAGCTGTTTTATGATTCTGAAGAAATGTGAATACATCACTAAGAAGTGTAACAGTATCCAGTGCATAGAAGCTGGAGCTAAACAAATATGGACTTAGAATAAGGCATACAGTGTTTTAAAACTGAGGCTAATTGATTACTAGAACAATTTACTGAGAATCAGAATGCATTTTCCCACACCGATTATCTTTTTGAAAAATATACTACTGTTTAAATGGAAGTTAATTTAAAATAGATTATCGTAATAATCCCTTTGGTTTTACAATCCATTAAAGAGACATTACAAATCTCCAAATATGACCCAGAATGCAGATTTTTGTTTGAAGATGAGAATGTTTACAAAATGAAAGACCTATAGGAATATGTGTTTGATTCATTTTAAATCTCCAAGAGAAGTGTTTAAAAGAAATAAAAAAAAACCTCCAGTGATAGCTATAACCCAAATATTATGCATCAGAATTAGAAAGGGAAGCCACAAAACCAGTGACAGGAGTTTCTGTTAACTGTTTAAGCTGTCCAAAAATACCAAGGAAAAGAAACAAACTGGGAAGATAGGGAACGAGAAATTAAATACAGTAATAGGATAATTATTGGCATATTGCTTATGATACCTCTTGTTTATTGCACTTCTTAAGTTGCCAACAACCTTCCCCTTTTTTAACACTGAAATGCAGCTAAGATTGTGACATAAAACCATAGGCATTAGACACAAGAATTTTGATGTGACATTTTTGGAAACACTGGTTCGGCCACTCTGTATTTCTGTGGTTTGTCATGTGAAAGAAATGAAGAAAAACATTAGTGAGACATTAGAAAATGTTTGACTCTCTCTGGTAATGCTCTGTAGTAAGCCATGCGAAAGAACTGCTCTCATTGCTGAAGACACGCAAGGTAAAAGATATTAGCATGATAATGACACCAGTAAGGGTCAAAGGATGAAGAAGTAATGAGAACAGACTTGTCAGAAGGATGAATAGGTGTGGTCATTAATTGCAGCTGAAGAGGCAAAAATGTAGATTCTGGCAAGATTTAGAGGACAAGTAGAGGCTGAACATGATGCAATACAGGACAGTGCTACATTTGGATAAGGCTAGAGAGGAAAAGAAACACTCTGCCGGCATGTTTCATTTATTCTTTTTTTACAGGGTAACACCTCATTCTGCTACAGGATGAGCTCAGGTACAGAAAAGGAAAGAGAGATGCCAAAAGGCAGGCTTCTTTTGTCTACCAAGTACGGCTTTCCAAAAACTGTTCACCTCAGTTGATTCGGGGCAGTGTGTCTTTCATAGCAAATGGTAAGCGCAATGACTAAACTAGCTGTGGGGAAAATAAAAATAAAATAAAATAAAATAAAATAAAATAAAATAAAATAAAATAAAATAAAATAAAATAAAATAAAATAAAATAAAATAAAGGTGTTTAAGTAGAGAAATTAATGGAAAATATTTTTCCTGGATTCAAGAATGGTTGAAGCAATGACAGTGTTTGTCATTTCATACCTCTCCTCTTGCCTTAGAACCATCATTACCACTGCTAGGTAACACAAACATATATAAACTATGGGCAAGGATCTCAGCAGGGTACCATCTCAACAGCCCTGACATCCTAGTGAGTGCATATGTTGATTTTATAGTGTTATTTATACACAGTACTCACTCATTTTTCTGGCCGAATTCCTACAGTAAGGTAGAAATGCAGTGAAGATGAGAGGATATGTGTATATATATATTAATGGCAAGGTCTTGAGCAATGATGTAATAGAAATAATAATTCAAATATCTTTGACATTCTGATCAAAGACACCCAATAGCAAAAGGTTCAGTTATTTAGTGTAAGTTCCCACGTTTCAATTAAGATTCAAAGAAATCTTTCCTTCTAGGATAAACAGAAATTAGTTAGTGATATACCTATGAGGAGGAAAAAAAAAAAAACCAACAATCAATTAATTTGACCAACTGATACTGGGAAACTATTTCTTTACAAAAATTAAATGTTTTTTCTTGTTCTGTTTTCCAGGGCCTCGGTTCAACAAAACATTTAAATGTTTGAGGTAACTTATGCTATCCAACAAAATGCAGTTTTGTACTTACCCATATGTCCCATTGACATTAAGCACATACTTAAAGTTAAGCACACAATTAAAGGCTTAGCTGAATTGGAGACTGCACTTTTTATAAAAGAAGTTGGCTGCAAAGAGAAAATGAGTAGGGGTTCATTTCTATTTAGTTGCACTTTGCAGCTAGATCTGTGTTTAAAGATCTAATGTAGAGTCTAGGAAGAAATAGTTAATCCTGATTCCTCTCACAGGAGTCTACATAGAGCCAGCTGCAAAGGAAGACTGAAAAATTAGGACTTGAGGACTACCATATCATGGACCATCTGTTCTAGTCACCCCATTACTGTAGACAACCATGTTGCCTAAACCTTGTTAGCTCTTATTATAGTGGCCCAATAGATCTGGAACTGAGTAATCACTGCCAACTGCCTGCCCAGCTACCTGGGCCATGAACCTGTGTTCACTGGAATTTGGTAAAAGCTGATATTCCCAGAAAAGACGTCCCAGTTAGTGCAAAATCAGGAAAGTAAAACAATATTGCATGCATCCTTTTACACTGTGAAATCTTTAACTTCCATTTTGTGTTGCTCTCTCTATCCTCTTCCTAGAGTTTTTATTTAGACCTGAATTTGATGCAGACCCATCACCACGGTTAGACAATTTAGAGGATTAAGCTGTTGCATTTCTTGTAAAGCATTTGGAAGAGATGGTAATTTTCCTCTCTGAACTGTCACAGGCACTTTTCCCCTAAATTCTCTAAACCGCAGATTTATATCTGAGCACATATATGTGTTATCTTTAGACCTCATGCTGTTCTCATAACCATTTATTACTGTTATTAATTTTTGTCACATGTCACAGTTTGGGTTTCATATCACCTGCAAGTACTTTCTTGTTATAAACAGTGTTACTGATGTATGCTTATCTAATTTGATAAACAAATGGATCCAAGAGAATCTCTGTGTTACAGCTGGATTCAGATAAATAGTCTTTTCAGTGCTGCTGTGAGCACAAGTGACATTTTTGAACCAAAACTTAATAGAAAGCGACTGGAATAGCTGAGTCCTGATTTTTTGTGGAGATAAAATGAAACTTCAGTCTTCAGACAGTCCTATCATTGATTTTGGTCTTTTATCTCCCATAAAAACATCCCCCTCAAAAATCATTTAACTGTGGATTTAGAAAAACAGAAAGCAGATTTTGTCTGTTTTCAAGCTACCCCAGTAATACAGTTATCTGACTTTATTAGGGCATACAGATGCTAGTTGGAGAACAAACCCACTTCTAAGTTTACTTAACCCATTTCTTACCCTGACAGGAAAAAATGTGTTTTGTATATATTTGGCAAGTCACATAGAAATAGTTTGCTGCTGGAACAAAACTGACCAAAAATAATAATTAAAATAGACAGACAGACAGACAGATAGACAGATGGAATAATAAGCAAATAAGCAAATGGAATAATAAGCAGAATTAAGTGTCCTGGCCATCCCACAGTCCGAAATTTGGTGTTCCCAGCAGCTTCATGTTTCATTGTAGTCTTGCTGCTGACCACCTAATTCTGCTCTTCCCTTTATCCTGCCATCCTTCCTCCTCACCTATCAACATTTGCTTGAGCATAATATGTTTTGCAAGCACCAAAGAAGCATTTGATGACCTGTTTCCCATAGGTTGCCAGCACTCATCACGCCCATGGTCCTGGTAAAGGTCAGCACGAATGGCTACAAATGTTTAGAAGAGGCATGGGACCACCTGTAGCTGACACAGAAGAGCCAGGAGAGGAAGTCTGCTAACTCTTGTCAGAAATGCTGCCATGATCTTTCCTCTGTTTACATATATTTAGCTCTGTGGCAGAAATCCTGTCCTTACCGAGGACCCTTGTTTCCATAGAGGTGCTGTATGTTTCCTGGCACACAGATCTGCCTGGCTTGAACCTGCTGTACCTCCAGGACCTGCCTATTGCCATGCCAGCCCATATCACCAGCTTTCCTGTACTGTGGATTTTCTCACTACTTAGTATGCTGTTGATAACCATCAGGCTGTCCAAAATCTGGGGTAAGGCCGTGGGACAAGTCTGGGGCATACAGGCCACAGGCCAAAACTCTCAGAGTGCTGTTGAACAAGAGTGTGTGAAGGCAGAGATCTGAACTGCAAAAATGGGAGCACTACAACAGGTAGCCCTGGCCTTGATGCATGGGCTCATAGGTCTGTTCTGGCATGACGGTATTCACATGGGTAGGCCTTCAACGTACACTTTGCAGGTGCCTGGTTTCAGGAATGTGAGGAGATTCGAACAGTGGAATGAACTTGTGGATGCCTGATCTGGTAACAAGAAAACAGGATAAAAGCTTCACTCTATTTTAAGATGAACACAGGAGGAAAGAAGAGAGGAAACAGAATTTGCTTATGAATGCATAGGAAAGCCTGAAGCAAGTGTGCTGGATGAAGGAGCAGAGAATCTATTTGCATTAGCTCAGCTGTGTGTGGTTATGTTTGTCTAGTAATTGGGCAACTAAAACCTTCGGGAAGTCTTTCCCAAAGAGCAAGTTAAATGAAAGGCAGTAGTTACAGAATGAATATGTGCAGAGACAAGGGGGAGGAGGAGAAAATGGATAAAGGTTGGATGTCGGTGTTCCGTGGGGTGAGGTGGGAAATTGCTGCTCTTCATTTAAATGTGTGATCTCACTATGGAAATTCTTCACTGCTGTTTAGAATAGAATAGAATAGAATAGAATAGAATAGAATAGAATAGAATAGAATAGAATAGAATAGAATAGAATAGAATAGAATAGAATAGAATGCAGTGGGCATGGAATTTTATTGTCTAGTTGCTGAAAAGGAGAAAAGGAGAAAACGGTGACTCTATTGGAAACAATACTAATAAGGAGATAGCTCATGTTCATGCCACAGACTTTCCTTTGGTAAGGTGCTGATCCTCAGAGTTGCCACACTTATACAGTGGCAATTTATACAGTGGACTTCATATGGAAACAGATCAGAGGAGGTCAAGGTTTTCCATGTTGACCTTTGCTCTATGCTATTGCCACTGGTGGTGCCTCGCAGTCTCTCAGTATGGCCCAGTGTTGTACTTCTCACCATCTTCCCAGAGCTGTACTAGGGCCAGCTGGTTGAGTTGGAACATTTGCCTGTTTGCTAAAGGTAAAAATTTGAGAAAGCCAACTATTACTTTTATTTTGATTAAAAAAAAAAAAAATCATTGTACAAACTCATTGTGCATCATGTGCTAATTGTAACAGGCTGGTTTTCTCTGTCTCTGCACGTGCTTCTCTTAGAGTTGCAAACCACTGCTTACTGCTACTCGTTTCGCAGCGCCTAGCAGCTGGTGCTGCAAACAAAGAGGCTTATTGAGCATTTCTTGATGCTGGGCACTGCTCTGGTGGCTGGAGCTAAGAGAGCCACAAGATGATTCAGTGTTTGTTGATCCCCCCCATTGCTCTCTAGTCTCTGTCCTGAGGTTGAACCCCAGCTTTCAGAACTGCAGACCTACCCCATAAAAGGCCCTAGGACAGCTGCTTGTTGTAGCTCTGAACTGTTATGGCACCATGGGCTGAAGCCAGCCTCCAAAATTCACTGATGGAGGATCCCCACATCCCCACAGGGACATGTATGCCCATATTTCTCTCCCTTGTACAGGCAGAGCATGAGGACAAGAAGCAGTGAGAACTGGGAGCACGGCTCCCCCCCCTCCTTGCAGAGCACAGACTGCTCCTGGCCTATCCCTGCCTTTTTGTTTTGTTTTGTTTTCCCCTCATCTAACCCCTAACCAAAATAAATAAATAAATAATACAATAATACTGAAGAGTTCTAAATCCTAGGGGCAAGCCATTCTGTTCAGTGCTTTGTTGCAGCCCATGTTTGCCTAGTGCAGAAAAGCCTGTGTGCAGCGAGTTCAGTGCCTAAGCTGTGTACAGTACATGACAGATCTCAGAGCTGTACAATGCTGAGATCATCTCGGGGATGCGAAAATAACAGCCAGGCAGCAAAAATCTCTGACAGTCAATACATAACACCAAAATTGGAAGAGGGAGAGTGTATGTGGAAGAAAGTCATATGTAAAATATACATATATATTTTAAAGCTAGATATGCAGTTTCCATGACACCCATTTTATCTTATAGTATGTTTCCTTTTATTAAATATGCATAACCAGGCTTGCTCAGGATGTGAAGTCTGGTGTTTGATTTTCTTTACATTGTCACTAGGGAATTACTAATAGGCAAGCAGATTTCTGAAGACATTGAGGGCAGTTTTACCTTCCTGCTACAAAAGATGGCTTAACCCTTAGGAAGCCAGCCAGATATAGGGATGGGACAAAGAATAAAGGGAAGGTAAATTACTGTGTACAGTGTGAAAGGCTCATCTTCCTTAGTAAGGCTCTTTTTTTTTTTTTTTTCCCCCCACTGGATCAGTCTTTTGTTTTATCCAGCTTTTCTACCATCTAGTCTTTCTCTTGTTTTGCTTCTTTTTTCTCAGCTTTGATAGCAAGAAATAGTTATTACTGATAAAATCTTATTACCTTGGGAGGTGCTGGCCATGGCACATGTGAATGAGCAGCTGCATAGGGAACAGGAGTATGAAGCAAGAAAGCCCAGTACTTAGGGTGGGAAGACTTGGGGTTATTTCTATGTTTTTTTTTTTGTTTTGTTTTGTTTTGTTTTGTTTTGTTTTTTTGTATTTTTGAGACATGATATAGAAGAGGAACCTTTAAAAACAGAAAATAACTCATCACTTTTTAGGAAGGCTTTGGAGTGGTGTCTTTCTAAGGTGTTTTTCTTCAGCAAGACTAAGCAATGAGTTACACTGAATGTAACACAGTGTAAAAGAGAAAAAGAAGTGTGAGTGGGGGAAATCTTTTTGTGTAGTTTTCTTAAATTTTAGTGCAGAATTGTTTGTGTTTGCTCACTGA
The DNA here is from genome assembly GCF_009819795.1 of Aythya fuligula. Taxonomy (NCBI): domain Eukaryota; kingdom Metazoa; phylum Chordata; class Aves; order Anseriformes; family Anatidae; genus Aythya; species Aythya fuligula. The sequence continues at coordinate 30,110,347 of NC_045565.1, forward strand.
TGAGAAGGAGCCGTAGGTTGCAGATTTCTGAGGTTTCCCTTCTGGTTTCCAGTTAGCACCAAAGCAGCAGCTGTGTGGTCTGAGTGGCTCCTGCTCAAGGCACAGTACTCTTAGGAGATCTGACCTCTACTTAACTAACACCACAGATGAGTGGTTATGAAATGCTCTCTTGCCTATACAGAAACTTAGCCCTGGCCTTAGAGAGTAGCTAAAATATCTTGATTCATATGATGGTGGTTCGCATACCTCTGGACAGAAAAATGGTCATGTTGTTCTCTTGTTGTTCTCTTGTTGTTGTTCTCTTGTTGTTTCTTTTTCTTTCTTTCCTTTTTTTTTTTTTTTTTTTTCTCCTTTTAATCTAGATCTCTTCTTTAAACTAATTTCTGTTTTCATGTTCAGGGACAACAACTGGTGCCAAATTCAGAGAGTTTATTAAAAGCTATTGATCCTACACTGTTCTGTGTTCAGGCCCCCACCTGGTCATCTAGTTCAGATTCATACTGCTTTTTACATTATTGCAGCCTTCTGGAATCAGGGAACATATATTTCTCTGTCAGGTTTAATGGTGAGAGCGCTGTCAGTGTCTCACTGATATGCCATTTAGAAGAGAGAAGGGGGAAAATTCAGAATTATTCTATAAACTTCACTTTACTCTTCCCATTAAAAAGGCAGACTATAGGGCAGATGCCCTACAAATGTCATCACTTACATCTGCTTATACTGTGAAGACGTCCACCTGAAACCTCTCACGAAGTTTTAATCCATTAGCCCCCTTTTTGTCAGCCTATTTTGTATTATCTTGGATGCTGTGCTGAGCAGCAAACTATGAAAGCCAAGAAGCAGAGCAAAGGGCAGGTGGCAGAGAGAATGATGCGGAAGGAGGTGACTCATTTGGCATTTCATCCTGATCAGATTACTACATTTAATTTAGACATTGGAATCTGACGTCTTCTGACACTTCTCATGGCAGACAGAGGAAAGGTGGATGGGGGAGAAAATGCTGTGTGAAACTCCGAGACAGCAGGGCAGAAAAAAATTGTTGCCATTCTTTTGTATTTCTACGCTGGTAAATACAAACTATTACTTTCTAGCGCAGGGACAGGGTTGCTTGGATGTGACTAGTAGGCAGGTTATGTGGAGTTCAGCACAGGTCCTGTCTGGCAGAGGGGCCCAGGCCTGGAAATACATCTGCAGAGACTGAGTAAGTCTGTCTTCTGGAAAGATACGGACATGTGGCCCTGGTAACCTTAGTTCCTCCTCTCTTACACAGCAAGTACTGTCCTACCAATACTGATTGCCCAACCAGGCACATGACCGTGTGCCTTAAAGTCTTAAGATCCTAAAAGATACCAACCAGTGTTAGTTCATGGCCTAAATGGGAGTCAGATAATTTTCTTTGATACAGAAATGGATTCTGTGTGGTGAAACCTTGAATTCCTGGTCCCAGAGCCACTGACCAGAGTGCAAAAAGCCCTGAGAGAGAGGTGTGTGTCCCCTTGCTGGTGCCTAGGTCGATGCACACGCCTCAGGGATCTCACTTGTGCACCCTCCTTTTGTCATCACTGCCCTGCTGTCTTACAGCAGGCAGGGAACCACAATTATCACTTGGCATTGTTCCACTTTAGAGAAGTTTATTTATCTGAATCCTTTCCAGTGACGAGGAGTTGCAGCAGGACTGGTGATACTCTGCTGCCAAAGCTCTGTGACGCATGTCAATCAGCACAGCTCACCGTGGCCTGTCCAGTTTGCACCTGGTGTGGACACAGCCCTGACTTACTTTTCACAACACTCTGCCTTGGCCTGAAAGTTTAGTAGTAAGCTGCATTGCTTACAGCATGCAGACACGGTTATACCTCTAGTGTTGGTGACGCACGGGGAACAGTGCCCCCTGCTCTAGAAGGTGCTCTGTGATCTACAGCTGCCAGTGCTGTATGTGATTAGTCAGCCCTATGCTGAACTCTGGAGATTAATGTGTTGCTCTTCTCCCATTATATGCCTTCGCCACAAGGCAGTCTATCTCTTGCATCAGTAATGACCAGCTGCAGAGCCTCGGGGTTTTCTCTAGCTACTTTTAACTGATCTAGCACTTCTTATTTTTTTCCATGCTCTGCCCTTTCCTTGATTTGTAAATTCCCCAATGGCTTTAATCAAGATGTGTTGAGCCTAGCAGCTCTGGCAAGTTTTCTTTTGTTTTAATAAAAGGTGAGTTTGCTCCTCAGGCAGGTTCTGCCAGCTCAATTTCAACCACTGCACATTTGTCCTGAAGGAAGGGGCCTCCCACCTCACAACCATGGGCAATACAATATCCTAGGTGAACTCCTGCAACCTGCCCTTTCCCCTTTGGAAAAAGAAAGGGACCTTTCCCTCTGACTTCATTGAGGTCAGTGTTTTGCCCAGTGCATTCCTCATTCACAGCTTCCTTCAGGCTAGTGGACACAACAGAGCTGGTTGAGCGGCTCGCATTCAGCACAGCCTCGGACACAACATGGCCACTTGGGCTCTCTGGAAATGTTCTTTATGTTAATATTCCAACAATGATAATGTTTGAACCTGCAAAGCCTAAGTTAGGCACCCTTGAGATGTTGCTTTCATCCATTCTCAGTTTCTCCCTTTTTCAGGCATTTGATTAAAGCTGGGTGAAATGTGTCAAGCAAACAGACTCTTTGGAAAATTGCACCTAAAAGGAGAGAGCAAAACTACTCACAATTTTGGTCAATGTAGGCCTGTGGATTTAGTTAGATATATTTTTTTATTGTTATTTCAAACTCTGCTTGAGATATTACCTTTCCAGAAGATCCTAATATTTACAAGCAGACACATTAGTTACAGAACTGGAGGGCAGGTGAGGGGAGTCCCAGATAGCTCATGAAGACTGAGAAGCTGAAGTAATATAGACTTCCACAACTCCTGGCCATCCCTGCAACTAGTACTAGTATTCCCTCTAGGTTCTGTTGTTCCTTCTGTCAAATTTGTTTTAAAAAACATTCTTCAATTTTTATATGTGTTTTTAAAGCTTCCAGATACTAGTAAAGACAGGAAATTCAGAGGTAAGGCTAATGTATAAGAAAAACTTCCAAGATTTAGACACTTGAAGTGTGAAAATTTCTATTAAAAGCATCTCTGCAATGCATCCAGCCCTGTACAACTAGAACTGCAGTGAAAAGAACAAAATGAGTGCAAAACAGGATGGTTTCAGACTGGAGAAATCAAAACAGAAATACTGAATCAAAGTATTACTCTGATGTGAGAAATCATTAAAATGTATAAGGTTCAGTAATTTATTTAGTTCTCCACAATATGAACCAAAATCTGTCATTTTAAAATACTGATTACAGAAAGCAGGTGTAGCTAATTAACAAAGGTAAGAATGGAGGTGCCATCCTCCTCCTCTCATTGACTAGGTCATTGATTAGAGATATTCACCACAAGATGGAGATCCAGATTTACCTTCTATCCCTGCATGATGGATGTAGAAACTACCTCCCCACCTCCCAGGGGAAGTATCTGCTGCATGCTATGCACTCAACCAGTCTCACTTGTGTAAAACACTTCAGCACTCCTAGGAAGAGCAAGGAAGGAAAGGAGAGCATGTGAACCACAGCGTGATGGTTTGGATTTTCAGTCGTGGGACTGCCTTGCAGATCTTTCTCCTATTAACTTATACTTTGACAATGTCAGAGGAGAAACTACCTCACGTCCCAGGAGCAATGTATGAACCCTTGAAGCAAGATAATGCTAGGATGGGTCTGAGTCAGATCCTATGCACGTTTCCCTTCCACTGCACTGCATTTCCAGATATGCACTCCAAGTAAGAAGCCCCAGGTTTCTTGCTGTTCACCACTCCGTAATGTTTGGCAGGTGGGAAGGCAGGGAAATATGGGAACAGCAGTAGTGGTCCATCTTGGCTGAAAAGACAACATGCAAACCCTGGCAGGGCAGGAGATGGTATACAACTTTCTGCTGGGAGGAAGTGGACCTCAGTAAAAATTAATTGAGTGAATCTGCATTAAACTGTTGAGAAGAAGGTAGCAGAGCCATCTATTATCTCTTCTGAGAGTCCTGGCTCTTTTTTTTTTTTTTTTTTTTTCTCCCCTCAGATGTAACCATTAGGAAATTTGACCTGAATTTACAAATAGTTTCTGGACAACAGAAAATGCATTTTTTGGTGACTTTATTATTGACTGAAAAAATATGACTACCCAGCACCGCAGCAATATAAATAGCTTTTATCTCTATTACAAACAGGCTTATTTTATCTGTAAGTGATGTACTTTAAATCTCACATTTCTGTTACAAACAGGTTTGTTTTATCAGTGACTTACTTTAAATCTTGTAGTAGGCTTCTGCCCACCTTAATTTTCTTTATGGCCAAATGCAGCCCAAAGAGAAGTAGGCGCCATGTACTCTGCATTCATAGTCAGGAAAAGAGCAGGCTCAGAAAACTTTCCTTCACAATTCAGACCTCATTCAACAGAACAGAATTAGAGGTAGGTAATGGGGCAATTTCTGAGGCTTTCCAGCCACTGAGGAAAGGATAGCTGTAGGCAACTGGCTAAGTTAGTGAGCCCTGCAAATCAGTCCATATGCAAGTGAGACCTAAGCCACCAAGCAGGGTTCCAACAACTCTGATGCACTCCCTGCATGGACCACCAATTATATAAATGTCATTAGATATCGTGCTTGTTATGCCTGCATAAATAAACCTCCCAGGCCCAGATCAAGAAATTATTGCACTTGGTTTCTGAACAGAACAAAGATTAGTGTGGTGATGAAGCTGCGCACTTAGCATTGAAGACATGAATGTATGAAGTCAATTACAAAAGGAAAGCTCTGTGGTGTGCAAGTAATTGGTACAACTACAGTGGCTCTTCCATGTGGAACGGGTCCTTAGTGTATTGCTGCAGCCTTCCTACACTACTAAAGATAAGTAAATGATTAGAAAAAATAAACACACCTTACAAAACGTGAATGGAACAGGGATGGGGAGCTGGGAGTTAGCAGTGGGGTACATATTAATTATTATTTTGAAAACCTCAACTATGAATTTCTGTACTTTGAGATATATGAGGTTCTTTTAAGTACAGCCAGAACTCAGGGGCTGAGTTGTTAATAGCTGTGGTGATCATTAGTGCCAGGCACCCAGTGAGTGTTAGAAACAAATAAAGTCATAGTTTATGTTCGGAAGTGTTTACAATCTGAGTTGAAATAGGGCACGGTGAGAGGAAATGATGAGCAAACAAAATACAAGAGAAAGGTTGTTAAGTCTGAGTTTTGGTATTGCTCCAGCACTTTGATGAAACTATTTTAAGTGTGCAGGTTGCTGTGGGATTGCTGCATCACTCCTCTCCATCGCTTCTCCATAATGCAGCTTTGCCAAAGATAGTACCCGTGGTTTCTGCTCACAAAATTACAAGGATGTGAAATTCAGGAAATGTCACCTAAACTGTAACAGTATCACACCCTCAAATCTTTGAATTGGCTGATCTAATTTAGTCATTAGGTCATGTCAGGGTATACACAGCCTGTTAGAAAGCACGTCATCTTGAAAGCTGTCATGGGGTTGATTCACACCAAATAACTCTCCTGTCACACACTCTTCCTTGCTTCATATGTCTTGGGTGTGTGACTTCCCTCTCATCAGCCACTGAGGCAAGAGGCCTGTAGGTGAGCGGGTTCTTGAGGGTGCTCTAAATAAAGTCTTCTGGTGGGAATGCCCAGCAGGAGCACCAGCACCAGCTGTGACAGTGCTCTGACAGGTGAGCGATGTGAGCATGCAGCCCTTTGGGAGCCACCACAGTGGCTGTGCCCCTCTCCAGAGCTCTCCAGAGCCTGAGGAGGAGGAGATTGCCAGATTGCCTCCACAGAGCTGAGGGCCTCCTCTGGTGTATCGTTCATGGCCATCCAAATTCACGACAGAGGATTTCACTGGCTAGATGAGGTTTACAGGAAGTCTCGGTGCTAAGCAGAGCAGTGTTTACTTACAGCTATATTCACACAGTGTCAGTAAGTACCACATCCCATGTCTCATCTGTTAAGTGTCTCATTAACATGCCAAATTTAAAATGATTTAAAACCAGAAAAGACTCATGTTAGCTCTTGCTTCAAGTGGCAGAGGAACAACGGAAGTATTTAAATAGTCTTCAGTATCCAGTGTTAAACTCATTTGCAGTAGGACTTGAGTGCTAGGCCTCTTGAACAGCTATTTAGAATGGAAGCAGGGCTAGCATAATACAGACAAGAAATTAAGCAAATATTATACCAGATTCAAATTAATTTTCACAGGAAATCTAGCTGCATAAATCTAGATGCTTGTACAGTGGGTAGTCCATCTGACAAATCATTAGAAGGCTGGAAATAAAGGAAAATGGCCGATGAATAACTAGACATTATGCCTTTTTTTTAGTCATAGTAGATCATTGTTTCATTAAATGATTATTTTTTCTTTTCTACCTACGTCTTTGCTTTTAGGGTTTATAATTCTGTCAATTGTCATAGTCTTGCATGGACTCTGTGCAATCTTTGGCACATCTCATTTCTTAGATTTCATTAATTACCTCTCCTTTCTTTGTTTAGCAGTGGGAGTGGGAAGTTCTGTCCTGTTCCAGACTAGAACGAGGTGCTGGAGCTTGAACACCTGCAGCAACATTTCCCATGTAACACATTGGCTACCTTCCCTGCAGTGGAATATGGTGACCATGGAGGAGCCCCAGGGCTGGTTCCTACCACAGCTAATTACTTCTCTCCAGCAGCAGAAGCAGGGCAGGCTGTGGTCTCCCCTGGCTCACAGGCAGCACAGCAGGATTTGGCCTGCTTTTTGTGTTTCTCCGATGTTTCTGCTTAATACAAAGCACCTTTCCCTAAGCTGGCTTGGTACTGTGGAGGCAAGAATATATTAAGAACAGAAGTGTTAATTCCTTACACAGCACAGAAGTAATGCTCAACTTCTTCCATTTACCGAGGAGCAAAGTTCCTCCTAAGAAATAATGAATAACTGAGAAGCCAAAAATACTATTAGAAGCTATTTGGCAATACACCATGATTTTACTTTGTCTCAAGCCTTCATCTTATGATCGTCTTGATAATGGTATAGAGCACAGGATAAAATAAGGCAAGATGTATAGATCATTTGTTTACAGTTTTATGTCACTGCTTTGCAGAGATGTTCTTGCCAAGGGACCTATGCACCATTTTTCAGGTTCTGTGTCAATCTTCTAAGGAAGATATCTGTTGATCATGCTCAAATTTGTCTAGGGAGTATACCTATCTCAGCAGAGAGAAAATCATTCATTTTTAGATCTGCCAGTCAGAGCAGACATCTGTCCTTACAGTTAGGAAAAATGATAGGATCAGTATCCTGTGACAAGTTATCCCCAAGGAAGGGATGAATCTCATTGTTGACATGATCTGCACAAGAAACAATAGTATGCAATAGCAAAGAATGGGAGAAAGGATCATTTTATTGAAACAAAAAATAAGGTGTTTCATCAGAATGAAGAGAATGGGATTAGCTCTAAAATTTATATTCTGTACTCTCCTTCTTTGCTGGGAGAATTTTGTGCCATCCTCAGATCATCTTTATCATCCCTATACACTGGTGTTGTCAAATCATCCCTCTCCCACTTTTCTTGTAGCTCTAGACACTGTTTTTCTTTCCTCTTCCTCTACCTTCACCATTGCATTCAGCTTCCCACCTGCCTTTTTCCATAGGCTATCCAGGGCACTATGTTTTGAAGCCCTAGTTGCAAGGGAGTGTGATAAAACTGCTAACAGTAGCAAGACAAGCAGCAGCACTTGCTCATAAAGGTCTGGAAAGCTCTTTCACCAAAGCTATTGGGTTGTCATATTTATCATTGTTGGCTTTGAAAGTTTACAGCAATTTGATACAGAGCTATTGATGCAAAACCTTTATTACAGGAGGAAGCTTTGAACTTGAGAAAATATGGGGAAAAGTATAGCTATAATATTTTGGGGAGGATGGGGGAGGGTTGCGTTGCTTTTCTCAACTGACTCAGTTTCAATTTTGACTTTTTTTTCTCCCTATTGGGTCCATTCCCTAGGATGCACCTATAAAACTATAGATTTTAAGGCTCACCAGCTAGGTAGTTATATTTCTAAAAACAAATAATGCATCTTTAAGTGCTCATTAGTACACAAATGATAATGGCGCCTGAAACAGTAAGAGACAGAGACCTTTTCTTCCTTGGGTAAAATACTTCTGCAGGACAGTGCCATTTCCCTGGCTATATTCCATCAGTCTCATCTTCCCTGGCTTGCTGTCATGGCTTGCTAGTCTGGAACAAAGCTCTCAGACATGCTGCAAGAAATAAAAAATCTTAGAGAGACAGAGAGTTAATGGCCACATTCAGAACTATTAACATCAACCAAAGCCAAGTTAAAGGAACATGTGGCAGATATATGCACTGGGCTCCCTTTGTGGCTCTTTGATCCTGTGCAGCTGTAGAACAACTCAGCATAGCAACACCTCCTGTAAAACAGCTCAGTGACTGTGCTAATTGCTAAACTGAGGAAAACCAGCATTAAATAACACGAGGGTGACCACAGTGTTTCCGCCTTCAATCACTCAACAACAGATCAAACACCGAGCCCTGCTGATGAAATGCAGTGAGCAGGAACAGGAGACCTGACACTGTTGCTGTACTTAAAGCCTGATTCTCATCTTATACTCTCAAAGGAAGAGGCCAAGGAAAACTTTAAGGAGTTTTGGGGCCAAATTTTCTGCTCTTACATCAGTGCAGAATAGGTACATATTGCTGGTGAATGTGTTTGGGGGACTGGAAGGAAGCAACTCTCTGCAAAAACATGAATGCACATCAGCCAGCCCTACACTTGGCCTCTCCATCAGTGATGGAGAATCATTGAGGAACCCTGAGATCAGCTCTCCATAGACTGGGAAAAACTTCTGGGCAGGGGGAATTTCTGGGTAATAATTTTGGCCCTGCTAAGAAATCTTCATGCAAACAGACACCTGAAAACATTTTAGCCTGTCTCAGAAATGGATCAGTAGGTACTACATTAGAAAAAAGCAAGCAACCAACCAAAACCTAAGCAGACTGCCTGGCTTGGATATGGACACATTATTCAAAACACAAGGTATTTTTCATTATGAAATGAAGCTGGATTTTACATACAGGAGTAGTATATTACCTGACTTGTTTTTTTTTTTTTTGTGTGTGTGTGTTTTTTTTGTTTGTTTGTTTTTTTCCCCTTGCAATAGGTGGTATGCTATTTACCATTTGCAGACCTGAAGTAGACAGCCTTTTGTAAACTACAGTCATCACAGGTGTTTTCACTGTAAAGGTCCAGGGAATGCAACAAGATGGAGATTAATTTGCAGGTCTTACCTAAAATAGCCCAGTCCGTGTATATTTTAAGCATTCCTTCCAGTGTAAGACAGTGATAAATTAGAAATCTTTGCCCCAGAAAGGCTTGTTAGTAAATCTGATACGCAGTTAGCTGACAACTCTGATGCATGGAGTTTTAAACCTGTTCTTCAGCAGCCCTGCCTTCTGCCCACCTCCCACCCCATTGTTAGAAAGTATATCCATCACATTTTACATGGGATAGCTGACTGCTATCTGGATGGTAGCAGCAACATTTTCTGCATTAGCAACTCTCTACAGATAACGTCTCGAGGATTGAGAGGGGGAGATTAAGTCTGGATAAATGTCCCACGATATTCACATTTAATCATTGTACTTGGAGGCTGCCTAATCAGTCAAAGCAACACCTGCCACTGACATATAGGTGTCATAGAGATACATACTAAACTACAGCAGTAAAACTTGTTCCTTTAAATTCACCTCGAGCCTGTAAGTGGCTCCCAGACAGAACTAATTGTGACCTTAGACATGGAAACTGATGGCTGTAATGAAAGAGTCATGTCACTCAGGAATGACAAACAGTAACTTTGGACATATCTACATGACTGGAGGAGTAGAGGAGGAAGAGGGAAGGAGAGGTTGTCTTCTGAGTATCTTGATCTAACAAATAGTAAACATTTGTGACCCTATTAGTTTCTTGGTTTGGGACAGATTAAAGCTGTTAAGCCCATGTACACAATTACACATGCTTTAACAGAACCACCTTAAAGCCTTTTTCTCCCTACATAAATGCCAGTAGGATGAAAGGGGGGGGAAACCAGCAGGGGCAAAGGAGGGGGGCTTTCTTTGGCAAGACTAACATTTCTCTGTTTCTCTGGGTACAGATTTAAAATCCTTGGCAAAAGGCCGGGGGGTGACTGGGGGTAAGAAAGAGGGATACAGGGAGAAAGGGCTGAAGGAGAGACTGAGGTGGATATCTGAAAATTTCTAGGAGAGGCAAGCAGATATATCACTGATGTGCTGTGAGTAGAGTACACCATAACCAGTTCGGCTAAGGTGAGCTGGCATGTGCTTTCACAGTGAAATTCACCTCCTCCATCACACGGAATATTCTCTGGTTGCTGCCCCATCATTTAACAGCATGGCATTCTGCTTAGGACAGAGCAAGCTGTTCTGTACCTTCAGAGACAGTGAGTACGTGTAGCTATGACTTGAATGTTTTCACTGTAGCATATAATAGAAAGCCTCTCCTCCGTAAGCATTAGCAATGCAATTTCATAACTATCTGTTCAGACAGTGCACAGGAGCTTGAAAAACAACTTGAGACACTTTATTCCCTCTGGGAAATGCCATCCTAGAATATGTTCATCTGACAAATATGCGAAAGGCTGTCCCCTATTGGTGAACCATGAAGAATACCACCCTGTTTTTTTATGTACGTGAGCTGTGCTCCTCCCTGCCTAGAGTGGAACAATCCTTACCCTCTCATCAAACCCAACAGCTGAACAGTACAGAGACATCGTGCTGCCTCTTTTTGCCTTGCAATGTGAATTTGATATTATCTGTACCACCTTTGACAACGCACTTGAAATTAATCAGAGGAGAAATGTCTTATTTGATTATCTTTAACCACGAACATTGATCAGTTGCATGCAATTTTAGCTTCAGAGCTGCGTGTCCAAAGTCCTTTCTAAAAAGGGCAAAACGTTACCCAGAGATACATGGGAGCTTGTATTATCTGAGTCTCTGAGAAGACACACTCGGGGGAAATAACTGTACATCTGGGAAATTAAGACTCATTTACTATGAAACTATCTGTGAGAGATGGTCAGTATCAAAGGAAAGATCCTCAAAACAACAATCCTCTGCCCACTGCATGTTTTTCTTTCAGTTGTCTTAGCTCATCTTGCTTTAAGATTCTTGCATTAATTCCTGACAGACTGGAGACCCCTCAACATCTCCAAGGAGGCCATAGCAGGACCCGCTGCTCCCCAGTATTTCAAGTGGAAGCACCTGGCTTCCCTGCCTGTAGTTCAAATCAATAATTAAATAAAATAAAAAACGCCTGAAATGAGACAGTCCTCTGGCCCTTTTTTCAGCCTTCTCTTCTGCCACAGGTGACTTGCTGGCCCTAGGTACAATAATAACTCAGCACCCTTAAGGCAGATCAGACAGAGGATCCATCAAACAGTCTCAGGTAGAGCCAGGTGGGCTGAGGAGGCCTCTACACCTACACAGTGAGTGAATGGTTTACTCTGGGTATAGCCTGCCCCCCTAGATTGGACTTCCTTCACCAGGCACATTGTTAAATTCTCAGCAAAGGACCAATCATTACTGCAGATCATCAGATCCCCATTAATGGTTGGCACACATTTTGTAAATGCCTGGACTGGAGCTTCAGCCGTAGCTGCCTCTAGAAGTTACCTCACTGGCATGCACCTAGGCTGCTCTGCAAACCGAGTTGGCACTGAGCTGCACTACTGTACCGAACCCAAACAGAAGTCCTCATGAGTACTTTGTGGGATGGCAGTGGAAAACTTCACACTGTTGTTGATTGAATCTTAAATAGTGATCATTGTCAATTGCCAATCCTGGCACTTCTCCCCCTCTTTTGGCAGGGGGAAGGTAAATCTCCCAAATTTGTTCCATCCCATGATGCTCAGATAAGCCAGCCCTTTCTACTGACAAAAATAATTCGACTTAGGAAGAAAAAAAAAAAAAAAAAAAAAAAAAAGAAGAAGAAAGGCAAAGAAGAAAGAGTTGTCACAGAATGTAGCAGGATGGTGGGCTGAAGGCCAAAATACGTGTGCTCTAGTCTCTTTTCTAGGGCTCACTGAAATTTTTAATTCCTCAGCTGTACAGGATCTGTGAACCCAAATAGCACACATGTTTAAGCACTTTCCCTTTTCTCCTAAGAGAGACTTAGGAATCCCTTATTTCCCCTGCCTTCACAATGACAGTGCAGTGAGGCCACTCTGCATGTCCTGACAGGTTTTTGTTGCCTGCCACTCAGATTCACCATTCCTTCATAAGGGATAGGTTCCCTGCCTCTCACCCCTAACCTTCCTGCTTTCTAAACACCTGAAGGGCCTTGGATGGCCTTTGCCAGGGGAATAGCTCAAGCTGTTTTTCAATAGCTTTTTTTTTTTTTTGGAATCCAAGGAGGAATCAATATTTCACCAAAGTGACTGGGTGGGTGGTGGGGGGAGCCTGAATACAAAATTCACTTGTTGATTGGGGTTCTGGGGTGGGAGCAAAGGATGAAAGCTTTGCAGGGAGTGTTTTCAAGCTCTTAAGAGCATGTTTTTCCATGAGCTGTTCTTAAGCATAAAACTGTTGTTAATAATAAGAGCACAGTAGGGTAATATAAATGATACAAAAGGCACTCTTTTATTGCAAAGCTGAACGGTTTGTGGTTTAGTAGATTTTTGTGATAGAAGAGACAAAAGAATAAAAGTTTTTCCTTCTCAAAAGCTACCATGCCTGGTAACATCTTTTGCTAATAAAAAGATCTCAGCCTCCACCCCCTCCTGACATATGTTCTTACCCAATTAAAGTCCTCCTGCAGATCTGTAGATCTATTGACAACTCGTTCCATGTCACTAAGCTTGGTTTGCTGCCCTGCTACAGAAATAACAATGCAGCACCTCTTAAATGGTCTTAGTGTTAATAAGTGGCAGAAGAGATGGAGTTTTGCAGGCTGCCAGACTGCTATCTGGGATATTCATTCAATCGTTTACCTTTCGCTTTGCTTTCCCTTCTATCTTTTTCGGTGTCAGCAGCAAGACTAACATACCAGCAGGGAAAGATTCAGTTCTCTTTTGTATGGTAGGAAATCAATGTTATTTTGTCGGTGGTGGATTTTTTTATTTTTTATTTTTTACTGATTTGCATTAGGTAGGTTGGAGGTGACAGGCTCTGAAATGTACAAGTTTGCCATGAAGGTACATAGAGAGATGCTGTTGTCTAACGTGTACGTGGAGAGGACAAGAAACTGGGGGAAAGAGTAACCAGTGTCCCTTAATCAGTCTGCAAAATCGTGATGGAAAGGAGGCAATGTTTTCCTGTACTAGGAGGCAAATTCTAACTCAAAGAGTGAAACCCTCTGAAAATAGGCCTGTAGATAAGCTATGCAAGCAGCACGGATGCCAACCATCATTTCTGCAGCCCACCAGCTGCTGCAGACTCTCTGTAAGTCTGTGTGCTCTGTTGAAAGTGAGGCAGTGTCCCCCCAGCAGCAATTCAGTCACCTGCTCATACAGGTAAGCATGTGCAATCCAAATAAACCTGATTGACCTTCCTTTTTTAGCAGGAGCAATAGGAGGAGAGGGTGTCACAAGTTCAAAGCTTTGAACAGAGGTTCTCCAGGCATATTTTCCTCCAGTGTTCACTTGGTGAAAATATCTGGGATGAAACTGTGAGGTTTTAAGGAGAGGAACATCCATGACTGTAATGCCGACAAGAGGGCTTTGTAGTCATTTCCCATCTCTTTCACAGACTGTGCAAAATGAGTTGGGTGGGTAATTGGCATGGTTTCAGAGAGGCACTGAGGCATGTAACTCTGCTGGATGAATGGCAAGGCCTTACACCACTTCTGGAGGAGCTGTGCAATGTTTTTTTATTCATATATAAAAGAGAAATGGTAACACTTAGGTGGTGGTGTTTGTTTGTCTGTTGTTTGTTTTTGTTTCTGTATTGCTGTTTTGATCTGCATGCCTCTTGTGGAAAGAGCTTTTTCCAAACACATTCAGAGCTCAGCACAAGGAGGCCCTGCCTTTTTGGCACCACAGTAGTTTTAGGCCTGGCACCACTACACGGCCAGAGGAGACAAAGCAGTCTGTAGTCTGCTCTGAGTTACGGGTGTCTACTACAGAACCCCTTCTCTCTGTGCTTGGCAGCTGGACTCAGTCCTGGTCACACATTTGATTTAATGGCCGGGGGTGGCTCATCAGTGGTTCTATAAAAATGCACGCACGAAGGAAATAGTTGTACCTGGGTGTATGGCTCTAGGCCCACTCACTCTGCAGCATGAGAAAATGCTTCGATTCATTGGTACCTTGGTCTTTGTTTCACCTCTGATTAAAAGCAAACCTTTGTCTCCTACACTGGTTACATTTGTTATCATTAGTTCATTGAGTAGTGCATGTACAGCTGGTTTTAGCCTCCATTTAATATGCAGTTTAAATACTGATGTGTGGAGTGCAGCAGGATAAATAAAGACGTACTTGAGCAAACGCACATTTAGCTATTTATTTTTCTACCAGCAGTTTTAGAGTTTTAGAGACTTTTTTTTTTTTTTTTTTTTTTTTTTTTTTTTTTTTTTTTTTTTTTTCCCAGTAAATCTAATCCGTTCAGTCAGCGGTCTCAAGAGTAAAAGCTTCTACCTCAGCTTGGTGTTGATGCTTGGTCGAGTCTTAAAGCTTCATGGTTTTTTGACACTGCACTGAGTCTGAAGCTTTGATGTCTGAGACTGCTGCCTGCACAGAGTAAATCATATTTTAAAGTTTATCACTAGGAAGAGTATGCTGTTTTTCAGAAATACACACATACATTCACACACAGCATCTTTCCACTTCTTTTTTGCTACCTAGAAGTTTCCTCAGGATTAAATGATTCTTCCACTTACTGCTCCCACACAGATGTTGCCATCTTTAATTCAAAGCTCACAGAGTTTATGGGCTTAGGTAGTTTATACTTGTGCTTAGCAGTGCCAATTGAAGTCCTAAAGAGAAATGAAAATGGTTTTCTCACTCTACTGCTGTAGCCACTGTACTTGGTCCATATTGCCATGCAAAATCTGTTTCTGAAACTCATAGCTCTATAGTGAAGGTCTGAGATAGTTCTTGTGCCTCAGCAGATATGGCTCAAGTGCCAGTGCAGGTTCACTCCTCTCTTTACAGTGTCAGGAAATAATAACAAGCTTCTTCCATGTAAACCAGTAGTGCCCCCAGAGATCATTGGTGGCTTCTGGTGCATAGCTACAAACACAACCAGCTTCTGATGGCCTCATGGGTGGCACAATCCCTGAGAAGCTCCTTTGGCTATGTACTCTCTGTTGCCTTCTGACTGGGCCTAGGGAAATGCATGAGCCACCTCAGTGAACCGTAGGTTGGCAACAGTCATGAAAATCCATGTCTGCCTTTCACAGGCCAATGGAGCACATCAGGGCATGGGATTAGCAGTATTAGCAGGGTCAGGATCTGAATTGTAGCTGTTCAGAGCTTTCCCAAGTGTACAGATGACTGCTGGCAGAAGAAAGCCATGTCTCCATGAGTGAAGCAGCCACTCTTCTGTTACAATCTTTTTCTTTTTTTTTCACAAATGCACCTTATATGAGAAGCATATAGTATAGCATGAACATACATGTATGTCTTTGTGTCAGAGGTAAACTTTTTAAGAAGCTAGCAGCACTTGTGATTGCCTTTGAATATCTTTTGTTTCCCATCCACGCAAGTGAGAGCACAGCAGAGCACAAAGAGATTGTACAAAAAACTAGTGCTGATTTTTTTCAGACAAAATTGTAAACCAAAGAGCAGCATCCTGCACAGTTCAGCACATCCGGCACTGAGGGCTAAATATGTTGTTATGTAGTTTGTTGTCTTTTGCAGAAACACTGGAGAGAAGGTGTCACCAGGGAAAGAGAATATGAAGGAAGAGGGAGTTTCTGGAGAGGGTGCAGTCGAGGCACAACTGTGCCATGCCCGAGTGTCCCTAGAAATGGGAGGCTGTGATGCTGAAGCACACAGCAGAACCGAGAGCAGAACTTTGTTCCCAGCACAAGTAAAACATCTTAGTGTAATAAAAAGTTCAATCTAATCCAACATCACCTGCAGTTATGAAGGATAATGCACAAAATCTGCTGTTCCAGGTGTTAATTGCAGCGTGGCATTTCAGACATACCTAAGAAATGTAATGCCTGTCAGTGGGAGTTATGCTCCTAAATCCCATAAGCACTTTAAAAACTCCTCACTGCTCCCCTCCGCTGTTACAGTTACTAATGCTAATGCCTCCTGAGCTCTTCTGCACCTACTGAGGAATATCTGGGAGTTCTCGGGGCAAGAAACAAAACAGAGGGCTTTTCTTCTTCTTTTAGCACAGCTCTTTCTTTATCAGAATACTTTAAAGTGCTGGGGTACTCTCTTCAGCACCTACCGTCTGCAGTTGTTACCTAGAGGAAAAAATACAAGTGTTCAAGCCTCTTCTCTCTTTGGAGTAGCTGCACAGAGCTGAGATGAGGAGTATATTGAAATACATTGGTAGCATATAAAAGCTCCTCTACCTACTCTATCATCTCAGCATTTTTCCTCCAGCTTCTATTTATCTTCTATGTACAGATTCCCTGAATGAAGAAAATTTGTCAAGAATTCATGTTTCAGGCTGTGGGGCCAGAAAGTAGCTGGGGACAAAGAAAGAAAGAAAGAAAGAAAGGGCAGGTAAAAATGTAATTAATTGTCTGTACACTCCTTTCTCTCAGCCAGCTATATAACTCTTTCCTATGGACGTGTAAATGCCTTGGTAGAAAGGTCAAGATTTTAGCACACTGGGCATGATTCAGACAATCTTTGCTCAATTCCTGCTATTGACTCTTTGTATGACCTGTGGTAGGTCCCTCATTTCTCTCTGTCTTAGATCTCTATCTATCTGTAAAATAAGGATAACTGTATTTCTAGTCTGTTTGGACTGTCAGCTCTTTAAGCCTCGTTGTTAGTTGTCGATGCTAATATCATCTGCAGCTATCAAAGCATAATGACGGGATTGCAAATATTTAAAAACGTACCTTAGCTTCAAAATCTGAAATTAGCTGAAATGTAACAGTTTATCTGATCTCAGCTTTACTTACTGTTGACAATTTATATTCTGTGTTTCAGTTAAAATCCATACTCTTAAGTAGTAAACCCTTCTGTAAAGACCGGGATGTTAGTGATAGTCTTCAGCCATCTTCAGGCCACTGAGGCCAGTGAGATACTTCCTAGGCAACAGGTTCACTTATAATGGCAGCTGTGAGCTGTAGGCACTCTTTAGAAATGTCGTGCTGGCCAGTGTTTACAACAAGGCACTGGACCGAAGAGATCACAGGCTGATCTGGCATTGAATTCCCTCTTGTCCTCAAAGGTACTATGAGAAAGTGTGACAGAAAGTGGTGTGCTATTTAAAATCACAGCAGCAACAGCCACAAAAGGTTTCAATGCCCCCCAAACTAGGTTCTTAATATCGATGGGATATTGATATCTTAACATTCTGTCAAGGTTACTTCATTAGCACCCCTGCTACGACGGATAGGGGCACCTGAGGAGATGTGGGTTTCAGCAGCAAAGGAGCTGGTCTAAGATGCATTCCCCCCAGCCAGCTCCCACCTACTGCCATGCAGTTCATCACCCCTCAGCTGTGTTGATACAACTGTTTATTATTAACAGCTATTTTCAGGCCATTCCTTTCAGGAATCCAGGTTACGGTTCAGCTCCACAAACACCCGTGATGACACAAGCGAGTCACATCGGGCAGGGTCAGGAGGGGAGGCGCAGGGCAAGCAGCTGCGGAGCGGGGACTTGTGAGGCTGGGTGTGCTGCTGAACCAGGACACGGAGCAATGACCCAGGTCTCACCGCATGCAGCCTGGTGTCGTCTTCTTAGCCACATGTGCATGAGTGTATGTGCTTCACTGCAAAGCAGAGTGCAGAACAAATTCCTAAGGCAATCCATGGTATAGTGTTCCTGGGGAGTACATCTGTGCTATCAAATTCAACTGTTCATCTTATGGTGTCCAGGAGTTGGAGGCACTGTTGGAAAACACAAGACGTCTGGACACATATAACACACTACAGCGGAGGAAGGAGTTGTACTCAGACCTGAGAAATCATAAACAGGGGAGTCAAATAGAAAGAGTACAGATTATTATATCAGCATATCAGCTAACTTTTCTTAAAAGTTTTTTTTCCTCTCATCTTATTTTTATATATATATATATATATATATTTGGCAAATGAATGGATATGATGGCACAATTCCCAGCTTGCAAGGCACGTAACCAGTAATTTTAACAGTGATCTTAATAAACATTGTTGAACCTTGTTAGGACCAAGTTAGCAAAACTGACTTCAATTTGCATACTTGTGCTGAAGCTTATGCTAGGAAGGATCACACATTTATCGTCTCCAGATGGTAGATGTTTTGATAGATGAAGACCCATCTTTTTGGGTCAGTTAGTTCTGTATTCATAGGTAAATTGGTTGTGATTTGGGGCTGACTTGACTCTGAATGAATGGCTGAATGATGGAACCTCAGTTTCCACTCAGGACAAGAAGGTGACGACTGAGAGCTATTGAGGCTGCATCTATTGATCAACAGATTGGCCAATGTCAGCAAGCACTTTTTTAATCAGAAAAAAGCCATACCTGGGGATACATGCTATGAAAATTACTGGCAGAGAGAGGAAGCAATTTCACAAGGAGAATATTGCTAAATTTAATCTTCCCAACAGAAATTGTAGAGATAAGCCCATTAGCAACCTTCTGTTTCTGCTTCCATTTGCATTATTTTTCTATTCCTTAGTTGCAAAGTTTAAGAAAACATTTCATCTCTTACAAATTATATAGTTTTATGACTGTTTGTCTATTTACTTCCATTAGTGAGGCTAGAAAGAATTTTCTGTCAGTTGTCATATCATTAAGGCTAGATTTCTAGGCCTGATTTGACTATTGTGAATAGCATCACTTCCAGATTCCGTTTGAAAATGATTAAATCCATGTCTTTCTTGTGGTGAAAAATTGGTGATCTTTCTGACAAACGATGTTCATAACTCCCAGTTGCATTCTTACAGGTGGAAGCTACAGCCTTAAAATGACAGAATCAAAGCCCAAGAGAAGGAAAAGGGAGAGGTATGAAAGAAGAGAGCAGAACAAGCCTGGATTCTCAGAAGTGGCTAATGATACCAGGAGCCTAGGAGAAGATCTGGCTTTCAACTAGCTTTGAATGTCTATTCTCTGAAGATTAGAAGCATTTAAGATGGCTAAAACCTGAGCCAAAATCATCTGCTCTCTGGAATTTGCTCACTGATTCTTCTCTCTTTGGACTGATGACTTATTTGTCCCACAGGTCCTTTATCAATGCATTTCCATAACATGCCTGTACTCCTTTCATCTCGCCTCATTTCCTGAGAGAGCTAAACTATTTGGAATTCTTTTCTTTTTCCAAATTGAGAGTTCAAAGGATGGATTTTTAATTAACTATTCCTGATGAGTGGTTTCATTAAATGAACAGAAGGGAAATTGTTCTAATAACCTTCTGTGTTGCAGAGTGGGATAGTAAATTCATGACCTATGAACAAAAGGGCAGACTCCCACTATATCGAGAACTTCCCAGAAATGTAATATGTTGTTTTCTGTGAATGATGCGGATAATTTGGGCATGCTGCCACACCTCTCCTTTACTGAAATCAAGATGAGGTCCACTAGAAAAGACTGTATCCTCTCTTGCTTACAGTGGGGATTGCCCCAGTCTGGTCACAATGGTCATTCGAATGAGGGCAATTTCTCCATGAAGATCATAGACATACAGACAAAGTATTGGTGCATCTCAAGAATCTGGGAGTCACTAAGAAAATATTTGTACAACAAAGTGTAGTATTTGCATTAGTTATGACTGTTTTGGGTTACCATATATGTTAGTTACAGACCATCCGGTACAGTCCCCACCAAGCTATCTCATGTATTCCTACCCTACACAGATCTGAACTGCACAGATAAACACAGAAGGACTTCTTGAAGTTGTAATGGCATCGACAAGGTCTTGACAAAATATATGTGAGTACACGAAGATTTTCAAATGATGATTAAGACAGAGTCATATTTTATCTACTGTACTTAAAAGGTAAGACTAGCCTAAAAAAGTCTGTGCTGTAAAAAGCTTGGAAGAAAGTACAGTACCTATTCACTGCGTTCACTGGGTTGTGCTCCAGAATGCCTGCACGCTTCTCTGAGAGTCAAACAATGAAGTTCAACAAGGCCAAGTGCAAGATCTTGCATATGGGCTGGGGCAATCCCAAGCACAAACACAGGTTGGGCAAAGAATGGATTGAGATCAGCACTAAGGAGAAGGACCTGGGGGTGTTGGTTGATGAGAAGCTCAACACAAAACAGCAGTGTGCACTTGCAGTGCAGAAAGCCAGCCGTACCCTGGGCTGCACCAAAAGCAGTGTGGCCAGCAGGGCAAGGGAGGGGATTGTCCCCTTCTGCTCTGCTCTCATGGGACCCCATCTGGAGCTCTGTGTTCAGCTCTGTGGCCCCCATCACAAGAAAGATATGGACATATTACAGCAAGTCCAGAGGAGGGCCACAAGGCCTCAGAGGGCTGTAGCACCTCTCCCATGCAGACAGGCTGAGGGAGTTGGGGTTGTTCAGCCTGGAGAAGAGAAGGCTTTGGGGAAGACTTACAGTGGCCTGCCAGTACCTTGAGGGGGCCTGCAGGAAAGCTGGGCAGGGACTCTTTGTCAGGGGGTGTAGTAATTTCTGCCCCAGTGAGAACTTGGGGTACATTGAGGTGGTTTTCTGCATAACCCTGAGGTGTGCTAGCACTTCATGTTAGAGACAGGAGCCTTTCTGCTCCACCCAGGGAGACTCCGAGCCTGCAAATGTGTCTGACAAGCCCTAGAGTTCAGAATGAAGGCATTGACTGAATTCAGTCATCTTCAGGATTAGGCAGTGCAGGGAGAAGATGTTCATCACTTTCTGATGGACTGGCTCTAACTTCAATCTAATCCCTATTTAGACTGTTTGTGCACTTATTTCCTCATCCATAAAATTGATTTAACAGCATTTTCCTGCCTCTCAAGACAGATGGATAAGCATACAAAGGTAGAGTTGTGCCTTAACACTAATGAGATTGTATGAATATTGTAAGTACCATTTAGATTTAAAAGCTATGAATCCTTTTCATTATTTTGCTGAAAATAACTGAATCACTAAGATCACTTTTGAGGGGGTATCCTGGAAGAAATCTTTATATTCTGTGGAGGAAATGGTGGTGTTAGAACCCATCAAATGTAAAGGTTACGTGCATAAATATACATGGGGCAGTCCAGTGCTTTCACCTTTGGGAACCCATTTGTTTTACTCTATTTTATTTTTATCCACAGCAAAAATTGAGTAGGGGCAACTGTACCAGGGAGAGAGATGGTATCTCAGCTCACTGTCTTTGCGCCCTGAACCCTGAATCTGATGGAACAAGCTTTTTAGTCCTTCCTTTCTAAGAGAAACAGGGTTCCAATGAGAGAATAAAAAATTCCCTGTTTCATACATAAGTTACTTATTCCAAATACAACAATTATTATGATGTGTACTTACATACTTTGACTAAGGGCTCTATAAACTGTTATTGTGAAATACATACTCTTGAGCAGAATATTGTTATTGTACAGAAGAAGGCACAAACACAAATTTGAACGGCATATATAAGAGCAGGCTGTACCTGCTAGCCTAGAAGTGCTGAGCAGCTATTCCTCTCATGCCTGCTTTGCCTTTTGCCCCTTTTTCATGTGCATATCCCTTCCTACACTTGTGCCCATTACTGATGCAATAAAATGTTAATTTGTGGTAGGAGCAGGAAATGTTAACTCTAAGCAAGAAAGGAAAATCATGATATAAAATGACTTGAACTTTAAATTGCTACTTGGGGCTTCAGTCCAATGGACTTTATTGCTTATAATTTGAAATAGAACAAAAACTCTTTTTTTCTTGGTTTTCTTTCCCAGGTGTTTGAAGCATAATCTTTTGAAGCATCCTCTGCTGTCTATTACAAAATCAGCCGCAGAGCAGAAACATGTAAGAAAGATGTATGAGGCAAAATGAATAGAGATTGTCATTCTTTCTGGTTTGTCACTTCCTATGGGCTTTCAGAGATTCCCTCGCAGCCATACTGATCGCATGTGATTATAGTGTGTATATTTATGACTGTATGCTTAGTACCAATTTCCAGGCTGAAGACTATGGTTTTGTTGTGTATTATTTATAAAGTTCCTGCTAAGCCTAATGCTTGCTTCATGAGAAATCGCTGGTGAATATTTGAACTGAACATGTCTCATTCCCTTTAACAGCCCACTGTATCAGCTTACTCCCCAAAATAACGCTGAGCCATGACCACTTCACACCAAGGTAAATTTTAACTCTTCCATTACTTTAACAGAAGCTCGACCTTCCTTGTTGACTAACACCTTCCTAACCCACTGTACTGAGTATGCCACCTGCTAAGAGGGTCAGGGTTTCTTGCACAGAGCTGAAAGTTATTTCTTCACTGGCATTTTGCTCTGGAACCTTTGGACTATTCTGTTTTCCAAGTCAGCAATTGGATCATATTTATTTAGGTCTGGCTGTTCAAACATATTGATTTGTAGCCTGTTATTGTTTTCTGTCTTGTATTTATGTTGCTCTAATGGACTGAAAGTGTTTCAAAACTGAAGGAGATTAAAATAAAGAGCTTTTTCTCTGAACAAGCATAGGGAATATCATCTACTTGAAATCTATTTTAAAAAGTGAATTTACAACATATATACTGTTATTTTAAACTTACAGATAGTCTACCATCCACTAGTTGAGTACAAGCCAACAAAAAGAATAGACAGAAGCTGGCTTACAGAGAGGAAACAGTGGGTTTGGCAATACAAACACTCATCAAAAGTGAGGAATGAGTTTTTAAACAAGCTCTGACTTCGCCTTAGCATCACTTGCTTGGTCAAGCAATCTAACCCCTAGCTAGACGTGACCATATGGCCAGTGACTACTTTCTGTTAAAGGACTATCATATTTATGATCTCCTTTTACATACAGATGAAAAGCAGTCCTGTCATCTGTCCACTGGCTCAGAGAGGTGTTTGTGCTACTTCTTTCAAAGGCATGTGTGCCTAGACCTCCCTCACCATTAATACATTGAGTTTCCAAGCCCAATTTTAGTGTTTTGAACCCCCTACTCATCCTCTGCCAATCCTGAGAAATGAATTGAGCCTGCATTTTCCCTAGATAGTAGGGGCTAGGCATATTCAGAGCATGGCTACACAAACATGACTTTAGTCATGCACTTCACCTACTGAGCAAGGAACACACTCTGTTGTGGTAGCAGCACCAGTTGCACTTACTGAGAAGTTTTACTGCCCTTAATGAACGAAGGAAAGGTGCTGATGATCCAATCACCCCCTCATTCTTTAGATGGTTTAATCTTTATACAACAAATTTGATTATAGGAATTACCATATGTTTAAATTAACTGAATGTCCCTCTATGCGTGGCTGGGCTTTCCTGGTAATCCTATACAGTGCGTGTATCTAAGGCACTGTTCAGTTTCTCCTTGCAAATCCCCACAAAGCAATTACTGGCCTTTCTACATATTAAGAAATTGTCAATTTCAGGTGCAATTAAAGTAAAATTGCTTTCAGTAGATACTTGGCTATGATGACTTTTGCTGGTCATAATTCTCCCCACACTTTGTTGTTTCTTCAAATAAAAATTATATTTCTCTTGTGCCCTGGAATCTCAAGCTCATTTTTGACCCAAAGTATCCTCAGAGAGTTATAAAACTTAGATGATATAACTGCACATTACCTAGTAATGAACATTGTGAGAATCAAGCCAGGAAGATGAAGACAAGAGATGTGAATTAATGTTTTAATAATCTCCCTTAGATTAGTACAAGTCACACAGGCAGGGATCCCAGTCGCTGCCGGTGAGTGATACAGCTCCTCCAGTAAGGAAGGATAGTGCTTTATAACTCTCCAAGGACATGGTACTCTAACGTCTGCAAGGACAGATGGTCACTCAGCTACCCATAAAGTTATGACCTTGTCCCAGCAGTGTGGTGCAACAGAGTACTTTGGACTGAACTGCTATTTACGGTGCCACAGCTTTTGCTGAAGACATTAGAAGCTGGTTAGTTTATTTTTTACGTCTATTCAACCCTGTGCTATTCTAGACATTCTTTTCTACTGAGCCAGGGCATTTGCCATTTTGATAATGGAAAGCAAAGACTATAGCATTGTTCAGCTTCTGATAGATGAACTCTAGATTTGAATTGAAATGCAACTGTGAATCATGCCTCTTGATTCTAGGGTGGTATGACAGAATACTTGTAGAAAAATCTGAGTGCACCATGCTGGTATTATCTGTCTCCAGTGCAGAAGTCAGCCAGTGTGAGACATTTTGCACAGCCACATAATGCTAACCTTCCCACATGCACATGTGCACTTAGCTGAGATCAGCTGTGACTGCTCCATGGCTGAACTAACAAGAATAGTGTCTCATTCTTCCATCTGAGAATACAAAGAATCTTCAAAGTCAGTGCAAAGACTGTGCTGACATCTCAAACTGGCAACTTTGAATGCTACTGAAAGATATATTAGAGAAATGGGTTTACCCACCAGAGACCAAAAGGCTGTCCTCTGGCACTGTGCAAGCTGTAGGACTTTCCTGCATTCTTCTTTGAACACAGCTTTTCTCTGGGAAAAACACCTTGTCTGGATTTAAAGATTATGTTCAGTGGCGTAGAACACAGTACAAATCTTTTTTTTACTTGTCCCTATGTTTACTTCCCTTCTCTGCTAAAACTGTGACACTTTTCTATTCTGAATTGGTCTCGATTTAATGCCTATCCATCCAGCCTTGTTAAAGCTTTGTTTATCAGATGGAGAACTTTCTATTTTTTAATTTATCTTCCTTGTTCAGTACTTACAACCAGTGTTCAAGACAATACATGGAATTTTGGGGGTGAGATTGCACTGTTAGACATTGCCTGTTAGTCATGCTTTTCACGGAATCTTAGAATCATGCTTATGGCTCTTCTCAGAACCATCCCCAATTTTTAAGCACCGCTTTGACGAGATTTATTGAAAATGGGCAGTACTGCTCTGGAGATCTTTCAAAAAAGGGCAGACAACTTCCATTCCATACATGGGGGAACCAGTATAGCAACAAACTCTGAAAGAATTTATCTTACTTTTTATAAGGACTCAATTACTGTGAGATGAGAGGAATATCACTGAAATAGCGCTCAGTGAAGCTCGTGTGTTTCTGTTGACTTTATTCCTCCATTTGGGTGGTCCAGGAAATTAGGCATCAGTGCAAAAGGCAGTACATCTGTAGTGGCTTTATCAGATATACCCGTCTTCTCAACAAATTTCCCTGATGTCAGTAAACCAGGAAATTGGGAGTGGGGGGCAGTTAGCTGAGAAACTGTTATCTCTGCAACATCGTTTGTTTTCTTTAGTACACCCTTCTGATATATTCAGTGTTCAGCGCTACCTTCCAGTTAGTCAGCCACTGATAGCCCAGCTCCTGGTTGACGAGTGTTTAAAAAAGTCAGCTAACCAATAAAAACCTCATCCAAGCTCCAAATGAGCATCTGGCATTGGTTGTTTAGATGTGCCTCTGAGTAATGACAAGCTACAGGAAAGCCAAGCCGGTATTCAGACATTACTTTTTGGCAATGGGACTTGCTGTGTTATTTCTCTTCTGTATTAGCTGAAAAGGTCTGGCTTTTGCTTTTTAACCTTGTTGTTTCAATGCCAGAGCGGTAGACTTATAACACAAGTAAAAACAATAGCTCTTAAAAGATGTGATATTTTCTTTCATCTCTTCTTTAGTAAGCAGCCTTGGTAGTGCCATTTCATATAAAGAACTACAAAAGTCACAAGGTTCAGAAATAGAATAATTCCAGAAATGACAAAAAAAAAAAAAAAAAAGACCTGCTTTGTCTTTTTATTGACTATAAATGCAGTGAAAAAAGCCATTCCACATCCTCAGCCATAACTAGTTAATTATTTTCTGTTGTTTTTTTGTAGATGTTTTTGACCAACATTAAGCAAAATGTACATTGTGGAACAAACCATCCATACAGGATATGCCATAATTACTGTTTAGCAATTTCACACTAGCAAAAATTTATTAAAACTTCACGACTCATTAATAGTAAGTGATCATAATCACTTAATAGAAAAGGAAACTGAGCTAATGATAGAAGTGCTGATTAATGTTTTTGACCTTAAGACATGAAGTCAAGTGAAATTAATGTCACTGGGTGTTAAAAGTTGTTTTCAAGTATACATGGTCTGTAATCACACAAGAAACCCCCTGACTACACAATTTTTATGTTCCTCAGCAGAAAAATATTCTATATTGAGTGGCATTTTTAATATTCTCACTGCTACATTTCAAGTAAGCACAAGATTGTCACATTTATTATCAAAACTAGTAAAAGATATGTAATCTAAATATGTACGCTCTCTTCAGAAGGAAATCTCACAGCAGTACTTAATGTGCTAGCAACAAGGACCATTACATGCAGCTATTTATCTCTTTTTTGGTATACAGATTTCCTTTTATGAGATCAGGCTAAAATATTATTCAAGAGTCCAAGACAGTACAGCCAGCTCCCTAATCAGATGTCAGATATTTGGGCATCACCAAACCTGACAGGACAACTGCTTCTGTGGTCAGCTGCGTGCCTGGAAAGCATCTTCCTCAGCCTAACATCTGGCTGCTTCTGGTGCCCACGGGGGCTGTAGCAAGTGGTGGCATTTGAGGAGCCTTGTAAGCAACAAGGTTGGTCAGATCCACGTGGCAGTATGACATCTGTGCAGACATCAAAGTCACGATGTCTGAGGCAACACGTGTACCAAGCTGTAAGTGAAGCCTCCTGCTTCAGGAACAAACATTTATTTACATGTGCTTCATTCTTTTTGTGATATCAGATGCTTCTTTAAACCAGAGTCACCATGCTAAGGCAATTATTCTACAGTGCCATGTACTAAATTTAAGGAGGAAAAAGGTTCTGTAGCCTCTCACAAATTGGTCTAATCCCATCCCACTGCTGAGGTTGAAGGGAGATACTTTAGCCCTGTGTCAAGAAGACAAACATTTTCTAAATGCTAACCCAAGTTGATAGCACTCCAAAACTATATTTTAATAATATTCCTTAGATTATTGCAGGTATGATTCCCATGATGGGAAGAGCAGGAAATAAAGTTTCTCACAAGTTCAAGCAGATTCCTGGCTGAGCGTTAGAGGGCTTTAAGTTCATTTAACATAAATCAAAGTCACCTAGGGAAGGACAATGCCTTTCTAATAATGTCACTCAATACTTAGCCTACCTACACTTGTATTAATAACAAAGCCCTCGGGTAGTGAGCTATGTACAGCCATTGATCTGCTGAAAGCTCAGCACTATGGTATTGACAAATATTGTTTTGCAGACAAATACAAGCTAAACTGTATTTTTAGCCACTGGAATCTGACCTCTGACAAACAGGCAAATATCACTGGTCAGCCAGGTTAATACTGCATTTAAAGCCTTTCCAGTTCAGAAGGAAGCTAGCAGTTATTTGGTGAATGTAGCTTTATTTTTATGCTTGTGTATCTGTGTGTGTGGGGGGGTTCTTTGTGACACACTTAGCCAACTGCCGCTCTTTAAGATGTTTTCATTAATGTCTCCTTTGAAATCAGGAGGTATGTGGCACTCTTGCAAACCCAGAGGTAAATACCATCTGTTTAGCTAACCTCACTGACAGTGTTTGTGGGATATTGTCCTACGTTTCTGAACATATATACAATAGTAATTCAGAAGCCTGAATGCCAGGTCCTTCCAAAACAATTGACTACCAGTCTTTATTTTGTAATGCCACAAAAAACTGTTTTCTGTGGTTTTGTGTGTGTGTTATGTGTTTTTTGTTAACTACTCTGTGAATTATGCTTCCTACCTCAGAGCAACATATTCACTAGCATCACCTTTGAAAAACCAAGTAAGAAAACAACAAGAAGAAAAATAAAACCTTCTGCAGAATTACACTGAAGCAATGTTTCCCGGTTCCTATTTTGGCTTGTTCCTGGCTGTTGCTGTGCAGCTTTATATAATTAATACAGTTTAAAAATTTGGTGATGCAGAATCAGGGGGTGTAATCTGTATTCAAGTCCAAAAAAGACATGCATATCACCAAAATAATTGGGTTTTATTGTTACCAAAAATTGTTTCGGGAAATGATACTCCTGTCTCTGAATGTAAAACAGAATCCAGCATGAGACAGACAATAACCCAGACGGGTTTTGCTGCCAACACACAGAATCTGCACAAGTGTAAGGGCTGGCCGATTGCTTAGGTAGAGTGGTTTGGAGAGCGGCAGGAGCACGCTTGGAAAGTGATGGCTCAAGGATAAATGGTTAGGACCACCTTTTAAAATACATGTCCTAGCCAGCTGAGACCATCCACATGTTTAATGGTACACTGGAACTGCACCTCTAGGAAAGCTAATGGCAAGCTGGCCAGTTTCCTCTCTCTTTGTGTCTATCACACACTCACTTTGATGATGTCAACCTGCTTTATTCAGCTGCTTACCAAGGGGGTCATTCAAAACGCTCTGTGTAACTCAGCCTGTTTAACTGAACTGATTCTATAAATGCCAGTAAAAGCAGATAATGCTACTTACCTGGCCATCACTAGACAACAGCGTGACGTTACAAACATCCCTACCAAAAATCAGCCAAACTTCTGCATGTGATGGGCACTGCTTGTTTAACACCTATCATCCAGGCCAGTGGGGAGGGAATGCCAATTTTATCATGAGGACACTGGTCCTCTCTGTCACACCTGATGCTAGGAGCCATCGTTATTTAATGACAGCGTAATATACACACATGGAAGAAGGGCAGTGTGGCACACTGCCTTCTATTTGTGCACCGTCTAGGCAGGCCCGTGGCACTAACTTACCTAAACCCACAGGGAAATTACCAGAGGGAGGCTGTGTGTGAATAGTAATAATTAAAACAAAAATAAATCAGCCAACCAAAACCTAGAAATAAAACCCACAGACCACTCACACAAAGGAACCCATCTGGTCATGTACCAGATGCTGCTTGGTGGTATTGAATCCAGCTGGGGTCAGCAGTCCCCGGGGAGGCTGCTGCTCAGCGAGCACATCTCGGAGCTGTACCTCCCAGAGGGAGACCTCACTTCTGTCCCTCCCTCCTTGTTCTCTTCCTTCACAGAATGACAGCACAGAGTAAGAGGGAAAGCAGGGGGAGCCTAATGCCACAACCATCCGAGCTGCAAGCAGTGCCAGGACAGCTAACATCTCCCCCGCTTGCTTCACCCCATGCAGCTTCACCCCATCCACAGCTGCCCAAACATGATGGTGAACATGGACAGCAATCTGCTGTGCGAGCTAGGAAAGCATTTTCAGCCTTTGAGACTTGCCTCCCCTCCCAGCACACTCTACATTCCCTAAAATATCCCCCTCCCAGACTCTTTTGTCTTTGAAGCCCTTGCAGCCCTTTTGCTCCCATGTGTGACAACAGGAGCCAGCCCTTAGCTTCTGGCCTGACAGGGTGGAAGGGCTGGGCGGGCGTGGAGGCGTGCTTGCGTGCCAGAGAGCGAGCAAGTATGAATAGGGCCAGCTGGCCACTCTCGTGCCCCATCATTTCCATCTGATATTCCCTGCTCATTGTCATTTTGCAGGCCACATTCACTAGCACAAAAAGACTAGGGAGCAAGCAAATGCACAGATACTTAAAGGGAAAAGCTTTATTTCTTATTTTCTTAGATCATAGTGGACTGTAAAACAACAGGGAACAATGAGCTCAACCTTTAATAAGCTTGTTTTCTTTCCTTTTTTTTTTTTTTTTTTTTTTTTTTGCCAGTCAAGCTTCCTTTCTTTTGTTTAATTCAAAACAGAACAAACAACCAGGAAATTTTTCTCACAAAAACATGCTTTTTTAATAAAAAAGAGAATAATGTTTATTGAGAGGGATTGTTTTCTGGATATGTACAATAGTAATGCAGGAGAATTATGCTAACAGAAAATGCCAAACATCATGACTTGACTTCTGAAGTATGAACGGTCCAAAAAGCAATGTCCTTAGAGCAACGTCTAAGTCAACAGGAACAAGTGAACAGTGTTATTATTTTTATTTTTTTTACAACAAATTACCAGCCATTATGACTGAAGACCTGACACATAATAACCTGCAGTGAGATGTACAGAAATCCATAAGACAACATAGAATTTACACAAGAAGGTAACTATTTGTGTAATAATTTCCTCCAGAAAATGGAAGCATGTTCTAGGCAGATAATTTGGGAAAAAAAATACAGAAAAAGAAAAAAAAAAGGAAAAAAAGAAACAAACAAAAAATGCTAACATTGGATATCCTCAGTTCACAGTGAATGCCAGTCTTCCTGGGTCCAAACGCTACCAGTTTCCCCTACCTGCATCCTTTCTGCCTACCCACAATTAATCCCTTTATTACCCAAAATTACTTATACCCGAACCTTCCTGTGCTATTTCCTCTTCGCTGCAGCTCTTGTCTACATGCACTTTACACAAAAGAAATACAAACTTAGACATATCCTCAAGTGAAAGAAACATACACCTTCCCGGCATGAACAGCATTAATCACAGCTAATCATTTCAGCACTAAGTAATGCCACACAAAACATCATACAAACCCTGTTAATCAAACTCAGTAGCAATAACTCTGGGGGAGGGGAGAAGATGGAGATTAATAATTGCCACCGGTTAAATCTCCTGTGTTGCAGTGCTTTGAAGTGATTTCTTCCACTGCCTAACTTCACGACTTATTTATATTTTCTTACCCAGAAACAGTGAAAGGTATCGGTAAGTGTTAAGAGGTTGGTTTTATCCCTCACTTCTGCTGTGACCTTCCCAGGGAGGACGCAATGTAAAATTCAAGACCATATTTTCCTTCAATTGTTACTCCTATTTTCTTGATAAACTCAGCTCAGCCTGGGTTGTGCACTCCCAACTGCCAGACGCAATCCACTGTGGGGCTCTGTTCCACCTCTATCAATCTTTACAAACAGCCTTCTCAAATCAACTTCACCCAAGGGTTAACGTGCCTGTCCCAACCCAAAGCATGCAGTCATTAACAGTGACCCTGCTTGAGGTGTGGGAAGGCGATGCTGTGCTCCCATCAGCTGTGTTTTCGATAGCATACTCCTGTGAGAATCACCTCAGCTCTTAAAAGGGGAATAGTTTCCATGGGCCAAATCACAATGTCAACAAAAACACAAACTATGATTTGTCTACCTGCCTTCTACCCACCAGGACATATATTTCTATTTCTCAGCAGCGTGTTCCCTGCAGTATCTCCTAAAATGAACAGTGGCTCCAGTAATTTCTGCATCTTCAGGCTTTCTCCTGTTTTTGACAAATGTTACCTTATTTCATATATATCCTTTTCCATAAGCATTATTGGGAGAGGACCATGATGTTTAATTTTATTTTGAAAATTATGCCATAGTTTCAGCAGATTTGCTGGCTTCTGTGCTGGAAGGAGTTTATGTCTCCCTGAGGTCCAGTAAATCTATGAGGTTCAGCTTTTGTACCTTTTAAACTTCCTACCTAAAGACAAATGCAGTGGTCAAAATCAACTTCTTACTCTGTGTGGACCAGCTAAAGAGCTGGAGCTAATGAATGGATTTAGAAGAGGAAGCGGGGCTGGGGATGTATTTCACACATCAATACATCAATATAAGGTATAATATTTTTGCACTTAGAACTGCATGTCCTCTCCTACTGTCAAAGGAGTGTCCAGCAGAAGGAGCCATGAGGAACTCTGCATCTTGGTGCCAACACTAGTGAACTGCTTGACATGAGCCAGCCGACATGGGGAGCAGCACACTGCCACGACACCATGTAACACGACGTATGTTTGTTTACTCATACCATCAATTCTTGGAATGAGTGGCTTGAGGAAGCCTGAAAACAAGCATGGCCTCATTTACTGGAAGGCAATTCCCCCAAACTGCTGTTCAGTTTCATAAGCACTGAAGGTGCTGAACAAGGGCTAGTTGATGCTTTGTAGGATAGAAGTCCACAAGGAACAAAGCCAACTGTAGTATTTTAACAGGAGAAATTTGACGAAAATTGCTTTACATATACAACTTCTAGAAAATTATCCTTCTGAGAGATTAAAAAGTAGTGCAAAAGAATTAGTGTGTGTTGGAATTGCTAAGAGCAGGGGAAAATTGGGTTAGAGGAACCAACCCTTGCTGAAGTGAGATCAGGTTTGGCTGCTGTAATCTAGGCAGCAATTGCCTCTTTGCATGACAGAGCAAAGGTAAAACAGCAGAAACTGCAGCTGCTCTGGTCAAATGTGTTCAGAGAACTTCAGTGATTAGTCTAGATGGCACCAAATTATAATACCACAGTGCATATTGATAAGAAATGCTATGGAGAAATTGTTTGATTCTGTGCTCTTTTAAACTTCAGATAATCTGCAGGCTACATCTTGAATTTCTTGCTCCGTCTTTTATGAATGCTAAAAGAGACAGCTTTTGAGTAGGAGCTACGGGATTTAGCTTCTGATTATTGACCTGACCGCATCTAATATACCTATTAAGTATAACCATCCCCTGAAGGCAAACATACCCAGATGAAGAAAACATGGAACAAAGGTATATGAAAGTGGAGACAATATTGAATTAAAAAATGGGAATTCATCACCCTCCCTGATTTTTTATCTTCAAATGGACACGTTTAAATTTCACAAGGAAACTTCTTATTTTTGAAAAAAAAATACTATTTTGTGACACTATCTATTTGACTGAAATTCCAAGCAGAAAATACATTAAAAATATTTAAATACTTCTGAGAGATTGTGAAAGTTTAAAACTTTTTAAGCCTTATTCAGTATCAAACTAAATTTTAAATTCCATCTGGGGAACAGAAACTTCATGTTTTAGCTTGTACCAGTCAAACTAGCGCTAAACAGATAAAATAGGAACTTGCAATACCCTCCCCCCAAAAACATAGTTCAGCAGAGACATATTCCTGACCACAGTTTGTTTGTTTTTTTTCCCAGAACAGGAGGCTGTAATTATAAAACAAACAAACAAACAAAACCATCGAGGAAAAAAAAAATCTTTTATGAGAAAGTCGATGACTGTAGAATATGGAAAAAATGACCTTCCAAACTGAAAGGAGAAGCTGAAAGAGCCATTAATTGAAATGTCATATGAAGAATGGAGCTGGTAAGAAAAAGCAAATATTTAAAGATGAGAAATATTTAACAAGTCACTGGATTAATTTCTCTGCCAAGTTCATCAGAATCAACTATACTTCTATTTGATGTCATGGACATCAGGTAGAACCTGAATAGCCTTACTGGTATAAAACAGCCTTGGGGGGCCTCTTTAGCTCAGATGAATTTATCCAGAACAGATTTAATGCAGAAGTTCTGTCAGTGAATGTGTGTTTTTCAATGAGGTAGATCCACATCGTTGTTGAAGACAAACAATTGCATTTTATGAAAGAAAGTTATAATTGCTGTACAAATATCTGCTCATTCTTCCATCTTTTACAGCTTGATCTGATGGAGTTTCTTGTCCTAACAGAATCCAGCTCTTCTATTTCAACAAATCCCAGTGCTAAGTATGAGACACTCATGTCACTTGACATACCCAATTTTATGTCCCTTCAGTGAGCTCTTCTGAGTTTTGGTCTTCTTCACTGGTTTCTCACCATCTCCCTTCCATAGAAATATCATCGTGATTAAGCCAAAAAAAAAAAAATTAGGATCATATTGAGATTTCAAGGTGATTCCTTCTCTGTTTTCTTTGTTTCCAGCCTAATTACATAGGCTTAGCAAGTAGTTTACATTTTCATGTTTTCAAACTACCAACAAACTGTAGCATTCCTCAAATTAAAACAGCCTCATTTTTAAAAGTTTGGGTCTTACGGGGATATAACTTCATTAAAAGAAAATGGGCTGGAAATAGGTCTCCAGACAGAGCTACAAATGCTTTAAAATAATTAAGAATTCTTGTTCCTCCCAGTTCTTCCTAATGACGCAGTAGGAATGAAAGAGTTCAATGGGAAGTGGCAGTGCCCCAGTGGCAATGGATAGATGGTTCCTGCAGACTGCTCAGCACCTCTCTCCCCATTCCCCTGAAGACAGCGAGGATAATGACTGACAAGTTGGTGAAACAAGGTCTGTGCTCCTTGTTCCTCACCATACCACCACACAGACACGGGTGCAGGACCACTGCACAGTGGTGGATGTCACTGTCTGCACTGGTCCCCCCACCCTTAATTATGATTATTTCCACTGAAAGGCTCATCTTCGTTGCCTCTTTCATTGAACTAGTTTGTGGAATTAATACCTATGTTAAATACCTTAGAACATTAGCCATATATTTCAGTTCAGAATTATTTTTGTCTTTCTGTGTACTACTTTTAAGGAGGAACATAAGACACGATAATCAGATTATTTAACATGGCAGTGTATACACACTACTAGGAAATAATACTAATGACAATGTCTGTTCTATTATGTTCAATGAAAAAGATGATTTGTAAATGTTTATGGTAGTCCATGATTTAATTTAACTATAACTGAATTGGTTAAATTCACAATTTAAACTGTAGGTCATCTGTATGTACATCCTGTATTTGGACAGTTCCTATATTATTGGTATATTGATAAAATCAATGTGTTAAAATACTACATAATGGCCAGTTCGTTGGCTGAGCACTCAACACATGGCATTTTAGCAGTCAGAAAGGGAAAAAGTGAAACAATTTGCATACTTCAGTTCTGTAGCAAATGACTGCACTGACAAGGTCACCATGCCAAATTGACATCATCCACACCACATCCAATTTCTAAAAATCTTCCAATATTTGCATGGTGATGCCTGTAAAACCTCATTAAGTGTCAGACTCTTAGGGTTTTTTCCCTCTTGCCTGTTTAATAAGCAATTTATTTTTTTAATTAAGAATTCGGTATGCTTTTAATTTATACAGGAAAGAAAGCCTGAGTGCTCTGTGTTGTTTGTGGTAACATGGCTAGCTGTATAAAATGGCATTTCTTCCTCTACTATATCCATAATTGCATTTCCAAAGGTAACCCTCATTGAATCAGATAACTAGCAATTTCTTTTGTAATCAGAAGCTAATTAGGTTGTTGTTTACAGTACAAGTGATCAACAGCTTTTATTCTGGATCACACAGTGTCAAAGCTCTAATAATTTGTATTAAATGTAATAGAGATACCGTAATCAAACCAAATGTATAAAATCTTCAAAAAGGTATGCGCTATACTGGGAGGTTATTAAAATTCCTGATACTGCTTAAAATGTTTAATGTGCTGAATACAAATGATATTTTAAAGAAAGCTTTGTGGATCAAAGATGGATTTAATAATTGTAATGTTTATGAATTTGTTTTGAAAATATTTTAATTGGATAATGTCAGATTTTTGAATTATAACACTATGCTCATTACCATTTCAATAGGTTATACTATCAGTTCCTTTTGACATAAAATAATTTGATTTATTTTTTTAAAATCATGAATCTCATAATCTTTTTTCTGTTGTCACTAGTTTTCAATAATTTGATTAGCTTCCACAAGAAGAGCAACAGGAACCACATGGGCTTTGCTGGTAATGATATGCTATATATTCTTCAAAAGCATCTCTGATGCCTTTGAAAGTAATTTGCAGTTTCTTATCAGCACAGAATTAAAAAGTAATATTGTCTAATTTGTTATGTTCAGTGGCACATGGCATCCTAGAATTCTATCACATACACAGTGCTTTGAAACCTATATTATGTGACCATAATCAAGAGTACATAAGTGAATTTTAGAATTTCTGAAAGTGTTTATTATTAGCTAAGAAAAAGCTCAAAAGATGAACTTGTCAATAGGTTTAATAATCTCATAGTAAGATGTGTACTTTGCATACTCTCAAACTTCATTGCAGTTTATAAAACAGTAATTTGTACCTTATAGTTGTATTGCAAATAACTGATCCAGACATTTCAAAGCAGGCCTGTGCATAATTGTGTGAGTCTCAATGTAAATATGAAAATTCAACATGATGAACTCTTTGCTTGGTCACGTTATCTCCTACTTCCAGGAAAAACAAAATCTGATTACTGTTGATCATTTAGACATAACTGCCTGTAACAGTCACCAAGCCATCACAGTAAGGTATAAGGACAGCCGTAAGGAGAAATGTTGCCTATTTGATGACACTTAAAGCTTTAAAGAATCCCTAAATACCACAGAAAACCATCAGCCAGCAGTGGTTGTCAACGTCACTGAATGAAAACCAAAGTGTTCAAATCTTGCATACCGGCAATATTGGCATCCAAACCATTACAATGTTTAAGGAATAGGTCTTGCAAACAGTTCATCATGCCAGCAATCCCATGGGCTGCAGTAAGAACTACTATGATGAGAAAAGCCTGTCACATGGGTGAGCGTGCATGATGCTGCCTTGTAATTGGATCAACCATCCTTCCGTGTTGGTTTTAGCCATCTCAGAGATGAAACTCAGTTATCGTACCACTGCATCTTTTCCCTCTACAATGTTGTGATAAGAGAAGTAAGGCATGAAGTTCCTGTAACTTTCTGAGCTGACACTATCAGCTATGTATAAACAGATAGTGCTGTTTTAGTAGAGCAAATAAATTGTGTATCTTTTTTTATTAAGAAAAATATAATAACTGGACTATAGTATCACAACAGAAGCAGAGAAGACCAGCAGCTGTATAGCTGAACTCCTGTAGCAAAACTTGTTTCTACTGCTCATCCATGAATTTAAAGAAATATATGTTTATGAAGCTTTCACAATGGCTGCTTCTTGTTAATTTATAGAATCTTCACCCTTGTTAAGGCTAGATGATTATAATTAAAAGATAAATGTACTGTTAGAAAGTTCTATGCCACACTCTATTTTTATGAGAATTTAACTGAAAGACATACATTATACCTGTATGTGAATTATAATGGCTTCTCAGCAGGGAATGCAGAATCACTTACAGTACATAAACATTTAAAGAGGAAAATGCTAATACACTGAAAGAGTTAAACATCAGTAGCAATTTATCAAATGAGGAAGTTTCATAAAGTCCACTCTCTGGGAGAACATTCACCGTTAGACAAAAGCCTGGCATCCTTGATAGTCTGAAGTTCAATCAATTTGAAAACCAAAACTATTCAATGAGATAAATAGGATCTTAAGAAAAACTGCCATCCTCCTTCTTGGGTAAAGGCTAGAATTAACATAATTATTAAAATAATCCAACCAGCTTGCTTTACAGGCAAATTTACACACTGTCTCTTTAAAACACTGCATGCCCAAAAGCCTTTTGGGTTTGGAATGTAGCACTGCACCAAGTATTTCACAAAGCCTCTAAATATCACAAGAAGCTTTTTTAGAGAGAAAAAAAAATTTCCAGCTGACTGAAACTGTTCTAGCAGGAGTGCCTCAGCTTAGCCCCCAGACCTGGAATTCCAGATAAACAACAGAGGACAGGAAACAGATTTTTTTTTTTTTTTTTACACGTCCTTTTGTAATGCAGCTACAAGACGACTGATGAGCTTAGGAACAAACAGAGTGAGAGTGCAATTGTCATCAGAATGAGAGATGTGCTTGCGTAGAAGCTTGTAGGAAGAGCAAATGAATTCTCTGAAGATATGTGACTGGTGGAGACTCCTGCTGTGTTGTCTTTCCCAATAGCATTCTGCAAAACACAACACTTTCCTTGGTCACCATTACACATTTCCATTGCAAAATATTCAAATCTATGTCATGAAATTCATCAGTTCATGTCCCACCCTCCACAGTTACCTATATATCACAGCACAGATTGAAATATCTAAAAAGCATAAAAACAAAAGTGAAATGACAACATTTTAAAGTTAAAGGATAAAAATATCATTTATGTATAGCACCAGCACAGCATGACTCAAAAAAAAAAAAAAAAAAAAAAAAGGAATAACGTAGTAAAAAAAAAAGTGGTTCCATGTGTAAAACTTGCCCTTGTTAAACATGGCCGTTTGCTTTAGCCATCTGTGTTTACGCCAGTTTACTAAAAAAATAAAATAAAATAAATAATAATAATTTAAAAAAAAACACACACAAAAATGCAGGACCCCCAGTGAAACTGCAAGTTCTGCACAGTCAACAGAACAACTTTGATAACAAGTTACTCCTGGAGGCCAATAGATAAAATCTAATCCATGG
Source organism: Aythya fuligula (assembly GCF_009819795.1). Lineage (NCBI taxonomy): Eukaryota > Metazoa > Chordata > Aves > Anseriformes > Anatidae > Aythya > Aythya fuligula. The sequence goes on from NC_045565.1 coordinate 30,148,711, forward strand.
GATCAGAAAAGATTGAGGCTTCTAGCCTATTAAATTTTTTCTTTCTTAATTTCTCTTCCCCTCATTGTGGCATTATTTACATGCCTTGTATCTTTGCTACCAATAATAAAGCAGTAGGCGTAGGCAAGTATAGATTGCTAGATTAGAGTGAACTATTTAAGTAGGAAGTGTAATGAGTATTTTTAATTGCTTATCATCCTCAGCTAAAAAAAGTAAAAATAAAATGCATGTATAATCACAGAATCGAAACAATTTAGACTGGAAGGCCATTAAGGTCATTAAATCCAATCACTCCAAGTAAAGTTGCTCATACCCTGCCTACTCTGGGTTTGAAAACATTCAGGGATGTAGCTTCCTCAGAGGGATCAAGCCTCCCCCATGCTGAAGAGACAATCAGAAAAGGTACAAGCTAGAACTATGCAGAAGTGCAGGTACCAAGAATGAGTATAGAGCATCAGTTCCCACAGAAACTAATAACTACAAAGACAGGGAGCAACTCTTGGACAGATCTTCATGCCACTTGCCCTCCCTTTGCTATCATCTGATAGGATCCTCACTGTCTGGAAGTCCTTGAGCTACAAACTGTTGGATGTACTAGGAGGCACTGAGGGACTTTTCACAATATGCTTTCTCTCATCTTATATTCAACCCTTATCATCTGTGTTTTGGAAACTGTCACAGGATGTGGGTTAAGGTGGACCAGCAAATCTGATGGCAAGCTACAGTTACATGGGCCTTCTTGTGAAAGGTCTTTAGCCAGCATGCGATGCCAGCACATCCATTAACTTTCCTGCATGCTGTTAACATAGCCTTGGTTCTTCACATGTCATTAAACTTTATTCTAGTATCTACTGGAAATTCTTAACAGAACCTAAAGATTTAGAACCGGGCTACAGAACTGCCATTGTCTGGAAACACTGTAAAACTTGGATCAGCAGAGGAGAACCTAAAATATATGGTCACATCCACTTGGTGGCTTATACTACTACAATTGGTCTTGCTGTATAGTTGGTGTTTCACATTGTAAAAATTAATTTATGTACTTCACTAATTATTAAGCATCCTGAAAGACTCAGTCCAAAGGATATGGACCGACAGACATGGAAACCGAAGTAATGTTCAGGTCTGAAAGGGGCCTTGGAGGTCAGGCTCAGAGTAGTCAAACAGCACTGGAAGGTTATTTCTCTTGGGGCTACCAGTCTGTCTTCTGATGAGAACATCAGTTCAGGCCCAAAATTGTTCGTTTTTTTTTAGTGATAGAATGATGTCCAGCATGTTTCTCTGTATTTATTAAAAGCCTTATAATCTCGTGTTCCTACAGATTATTAACTAATTATACATGCTAGGTACAATGTTAATTACCATGGGATTTGCCTAAACATGTACAGCTATTAAAATACAGTCAGCAGAAGCCATTTTGAGCCCAGTTCTGGATTTCTGAGTATGATCAATCTTTAATACTTTACAGTATCCAAACATAATCATGCAAACAAGAATATACTGTAGGGTAAGCCCATTATAATCTTGGAAGTCGTTGAGAATGTTATATTAGGGGACACACCCGTGGCCATGAAACATACAGGATCTGCACACTTACCTCATTAAGACAGAGCTCTGTATCTACAGATTCATTGGATTTCCGCTTCTTCTGTGCCTACGAACAAATGCAAAATTTATTCCCTGTACATTTACACATAGAGTAGCACAAAACAATTAGATAAAATCACAGGGGTTGTCATACTCCTATGATTTTGACAGTGATTTGCACATGATTAGTGAATACATTTTAAAAATGTAACTTCATGTTTTCCAATTACATTCACACTCTGATTTGAATTTACAACAAAACTTTAAACAGTCAGCTAAGGGTACTCAGTAATTACAATGCTGAGTGCCACCAGCTGCAAAGAACATGTTATGTTCTGTGGCCCCTTAAAAACGATGCTGGATGTTCATGAGAAGAAATTAAATACGACAGTTAAAAAGCACCATAAAAAGCACTGTATAATAACAAAAAATCTACTATATTTTTGTTTTAGGAAAATACACAACCAGCAGTATTTCATCCTTGAGAACGTATGTACTTTCTCTGTGTACTATTGCCAGAACATGAACATAGTTTTAAAATATTGCATGGCTGCTGCAGAGCACGCTACAAACAGAACATTTAATGTCTTTTAATGTATATACCTGAAAGTTAAATTGAGCTGTTTGTTTATATTATGCTCACATATTATTAAATGCATGAAAATTACTGATGATCAAAGCCTAAAAAAAGAATTTATCTTCATCCACGTCTTACAGTGAGCATCCATCCACTATGTGCTCTCCACAGTGACTGAAGCAAGAAACATCTGAGGTGGCAGCATCACACAAAATGAAAGCAATAGCGTGCACTCTGTTTAGCATCACAAGGTGCTTAATATTTCCATTGCTCAAGCAAACACGACTGGGCTGGGAGTTTTCTACTTTTCTATAATAGTAATAGCAATCCCCATGGTGCCGAAGATGTTTTTACTTAATGGTGCTGTGGTTGATTTAAGTACTCCAGTAATCTCAATATCGGTTCTTTCTTTGTATTCTCAGAAACATAAACAGCACTCTTTTACAGGAGCTTCCAGTGTTAAACGTACAATCAAATCTTGTAACAGAAGGCTTGGATTTACACAGCAAGAACTACTGACTGCACTGGGCACGTCTGACACTTCCACCTGGAAGTTTCCATGGGATTACCAATTTATTTGCTGCACAAAATGAAGACCTGAATCTCACTGTGTTGCATGCATTTTATATTTCAGCATCCTACCGGTTTTGGCAGAGCTGGTTTGAATTAAAGATGATGCGAGGAAGTGTTAAGCATTCTATTTTATACCTTACAAAAGTTCAGTTCCACGTATGGCCATTTTATTTTGTGTCTGAGAGCCATTGATGCTGCCTATGGGAAACAGACTATTCTTCAACCTAATTACTGAATTTAGAATCCAAATGGAGGAACTGAACTTCTCATTAAGAAGAACATTTTCATGATACTTTTTTATTTATAAATAAATATATTAGAGACAATTGAAAACAGCTGGGATTTAAACGAGAGCTTAGCTATAGAAAGAACGCATATTGTATATATGTTGGCAGTTTTAAAATATATGATAAAATAATAGCTCAATTAATTAATAAAAACTCTCCATGAAATCTCTCTCTTACATTCCCTTTCTTCTAATTACTACCATTAAAGTGGTTATGGTAAGCATAAATTTAACTATCTAAATGGAAAAAGAAATGCCTTGAAGTAAACTTACTGCAAGAAGCAGCAACACAGTGAAGCCTTCCTGCTGTGTTTGCAGTGGTGGTGGTTTCCACATAAATTAGGAAACTTTCTTTATTGGCAACTGGGTAGATTTCAGCTCTTAACTGACTGGCCCAAGGAAGATGGGCAAAGAAGAGGAAACTGGACTTCAGTCCTGATTTTCTCATATCCTAAACACACACTGCATTGAAACGTAAGACTCCAAAGAAGTCTCAAAGGAGGCATAAGTAGATGTTCAGATCTTAACTGTACAAACTACAAGGACAATAAAAGCTGCCTATTTCCTACTTGGTCCTTTAGTGGTAAATTCTGTTGTCCACAGAAGGGTACCTCTGTTGGAAACATTGTTCTTTGCTGCATAGGCCTGTTCTGGATTTGTGACACTGTGCTAACTACAAGGGTACCCTTGCTAGTTGGTTCCAACACTGAAGTTAAGAGTTTTTGTTCCTTCAGTACTGTGTTCCTCAAACAACAAAGGAGATAAACCACCTTTGTTTTGTTTATATGCAGTAAAATCTTCCTTTGCTTCATTCTGCTAGATAAAGTACAGAAGCTGAAACATATTTACTATTGAGGACACAGTTTTAAGGGTAAAATCAACAGCTAGAAACAAAATCAACATGAGAAAAAAAAAAGAAAAGAAAAAAAAAGGCTTTTCAATCACTTTGATCAATATTCCATAGCTTTAGTTTGGAAGGTAGTACTTCTCTGTATCCATGCATGTACTTAGTATAGTTATTCTAACATCAACAACACTTATACACTAGCAATTTCTATTACAAAGTTCTTCCTTAGAATTGAGAAGTAATTTTAATAGTCAGGCAGGCTTTTCTCCTATCAAAACAGAAAGAACAATATCTTCCATTTAAAAATACAGCAAAAATGTAGCCTTTTTTGGGGGGGAAAGACAGAGGTAAAGAAAAAATATCACTTTGAGGATGAGACGAGACATTATATGCCAAGTTTCAAATTGGAAGAGTACATTTTTACTGTTGAGTTATAAACCTGTAAAAACGGGTTATAATGGAAATGCTGGCATAGGCTGCACTCCTGTAATACAGCAGTGCATCACTAAATCACAAGTAACGGCAAGAAAACCCTATGTGTTGAAGAGTGCTATAGAAAGCATATGTCCTGTAATTACAACCTAAGGGGAAAATTCTTCCTGCCTCTCTACAAAGGGCTCTACATGTAGCAGAGCTGCTGTATTTGTTCTGTGTTGAGAGAATGCCCAATCTGAAGCAAAAAATCAGGAGTTGGATGTTATGCTGATTGCCTTGGTGCAAATATACCCAAATGGGTCGACATGCATTTGAATTATGAAGGATATTCTCAGCCACTGGATATTTACTCTACAACATCTTCCATTATCCTAAAAAATTAAACAATAGAAATGTGTGCCCATCGTGTACAGCTGCAAACTATTCTCACAGGGAGTATCTATGCCATCAACAAATTTGGGAAATGAGAGCTGTTCATTATGCAAGATTCTAAAGATTCACCACCAAACCCCCATCTCGGGTCCCCTGTGTGCCTAACATACGGGCAAAGAGGGTATCTTGAAATGTGCTGGAAACACCTAATTCCACAGGAGTAAAATATCACACACAAATGCCAAGTAAGTCTGTGTTCAATCTTACATTTATTTTTATTTTTTATAAAGCTCTTATTGCTGACAAGAAAATCTACAGGAATTTCATCATTAAACAGAAGACAAGCAGAGTCGGGCTGGTAAAAATAATAATATATGTATATATATATATTATATATACATATACATAAAACTGTGAAAGAAAAGCAACTTAAAGTAACTGGTTAAACATATGGAAAGTGGTATGAATCTCTTCCACTAAGGTAAAATAGCATTTGCTAATGACATATTCAGCTGTGACATACCTCTAACTGTAAAATGAAGTTATGCAAGATGAGCTGACACTCACCCTGGCTTTGCAGGGAACTATAATTCAGTAATGTGGGCTACTCCAACAAATCTGCCCCCATACTGCCAACAATCTTGCACTCACTTAAGCTTTTATATTCAGCAAAAATGAACATCTGCTTTTACAGAGAATCTTATCACTGCTGTAGCACAAGCAACAGATGATATTTAGAGAGAATCATATTCACGTACCTCATGATGAGCTCTGCATGTTACAGAGCTCATCAACACTGTACATTAGTCACACAAGCCTTGTTTTGGCCTTCACAAATTTTAGCTTTTAATACTCAAAGTAAGGTGTTGGACTCAGTCAAAGGTTGGTAAAGAAACTACCTGCATGTCCAGAAAAGAAAACACTCTCTCGCCTAGAAGCAAAATTCTACTTCTCTTTCCTAGAAAGAAGGGGGAATTGGGACCAGGAGGGTAACTAGTTGTTTTCTCAAAGGAATACTACTTATAGAGAGATTTCTTCTCCAGCCTCCATTAAGGGTTTACTTAAAATGGAATCTGTGGGCCTACATGTAACCCTCTAATCCCAATGTCTCCTAAATGAGTTCATTTGTATGTTCTTGCTCAGACTCACCACACTCTAACGTAGTCTTCTCTTGCCCTGCTCCTAAAACCATCATAAGATCTCCCAAACCTAATAACTCTCTTCTTTCCATCCCCCAAATCCCTCTATCTCCATCCTTTGAAGACACTATAGTCCTGGATTTATGCCCCTAAATGATATCTTGCAATTATGAATGCAGTTTCTACAAATCACAGCACTATATGGATAATAAATGCATTAAACATCGTGGCAGTATCTCATCAGGAGTCAGTAGGCACATTATTTATGGCTTGTCATCCAGCAGTATTTTTATATATCCACTATAGCATGCATATCTATGTTACTCACAGCAAGCAAAAGGTCTGACTGGGGACTTCTCCAAATGGAGGTGAGCTTTAATTTGGAGGGAGGGGAGAGAAGGAGAAGCATGTAAAGGGAACTGAATGCACTGGACCTGAATGCAAAGAGGGATGGAGTGAGCATCTGAGCTCAAAAAACAGTCCCTTGCTGTCAGCTACACACTTTGGGCCTTGTGTGCTTTATGGAACTTATTGCTTAGACACTGCAGTGAGAGACAACAGAAGTATCATTATGATAGGTATCTGTTATATGGGCTGTTTTTTCACATAATTTTAATGAATGTGCCTCTGTCCTCTCCTGAGATGCCTGGTTAGTTATGCTCATATTAACGAGGCTTTCTGAAGAAGAGGGACAAACTTCCCAGAATACATCCTTCAAATGTCCACCCTTCTGAAGCAGCTCTAACAAATGAGTGTGCATGTTCTTTTTGTTCTCTTCTTGTGTTGATTAGAGAGATTTACTATGCAACTAAGCTGTTTTTCAAGCAGCAGGACACAAACAATAAGCAGAGAAACATACAGACTGTAAAAATGCAATCAGTTTAACTCTTCTGTGCTTACTAAGTGGCAGGTGCATCTATCACAACTGTCAATAGTATTTTCTTATTAGCACAGCTGTCCTATGCCACACTGGAGTGTAAATTACTTTCAACAAGGAAGACTTACAAGAGTAAACAAAGTGCAGGTCAGAGATGTAGGCCACTAAAATAAGGATCCAATTCAGCATAGAATAATTCTAAATACCATCCCAAACAGCCAGGGTGCAAACATATTTAAGCTTTAGAAACAATCAGCTTTGCACAATCCTACAACAAAGAAGTCAGATCCTTTTTTTTCTGCTTGTTATTCTTTCTTTTTCTTTTGTGAACCAGCTCTAAAGATGCACGCTTGGGATATAAAATTATCAGTGGTCATTCTGCATAAAAGCACCACATTTCTGTCATCCCACTTTGTACAGTGAATAAAATCTTTTCAAAGTAAGCATTACCAAGACACTGCTGGCAATAGTCTCCAAAGCTACATAGATAATACCCAGCACTGTAAGAACAAAATCACAAGTTTTTCAGCTGGGAGACATTAAATAAAACAAACCCATTTTCCCCTTGTGCACAAACATGCACGGGGGAACCAACCACACATACAGAGCTTTACAGGCTGCTATAGTTTATCAGCCACTCTGTTCAGATCCCACCATCTCCAACACTAATCTCCTGTCCCTACAGTTTTGCACCTGTCCTTACAAATACACAACTTGTCCCTGTTTTCCTATGAGAGTCTGCTTTCTCAGGGTTTCCCCCGGCAGCTCTGCCACAGCTGGTCCAGGCAGCGGGATGCCAGCAGCCCTGAGCACTGCTCGATGCCATCAGCCACCCACTGCTCTGCCAGCTCAAGCATTCAGACATCAGGGGCCCGGCCTGACCCCAGCCACAGACAGCTGCTTAATGGGCAACATGGCACAGTGACAGAGCTACCCAGCTCACCTTCAGAGAGCTCTGGCTTTCTTAAGGCAACACTCATTGCATTTACAATCTCCACTTATCCCTCAGCTGCTCTTGCTGATTTTGAGTGCTTTATGAATCTGAGAAACAGCTGATAATGTCCAGTGCAAGTAGAGGAAGACCTTCTTCGTCCAACTTCTTCAATCTTAAAATGATGAGAAAATTTGACTGAGGGAAGAGGGGTAGAAGTAAGCCTCCCAAAAGGAGCAGAAACAAGGTGGGAAAAGAGGAAAGATGACCTGTAGTACGAACTACTTCTTGACCATTTCCAGATCTGTTATGTTAATAAAGATGAGGTCTACCTAAACCCCATACCTCACTGCACATTTATGGCTAGGACAACATGGCATAAAAACTGCCTAGCAGCAATTTCTAAGGTTTTATAAAACACAGATCCTATCAAAAATACCAAACTGATCAAACAGCTTACAAGGACCAGACACAGAGATCTTCAAATATTTATTTCAAGCAATTAGTCTCCCAGTGAGCACAGTACAAAATATGACACCCAGCCAAGTCAACTGAACTGCCTGACTTACCTTTCATGGCAGTACAGTAACTTGTTACAATTTTGTTTTCGTGTTCAGTCATTCATTTCTCTGAGTAAAATGGATTTCTGTAGTCCTAGATTCCTGCTTCCTATTTTTAGGAGATATTATGCAATTTTCCTAATATGATATTTTTATGGATTTGCCTCAAGCAAATGTTTTTGCATTAAGAAGGGCAGAGGAGAAAATAGAATACTAAAAAGCATAGACGGAATAAGTTCCGTTAGGTTAATATCTCAACGGCCTAGGCTACCTCGGCTTCCTTTTTTTTTGTTTTCTCTGTTTAAAAAACTGAACAGCCATGTAATCCAAAAATGAGTTGTTTGAGATTTCATTATTAAAACCCACTTCCCTAGTGATTTACCACAACTATCAGCCCAGTGCCATACGTAGCTGTTAGAGGTAGCATCTGGCTGTTGCGCATCGAACAGCATCTAAAGAACAGAAACATGAACATAAAGTCATTACAATCCCGGTTAAAAGACATCCTCAGCTTTTAATTTTGAACAAAGGTAAGCCGCTGAAGAAGTACAGATCCCACATCGCTTCCCTAGGCTGGAGTGTGTGCCCTTGCGTGTCCAAATATGCAAACAAAGTTGTTCTGTTTGGCAGCAGGTGAAGTGCCTACCTCCCCTATTAGACCAGGCTACGTGGTGCACTGGAGTGTGCTGTAAACACTCCTGAGCAGCTGTCAGCCACGGCTACGAAGGGACTGAAAGCAGCTCAGCCAGAACAGCACAGACCTGCACTGTGCTAATGAGCCTTGAAAGAGGCACCATGCTAATGCAGCCGCCGCGCTGCCTTTCCTACATCTGCGTGTGCCGCGGCAGGCAGGAGGGTGCAGGAGGCTGCACCGGGCTCCTCTGTGCTGGGCAGGATTGTACCAAGCACTGCTCACAGGCACATTACGACTTGAGCAGCTGAGGGGATGGTGCCCAGCCAGGACTCTGCTAGAAAAAGATCAGGAGCCTGGCAAGCCCAAAGGGAGAGAGGGCTCAGTGGGGAAGCCCTGACAGTGCCATACCGTCTGGCCTCGTGAGACATCCAGCCCCAGGCTGTCAGGAGGTGGAAGGAATAAAGAGAAGGAGGTCACACGTTGCCACCAAGCTCCGGCAGCAGGACCAGGGGTGCCATCCTCTGGTTCTGCAGCTGGAAGGAAAGATCAGGCAAGCTTGCCTGAACACCAGCCGGCACGAGGCCTTGAGCACTGAGCATTACATGGAGCGTCCTTTCGTGCTATGCCAACCTGAAGCAACTGATATTATTGCTGGTTTCTTGAGCACTGTGTTCACTCATGAATTTTAAAGGCAAGGGAAGAAGAGAATAACCATGAACATCTGCTTTTGGTTAAGCGACTAAGCATGCTCAAGATTTTTGTCTTTATTAACCATATGTGTGTGTGTGTTGTGAGTGCAGAGAAAACACAGTGCTAAGAAAATGGAGTGGTCAGCCTTAAAAGGGTTTAGAAAACACTTCAGATAACAAGGTATTTGCTGCAATTACAGGGAGGGAAAGCAAAGGCTGCAGATACTGAAGTAACCTTGCACAGAAAGACAGAAAAATTAGCCAGATAGCTGAGGTGCCCATGACATAACTATGCCCTCCCCTCCACAGCTACATGGCTATGCCTGTAACTGAGTGCCATTTAATCATTACATGATTTAGAGATTGTTTTTTTTTCTTTAAAAAAAAAAAAAAAAAGCAATTCACTCCTGAACAGCTGTGATTTGGATTAATTGGTGAATTTTGCATTTTTGGCACTGTTTGCTCTTCAGAAGTGCCACTAAAATAAAAATTTTAAGCATTTTCTCCCTCTTCTTCTAATCCTGTAGCCGAGTTCTGCAGGTGCACAGATGAATCCTCGGAACTTGTGGGGCTGAAATTCTAGTGAACTTGCTGCAGTACTTCCCTCAGTAGCCACATTGTTTTTAACACTGAAAATACCATTCTGATAGTTTTATTACTAGAAAGATTATTTTTAAGGAATGCAATCAGGTTTACCAAGGTGACACTACCACAAAAACAGGCTGCAGCATACCGTGTTTTTGATAGAAACCTATTTCACAAGAATTTAGCAAGAGACACACACATAGCAATGAAAATTTCACCCAAATAGTCTATGTTTTAGCAAAATTCAAAGTCACTATACACAGGATTTTTTTTTTAATGTGAAAAGTAAGACAACTTTAAGCAAAGGTGCTAGCTGTGCATAAAACAATCTGTTCATATTTTCATTATAAATTATATCTTTCTCTCCACTTTTGAACAAAGGTATTCAAATTCTCTGGTAAGTATTCCTGATTAAGAAATTCTGGCATCATAAAAGTGAATTAACATCATACAATTTTAATCATTGCCATTTTATTTTCTGTAATAAGATTAAGTTTCACCAGATTTATGTGATGGCTGAAGAAAAAAAAAATCCAGTTGGTCTTAACACCAGATATCAATTAGCTAAGCTAGACCGTGGTATTTCCTATCAAATTCCTAAACTTTATCAAAAGGCCCTTGCAGTATGGATGTTAAAACTCAATACTTGCAAGAGACTGTGATGTAGCATTCTACCTGTCAATATACACTTCATTCTTCCCTCATTTGAGTGGAGGAGAGAAAAATCAAACCTTCCCTCTAACTATTCGGAATGAAATCCTAACATCATTTCCTCTTAATGGACTACACCATAGCATGCAATACTTTAATGTATTATATGATAGTGGCCTTCCTCATATCCATTATTTGCACAATGCTCTCACACACAACAGTTGCACTGTAGTTAATGAAGCTATTCAAATAAGTAGAGAAACTTTTCTCTAAGCCAACAGAACCATGACCTTATTAGAAAGATGCCTTATTCTTTACTGGCCTGATCCCACAGTACCAACAGGAAATCTCCAGTGGCCAGGCAGCAGCAAGTGAAAGCACAAAGTAACTTCCTAACATCTTCTGCAAGTATGGCCTCAAATTTGAGCTTAGGGAAGTATTAAGAAACATTTTTCCATAAATAAAATGATTTTATAGAAACAAAAAGTATTGAGAATTTCAGATGTTTAATAATTATAGCCATGTTAAAACAATTCTGAGCCTATAATAACCAGATTATGCAAATAATTATCAGATTATGCAAAACTGTATTCACAGGATATGATCCTGTTTTGTTTCAACACAACAAATTATCCACAGAGGAACAGAAGGCTTACATTTATATTTACATTTAATAAGCCAGAAAATATAAATAGAGGAATACTAATAATGCACGTAATGGAGATCAGTGGTATCATTTTGGGTATATTTTGCAAGGTTTCCATAGTAAACAGGAAGAAGCTTTTGAAGATTTATTTTGAGTAGCTTGCCTACTTTTTGAAGTATTATGTTGTGGCAGACTGGATAGTTCAGGAGATTATTAATGGGATATACAGCCTTATATTTCTAGGAAGCTAGTTTAATCTAGCTCAGGTCAATACTAACAACTATTATGTAGTATTTTTGAAATGACAAGGTGGTTCTGGAGCACTTCTCTTAAGAGGACAGGTCCAATGCACAAAAGTGCCACTCATTTGCACCTCACGCAGCACACTCCATCAAAGAGGCTAGGGAATTAATGGGAAGTTGGTTTATAACATTGCAAAGCACTCAGGATGTTTCCCCATGCCCCTCATTTCCCTTTCTGTGAGATAAGCTGCTCTGTTAAAAAGGGACAGTACTCCCGTATCCACAGCTTTTTCTACTTCCACTGTAAACCCTACAAAGGAAAATCATGAAGGTGCCCTATGCTACCACATTTCAACATGCTTTAGTGAGACTCCAGGGAGACATTAGAAGGTTTCACCTAGAAAAACAACTTGAGAGTGCTATCTGTAAAGAATCTTGACAGATGATGTTTGGCAGCAAGTATTTCCCTGAATTTTCAATGGTATTATTAACAGTTCTGGACTGAGAAAACAGCACCCAGTTACTTGTTTGTTTGGTTTTTTTTTTGATCTTCCTATTCATGCACCTAATACTTGCATGCATCAGCTTTGTCTTCCTAGCAAGATTCAGTGTCAATAAACCATCATCAAGCTTCCCTAGAGATAACATTTTAAAAAAATACATCTAGATGTGTGTAGACTACAGCAACACTATGGCTTCTTGCATTACCCTGCCTCTAGGAGTAATAAATACCAGTGTGTGGAAAGTCAGAACCAAGAGCATTATTGAGATAAGGGATGAGTACAATGCAGACTCTGTCTATTGTACATTAATGTACATATAATGAAGACCACATAGGCACACCTGGACTTACACTGTGTATTGAGCTGTCCCAGTGACAAGTGAGTTAAAATATTGAAGAGATGCCATGTTTAGTGGCCAAGATGGAATTAGCCTCTCTAGTATTCGAGAACAGCGTCAAAAAGGGATCTGGGGTATCACTATGCTGTTCAAACTCACTGACAGAATAGGACATAGCATTTCTGATATGCTGTGCATGGATGAACATAATTGCAGTAAAACAGGCTTTGTAGTAACAAAGGGCAGCAGACGATGAATGTGGATTGCAGTGCATACGAGCAGATGCGTCTCACTGGCTCAGAGATTATTTGTAGTTGCAGTTTTGCCAGTTGCTCTCTTTAAATGTTCATGAAACACCAGAGTCTAGTCTCATGTTACACTAGCACGAGCCAGCATGACCTGTATTTCAGGGGCTATCCATGGGATGCTCAGCTTCCAAAGAACAGGGCTCTTCCACAAAGGGGACTTATCAAAGAGTTGTCAGTACTGCTTCTAAATACAACACTGTATCTCAGTCATCAGCCTGAAGGTGAAAAGCCTCTGCTTAATTAATAGTTCGTAAGTATCCTCATTAAGCTCATAAACTGGGTATAGACTGTGTGTGGTTTTTATCTAAACCTTTTCAGTTGTGCTTGTAACAATCGGGATTTCTCATCTGCAAATAACCATGGCTGAATGCTCAGGAATAATCAGGAAATCTTAATTAAAAGTAATAGGGGTTAGGCTGACTCTTGATGAGAGCACGATTCTGCAAATAGTTGCAAGAATATGCCTAACTGATGGAGTTCAAAACACGACAAACGAACAACTTCTGAATTCACATTTGACTTCTGAAATTGTATGCAGGATGCTCCCTGCAGGAACAAATCCCTAAATTTGCCCTCAGAAGTGGGTAAGTACAGTGCATATGCAACTGAAGGGTGGAAAATAGCACACTGACATTGAACATTTATTTCCAATACTCTCCAAGAATTTAATTTAAGAGACCTGCAACTCTTAATTCGGTACCTTTTCTAGAAGAGGGCAAGCCATTGTAAAAAACATACTAAATGAACACTGTTGATCAGAAAAGTTCTGATTAAACAACTTCTACACATGCATACATAGGATTCGTGCAGACATAAATTTCGGAACAAGTTTTCACAGATACTTGTAACTGCTTTGCATTCACCTGTGCACGCTTAGTTTATATACCCATTTACCCAAATCACTGCATGAATCAGATTACTACAGCTGCAGGTAGCTATTTAGGTCCAACCTGGTACACATCTTACCTGCCATGCACATAACAAATTTGACTGCACATATTTCAAATCTGAGCATGAATTCAGTACATCCAAATGTTTATGTGCATGTGGTAATGCATATCTGGCCTTGAAGTAGAGGCAACTTGAGGCTTCTGAAAATGTCAATCTGCCAAAAGAAAAAGTAGTACCGTGTAATGCAGTATTTAGCAAATTACTGCCCTGAATACCTAATTCTGTTTTAAGAAAGACATGAGGGAGGATAATCCTATAATTCGTCAGGATACATGCCGAGCAAATCTATGAAAAAATAACCTGCATTATGCACAACATCTAGTCTGTTTAAAAGATCACAGAAATTGGCTCACAGGAAGAGCTAAGCACAACAGAGGACTTAACCTGAGGTGGGATTATTAGGCCAACTCCACTGATTACAACTACAATTTGGTGTGAAACAGCTAGGCTCTCATTCTCCAAAGTACAGGCTGAAATAAACATTTTGAACTCCCATTGATTTTGAAGACAAGGAACTGAAATGGGTGACAGCATCTTCTGTTCCAGAACTCAATAGCAAGTTGAAAAACATTGTAGAGTAGATGGTTTAAGGGTAACTTAGAGATCTATTATTCAGGTGAGACAGCTGATTAGAAGTCACAGGAATACAAAGTAAGTAGGAGATAAAAGGTGTGATTTATTTCCAGTATCTGATTACAAATCTACAGTGAAGACTATAAGTAAAATGAGCAGACAAGTTAAAAGCAGAATAAAAATGCATTTATTTTTAGATGTTTTGTTACCATTAATATTTTTATTAAGACTATATATTAGCCAATTTGGTTAAAAGGACGTATGTCATTTCCTGTTGTACAAACTTGGTCTGACCACTTGAAAGATTTAGGTATGCTACTGAAAGGGTTCCGAACTACAGTTCTTCAACAGTATACTATTTTTTCAGCTATGCTGCTTTGTCACCAGTGTAATATTTAGGATGATCACTTATATTCTAGTTTCAGTTTGGCTGTTCTATATTTCATTTGTTGTTGGTTACGAGGATGAAACTATTCCTAAAAAATGATCTTTATTATTGCTGATATGTTTTTGTTCAGATCTGCTGCATGATAACTGTGAGCCTTGGTATATTTGTGTGTGTGTGTTTTTGTTGTTTTTTCTGTTTGTTTGTTTTGTGTTTTTTTTTTTTTTTTTAAGAACAGGAGTTTATGGTTTACATATAAAGATCAAAGATTGACATATGTATCTACAAGAAACTAATAATTACAACGAAACCTTAAGGATAATTGCATTGTACACAACTGTGGAGTTGTTCCACTTTTATGTGTGTAAACAAAACCAGAATTCTATTAGGTTATGTGATTGCCTCTATAGACTCAAACTAAAAACTTTATATGCATAAACATTCTTCATATACTTGGGTTTGCTACTGGTAGAGGGAGGCAAAGTACTGTCTTTGATCACAGATAAGGAACCAGGATTGCTTCAGACTTTTTCCTAAACCAAAACACAAACCCCCTCCAACCTCTTCTTGCACACCCACATGGCCTCTGCCACTTGCCCCTTCCTCTTTCCCCACAGTACCTTCCAAGGCAGCCAAGCCAACAATAGCACTCTCCCTATGCTGTATGGCCTCAACATCCCTTCTGCTTGGTCTCCTGCAGCCTTTCTTGTTTTTCCCTGAATCTGTATTTAGTTATTATGTTTTTAGTTATTATTCAGACACAGGGAATAAAGAAAAATTTATAGTGATAAATTTCATACCAGAATGAGTCTATGAGTCAGCTGAGTACCCAAAGATTCAAGGTGGGTCTGCAAGAAAAAAGGACAAAAAAAAAAAAAAAAAAAAAAAAAGGAGGAGGAAAGGACAGATAGGAAAAGGATTGTATAAAGACTAACAAAGACTAACGGTTAACTAGAAGTGAGGTTTCTGAGAAGGAGTAGGTATGCCTGTAAATTGAGACTAATGGGCTGGCAACTAACATCACATAAATAGGCAGGATTGGTCTTGATTATTGTTTCTTGAGAGGGAATTTGCTATTTTCTGAAATAAACAGGGTTTCCAATAACACAGGAAGGTGTTTAAAAAGATTCTTCATGTTTAGAGCTGCTTTCCTTGTATGAGTTTAAGGGAATCTCTCTCTCTAAAAGCAGTGTGATTTTCTTTGATGCTACTACAAGGATGTTTAGAGCTCTAGAAGAAAGGTTACAGGTCTGTGCCAGGGAAAGTAACGTTGCCATGAGACTAAGCGGATGAACAAAGCTGCCACATCCACTTTCACAAATGGCATGGTCTGCAAGATGCTGGAAGTATGCTTAAAGCAACATTTAAGCATAAAGAAACACTATATGATTTAATTCTGGCATAAAAGGAGAGATTACATTAAATGTCTCCAAACCCACTTTCATCCACTGGGTAACATCAGGTCATTTTTTCTGTACTCAAATTCATACATCTTCCTAGAATGTTTTAACTCTATGATATTCTTAATAATGACACAGCTAAAAACAGCAACAAGTCAATTTGAACACCTCAGATTACCAAGTAATAGACAACTAAACACATGCATAAGGCTCTTGAGGTCTGTGTTGTCCTGTGGAGAAATCCATTTTCCTGGTAACTGTTCAGGACCCACCACAATAGGTCAGGGCCTTCAGCATACTACTTCTTTCTTATGTACTTTAAATTATTTTGGACTGAAAATAAAACAGGCAGAGCTATGAGCATAAGCCTGTAAACATTTACTCAGCACTTTGCTATACCAGTAGATGAAATATGATTGACCACTCACCCCAAACAACAGAATAGTTGTGTACACTAGGAGGTAGATAGCTAAGCTATTCAAACAGCCTGTGGATCATTAAGAAGTGAAAAAGTGTCCAGAAGTGTCCACAACAAGCAGATTGCAAGAAGCCAGTGCTGGTGACAGCAAATCAAAGAACGATAGTTCAATGTGAATGGAGTGGTTATCCATAAGGATACTCAAAAATATCAGAGAACAAAGATTTTGGGACAAGATTCCATGGAGGGCAGACCCTCAACCTGCTCCAGGATCTAGAACCATCTCTCCAACCTCTGGGGATCTCAGGCAGCAGTGAAAGAGCAGAGGAAAACCTCACAGCCCTGCACCAGGATTTAATATAACATGTCCTGGTCCCTCTCCAGGCATAAGCCTTCTCCCTCATGGGAGGAAGAGGTTGTGCATACAATTGCTATGCTGGCCTCTGCCCTGATTTCTCATCACCACTGCGCCATATCCCCCACAAGATGGGGGAGGCATATGATTCATAATATTGTATGCATCTGTGGTTAAAGTGCTTTGACATCCAAAATTATTTAGCCTCCATGCTGTCATCTAGTCTTAAACCACCACACTATGAGTCAAAAACATCAATACCTCCTTCAATAAGGAGTTTAAAAAACACATTTCAATTATAGAAGACTCATGAAATTGGCAGCATCTTGAGCAAATCCCTCTGCTTGCCTAGCAAGTAACATTTTTATTTTTTTTTCAAAAATAGCAGAATTGATTAAGATTTTACTTGTTAAAACTTGATTCATTCTGGCAACTATCAAACTGTGTGAATACTTTAGAAAGAAACATCTCTATATCCACAACTGTATTGATTATCTGAGATAGAACCAGTCTTCTACTTTGGTTTTTCTCATTATCTCTGTGTATATACTTTCTGAGGATAACATAGTGCATTAACACAGTTTATAGCAGTAAAATATTTATTGTTTCTAGAGCACTCAAATACACTGCGTGGTTTTCAGAATAAATGAAGTCTATGAGGTGATAGCTTTGCTTAACTGAAGTCAACTGCAATTAGGGTTTCAAGGTCGAGAGTATTTTTTCATTACAAGCCTGCAGAATATCTATAATTTGATGGGATTCTGGTCTGTCAGCAGGACTTCCACAAACTACTGCTGTAAAAATAAGGTTCTAAAGACTTCGAGGATTCCTTTCTTGTTCTCCATTCCATTAAAAACATGGTGGCATGATCGTTTTTGCCTGCAATTGCTTTGAAACATGATTAGCCTGCTGGCATATGCAGAGTTACTTTCACTTGCACATGTACGAATGGAAGCAGAGTCATGGACAAAACCTAATATTTGCTAACTGCAAACAATATGTCTTAAACAAAGCACTTTGTCAAGTTCCATAAATGCACAATATATTATGAACCATACTTCCAAAGACAATATGATTAAACATCTACCATCACAATGCAATGCCCTAGAATTTTTATTAGTAGTAGTTATGCTTTAAAACTAAATTATAATACTGTGCTCTATTTTATGGCTGTTTTTTAGCAGGCTATAGTGAGCTATCTGTTATAGAAGGGAAATGTATGATGGACTAGATATTTGATTGAGAACTAAAGTTGGCTGACGTTAGGAATACCTTTAATATGATGAATAACCATATAAAGTAATAACATGGGCTATGAATAACTTGATTTGGCTTATCTGACGCAAACCAATATTCTGATTCTGGTTTATTCTAGCACTTTGTATTTTTGTGGGTATTCCTATAAGAAGACACTGAGGTGAAATGTAGGAACAACTGTGGCTTAGGGGAACATTGCATATGCTACATCTGCTTTTAGTAGCAACAATTTGCAAAATTCTTTCTGAGGATAAAAACTATAATCTGTCCATAGAAATTTCAATTTCTGTAAAGGTGTGGAGTACATTTTGATAAAATTGTATTTTTGCAAGTCATTAAATTGTTTTTTAGTAACCTCATATTCATTTTCAATTGAACAATTATTAAACTATAAAACAAAATTGCATGACTCCTAAAACTGTAGTCTGGAGTTTTACAGTCTGCTATAAAGAGCTATATTATTATAATACACTAAAGATGCTCAGACTATTAAAACTTTTTTAAAATGAACCATAAAATATTTTAGCATTGATGAAATAATTCTAAAGTACTATGCTCTCCAGCAGTATACATGCCTGATATTTCAGTATAATGAAAAGCATACTAATTAAAAATAATTTAAACTGTAATTCTAATATATAAAAGAAATCATTTTGCTATTGCTATCCTTCAGTAACATAAATTTATTACACCCAACTACCAACATTACAAATGTTTCATTGAGGACTAATGACTAAATATAAGGCCCAGTCTTAAAAAGAGCTCTATATGCCAAAGAGAACGAATGTTAGCTTCAGATGATGTACGTCTGAGTAGCGCTCATGATGGCAACAGAGCTGTGCCGATTACTCTCTACCATTGGAGAGTTTTAGTCTACACTTTACTCCAAAAATTGTGACAGATGCTGAAAGGGGGACCTATGTTCAACTATGAAGCTCAACTGAGGCTGGTAAATGAGAACAATTTTCTACTGACGACTGATGGCTGATGCCTGAGAGCAACACTGACACAAATAGGATACATCTGAGCCTATAGGGTACGATATTTGGCTACATCCTCAAACTGCTCCTCTGATGTTCAAAGGAGAGGCAAAATATTCTCTGCACTTAGAAATTAATCAGCTATATTAATCAGATCTTGAACTTCATCAGGATTTCAACACACCAGAAAATGATACATCTTGTGTGGTCCTGAAATTATTTGGCAAAGACATTGAAGAACTTAAGTGCAGCCTTGCTCCAAGTGGGAGCAGTCTACATGATCAGACCATTAGCACGTACGTATGTACATGTTAATTGCAAAGCAGCCTTCTGCCATTGAGGTACGCTGTTTGTACAGCAATGCAGGAGGACTGCCGACTGCTTCCACACCAACGAACACCCAGACTGCCACACGCCTGAAAAATGAGACCTGACCCTCTCCTGCAGTGACCTGACCTTCGCAGTCCTGTCCAAAAGGTGAAACAACCATGCAGTAAATGAAAACAGTCTCAGGGAACTGTGGTCTCAGAGTACATTTCTGAGGACCCCTGTCTACCATGCTGCTGAAACAAATCAGGATTAATTTTGCTGAAATCGGTATCAATGGATGAAACAGTATCTGTTTTGGTAAAACAGGATTTTGTTTAGTGATATCCAAATTAGAAGGATACAATTAAAGATAAAACTTTGAATTATCCCTAGCTGCCAGATTTTAATCTGAAGAGGTAAAGCACACAAGACTCCTTTAGGTAAAACGGAATTAAGACGAAAGCAAATTAAAGTTGTTGCTTTTTCAGAGGAAAACCTGCCAATAGGTGTTCTGTAAATCACTCATACAAGCAGGCTGACCCCATTATGTCAGCTAATCCTGGAAATATGGGAGGCAAATTTAAATCTTTTCATATGAAACATTTAGTCAATATTCTATTTTTTTTCCCAATTTGTTCTGGCACAGCCATAAGAGTTTTATATTCTTGTCCATCTTTTGCTCCAGACTGGAACTTTCTGTGTAATTGTGATGTCTGGAGGAAGAGGTCCAAGTACAACAACTCCCAAGGGAAAGGTAGGCAGGGCATTTGAAAGGACAGTGCTTGTTTTTCACAAAATGAAAAAGGAACAGAAAGATCACAGATTGTATGGAGGGACTGGGGTAAAGAGGGTGCCAGCCATATGGACTAGATGATAGTAGTGCACAGGGGATAAATAAAGTTCACTTTGTCTTTATTCCAGAGTACAGTCTCAGCAGTGGTACTATTCCCTCATCAACAAAACACCTACATGCTGCCTGTGTTCCCTGTTTATGCTCACCCACCACCCAATTACCAGTCCATGAAGCTCCACACCTGCTGTGTCTTGATCCTCAGAGCACTACAACAAAGCTTTTAACCCTCTCTTAACACCTACACAATGCTTTATAATAATAATTATATTTGACGCACAGGAAGCTACATTACATAATTACAGACAGCATTTCAAACACTGGATTAGCAGACAGAGGGGTGAAGATGTGCAATGCTTAGACCTACAAGCTAAAAGCAAAATTTCCAGTCTCAGTCATGCTAAAGTTCTAGTCTCAGAGAACTATGAGCTCTGTCTCCTGTTTTTGTCCCAAGACTTGCCATAATACATTCTTCTTAAAGTAACAGCTTTATGTGGAATTACAGAAATTGTGGAAGAACAGCATGCAACACAATCCACACTTCTCTAAATACTCCCAAAGCATACAGCAAATACAAAGAATCTACATATTTAAGTATCCGCATTTCTCTTTTCCTTTTTTTTTTTTCCCCACAGAATATTTGAGCTTTTAAATACTATCTCATAAATTTGAAATACAAATTCTGCTGCTGAGAGTACAAAGACATTCACATACTGGACTCAACAGAAAAATATTTGCCTTCAGTCTGAAGGGCCACATATCTCAGTTATATGTGTGTGCTACTCACACGTCATCAAAAGCACGAAAACCTTACATTCCCTCTGAATACTGAGCTAAGGTTACCTAGATCAAGACATTTATAATAAACATGAGGAAACAAAGTATATAGCTTTGGCTAAGGAGTTGATAAATTTCAATGCACAAAAATAGAATGAAATGTCCTTAACCACTTTGATTCCTTTCTTTTTTAGTCACATGCAAAATGTCTTCTAAAATATCATAGCAAATCCAGTATGAAAGTCTTAATTTTTTATTTATCTCTGATGATGCTAATCTAATCTAATCTATCCTTTGAAGTTTATTTTATAATTTTTCATTTCCATGCATCTTTCCTAAATGCAGAAGCAGCATTTTTCTTGAAGAATACATGGAGTGAGTACACTTCCAAACTCATTCTTTTGTCCTTTACACATAATCCAACATGATGGTTCAAGCAGTGATGGTAGAGTGTGAGACTGAAAGCCATAACCGTTTTTTGACTGATATACTAAACACCAGTTACAACCGAGAATGAAAGACAAACAAATATGACAGTTAAGTATAAAAAGTTGGAGTGCAGCTATCAGAAAAAAAGATAGGGATGACAATTGCTTAATAAAATGTGGATGTATAAGCACCACACTGTTGGCATTTGTCTTTTCCCTTTTGTTCACACTATTTTATAACATGGTGCTGAGGAATCTTTGCTAGACATCAAGCACCTCAAAAATATTTGAATCCACATCTATATAGAACTAACCACTATTTATTCTTTGTGTTTAGCAAACTTAGTTAGAAGCCAGGTTTATAGGAGAGTTTATAGCACTCCTGATGAAGGTAAGCATCTTCTTGGCACAGATGGAGTGCCAATTTAATTTAGGGACAGAAGAAATAGCGTAGTACACAAATCCATTCATATTTAAACATTAAATAAGCATACAACAAAAATCAATGTTTCTCTGCATCAATTAGAAATAAGAGAATATCACACTGACACTTAAACTGAAAATTCCTGTAGCAATGCTAATGTGAAATGAAGAACTATTTCTAAATAGCATCACTAAAGCAAAAATTATTTGAAGTCCAAACCTTCAACAGGCATTCAAAATAAATACTGAGTTCAGATAAACAAAGAGTACTGCGTATTTTCTTCAGGCACTCACAACTCCAGATTCCCAAGTACTGTGCTGGAGTACATGGCAGAATGACAAAACCATTACTGTATTCTTGCTTTTCATGCAACCATTGTGAACAAGTCAGAAAAAAATGTAACAAAAATTGCTCCGCTGGTGACACTCTTGGCAGATTGGGTTAATGTTCTGTATTTTACAACCTCAGGAGGTTAGTATTTGTTCATTTCTATGGCAATTTATACTAATCAATCACTTCCTGCTCTTTCCTCCCTTACTGTATTTATTTCTATAGCAATTTGTATTAATCAATCACTTCCTGCTCTTTCTTCCTTTACTGCATTTCTAAATCCACTAGCTAGGATATGCATCCTTGTAGCATCTCAATGATCACCTCCACATCCCCTCTCTGTCACTGTCTTTTTGAACTAAGACTAATGTTTTTTAATTCTACTTTTCACAATATTTAGGCTAGATTGCCTTTTTGAAATTTTCAGCTCAAATGCTAAGTGTATAAAAAAGCCTTTCAGATTGCTTTTGGTAGCACTAGTTCATGTTTTGAAAATACTACAAAGGCATATTTTTCATGGGAGGAGAGCCTTGGAATGAATACACTTCTCCAAGTGTGATATGAATGCCTCCAGTTCTTTTGTAAAATTTGAACTGAGGTTTAAGTCTCACATGCAAAGTGGCACCACACTGTCCAATAAACATAGGTTTCTTTAAAAAAGTGTGGGCTTGTTTTGGCTCTATTCACAAGTTACTATTGAAAAATGCATTGAAATGTAAAAGCTTTGTTCTTCATGGTTCAATTCTGACAGAAGAAAACAGCTAGCACCAGAATGTTGTATTTCACAAGAAAAAAAAAAAAAAAAAAAAGTGTGATTCATGTAACTTCAGTGACCTTTTAATGCCAGCATATCTGTAGTTTTTACAAAACAGCAGATAATTTATTTAAATTAAGCTGTTTTCCCTGGAGAGCTTTACATCTTGTGTCAAGTATATCTAGGGTGTACTTGAAGTCACAGCACACCTTCAAACCAGGGCTGATAAATTCAAGTGGGACATGACCTCAAAATGCCAGAGTAATTGGTGTAAGGGAGGACAGGGAAGAACTTCATTTGTTTTCAGAACAATGGAATGTCTATTCGGGTTTGAGGAACATTTGCAAAGCAAACTGAAACCAATGGGATTTGTGATCACTTGCTACTTCTTCGGTTTAGTAGTTGTCTACTTTGGAAGCATCTGGAAACCTTAGTCTATGTGTAACGTGTATGACTGTACAATCACTGCAGGAAAACGTGATCTCTGCCATAAAACTTTTTAATACAACATGAAGTGAATTAATAATATTTCATCAGGTTCTTGCTTCAGACGCAAGATACTCCAAGTTCCAGGTTTAAAAGATTACATTTCTTTTTAGCATATTTCATTTGGTCAAATGACTACTGCATATGGAAATAAAGTGCCTACAACTATCTTTCTCTCATCAGTAACTTATAAACGTTAACTAATAATGAATGTACAGATATGAAAAATCAAATTAAAACAGAAGGTCCTAAACTCAACACCATCTACAACTAACCTCATATACTTTCTGACTCAGTAATGCCTTGGAAGAATGTTAACCAACATTGCCTGTTACTTCATGATCTTGCCTGCCTAGATTTTGCAGCTCTCTCCTGCCCAAATTCTTAATGCTTTCTAAGGGCTGCATACACTGCCTTCAGCAAGCAATGACCCTCTTTAAAATCCAGAATCAATGACACACCACAAACAGGCTGATTGAAGCACTAAAGGAAATGGCTGCAGCCACTGGCCAAAATCATATCACAGCTTTGAGCTCAGTTCAGGAAAGCACCTGATCCAAAATAGCTTGCATGTGTATCCAGCTCCCTCACCATGTAGCACTCCATATTCTCCACTACCCAGACCTACTCAGACTAAAAAGAAAAAAAAAAATAAAAAATAGCATCCCATGCTAGCTAACATTCAAAGAGCCCCTTGAATTTGGTTTTCTCAGCAGACTAATTTAATCTGACGTGTGTTGGCAGGGTTTGGAGAGTACCACGTTCATATCCAAACCTGTGATAAATTAAATATTATGCCTTGTTTGTCTGAGTGAGGCAAAGAAGGCCATTCTGAAATATGCATGCTTCTTCTTTAAAAAGTGTCCGTTATTTTACAGTATATCTGGTATGTAACTACTAAACAGATACTCTAAATTAGGCAGTATTTATTCATGGAGCATGAAAGTACTCTGCATACATATCCATGATCACCTTTCTTTTATGTACTGCAACAATTACAAAGACTTTCTTACCTGCAGGTTTGCACATGCTGGTGAATCATTGTGAGCCGGTATTTCATTGTTGGTGGTCTCTGAACCTGTGTTTTTAAGTCTGGAAGCTGTCGTAGTTGTGGCTGTGGTGGTCTGTACTGGTAAGATTGGCTGCCACACATTCACATCAGTACCATTGCCGAAGGCCTGAATTGCATTTTCTGTAAAAAGAAATTATAGGCAAATTTCTACTTCTAAACAAATGGCAGAAATTATTTATTTTTTATTATTATTGTTATTATTCCATCAAAACTGTGTATTTATAAATGCTCCATTTTTATTTTGAAAAATGTGTCTTAATTTTGAACATATCAGAAACATGAATCGAGAGGCTGGGTCCGCATAATGATCTGATGTAGCCTATTCTTTATAACATTCCCAGTCATTCTTGACAGAAGCCCTAGGCCTTACTGTAATCATATTTGTTACCAACCAAAAGCCTCAAAAATTTACTTTCAAGATTTAAAAACCAGTTTCAATGTTACATCCTATCTGAAGCAGGTGATGTTATGTAGCAAACTAAAATCAGAGTGGGCAAAATACCAATTTATTTCTACAGCTTGTTGTATTAAAACTAATATGCCCATAATGACAAAATGGTTTAACTAAGACAATCTTTTCCTTTCAGTTTTCCTTACAGTTTTCAATCAAAATCTGCATAATTAGGCGAGGGAAACATGCTTAAACTAAAACTTCAGGATATAAAAGTTAAAAAGCTTATCATGGTTTCATGGGATTAAACAGTGTGTTTATGGCAAGAGTAAATTGGTTGTTTTTTTTTGTAAACAAATAAAAATAAAAACCAGTTTTTAATCAGGTCTTTGGGGATTCAACATGGATTTAGGGATTTCTTATTTCAAATTCTTTATATAAGAAATCAAACAACTTCACTGGGGACTAATATGTGGAAGCTATTAATACTTCTTCTCAGTGGTATTCCTTCCTTTATAAAGTAATTTACATTTAATTCTCATCTGAGAAAGATGCATTTTATTCTAACAGTTCTCAGAACTCCAGCACACACGGAGAAGAATCTATAGTGGGCATCACAATCAGTTAGCTTGATAAAGACAAAGTAGGCAGAGTGGAACGATATTTTTCCTGGCTTTACCTGAGTAAGGCAGTGCATAAAGCAATAGTTTCCACATAGAAAGTATTCCTGATGTCTGAATGGTTTCCTAAATTAACAGTAACTCCTGTTAATTTGTTTCCATTATTGCAAGAAGGATCACAGAAATTCCAGCATTCTATGCCATCGCTCCAGGCACGGAAATGCTACTTATATATCAAGACATTATTATTTATTTTTTTTAATTGAACTTTTCCACTTCTCTGTGAGGGAAAAAAAAAAACATTTTATTAACCAGAAACACCTTTAATTTCTTCATGAAAAAAGAGCTCCCTAACAACTGGGATGACTATAATTTGTCTCACAGTGGCCTCTAATGTCTTTGATTTGTCTTCATTGACATTTTCGTACCGATAGCAAAAAAGGGACATAGGATATTTGTGCCTATGCATCTTAAAAAGAACTGCTAACACTGTAGCAATTAATATTCACAAATTATTAATATCTGATGTATTACAGTATACCTATATAAATTGCAGCACCATTAGGTTTGAAGGTGGTCTTGGGCTGTATTGTTAACTTTTACACAATCACAGATAGAATTATTTTTTTTCGTAAGTGGTCTTGAGTAACTTTAATTCTTCTGATGCTTAATAGTTCAACAAATAGGAACTCAAGTAACTCACTTTTTTGTATGCAAAGCTCCCCATGTCTTCACAAACATGCTGCCAGCTGAGGAGCTACAAATGGAGATTTTCAGACCCTGTCCTAAAATACAGACCCTCACTAGCAGTAATACAAGAATATAGAAGTGGATGTAACAGTCTGGATCATCATGTTCATTCATTATTTTTTGCAAAAAGCAACAATGAATGCTTCTTTTCATAATCTGATGAAAAATGCCTTGTAAAACGAGGAAGAACTTTTTCCCCTCCTGCTGAAAAGCTGTTCTTTTAACTTAAGCCTGATGGTTAAAAAATTTTCAATTCCAAACCTAAATATGTATGGCAAATACCTCTCTTTTTAATCCTGTGTCAACACTGTCCTTTATGTTAACTAATTCTTTTCCCTCCCTGTACTTGCCCCCCTAATGCAATTTCAAAGGACAATCATGTGTGCTTTCAACTTCTGTTCTGCTAGGCTATGGAAGCCAAGTTCTTTTGGTCTCCTCATTTATCTGAAATTAAAACTCTGGTGCACACTCCACATCATCCAATTATGCTGCTGCAGGCAGACAGGAAATTTGAAAAGAGAACCTGCCAAAATCGACTCCACTGAGCCATTCTGAAATTTATAATAGTCCCTAATTTGGGAGTAAGCTTAACTGAAAAGAAATCAATAATTTAACAAAATCTTGAAAATGGGTACCATCCAGCCTTGTGTTAAAACCAGGCATTTGAGATCAAGTAGCCTAAGAAACCTGACGCTTGGCCATAAACTGCAAATACAATCCAATTTATACTTACCTACAGCAAATCCTTCACAAAATACATGTATTTTTTAATATTAAGTTCTTAAATTATACACAAGGCCCTAAGGTGTTGCAATTTTTTGGTACAGATGCTCCCTGAGTGCTAGGGTCCAAACATGATCTGTGATGTAAACGTATTTCTGTATGATACACTTCTGTAATTTGATTTTTATTTTTTTTTCCAATAACATCCTGTGTTTGCAACCTTGGCCATAAACTACAGTATCAGGAATATTTATTTGTTTGAGTTTGTTCAATTCTAGTTCTTCCATCTACACCAGAACCACTTTTACAGTATGCAAAGATATTGGCTTGATGCATCACAACAAATTTAAACAATAAATAAATTTCATGAAACATGCTAAAACTCTTTCAGACATCTAATTCCATACTCACTAAGGCATGTGTTGTCCTGGAAGAAATTCAGAAATTTCTGGCATTCATCTCTATCATTACCGCTGTTGCTGCAGTCACACCATGGGGCAACGCTGAGACTACTAGAGTCTATGTAGTTTGGTGTCATCACTGTGCCTATTAAAAAAAAATAAAGCACTGTACTGTGAGCAACCTCTACACTGAAGTATTATTCCCATACTAAGAAGACGACAAACAACACTTGTTAAGTTATACATTCAGAGTGCAAACCTATGGTAGAGTTTCAGCTTCTAGAGTTCCCAGCTCCCTTTGCCCACCAGTCCTGTGCAACATTTTACACCCTTGGTTGTTTGAGTGTAACCACTTCAGGTAAAACGGCTCACATAGTACAGACATATTCCCTTGTTTCAAAAGGGTTTATACTGCAAGACCACAGAGCTCTATCAGTGGAACTGAGAGGTGAAAAACTATAGCACAGGGAGGGATGGAGTAAGAGAAGTGGGAAACCTCTTAAAAAGCCTCTGCTGCCAAATCAAACATGTGGAGCTGAGTCCTCAGAGTTGCACTCTAAAAATCCTATTTTCTTCCTCACTTGCTCTTTCTTTCATTTTCTGCAAATAACTGGAGCTTCCTCCCGAAGTCTGCAGCCAGCCTGGAAAAACAGTTCTGAAATGCATGAGCAAGGAGAACGTCATCATGCTGCACAGAGTGCTGATACATCCTGGAGGAGTGCTATCCATCCCTATGGTGCTCCTGAGGGCCCTGCCAACAGAGTGGCTTATGGTGAAGGACAAAGCAAAAACATAACCAGCATGCAGGAAAAGACACAACTGATTCTTAGCAGGTAATAAATTATTATTAATGTTGCTGCATCACTGCTTTTCTAGTACAGTGGTTGTTTCCTGAACACTGTCAACATCTTACAGGCTCATTCCAACTCTCTTACAATTCTTAGGTAAATATTCTCACATTTATATGTCAGCTGAAGGCCAGCAATAATCGAATGAGACCAAAGAATGTGTTCTGTGTCCTAGAAGTTATACAGGAACTATTCACCGCTCATCTGGATGAGGTAACTGTTGTGAGATAACATTTATTCAAACCTCTAGTCACACTGAAGGCATCAGCACAGTAGGTCAGAGATCTCAAATTCTCCTAAGGATTGAGAAGTCTGAATCTTTATTGTATGTCTCACCAAACACGAGAAAATTAATTAAAAGGGGCTGCAGTTAGATACTTTTACCAAGCACAGCAGTTTCACGAAACAAGTCCCTCACTTGGCAATCTACAGCTCTAGGACAGGCTTTGTATCATGAGGATACGTGATCATAGCCCCTCAAAACTCCTCAAATGACATCAAAGTAGTCATTAAAAAGACACATTAAATGAAGGAAAATATTAGAGACCCAAAGTGTACATTAGCAGAGGAAATTTGGTCCACAGGTCCAGGGCCAAGAGTCTGTAATACCACATAGGAAACGGCTATCAAATAAATAGGGGTAAAAAAAGTAACATTAGAAATAACATAAATCACAGAATGATGTGAAATAGCCTTCCAGTCACCAGGCAGTGCTGGGAACTAAACAAATCAACATGCAAAATACTTCATACATGATGTGGGAGACCAAGGAAAACAGACATGTAGGGCTGGCCTGAGAAAGGCAGTAATATATGTGAAAACGAATGCAGTGCAACTGCCAAAGTCAGGAAAAGCATCTGTTGTCTTGTTTGGGGATGGTTTTAAATTAGAATGAAATTCTATGTCTTCATCTACTTCCAACTTCTAAGAGATAGCTGTGATAATAATCACTCAAATTCTACATGAGATTAGCACATAAGTAAATAGCACAGTTCAAAATTTATTAAATGGAAGTGGAGAATTTAGTAAAATAGGTAAATATCATTTGCATCATTAAAATGAAAATTTGACAGTAGACAAATAAGAACAGGAACGATGTTAAATTAAACTAAAAAAAGTGAAAATATCTACCAGTTATTTGATGGTTTAGTGCGCTATTTCAACCCTGTGATATGATCTGAAAAGAAGTGAGAGAAAACGAAAAGCAAGACCTTGCAAATGGAAAGAAAACAGTCGGCGTTAAAAAAAAAGGATAAGTAGAAAACACTTCGTGAAGGGTTGAGAAAACAGAATGGTACTGAGGAAGTTTAAAAGGTCACTGAGGAAAGGCCACAAAAAGGTAATAAGGTAATTAAAATGGGTCAAGGCAGGGGCTAAAAGTGTAAGAGATACCAAACTATGATTAAGGTTGACGAATACTGGAACACCAGGACATGGAGTGTGTATATGCAGCACACAAACTGTACATCCAGCAAAAACAGCAGAGTAGCTGAAAGAGCAGCTAGTAGAAAATCAGTCTGTCATTTAAACCTGGGGGCAGATGTGAACCCAAGCGGATTATATGCTTCGTTTCCTGGGGTGTATTTCCTTTTTCTCCCTGCAATGTGTGTGCCTTCCCCTCCTCCTCCCTCCTCTAGCTTGCATCTTGGAAATTCTGCTCAAGGACACTAACAGATCAGAGAAACCACGGTGGTTGGCAGTGAAATAGGACATGCTCAGTTTTGTGTGTTCTCTGAATCAAATAGTTGTGTGATGGTCTCAGTTGTAGGCAGTTAGGTCTCCATATTCTAGGGAAAAGCAGAATTGACCTGAGCACAACACAAATGCTGTTCAAATTAGGGTCAGTTAAGAATTAGGAGATTTATGGTGGGTCCAGGAGAAGGGTGTGTGACTGAAGTTGTTTTGACCCACGTGTGACACAGTAAATGAAAGCCAACAACAGGAATTTGCCCAAGACCAGTGAAGGCAATCAAATGCAGCAAGCAACAACATTTAAGTAATAAGAATGTTAGAAGAACAAGAAGTCCGTTTGCATGTTGGAGGCAGAAAGTATCTTAGCAAATGAGGATTAGAGTACAAACCATTTGGCATTACCAAAGTCTAAAGACTAGGTACTGGATCCAGAAGCAAGCATCAAGTTCTGAAGAAAACAGTTTATTCATACAAACTCCCATGGAATTCCAGGGAATTCTGGGGAAATGAGATGGATTTTACTGAAAAGAGGTGAAAATGTGTCAGAAAATGAATGCTTAACCAGATCCTGAAGTCAGCAGTTGCAGCCATACCAAACTGCTGTGGGAGTACAAACAGGTCCAGATGGCTTAAACTAGGCTGTAAGCAAAGCACTGAATCTCAAGCATGGCGATCACTAGTCTTATTTTACATTTGATCATTTTTATCTTTTTTCTTTACATGCTGTAATTCTTTAAAAGTATTAATTTATCTTTATCACCGTAACAAGGAGCCTAAGATGATTCCCTAAGGTCTTCCACATTTCTGTTAAGATATATGTAGCTTTATAATTACATACATAACACCCTGATGCAAACAGAATCACATCCACTGTATCTTCCACACAGAATACTCATTTTCCTGAACAAACTATGTGGAGGCACAATTTTTGCTACATTTAATGAAATGTCTAAATTATATATATATATATATATATACACACACACATATGAATGAATGATATCTTATCTTAATTAAAACACCTGGACATCCTGGAGCTCTGATGAATGAATGAATCTGTAACAGCTTCTTACCCAGGGCCTCGCTATCTATTCTTCCCGCATTTTGTATATATTAAGTAGACAGTAGAAACATTGTACTTCTGATTTTGATCTCAGCCTCTTACAAATGTGATGGTCTTCATATAATTTACTCCAGTTTTATATCAGCTTGATATCAGAAGCAGGAATTTACTGCTTCAGCAGATGAAAGCTTTGTTTTGGTAATTTTGGTTTCTCAGAATGACTTCCAAGAAGTACAAACTTCTGTAACGCTAATCAGTTCCCATCTTTTTGCATGTATCTAGAGGCTGACAGGAAAGAAGAAAGATGTTTATTTTGCCCTTTGAAAATCAGATCCCCTTTTGATTTCAGCTCCTTAGGGACCCATTCCACATTTCCGATGTCTGACAGTGTTTTGCAGCATGGTCATCCACAGTAACACACACACACACAAAAAACTTACTATGCGAACTGTGTCATCTTTGAACTTAAACTGAAAAATGGATCCAACAAAACTGTCAGCAAGATTCACTAGGTCCAGCAAGAACTTCTTGGCAGCTCTCACCCAGAAGTATCTATTAGTAAGTTACTCTTTGCCAGCAGCTAGACTTCTTAATCTCATTGACTAGATCAGATTTCAGGGCTGTTCAATTCTTTCTTTTAGTCAAATGACATTCTGTCATAACCACTCATATGTTATAGCCTTTGCATACTGTCGTTATCACTTAAGACATAGAACCATGTCCTCCAAAATTATCATGTCTTTTTTAAGCAGTTGGTACTCCATGGACTTACCTCACTTGTTAGATGCTAGAGTATTAAGAATGGTAACAAGTCAGCAAATGTGGCTTTCAGTCATTTATATATATATATATTAAAAAAAAAAAAAAAAACTAAGTTGGAAATATTTGGAAATATTTTATTTCAGATATTATTTCAAAAGATATTTATTTAACAGCAGGATCTGCTTCAGGGACTCAGCTGGGACCTTCACACCCAACAGAAGGGGCTATTACTGCACTGCAGCAGGTGCAGGCTGTAAGCTTAAAAACATCTTATCTGGTGCACTTTTAAAATCTGTTGTTTCAGAGTTCTGACATTCACTTATTGTTTATTGCCCAGCCACGGTATTTCTACAATTCACCTTCCTGAGATAACCTCTCTCTTTCAGGAATCAAATACTGTGGAGGGTGTATGGAATCTGACTTGCATATAGTCACCCTTGTGCCTGTTGGCAGTCAGGAAGGTGACAGCAAGCCAAATGAATTATGTTGGGGAGGGAGAAGAGTTCAGATGATAAATTTGGTCTCAGTTCCAATCCATTGACAGGCACCTAAGAAAACTTAGAGCAGACAGAAGGTGATCGTGGAAAGAACAGCAGCAGCTGCAAGTGAAACAAGGCTGGGTTGGTCTATCAACTCGTTCCTCAAATGTCCAAGCTTTCCCTAAAGACCAAGAAATATTTTACCCCACATTGTGATGACAGCTGCTAAACCAACCAAGTTGCAGCTTTATTTGTTCTTTTTACCTTATTTCATGTCCTGTCCAGAAGTCAACCACCTTATTAAGCTTTACTTTGTAAGCTTAATTATATATGTTTATTTCAAATTCAAACACATTTCTCTCTTTATCCTGTCCTTAATTTCCTTGCAATGTACAAATTTACCTCAGGAATCTCTGTAAAGTTAAACAAGACCAACACACTTAGCTGAGAATTTTGCCTAGGATCATACAGTACAGCGTTCCACTGTTTTTGTTCCACGAGGGTCTTCAAAATATTGTTTGGATGTTGTTGGTTTTTTTAGATCAAGCAAGCCCCAACCCCTCCCTGCATTCTTACCAATAAGCCCCGAGTAAGCGAGGAGGCAGTCAGCATAGTTCTCCTTCAGACAGCTACTAACAGACCGTGACTCAGGCTGGCAGTTTGTGAAAAAATCTGCAAGGCGAGATCTGCAACATGAAAAAAAGGCATATCTTTAAAAATCAAGCCTGCAGGCATTCTTACCTTTTACAGTCTTTTTATTTTTCAACAGCACTTAGTATTTTTAACTTCGATATACATTGGACACATTTCAGTTGATAAGGGTCTCTTTCCAGATTCCATTTCTGAAACCAGAATAAAAAAGTGTAAGAAAACAGCAAAAAGGGACAAAATGACAGGGTCATGCACGCCCTTTGCTAAAAGAAATGCTCTGCATTTTCATGCCAAAAAAAAAAAAGACAAAGAGACATTTTATCATGAGTGGTCATTTTGCCTAGATCTGAACTCTGGAATCTGTTATTCTATAGGAACAGAACACAGTTTCTGCTAGTTTACTCATTATACAAGACTATGTTTTTGCTCCCTGAGCCCTCTTACTCCATGACTTGAGGCAGGACCTGCTTTAGTTTTGCCCTGAATTTCCAGGGAATGGGCTTACCCCTGCTCTGCACTTGCCTGCAGAGCCAACTGGCTGAACTGGGCAGATCCAGATGGCATGATCTACACACTCCCCTGGAGCAATGGTACTGAGAATCTATCTGTTCTTGTAAAATGTGCATTTATCTAAAGTTTACAGCATTGAGCTCAGAAGAAGAATGTGTGCTCTGCATCCAGTTCTGCTACTGAATTTTTATCTCTGCTTGCCTCAGTTACCCCATTTCCAAGAGGGGGAGAGTACTGCTCACCTCTGGAAAAGTGCTTCAATACTAGGGCTAAAGCCCTATCTCAATTAACATTATGACTTTGGAAACCAAGAAGAGAGTTCCTAGCAGCTAGAAGCTGTTCTGTCAATTTGCACTTTAAAAGCCATGTAATGCTCCCATCCAGGTCTGTAAAATTTGAGAGGCATCACTGAGTCAAGGTCCACATCCTGCAGTCTATCTCCTGCCCATCTTAACCTTCTCTCCTTAGCTGTGATTGTGTTTTCAGTTAGACTTGGAAGCCTCTTGGAGCAGTGACTTTTGTTTATTTATGAAGTGTCATTTAGACCTTTGAGTCCATGAGCAAAATGGTTTAACCTCCCTGCATCCCTTTTCCTCCGTGAAAAAGGAATGAAAGTGTTCTCTTGCTTATAACAACTCAGAGTGTTTTTTCAGAATAAGATGTTTAATCTTTGCAAAACCCTTTCAAAATCAGGATGCTGTCATATATGTATTTCCATCTCTGCTCCAGCATTATGTAGATTTGCAATAGAAATGTTCTTTTTTAGTTTTGCAGCAAAACCATAAAAGTTAGCAGAAACAAGTGATTTGCACAGATTTTATTTGTTTGGCATGCTCCAGAGACTAATTATCTTTGTTTGCTTTATTGTTTTTCCTATCTCAGAATGGGAACGGATGTACATCATTAATTGGCATGAAAATAGTGATGGGCAAACTTCAAAAGGTTCACAGGCTTAGTATCAAAAAGCATCCTATAAATAGATTGTACGCAAACCACACCTGAATTTATCTGAGCCATTCTCATGACCTCTTTTTAGTTCCATCCATAACTGTCCCGACAGCAGCGAATTCAGGGTTTCCTTCAAACCACGGTCAACTGCCAGGTTTTCACTCCCTCCTTTCACTTATTTAACCATTTAACCTTGTGATGGACATTTGTACCCAGCTAACCTTTAACAGCTTGAGAAAGTCAAGCTCTCTACATATCCTTCAAGATGTTCTATATGTCTAGATTTCCATAGAATCTCCATTTTACTGGTGTACCTACCAGGGCACAAGCTGAGAAGATACAGATTACAAGGACGGGAAGAGTTAAATAGCACCATGAAGAGAATTTGGGCAAGGAAACCCTATGTCACTGTGGTGACTCGCTCTCTGTCAATAATCCAAAGATCCAGCTTTCTGGGCAACTGGGAACAAAGATCGTTGACAGTTTCTAAGGTTTCTGTAAATCCTACTAATAGCAATCATTTCATCATTCTTAATTGTACAGTTCTGCCTTAGATTATTATTTGCATTGGTCCAGAAATATACACTCCTTTTCTCTGAATGTAAGTACTGATAACTATGGAATAAAACCAACCATTTACTACCCTGTATGCTTGAATAATTTATTTGTTGTAGTAAACACGGAAGGAAACTAAAATTGCTCTGCTGATCCCTTTGCGTACAGCCTGATTTCTATGTTAATTTCTGAAGATCTTTTGTGGTTGCAGAAGGTAATAACCTAATAATGTTGCACATTTACATTTTCATAAGCCAAATATAGTTCAGATAGATCTGGTCCAGGCATTGCTGGACATAGTCATACACATCCCCTCTGAGTCATCCAAACTTCATACTAACAAAGTTCTTACTCCCTTCTGACCTGTCATTCATGTGGATAAACTTCCATGGGTTATAAAGTTAAGACCAGCAAATAAAAACAGAAACAAGTGTCCACCTGCCATAAAATAACTCCACCGTGCTCAGTGAAGACCTGCTCATTGATGATCTAGCCCTGAGTTTCCAACAGAGCGACACCAAGAAAAGTGTCCTCATCAATAATACAAAACGGTGGTACTGCTGCTTGTCTACAGAGAGACAAATTAGCCTAATTGGAAACAGTATAATTTATACTAAATTATTGCATATGATTATTAAGAAGAGTTTGGGTAAAAGAGACAATCCTTTCAGGCATGCTTGATAAGCAATCAGATGATAACAGTCTAAAAAAAAAAAAAAACATATATGCAAATTGTGCTAACTTTGTGCTTCTTCAGCAGGAAACAACTTGAGGTTAGCAACTTGTGGGTAAGTGTCTAACTCAGAGCTGAGCAGTTTGGTATCTACAGGACAAACAGCGCTTGAACCATGTGTGCCCATGGTTTTACATGTGCAATGTACATACGTGTATCTATTTACTAGGTGGCTAGATACAAAACCAGAAACTTTTTATATTGTGCTTAACACTTAGAAGGAGCTAATAATTTCTTTTTCCATGTAAGAATCACAAATCCTTTGTGTTCAGCAGCATTAATGATTCTTTCCTTTGCATAATAAACAAATAAATAAATAAATAAATAAAACTGAAGAGCAGCACCCAGAAATCGTTTTCCTAGGAAGAAAAAAACAAAAAACTTCTCTTTGTAGAGAAACAAACAAACTAACAAACTAACTAAAACACAAACAAAATTAAATGAGTTCTATCTTAGCCCTGGAAAATCTAATCTCCTCAAAGTACATTGCAGACCTTCTGGAAAGCTTACTTTTAAATATTTTGTATAGCACTACCTGAAAAAATAAGAATAATCCTACTGGCAAATTCAAAGAAAATCTGATCAAACAACAAACAGTCTTTCTGTGAAAAAGAGAAAAAAAAAAATCAAGCCTACTGTTCTCTAATGTTTTGTGTTAGCACCAGTAAAATAATTTGTAAAAGTTAAGAATACAAAGAAAACAAAGATAATTTGTTTACCTTATGATACTAGTTCTTCAGATACTCAGCAGGGTAAATCAAAACTCAAAATTTGCTTACAAATAAGGCTTGTTAATAACAGTATTGTGTTTAATCTGCTCATAATTTTTGAGACAATTTAATTTTATATTAGCACAGCTTGTTGCATAGGCAACATTGATTAGGTTTTCACTAAATTTATTTTCAAGGTTTTGTAGAAGTTATTTAATGAAATTATCTTTGTTATTTATCCATACTCCCTCTTTAAAGTTCACCAACTCAACTTCATCACTGGCTGCACAGAAATGCAGGATGCAATATGTGAAGGTATAGTCCAAATAATGAAGTTGCAGATAATTTCTACATCTGCATTTTCAGTTTGGATGCACTGTAAACCACAGTTTACTGGAAATCAACTTTATGAAGCAA
The DNA here is from genome assembly GCF_009819795.1 of Aythya fuligula. NCBI lineage: Eukaryota > Metazoa > Chordata > Aves > Anseriformes > Anatidae > Aythya > Aythya fuligula. The sequence goes on from NC_045565.1 coordinate 30,185,492, forward strand.
ATATACCTTTCCAAAAGTTACCCTTATCACTGGGCTATTGGGTGTTGATTTCCCTTACTTCTGTTCTTCTGGCTTTATGAATTTTCAACTGCTTGTAGGCAGGGGCACTAAAGAGAAATCTTCTCTCTTAGGTTTCCCTTTGCCGTGGTGATACTAACCTGAGAAGGACACTAAATATGAATCTTCTGCTGACTGCATTCATGTACACTGCCATGCCCAAGTGAGTGGTTACAACTTCTTACCTTGGTTATGAACACGGGCAGCTAGGGTTGCTGTCCTGTATTCACCTCGGTGACGGTTGGGTGAAGTCTGAACATGCTCACTACCGCCTCTCTTTACATTGCTGCTTGTGTTTAGGCATCTATTTATGGCTCAACAACAGTACCATAAAGGGTTCGTAAATGCCAAAGCTGAGTGACTGGAGTGACTACACTAATTAGTTAAAGCTGCTCTAGCGTCTAGACACCATTTGGCAGATGCAGTGCAGTCACGTAAGGGAAGTGTTGCATCAATATTCAAAAGAGAAAAGAAATATAAATCTGACACTGAGAAATTTCAGACTAAGTCAATGAATATATGTCAGAGTGATAAATGACACCATTATAGGGGGAAAAAAAAAAAAGCCAAAATAGCTGTTCCTCTTTTGTGGGGGTCAAATGTAGCATCTTGCTCCATAGCTACAAATAGCTCCTGTATAGCTGGGGTGGTGCTAAGTCTGTCTGCTGGGATGCAATATGGGCAAGAGGTCTTGATATGTGTCCAAACTAACAGGTTCTTTGGTGGAGGAGCTTTTCATTTTCTCTTTGTTTCATAAACACGCAGTGAGTGGGCAGAAAGAAAACAAGGCAAAAGCTACACAAGAAACTCTCTCAACCAGTGAGCTGAAAAAAACCACGAAGTGGCTCCATCACTAGAGAAATGATCCTCCCTGCACCTAGTAATTTAGAGCCGACCCATCTTTGAAGACTGTTTTTCATTAAAGGCACTAGAAATGTGCAATACTAGTACATGTCAGATCACCTTAGCTGTGGACACACTACTGAGAACCTGTAAGCAACCATGATTTTTTGCCATTTTTGATTCTTTCTTTAAATGGGCATTTTTACATATATTTATTGAACAGGAATTTTAATTTCTTTCAGCAGAAACATGTTGGTTTTTCTTTGGCTGTTGTCCTCCTCAACCAGTGACCGTGTCAGAGCCCTGAGGGGCGTTAGGCCCCTGCTCGCCTCTGGGGCTCCCCCACCTGCCCAGGGCCCCCTCCAGCCCACCACAGCCCTGCCCTGCCTGAGGGCCACACTGAGCAGGGCCACTTGGCCAGTCCCTGTCCCCAAAATGGTGCCTGATGCCTGGGGCTGCCCCTGGCTGTGGCAATGGGTCAAGCCCGGCCTGTGAGCTCCTGGCCTGCTGATCCTGGAGGTCCCCACAGAGCCCCCGGCCTTCGCTGAGCCCTGACACACACCTGAGCATTCATGCCCTTTTTGAAGTAAAAAAAAAAAAGCAATTTTGAGCATTTTTACTTCTTTTTGAGGGGTAAAAAAATGTGAAGATTAAACAGCAGACCACTTGGCTCCCAAAACCTAAATACCAAAAGCAGTTTCTCTCATGTGAGACGATCTAAATCTTTTATAAAAACCATTGCAGAAACCATTATGGCATCTTTGATCCCAAACATCAGCTACTAGCTGGAAGAAGCTGTATTTTATCTGTTTTTGCTTTTGTTTTGTTATTTTAAATGACTTGTAGCCTAAGCCCACGCCAATATTTGATTCCAGATTTGATTTATCTTTAAAAATTGTATTGTTTATCTGGAAGTATGTAAAATACAGACACTCCTCAATTACGTACAGGCAGCCTATTTGGGTTGTGGAGTAACTGGCTACAGAAACAAAGAGCAGAGACCACACAGGATTTATCCCGAGGCCTCTCGGCTTCACGGAGCTGGCTCCAGGCACCACGGCAGCCCACCAAGGCTTCCTGCTCCAGATGAGCACCCGTGCGTCGCCCCAGCAGGCTTCTGCCTTGCTGGCTGACTGCACCATGCTCCCAACCTTGCCTGATGCCACCTGCATTATCCAGGCTTTCTGCTTACAGGACATATAATAACCCAGGTAGCGGAGAGCTAACTACTAGAAAGTCAGTCACATAAAATTAAGAACACTTCCGCCTATGCATATTTATATTTTAAAATCAACAATATAAATGTATTCTTTCTATTTTTCTACTAACTCATTTTTTTTTCTGATTAAAAAGTGCTCTAAAATAAACATACTCCATGCCTGGTTTCTATTATTGTATCTTATGCAATGCATAATAAAATATGTCACATACCATTTGCCTTTAATCCTATTCTTTCCCATTGCTCAGGTTATCTGCAAGGGATCTGTTGGATATTTTTACACAATGTCTGCTACAGAAAACCGTAAGACCTTACCAAAACACTAATCTCATCGTTTACCAGCGTTAGTTAAAGCCTCTAAGTAACTCAAGGTCATGTGTTAGAGTAATTTTATTCTAATGTATTAGGTCTCCTTTGGATTTCAGGAAAACTACTAAGCTCAAATGTGGTCCTAAATAAGTATGATTTATTTGCAATTGGGGAGTGTAAATATTTTTATACTACTGACCTTTTGTGTAGTAAAACCAATTTTGAAAAATATGGTGCAAATCCCGAGCACAAGGTAATGCAATAAAGAATTAGAACAGTGATTTTCTGAGGCAGTGACACAAAACAGAATTTTCTCTTTCTGCTTGCAAAAAAAAAAAATTACCTCAGACCATATTTTAGAGGCCTGTTTGAGAGAACATCTGGAAAGCATTCCTCAGGAAATCAAACCTATATTAAATATGTTTTGTGGGGCTCTGTTTCCTTGCATTGACTTTAAGCATGCATAATGTGTTTCTGTCTTCTCAACTGCAAAGAAAACACTTTTCTGAGCATCTTCTACAAACTGATAGGCTGAACTGTCAATCCATGATTTCTGTCAGGGGATGCTGGTAAGATTTCTGTTTAGTCTATCTGTAACAAAGCTCTCCAATAACATGAACAAATCCACTAGCTACTTTCAGAGTACCAAGAGATTGTACATTTTCATTTTATTTCATTTCCTTTACTCTGTTTAATTTTAAGCTTCTAAATATAAATGACTGTCATGTTTAAAGATGTCCAAGCCTCAGAGTGTCTCTTGATAGCATGTTTCTCAGGAAAGAACTAGTCCATTAGGGATAGAGTTGTTCTCACTTCATTAGCTGGGCAGACAGGAGTGTCTGAATTACAGACTGGAAACCTAAGAAAATCATTGTCACGCTCAAAGAGCAAGCCAAAGAAATTAGTGCCACAGCAAGTCCTTGAGTGTGCCACTGGATGCTTAGGTGTTTATTAACAACTATATCATGAGTGCACGCTGAAAGGATGTGGTTCCAAGTACCTGAGAAAGACATCTATGACAATAATATTCTCTGTAACCACTTGAATAAACTATAACAGAATATTGCTGGTTCAAGCATGAAACGAAATTGGAGTCTGGAGATGGAAAACAATCTAAAGTAAGCATCTATACAAGCATCTCGGTTCTCTGTTTACCAGAGAAGTTCCTGTTGGCAAAAATATGATGCACTGGATCATCAGGTTTCCTAAGGTTATGTAGGGATTCTTTCTGTATTCCAATGTCCCTGCAGGGGCATCCCTGAACAGAATAGCTCTGTGTCCACTCACTCCCTCCCAGTCTTTCCTGACTAAAGGAAAGAAAGGGTGCCCAGTGCATCCTTGCACTTGATTGTGCAGGGCCCGCAGCCAACATAGCTGAAACTCATCCTGAAGCTATGCTAAAAGCTGTTCTGACTTCAGGAGTCAGACAACAAATTTCAAGTCAGAACCACAACAGATAAAAGCAGATTAGAGTCTCTTTTGTTGGGAAGCTTTTTATGTCATGCACAAAACATCCCCATCAAATAGAAAGTCCCCAAGTTCTGGCACTAGCAAACCAGTATAGCATTGATCTTATTCAACATGTTTTACTTGGTTTTAGAAGATACACGGATGTTCCATGCTAAGAAAATCACTGTTTTATAGAACAGGATTGGAAAATAAATCACTTTTACCAGTTAAGGATGACATGGACAGTCTAGGCTTGTTGTTTCTTTTTTTAATCTCCACTGTCAAAAAAACTGAATATGGCCACAGCAGCTAAGAGAGCTGACAGCCTGTGATACATCCAGCTGATTACAGAAGTTCATCTGAAAGACACTGTCCATTTTGAAGAATACTTTGCAGTGCTGCATGATGACCAGTTACTGAGACGTATCTCCAGCATTTCACAAGGCCTAATTAGAAGAGGGAGCATCGTAACTGACAGGACAACCACAGTAGTTTGTGCTTGAATTGGAGCAAGAGAAAATGAACTAAATATTCAAATAATACAGGCAAGATTTAATTTAACAGACGTCTAACTCATAAAGGCTTTATAATATAAAAGCTTATTTTAATGGTTTTTAGTATGTTTTTGAACTGTAAGCACAAATATGTGAATGTAAGGGCATCTATTAATAATCTTTGGCAAGGGTCACATTCATCTCACAGAAAATCTATATTCAGCAGTAAACACATATCAGAAAACTTTCCCTGTGCCACTTGCTTTAAAGCCAGGAGATAATCAAAGCATAGGAAACAACTTCTGTGCTGAGAAGTCTTTTCAGATATTGGTACATTTACATGTGGCTTTCCACTTAACAGCAGTTACTCCAACAGTAGCATGGTAGTGCTTAAAACATAATGAAAGCAATGCAATTTCTATTCAGTAAACATTAAAATGCTAAAATTTGAAAATATGCATGTGGCTGTCACTTATTCTGTTGAGAAACAAAGTTTTATTTTTAGTTCTAGTGCTTACATTATCTTGCAGCTATTTTAATGGATGAACTGCCACCAGAAATATTCTCTCACTAGGGCCTGATGTAGAGTGATATAAATAACCTTTACAAAGTCCAGCATAATGGAATGGCAAAATCAGTTGACATTCTTTTAATTAGCACTGCCTGAAGATTCACCTACACAGAACAGGAATAGCCGAATTCATCCCTGGAATAAATCCACTGAAGTCACTGATCTCAGAGGATGTACACTGGAAATGGACTTGATATAGTATCTCTGTTATACACATAAAACATATCATGGTTTCTTGCCTTTAGTATATATGTGGTTTGAGGTAAATGAGGAAACATTTTGATTTATGAAAGAAAATGCTATTGTGTGATATATATATATATCTCCCTTGACTCAGAAATAGCAGATTAGCCAAATGTGACTGAGAGTATATTAAAAGGGATCAAAAATGTTCTCTTCAACAGATTTAACAGATTAGTGAGTGGAAACTACTCCTGCAAATCAGTGGATGCTGAACTTCTGCTCTCTACAAAAAATCTCTCAATTAACAATTCAACAAATCAGTGGTAACAGTAGTCTTACTGGAACCCCATCCAGCAAAGCAATTAAGAGCTTGCTTAACCGTAAGAACATGAGTAGTTCCAAATTTAGATTCTATTAAAGTTTAATGTCAAATCTAACTTTCCTGGCTTTCAAAAATTTTGACTAAACATGTGTGAAACTGCTTCATTAACAAATGTAGTTTCAGCTGTCCTGTGTGATAAAGGAACAAACAAATGGGTTGAATTCCCGCTGCTGTAACCCCCTTTCTGGCTCATGTTTCTAATCTGCATTTTTTTTTTAATAGTATTATACAGGCAATTTTCATTTCTCACCTAGAGAACAAGCTTTTTCAGATACAATGATGCACAGAGAGGAAGGACCTTGTTTGGATGATGATAATACCCCCAAGATCTCAGAGCTGAAGTTTACTGGTGGCTGTGAGTACTTTAACTCGCTGCATTGTTTTGGCTAACAAGGGACTGACCTGGAAGATCAGGTATCTAAATATGATCCATGAAAGTCTAATAATTTGTATCCAATTCCATTTTATGATTTTTCTAACAATCATAAATATTTTATTCCTTCTTTCACTTTTGCAACTCTGCAGAAAGGTAATAATGGATATTCAGCACCACAGTTAGCTCTTATCCTTAAAAAATACTTAGGAAGGAATAGCAGGACTTCAGCAACATGAGGATACTGCCAAAGCTACACCATGCAAAACATAAAACAGCTGAACCAAAGAGCTCTGACAATGCTTAGCTTCTGTTTTACAGACAATGGGCATAAAAGAATTACACTACCTTTTTATGATTACATTCCTGGGTTTCAAGAATGAGTGGAGGCACTAGCTGGCTGCAGAAATGCTGCTTGGAGAGTTTTAAGCTTGCCTGCCAAAAGACCTCGGTGTGAAGATACTGTCTGGTTACTGCTTCTTCAAGCATAATAAAACCCTGTGCTTGAGGATCTCCTCACTGTTAAAGCACAAAGTGATGTGAAAGTTTGGTGCAGGAATACAGCTGAGCCATTTTTCTAATTACTATATCCTTGCTCGCATCTTTGCTTCTCTCACTGCTCAACAAAATGTCAATCATCCAGCACGTTTTTAATCTTCAAGACCCTTTTAAGCAGAACAGAGAGAGTATAAATGAGGACTGGCCAAGCAGATCTCGGCACTCCAGAACAAAATCTATCTACACTTTAACAGGGACAAAGCACTTGGTTTGCTAGTTGTTCTGATTTTTAGATTCCTTAGGGATTTATGGATATGTTTTAAGGAGGAACTGCTTGATTCCTTCTGAGTTTTGATCAGAGGAGAGAAATTTTAAATGTGTTGGGGGAGGGGAGAGTAATACTATGTTTTACTCTGCTAACGAAAGACATCAATGTAATGAATCATGTAAAGGACTCAAAAGGAAGCAAGTAATTTGATATTGCAGCATTTTCTACTTTATTTTCCCTTGACTTGAAAGGTTTTTGCTTATTTTGCAAAGTCTGCATTTTTTTTTCCAGGCTAGCAATTCCCCCAACACCCCAAACTTCACTACACCATCATGCTCCAAGCATACCAGCTTGTCCCACCTCCCCCCAGACCCCATCATCTGAATTTTTTGAACTGTGATCATTCCTGTCTATCAATTCATTCATTAAAAGATCAGGTTTTCCACTTTTTCCTCCCTTGCTTGGCCCTGTGCAGCCAGGGAACCTCCCCTAGCCAAGCCCAGAGGCCAGGAGCAGAGAGCAGAGAGCCCCTGCAGATAGTCTGAGCCCAGGCTACCCCCGTTACCCTGCAGACATCCTGCATCCAGCGCAGGGTGAGTCAGGCAGCACACAAAGTTTCTCGCCCACTCCCTGACTCTGCCTCCAAACAAAATATAGACAGCCTGCACGTCTCTCGAAATCAAGAGCATCCCTGTTCTAATGTCCTTAACTGCATTATGAAAACTACGTTGCTGTCCTGGTTTTGCATACCCACAGCACAACAGTAATCTCAAGGAGCTGCCAGACAGCTTCAAGTGCCCAACTGATTTAAAAACCCCGGAGGGACACAAATCCAGCTCTGTTGCACAGAACTGTACCCTGCCACTGTGTCCTTCGTGACAACACCCAGTGGGCAGCCACCTAGAGCCTGGCAGAGACCACGCAGTGCAGCCCAGCAGCTGGCCACCAAACTGTAACTGGTATAAGCTACAGGCTCCAGGGGGGAGCATGCACCTATGGTTTCCCTCTCATTTTCTGAATTACAGATGATCACTGGACTGTGGCACGATACTGAGGGAGGAAAAGAGCCACACGCAGGAGAGCCATGAGGAGGGGCTGTAAGAGGCTGTAATGGAGAGGATCCAAATGTGGCAGCGGCAGTGAAAGTCAGGTAATGACTGGGAGATCTGGGAAGAGGAGATGAAAGGGGACTAAGCAAGGGGAAGAGGTGTGAGGATAAAGCAAGGGAGGAAGCAGGAAAAATGAAAGAGGAAGGAATTCTTCTAAGGAATAGAAGAATTGAGGAAAAAGCCCTGTTTCTCCTCCACCTCTTCTCTCTCCCCCACACATCCCTTGAATGCCCTCCTCCCTTGTACTTGCTAACGCTGCAGCTGAAGCCTCCCTCCTAGCACAAGAGGCTGGGTTCCCCCTTTTCTGTAGCAGGACACAGACGGCTGGCTGAACACTTAGAGCATCTCTTCACAAACTTCCTTACAGTCTTTAGCCACCACTCCTCTAGTAAACCTTACCCGTGAGGGTGTGCAGTCTGCATCCCATAAAGTGCCTGTTAAGGAGCAGTGCTCAGGTCCCGTGCAGAGAGGCCACTTGCACAAACAGGTGCTGGCGTGAAGCGCTCACAGACCTGCACACAACTTATGATAAACAAGCACAGATACACTGGCTCCCTTTTCATGGGAAATCATCGTAAGAAATTTCAACAGAATATAAAGAAGGGAAATTAATTTCCTGGCAAGTTTCTTGCATTTGCAGGAAACACAGCAAGCAGCTGAGCTTTTGTTCTAGCTCTCACTGTGAATGAGCTATTTTACGCACTGATAAAAATGTTTGCATATCTTCATGCAAGGTCCATATAACCGTACATGCTTTCACACAGAACTGAATATCTTTCACACAGAGTTGAATGTGTTCTTGCACCAAAATTAAGACTAAACAAGTGACTAGAAACAATTGACAGCAGTATCCCCAAACAATTGTATGAGGGGTAAGAACGTGCCAATGAATGCCAATGAAAGCACATTTATAAAGATTTGTATCTCACACTACAGAGTGCCAAAAATATCTTGCGTTTGAACTACCTGCTTGCTATTTCACCATTTTGAGTGCAGCAATTGTGGAAGACAAGAAACTTGCATTCAATTACTAGATTCTTATTTAAGAAAAAAAATAATCTAAAAAGTCTTAAAAAAAATAATCCTATCTTTTCAGATCTTTACAGCACATGGCTGTATTGATACCGTTCTATTTTTCTGCTCTGTTAATAAGCAATATATCTGCATCATTATCATTCTGCTCAGTGCCTGATGAACACATCCAGAAAACAGAAGTATGCAAATTCAAAACACTAATTATTAACAAGACCAAACTAATGTCTCACACTTTCATTGCTCAATGAAAACAGTATTTTGAAACGCTGTCAAACATGATACTGACAAAAATGAAGCACACTGTCCTGCCTTTACTGCAGAATGATATTTCTAAAGCATGCCAGTCAACTTTCTGAGGTTTAATTTGTGGCTGAAGTAATCAGAAGAGCAGTTCCCTCAGAGGTCTGAGATATTCCAGGACAACTGGTGAAAGTTTTTGACAGTACAATGATCTTCCTTAGAAGTTTTGTTTATGTTCATAATGAAAAAGAATTCTAATGGCTTCTTTTTCTTTTTTTTTTTTTCTTTTTAGTTAGAGTTGACAGGCATGCCTGAGAGCCTCCAATCAGTTTCAGAGTGGCATATGGACTGGGATACAAGGAGAGGCAGCAGAAAAATGATAATGAAAATGAACCATGAACCATTCAATATTCTGATGGAGTTGAAAAACTAGGACTGTTTACATAAGTCAGAGCTTACTTGCATCTCCTGACATTTCTGGTCTCTTTTTCCCTCAATCAAGACTTTATAACTGATCGATGAATGAATAAAAAAGAAAAAAAAATCAAAGTGTCCTGCCATCTCAGTTAGGGGCATCTGCCATTTGGCTGAATTGCTTTTCTGCTCTTAATTCTGTTTAAAAAACAGATTCAGTGACATGTGCATCCAAAACAAAGCTTTTAAAGAACACCCAAAACTGAATGGTTAAATACATACTTGGGCATAGGCCCAAGTGACATTTTATATGGAACAGGGGCAGATTCAAAACTTGCATTTCTGAGCAAGCAGCATTTGGAAAACATTTACTTTCAGAAACCCTTTAAAAACCCTAAGAAACCCTTAGAACTTGTCCCCCTTGTTTTGCCTGGCATTATGAAGAAACTCTATTGGATGTAACGGGCATGCAAATAATAGTTTCTAAATGACAGTTTCACAGAAGTCAGAACATAGTCCTGATTTTTTCTCTCATTTAGATACTAGTTCTGATTTCAAAATGAAATAGAAGTTTTCAAAGTTAGATTTATATGTCTCATGACTACTGCTTTTAATTATTCTAAACATGCCTGGAATTACCACGTAGACTGATATTTATCAATGCCGATATTTTTAATAGCAGGGAGGAGATGTGATCTCTGCTTCTTCTTTCTTCCCTTGCCCAAGTCCCTGTTTTCCTGCAGATCGCAGGGAACAAGCCACACCATCTCCCTCTAAGTGCACAACAACTCAGAGACAAAATGCCTTTCACCACATTATGGATAGACTGGAACAGCTCTGCTGCTATTTTCTCCCCCCGGGACAGGAGAGGGGGAAGGTACTAAACATGCTAGTGATTTAGACAGCCCTGGAGGTATTAGCATCGACATGGGACAGCCATCAGCAACCCGTGGCATTTACTGTACCCCCAGGTGCAGGACCAAGCACTGCATTTTGCTGACCATGCCCCGACCCTGCAGACATCTGCCTGCCCGTTCCCTCTCACCAGCACTGCTCTGCTCCTGGCAGCCAGGACTCACCAAGACATGAAAGAGTCTAAATGATATAATTTGGAGTTTTAAAGAAAAGAAGTCAGGGGAAGAACCCATAAAGAAATTTGTTTTCACCCTAGTGTTGGCTGCAGCCTTGGGCAACAGGAGCAGCCGTATTCCCAAGCTCTGTTCTGCAGTGCTGGAACGGAGAAAGCAGAACACCAGGCCTATGAGGTCAGATTAAACAAAATGCCATTAAAAACTTAGCTGCTGGGACAACATTAGATCAAAGCTGACCAAAGGAAAACACAGTCATAAGAGAAGTAATGGCATTAATTTAACTACGCAATTCCTGAGCACTACAGCCTGGATAAAAGGAAGAAGTTTACCTATAAAACCCTCTCCCTCACTTCCCTGGCACCGTAACACACTGGAATTTTGGCAGAAAGTACACTGAAGATGCTGTAACTTAGCAGAGCCTGTGTTAAGACAATCTAGGTAAGACAGTATATACAAGGAGAAAAGACTAACGCTACAACATGGAAATGGAAAAGGGCTGGTTCTGCCTCCAGAACCAGTGTTCAGCTTTCACAAACTGCAACAGCCATGAAGGTGCTGAATGTAACTCGCTGAACTGCAATGAAAACCCTGCCCTCATTTAAAGCTGCTCTAGTCTGTGGCAGCAGAAAAGTGGCTCCTGACTTCCCCCAGCCATGGAGGGCAGAGCGTTGCTGCCTCCTCAGCCGCCAACGCCTCGGTTACGGGCAAGATGCTATGGCTACAAGTTTAACATCACCAGTGGAGATCTCATATCTGGACTTCAAAGTATTTTACCAGACATATGTATGTACTTGTCAAGGCATATACATGTATATACATATCTTCAGTGTCCTTGACATTTTACAATAGTGTTTATTTCCTTACTTGCATTTCACAGATTTTGTTAATCTACAGGGAATTGACACTTTCAAAATGAGCATGAGTTCTTGGGCTTAACTTCATAAACACGACATTAGCAGAACAGCATTCTTATATACACATACCCAATGCTAAGTAGGAATAAAGCATTTCCTATGGGCAGAGGACGTCCTGTATGGCACCAAATAAGCATCGTGTGACAACCTGCAGGGAACTTAATAAAAGCAGAAGGGCCCAGTTTGTCATGCAAAGCATCGCTCTGTGCTGCCTGGCTGTGCCAAACACACAGAGGGAGGAGACTGGGAATCAGGTCACTGAATCTATGACCCTCCAGTTACATCAGCCCAGCACTTTTGTCAGGGGAGGGGAGATAAAACAATTCCAAACCTAGAACAGCTCTAACAAGACTGTGGGATCCAGTCCACAAATGTGGACTCCTTTTCTTTCCATGAAGCAGAAGTCTGCAGGTAGTCTGTTTATTGCGACTGTATATAAAGTCCACCATGTGGCTTGCATCCACTGTTGTTAGTGCTCACTCGCTATATCGCAATGACAACAAACCCCATTACAAAGAATAATTCTGTTTTCACCTGGTCACTAGTGGGACATAAAATCACTTTGAGACATCTTTTCATAGAGACACCTAATGAAAATTATCCCAACAAAAACGTGCAAAAATTAAGCCTGGGATTAAAAAAATTCTTTCTTAATGTGAGGGAGTAGCTGTCAACAGCTCTGGAGAAGGCACGCACTGTAACCAGATGCAGGCTTTTGTTTTTCTGTTAGGGATGTCAGAGGCTTTCGCTGCTTTCCCTGACTCATCCTACTCCCTAGTGGATATTCTGACCCCCAGTCCTGGCAAATCCAGTAGTACCAAAAAGTTCTCTCTGGAACCTCATTAATCACTCCCCTGCCGTGTGCTATCTTACCTGCAGATGTAATTCTTCTTGCAGGATTCTTGTAAATTCAGGCAGTTTGGTTTCTCCCTGTCCTCATATGAACACACAGGAACAATAGTCTGCCGTCTCCTCTCTGTACAGGCTACGTCTCGACAGGAGCAGAAGAGCATCCCGTAGCTGTGCTTTGGGGGAACTTTGTCAAAAAATAGCCGGAGGGCCTTATGACACTTCCGCTTGTTACAGATTTCATTAGACGTGCTGCTGGTGCAGGGGGTTATGTAAGCAGATCTGAACCTCTTGCAGGTATCATTTAGGTTACAAGCTTTTGCTGCATCCAAGCAATTGTTCCCCTTTGAAAGTACTGGCTCCACTAGAAAAAACAACACAACAGCAGTAAGAAACGTGTCACATTTATATTGTGTTTTGACGTTTGTGTTTATTTCATTCTGTTAATGAGATCCTGATAATATATTTGTTACATACAAAACTTTCAGTGCCAGAAACCGTAACCAGTCCTTATGTTTCTTACGGTAATGGCTTAACAAGTGAACAAGAGCACAGGCATGCGTTACGATCAAAGCGCTGGCAAATAAATGACGACTACACCAGGCAGGCTGTACTTCATCTTCTTTGCAGCTGACATGCAGGATGAAAATTGGGAAAGACTTGGCCACACTTAAATGCTATTAAAATCACTGGTAAATTGGAAGGGATACATTTGGCCCGTTGCACAAGAGCACAGTTAGACCGTGGGCTCCTAATTCTGGTTTTGGAAAGCAGATTCTGTCATATTTTTTTTATTTTCCTTCAACAGTAAAAATGACATTCAGTGTCTACACCAAGAAATAATATTTAAATGTAATTTGTGTACTCTGCAGCATGTGAAAGCCACGTGCCTGTTACTACATTTTTTGAGGTCTAAAACAGCCCACAGAGACAGAAAGGCAAGCAGGTGCAGCCCCACGATTGAGAGGCCTCTGATGCCACCCACAAGCTCTGTGAGCTCCAGGATCAGATTGAGATATTTCTGTAAGACCTAGAAATACAACCTGAACCCTGAAAGTTTTATTGAGTGTACAAGCTTTGTAAATGATGTAGAATTAACAAGTCACTGTGAAAGAAGTACTTTAAAACCAGGCGTCTCACTCCCTTACACACACGCATGCATATGCACACATTACGAGAAGCTATAGGAAAAAAAAAATAAGCTCAGATAAAAGTTAAGACTATAATTACACATTTAATTTTGCAATACATTATCCAGATATTAAAATCCAACATATGCTTTGCTTGAAAATGATGGCAACTGGCATCGGAGTACAAAATTCAATTAAGAACAATTATAAAGTTGCTTTGGATAATGGCAATGCCAACATCACAGATCCAAGAAGATACATTAATTTCCCACTGCTACAGAATTTGCAAGCTGAACAAAAGATATTCTGCAAATATTGAAAACATTGCAGCAACCACTTAGACCTTTTCCCAGAAACTGAGTCCAAGGCCTTTGTACAACACAGTGCCATTCCTCTCCTTTCTCCTACCACCTTGCCCCTTGTTCCCTGACCAGGATGCCAACCAATCTTTTCTCTAATTTTTTTTTTCATGGCAGGGACAGATGATGCTGTTTGGCTGGCATGGCACACCGAGTTACTGCATTTGCTTGAACTGCCTGTGCCTTGCATGCTAGCACACACTTAGCATTGCACAAACATATTACCTGCTACTACCCCATGCATCTTAGATGTTCAGAAACAACCCAATGGATAAGTAAAATGCATTGAATTTGTTTTTCACTCTAGTGATATGCTGTAACTACATTAATATATTTAGCATCTGTGTATTTAATATCCATGCTCTGAATCCTTCCCAAGCCCAGCTTCCTACACAACAAACTGCAAATTTCTGCTTATCTCCACACGCTACAAAATTATAATCATACAACATTTGCCTGTAAATTAACAGCCAGCCATTTCTAGTCAGTTTATGCTAAAGCAGATGCAGAAGAGATGCTATCGAAAATACAAACCTCTCATAAGGTTGTAACACTTTTATAGAAAATGTTGCATTATATGAACGTATATCTATAATCTTAACTATGAACTCTCCAAGTTATTTTCCTGTGATACAGTATATAGAATTATATGTTTGGTACAAATATAATTACTATGTAATCTGTAGGGCATATAATTATGCAATATATGAATAGTACATGCTAATTACTATGTGATTGCAGAGTAATTACATGGTTATTTGTGCCTGCGAGTCAACTGCTGAATTCCACTCTTTAAAACCAGATTCTGTGGAAGAGCTCTGAATGGGGTATAACAATGCAGACAGACATCAACTTACTTTATTATATAGCATTCTTTTAAAAGAAAAAAAAAAAAAATGTACTAAAGCACCTCCTTGCTAACAATCATATATATGTTTTCCATTAAGGATACACAGTTATAGTAAATGTTGACAGAATTAAAAAGCTCTGTGAATGTGAACACCTCAAAAATCAAAAGGCACAGGTTAATGAAGCTTTCTGAAAATAGACCATATGCCAAATTCACTGACAATGCAAACAGCATTGAAAGTTATCTTGAAAAGAAGTTTAATCAGGTGCAAATTGTTCATACTCAATATTTATGCTCATTCATCTTTAACACAACTTCTATCTACCCAAGACTACTGTTCCTTCACATGTGAACTCTGAATGTGTACCTTTTTTTATTTTTGTTTTTGTTTGTTTTGCTGTTGTTGTTTGTTTGCTTGCTTGTTTTTAACTATCCCTGGCTGTAACTTGCCACTTGCCTTTTCTATTTTGATCCATAAGTCTCCAGCTATTGTTCCCATCTTATTTATCATCGCATTATAGAAATTACTTCTACCTCTTGTAACCAAGACTAACATACGGCACATAGGAGATCTGCATCCACTGCACTTGAATTAAATGAGACTGTCTGAACTTCTCGTTAGTGCCAGCTTCCCCCAAGCTTTTAAATCATGTTTTAATGCAAAATTTACAATCCAGAACACACTTTGTGCTTTGTTTTTATTGCAAAAGTACGAAGTAATTATTTCTATGTCCTGTGGTATCTACGAACAGTTAACAACACTGAGAATATTTCTGAGGATTACTTACGCAGCAGTAATACATAAGGTCAGAATTTCACCCAGCTTCTGTTCTGCAAAGCTTAAATTATTAAGACAGGCAGAAGTTTGGCTCTTACTAGGTACTGACTATGTTAAGAGCAAATGGATCTAATCCAGAGCTACTTTTCCTGCCAGCATCTCTCAGGAAAGGTCTGTGTAAGATCTTTTCCCAGTTCCCCCTCTCTTGGGGCACTTGGGTATGGACGGGAGGTGGTCAGACTGGCAGCCTGGGACAAGTGACAATCCCTGCTCACCACCATTTCCCCACCCAGAGCTCCCTCTCTCACAAGTTGCTTTGCCTTGGGCCCACGGTGGAACCCGTGCCAGACCACACAGCTCCCAGCTCCTGCCAAACCACTGCAGCCTCCCAGGTAAGCCACTTGCAGCCCATCTGTAAGCAAAGTCTTGTGCCTGTGTGCAGGGCACGGGTGCCCCCCTGCCCCTGGGGGCACGTCAGAGCAGGTTTACAGGCACTGGGGTGCAGCCTCTTCTCAGAAGTCACTGGCAGCTGCGAGCTGCTTTGTGGCTATGGGCACCAGCCTGCTGCAGTGCCAGGCGGCGTCATGGCACAACAGGATAGAGTGAGGATGCCTAAAAACCTCCTCCTACCTGGCAGTTTGCTGTACAACGAGCCCAGAAACTCTGGGGCAGCAACAACCGGCTGAGAGATACTAACTTACCACGATAAGGATCACCAGCTCCCAGCTCTTCTACTGGGACTGTAACACTTGCCTACAAGGTGAGGTGTTTTTTCTTATCTATTTGACTGATGGGCCTTGTATTATAGTATAAGCTACAACAACTTTATTATTTCTCATCCCCTGAAACCTCCCACCCATGCCCATCATTTGCACAGCTGCAGCAGTTCTGGACTCAAGCCCTCATTGAGGCTTGGATAAAACAGCAGAAAGAAGCCAGCCAAAGTCTTTTAACCAGAGGTATTTCTAAAGTTTTAATAGGGCTTCCACTGCCCTGTCTGATCTTCCTTATGATTCACTCGCTTTCACAGTCACTTCACCTTCATCTTTCATCTTTCTTGCATTTCCATTTCTATTTCATTTCTGCATTTCTACTGAGCCTTTGGCTGTCTCCTCAACTCCTGTTAACTCCATAGTGCACAAGAAGGGATTCTCAGAGGATACTGGGAGCTTATTCCTGCTCCCATTACGTGGAAGCAGTGGAAGGACTATTACTTGTTCTGTAACGTTCATATTAAAAAGCAAAATGGACACAGGTTTCAATTTTCTTACATTACATAAAAAGCAATTTACTGAGGTTGTTATTAAAATTACAATTACTATTTGCAAGTAATCAGTATTAGTAGGCTTTTTGGGGTATTTAATGCACAGAGTGCTATAAAGAGAGAAGTAAAAATTAACATGATGGAAGGCAAAATTGCAAAGTAATAGGGGTGACTGTATGGGTATGGGTCTACTCCAAAGCAGGTACAGAATACTGCATATATAGGAACAAAAACCTGAGTGGGATAAGGAGGAGAACCACAACCCAACTCTAACAGAAGTGCTGCTATGGGGTTCACCAAAGTACTTGTGCTTTTTAAGAACAGAAGACTAAAAAAAAGTGGAAAACACGGGCAATATTGTCATCTGTATCTGAATGCATTCAGTTAAACTACCATTTTCTTGGACAAGGCCTTTCTAATCCCAAACAACATATAAAGAACAAGTCATCTCCCCAAAAAGCATGGGATTGGTATGTTCATGTTATCCTGAGGTTCCACCTGTCTTCTACTCAGCCGCTGCAGAATAGTCAGGCCTGCTTCAAACATTTTCTATAATCATGAAAAATAGGTGCTTATCTTAAAACTAAAGCTAATTATTGCCTGTACTCAAGCTTTTCAGAGTACTTCCAAATACGACAAGGTTCATGAGGAAATTGCAACAGATGGCAGCACTGGGCATGCAGGTGACAAGGATGTAGAGGCAAGAGCATACCCTGGGCTGGAGCAACAAAAGGAACCAAATGAACAGAACTAAACTGAGACTTTTGGTTCTTCAGTCCAAAGCAGAAACATTTTAAATTCTTGGTCAGTCCTCCCCAGTGCAGGGTATGCAAGTCTTTGATATCACAGGCCTTAAATTTCTTTTCTGAAAATACTCATAAATCTACCCGAGCAGATATTCTCCTGTTCGAGTCCTGTAGAGATCATTAACACTAAGATTGCTTATTGAAAACCAAAATACATGATTTGAAAGTGTTCATCATTTGACTAATGTTCTGAACAACAGCTGTGCCTGAAGTCTTTCATCAAAAGATTTGTTTTTATGATTGTCCATTGGTCATGAGCCAGGATCTGGGAGACCTCGCCTTTCTTGACATCTTCCTTATTCAGAACCACTCTTCTTGTTTCCCAGAAGTGATCTCAAACCACCTCACTGTTGGGTGTTCTCAGGAAGGAGCACAGGAAACAGAGCATATTGCAAAACACCAGAGAGCGTGTGATGCTTCAGCCCAAGAATGAGAGCTCTCCCTGAGAGGCATATTGCTGGGTTCTGGCCTGGGCCCAGGAAACAGAGTTATTTCTCTTACAAAAGCAGTGACTGGAAACCAGGACTCCCTCCCTGAAGATGACTGCCTTAATTGCAAGTCTGCAGAGACATGATCCCACTTGTACTTTCTTCATGTAATCCCTTACAAAACAATGTGATCCTTTCTATAACACAATTCCTCCTCTTCTTTCCAGACCAACCTGCTGCCTAGTCCATAGGGTACTCTCCAAGGCTTTGCGAAAACCTGTAGAGAGGAGCACAGAGCACAGACCTCCCGATTCCTCAAGGACTGTTCTGATCATTACCTCAGCGAATAAAGCACCGTAATTTCTTCTGCTAGGTGCCCTCTAACAGAAGGCTTACTTCTTCCAGAGAGGCTCTCTGTTCACAGGAGCAGACGCTGATTGCTGTGTGGACAGATGCACCTGCTGCCTGAAGCTGCAAATCCAAGGACTTCCAACAAATCGCAGTTTCTGTATTTCCTATTGTCTATCTAGACATATATTGTGCAGGAGTTTTGTTGTGGTGGTGGTGTGTGTTGTGTGTTTTTTTGTTTGTTTGTTTGTTTTTATTTTTTAATACAGAATTTCCTCTGAACTTTGTAAGGATTCTGCGCATCTCGCCAGAGATTTTAGATCTGCTCAGAAGCAGGGGCTCCCAACTTTTGTGTGTGTAAATCCATCACTTGTTCTGTTCCTGTATGTTTAATTCTAAGAGGGCCACATGCCCCGTGTGCTGTGTTTTGCTCTGTCCCACTTCACCACTGATCTGGGCTCTCATACTTGGCAGGATTCTCATCTCCATTTGGGTTTAGATCCTGCTACCTTTAGTTGACCAATTGCTGGTGCATTTAGCAGACATAGCAGGTAAAACTGCAAGACAAAACCGCTATGCTGGATGCATGCTGATGAAACAGGGAAGAAACAATGTCTACTTATTTCCTTTTGTACTTTCTATCTTCTCTGGGAAGGAATGGGGAAAGGCCAGGCAGATAACTCCATGGTGGATGAAGTGGAGGTGCTCCAACCTACGGATTATGAAAGAGCAGAGTCCTGTAACCCTGTAATGAACTGATTTAAATTTTTGTTCCGTGAGAGCTGGGAAACCCTACTCCCCATTGTTAATAATATTATGGTCTGCTGCTTAAATTCTTTATGTCTTCACTCACACAAATATCCTGATCACCTTTCATTTCTACTACAAATTTAATGAAAGGTTAAGCCAGGATTCCTAATTGTCCACGTGGTACTGAGGATGTCAGCTTTGCTTTATATTCATGCCAGCAGAGTTAAATCAATTTTATTCACTGGAGTTATTCTGAATTTTCAATAATCTAAGTTACAAGAATTTGGCACTTTAATGACACTTTCACTTGCGTCCAAAGTATCTCACACAGAAAGCAGAAATGTATGAATAAAATCAGAGGCTGCTAAACAAAGAAAAATCCTACTGTTGTAAACTGATCCACTCGCTGGTTCTCACATTACTGCACCAAGGATTTCAGTTCTACCCTAAAGACTTGTAGGGTGTAAAGGTCATTTTAATGTACCTACACTGCACTAGCATTAGGGATGGATTATGCATGACTGGAACCATATGCAGAATATATTTCTTTTCTGGAGGAGAGATCTCCAGTCATTCCATGTACAATTCATGCTCTGTATTGAGTCAGAGGCTGGTTTTGTGATGGGGAAGGCTATCACCACGGTTTCAGCTGAGTTCTTCTAATTAATTTCCCCTTGAAATATTCACAATGGAACTGTTACTGCATATGCTCTCATGTTATTCTGTGCAGTATTTTATTATTAGCCAAACAGTAAGTCAACAGAATTGGGAAGGAACTAGCACACATGGAAATACAGAATAAAACTGTGAAAATATTCAAACCTACACGGTTGCCATGAGAAGTGATTTACTGCATGCAAGTTCTCAAGGCACAGTGAGGGACTGTTTACCAAAGTCATGCCAATTTACAGGGTAACTTTCAGCATTTCTTTTTATTACTGCAGAATTGAATTCACAACTTGTTTCCTCTTTTCCTCAGACTTGATTAATTACTGTGTTAACATAACTACTATTCTCCTGCTTATAATGGGCTCCCTCTAAAGTGCTGCCCCAGCAAAATAAGCCAGGAGAAAGCTTCTAGCTCTTTGCTCTAGCATTGCAATCCTTTCTAATCTCACTATTTTTCAAATTTATGTTCCATTCCAATAAAGCTTGTGTGAATATTATAGCAAATCAGATAATACAAGGTTATGACCCTTGTAATTGATCCTTCAAGGTTCTTTTTGCCTTTTTCCAGTTGACGTGGTAAAAATTACATTTAAATGTGCTTGTTGACACTTGAGAATTCACTTTGTTGGTCATATACACTGTTTCAGAGAGATCACATTACATAATGATGTATTTCTAGTGCTTTATTTCTTCTATACCTAAAACCCCATTAAGCTGTAAGCAAACCTCCCCTGGGGCTGTAAAACTACAAGTACCAAGGGGGCAATGCTCCCCTCTTGTTCAGAGTGAGAGTAGATGGAGAGTATTATGTCAGGATACAGGGTTAAACATTAGCTGCTATTTTAAAATATCTTCAGAAAGTAGCTTTAAATCAAAAGTTAAAACTTTTGTAGAAAAAATACAGATATTAATGAACGCAGACCATGTATGCACGGACTAGAAATCAGTTATCTGTAGCAATGGTTTCTGTATCACATGACCACTGGAATAAAGTGATTAATTGGACTGTCTGAGTAAATGCCATCATTACACTTTTAATTAACCTTTTCAACCTCTTGCACCTTTTAGTTTTGTTATACATTGGATTTTTGCAGTTTTCCAGTTATTACGCTTGACTAAGCTTAAAACAATGATAAGTTCCGTTAGAAAGATAAGAAAAACAATTCAAACAGCCCTTACTGTTCCTAATAAGAAAATACCAATGATACTGTCATCATAAGGGTAGCTATAAATCAGACAGAGGACAGACATTCTGAACTTTGTGGCTACGTTCCCACCTAATTTTTGTTTTGGCAGCACACTGTTATTTAATGGCTCTGGCTACCAGGAAACTAGCTTTTGAAAATTCTTTCTCAACCTAGTTATAATTACTCCATATAAATCATACAATGATCAATTATAATAATCTTAGGTTCATCCATTATTTAAACTTAGCATTTGAATCTACACAGCAGGAGCGCAGGAAATTCCAAAGTCCTCTCTCTGCTCACTAACAACTGCTTTATTCTTGAAGTAATGCCAGTTACAGAAAAGAAGGGGCCAGATATGCTCTTAGCTATGACATCAAAACCTGAAATAACCGCACACTTCAGATGAGGAAAGGTTTTTGGCCCCACATATTATATTTTTTCCAACCACACTAGCTTCCTGTTGCTGAAGATAAAGTCGCCATCAGATTTTGCCTTCTTTACACCACTGCACCAAATCAGAGTTCTTCTACAATTATATACACTGCGAGTACAGTATATTCTTATATAAAGACGGCCTAGATCTTTCATATGTATATGCATGCAGACACATTTATATACTCATGTATATGTAAATAAAATATTTCAATACTATTTGACTTTGTGTTCCATTTCAGAAGAAAGCTACATGCACATTTAATAGTACGTATAAGAAAAAAAATCCAAATGTTTTTCTCTAGTTTAAGGCTGACTCTAGGATATCTGAAATCATTGTGATTGGAAAGTAAGTCTGATGAAAAGGGGAAAGACACTAAAAGGAAATGAACCTTCACAAAGGTCCAAGCCAAGCTTTCAAACATTTTTCAGAAAAAAAAAAAAAATAGAAAAAAAAAACAAAAAAGACTTTAAAACTGGATTTCAGATTAGCAACAGGGAATTTTAGACATATTTCAATAAAATAACTATACATTTTTGACCATATAAAATACTAAGTTCCTGATCATTACTTTCCTGTACCTTGTCCTATTTCAGTTTCACCCATAAAATTTGCTATAAAATGTAAACATAGGGGCTGTTTTGAGGTTTACTGTTTTTACATTTTCCAACACATTTTTTAGTGTTCCAACTACATGCCAAGAATTGCTTTTCCAATAAAGCTGTATATTTGACTTTTGCTTTCTTCATTAAACAATAAAGCTGTTAAAATATGGGAAGTGAACACAAATAAAGCACATACAAAACCACACTATCTCAACATCAAAAGAAAGAGTAGTAGGTAATCCAAAGGGAGAGAAGGCAGAGATGGGAATGTGAATATTGTCTGGCACAACAGGGAAAGTACTGAGAAAGCCTTCAGTTAGAACTATAAATGTACAAAACATGCACAAATACTGATGCTGTCTTAGACATAACCTAGTCGATAGGACCTGAGGGGATGATGCACAAGTGCTGGGAGATCTGGCCAACGTCACCGTGATGCTGACCTACTGCTCATAAGGTCTTGGCAATCACGAGAACTCCCTGATGACTGGAGAAAAGCAAACACCATGAATACTTCTGAGAAGGGCAAGCAGGTGGATACACGGAAAGGTGGGTCAGCTGTAGGGATGACTACGGAGCAAGCCCTCCTTGAAACCATATCCACATGCATGAAGGACAGGAAGGTGACTTAGACCAGTCAGCATGGATTTACCAAAGTCAAACCAGGCTTGAGTGCCTTCGCCACTTCGATGACTGGTTCAGTGGACAGAGGGAGAGCGGTGTGCCTATTTATATTGACACGTCTTTCAATACAATTTCCCACATTATCCTTAAAGCTAAATTGGAAAAATATAATTTGAAAACAAAAACTACATGGTGGGTAGAAATTGGCCCTCCTTTGAGCAAGGTCTGGATGACCTCAAAAGGTCTTTTCCTACCTCAACCATTTGCCTAGTCGGTGATCCAACCTGTTTTTCAGTAACTCTACAGCCCCTCTAGATAGCTACCCAGTACCTACCTGTGTTTTTTTCCTGATATCTAATCTAGCTATCACTTTCTGAAACACAATACCAGTTTCTTTCTTAATTTTACTTCCACCCTCTTAGCATTGGCTTTTTAACTTCTTGAAGACTGTCACTCTCCCATCTCTTCACTCTTAGGCTATTCCTCCTCAATCTATTCATTCTTTGTTCAAAAATCATGTTATTTAGATAACTAAACTTATTCTGCTTTATTCTTAGATTTGGAATAAAACTGAATACTACCGACAAATCCATTCACGAAGTGCTACCATACTAGTTGTACTCAGGAGATAGCTACAGACAGACAAAACCTGTTAATTCAAGAGTTGCTGAAGCGTAACTTACTCCAGCCTCAAGCAATACCAGCGTAGGTAGGAATGGTTTACACGCATTGACTGTCTACTGCAGGAGTATATATTAGCTTATCTACAACAGCAGCTTGCTCCTGATGGCTATAACCTGAAAAAAGAGAGTCAAAGTACATAAAGCCTTAGTAGAAAAATTATCCTGCTTATTCTACAGTATTATTCTTTCAGAAGGAAAATCGAGAGAGGACAGAGGACAGGGGAAGTGATTGTGAATCGAATCTGACAACGGCAGCTGATGGGCTAAATCAGAAAACATTTGAAAGCAGAGTGGGGAAAAGACACTGTCTCTGGCATGCATAACAAGCAAAAAGCTCTACCTTCTCTAAAACTCTCCCACAACTTCTGTCAGGTAGACATATATGTCTCTGTGGTCATGACCAAAGTACTTTAGCACAAGTAAAATATGAGACTAAAATCACAGTGAAAGCAGCAGTAACAGAAACAGGGCAGATGCTCAATTAGTGACAGCAGCAGTAGGGGTGGGACAAAGGTTGCCATCATGGCAGCAGAGAGAGCAATAGAGTCAGCAAAAAGCAAGAGTCACAGCAGCTGTGGGCGCACCGAATCACCCCCCTTTCCCTGCTGCTACTGGAAACCATTTGGGGCAGTTATCTGTCCGATCTACCAAACAATAACAACCTCATCCCGCTAATCCACCACCAGCTGCTCTTCTTTTCTCTATCAGTTGGTCCCAATGCAATCCTCTTGAATACAAATAAATGCACCACAATGGGAAGAGAGCAACCCTGGTAACCCTTGCCTATTCATGGGTTCGCTGTGGATCAGCTTCAGGAAGCTTACGTAAGCTGCAGCCACTGTGCTGCTGCTCACTTCGTCTTAAGACTCATTGCTGGGACTTCAAAAGCCGATGATCAAGGAGAAGTGTGCAGTGAGGCAGGTGCACTTAATGGAACAAAGGAAATAGGATACTTTGGAAATAAGTAACTTAAATGACACTTCCTTACAGATTTAATAATGTTAATGATGGTCACTGTCCTACTGTGTGTGCAGAAGATAAACCAGTACAAAGTGAAGGTAAGGCAGCTGTGCATGATGTATGTCACTTACCTACATGCAACCAGGGGTTTATTAACTTGAAATCACTATGCTATTTAATAAATTAGACCACAGCGTTCCCTTCTGTCTACTCTAGATTCCTTGCCCTTCCATTTATGCCACATATGGTGTGTGACACCCAGCTCCCTTCTGTTTTGACTTTAATGTTCCACTTTTCCTCCCCATCCTCTGCTGAATTCTCCAGCTAAACCACTCTGATTTGCCTTTATAATCTATTACAAATTTCTAATTTCTCTTATTTTTTTCTTTTTTCATACATAAAAGCTTAGTTCTTCCTAGAGGAAAAAAATAAAAGAAAAGCAGGAAATCAAATTATTTCAACTTTAACTCCATAGTACTCATGCCTCTTTTTTTTAGGTGCTGCCCCTATGCCTCAGTTGTCTGTTGCTTATTGTCTTGTCCAAAGCCCACTGAACACAGTGCTTCAACTTCCATTTGCTTCAATAAACTCATGATGAAGGTTCATGAAGTAGCATCATGATGATACTGATATAAGTATCAGCTTGCACTCTCCTTGGCTCCATTCTTAACTCTAAAATACACATGGAATGCATGGGCTTTTATTTAGTGTACATGTTTACAAGTGTGTGAATGGTAATGTACAAAGGAGTAAATAAAAAATAACTGAAAGAGAATAAGTGCTTTACAAAAATTAATTCAATGTTCAAGCACTAAAGTAAAATGAATGTCCTCTGAACTAGTCAGGACTTAGTCTAAGTCAAATGACAACATCATTTACATTTAAATAGTCTATTTGTCTATTTTATTCAGAGTCACTTCATACACACACGTATAGACATGTGCACACTAATGCTGGGACACTTGTGCATTATTGATTTAAATGGATGGTTGTGAAACGCTAATTCACCTGTATTAACAATATTAATTACACTCCTTTCACTGTGGGTGCAGCCAGTACAGTGTTGCTGAGACAGCAATTGTACAGTGTACAATATTTGTACAGCAGTAGAGTCATTCCTCTGGCATATACCACAGCACATTGGTCAATACACAATGTGGTAACAGAGACTACAACTCCCTGAACCTCCTTGCATAAGCACAGCTCTAGTTTATGACAGTTGCTCTGACCTTCTGAGTGTCACTGAAGCCAGGGGTGCAGGATGGGTGAGCTCTGTCTACAGAGCCGTGGTATTGCTAATTTCTCTCTGCAAACATTGATGCTCAACCAGACTGAGCAGAAAACTTCAGCGAATTTCAGTTCCCCATTTTTTGTACTCTTTTTTTCCTTGACCAATGAAATCAATACCACTGAGGAAAATCCTGGCAGATGGTCCAAGTACTGAGAAGCTGTGTCCCTCATAAACAGGCTGAGGGAGATTTTCTTCTCAGTCCTGTTGGGAGAATAACATGGGTCTATGCAGGTATGTTCTTTGTTTCCAAGTGCATTTACGCACATCTTCATCCCCATGAATAACAACAACAACAAAAAAGTTTGCTCATATACCTATAGATTAGTGTCAATACTAGTATTTTTGCTTTTGAATAAAGTTACAAATGCATATATTTGATTAAACAAATAATACCCAAATTAACGCCTGTGGTGTTAGCTAAAGCTGCATCTTGAAGCGATGTGATATTCTAAAATTTTTGTGTGGCCTGAAAGAGATATGAAATAGTAAAGACAAAAATGCTCCAACCCCCAGAGCAAGCACAAAATGCAAAATTGTTGAGGAGACACCAGAATCCCCAAATTCGCTACATGTCAGATAGCACCAAACACATGATGTACACAATGCGCATTTCCCCATCAGCTGCAACTCTTGCAATCCAAGGCCCTCATATAATTTTGATGCTTTCACACATCCAAGTAAGTGCATATCTAACACAATGCTATAGTTTCCTCTGTAATTCAAGAACATAAAATAAAATAAATAAAATAAAATAAAATAAAATAAAATAAAATAAAATAAAATAAAATAAAATAAAATAAAATAAAATAAAATAAAATATTAGGAATGTTACTGAAATCAACACCAAAATGTCAAATAAAATGAATCATGATTAGCTGCTAAAGCTAAAATGACGGAGAAAGGAGAAATACCCACAGTACAACAGTGCACCAATAAATAAATAAGGTACAGAAGTCCCACAGATTTGACATTAGAAGAACAAAACTATCCATCAATGTCTTGGCACAGATCGATCAAACAGAATGCTACTGCCGAAAACCTAATAGTATGATGGTAATAATGTAGCCATAAAACCTCTACTCTGTAATTGACTGCTTCCACTTCAAGCTAACATGTCTAAAAGAGTGACTAATGTTCACCTTAAGATTTCACTTGCATTGAATGACAATCAGCTACACCTCACACAATTCTCTGTAGATTGCTTATGCTGGATAATTGTCGAGGGACATGAGCCAGAGGGGAAATAGTCTACTTAAATAAAGAAATTTATATGAAGAATGGTACAGTAATCTCAAAGGAAAATATATTTTCGCATCTGATTGCAAAATATAATGCAATACTCTACTTCAACCAATACATTTCCTTCTAAAGCAGAAGCATCAGTAGTGACTCCACAAATGGTCACAGTAGGTTTTATATTTCAAATAGGTATTTAAACAAGGTACAAAAAATACCAAAATTGCAGCCTATATTCTTTGAGCACAGAACATGTTTCTGAGAATTTACAGGCAGATTATACGCTTTGGTCAGATTTTCCTCTGGTAGAGAGGGAAATAATGGAATTTCACTGAAAGTCAATAGAGTTAATTAGTGTTATAAAACCAAACAGAGCTATACACTTCAATGACATGATCCGTCTTTATAACTTACTTTTGTGATCTAACAGAGCAGACTATCTTAAAAATAATGTTAGACAACACACAGTTTATTTAGTTTTAATTCAGGATCCTAAAATGAAATTAAGCATATTTTTGTACTTTCCTCAATAAAAGGAAATCGAAAAACTGAAGAATGAGTTTTGGTTTTAATTTTTTGAGGCCAGAATAAGAAATATAAACTTGCTTTGTAAGTTTCACTGCAGAAAAAAATATATTTATAATTAAAATGTTTGGAACTCTCTAATGGACCATGAGTGTAAGTCAGATTGGTCTGTCGCCTTTGATATATACTTAAAGGTAATTGGCTAGTCTTAGTGATGTATTTTTAAAGAGCTACCTATTGATTAATAATGTTTCAGTATTAATATAACCACTTTGTGTGGATCAAGAAACATCAATAGCAGAAACCCATATTTATCCACAAATTAACTAGATATAGATCTGTTGTTTTAAGCCAAATGGGGTGCGTCCACTCAGTATTTTGCAAAAGGAATGAAATAACTGTAAAAGTCAAGATTAAAGCAAAACTTGTTTTTATATTTTAGCGGCATACAATGGATAAAGTTCATGCTTTTATGCTATTGCATAAATAGAAGATTCAAAAGCAAAACTCCCACCTGTGGGAATCTGTGACACAGTAGCTTTGTATTTTGGAGCCCTCTGCGCCAATGCTAGACAAAATGAAATGCATGTAATGTACAACAGAGGTGTGTTTTATTTTTATTTATTTATTTTGTAATCCGGTTAGAATGGATTAAACCAGTAAATGATCTTGTAATCTGATCCATATATCCAGGGCTCTCGCACTCGTACTCATCTCACTGTCACCCAACAGGCTCCATAAGGACACAGAAGTCTGCTGATTTAAAGAGATATTTGAAAATAACACTCTGGCCTACATGTGATGAGTCACTACAAAAATATATCACTGAACATGAAAAACAGTTTGCTGATGAAAGTTCTCTATTTGAGAGTATAAAGTATACTGTACATACATACTGTGTATGTACATGCGTGAGCAAAAAATTAGCATTTTAAGTTCCATATAAAATGGCAGAAAAAAGTGTTGTGCCTTCCTCCTGCTAATATTAATGCAACAAATTTAGGAAAACTCCTTTGTCAAATATTTTACTAAGCAGTTCAAACCTGTATTGTGCAATGAAATCTTAACAAGATCAGAGAAATTCAAAGCTGGAAGAGACTGCAATAGCTATCGAGTTCATCCTCCTGTGGCAAGCCAAACAGAGCCCATCTTTTGCAAAATATTTGTCTCTGTATCCCAGTAGAGGGATGCTACAGCCTCCAAGGTATCAGGTCCAGTGCCTAGTTATTCTTAAAGTTAGACTTCTTTTCCTTAATATCTAACCTAAACATACACTACAATTCAGACCAATTGACAATTACCCTGTCACAGAGGATATTAGACTGCTTTGACATTTGTTCTTAATGAATCCACACTGACCCTCCTTATCACCTTACATCCCCTGGATGCTTTTAAATCAATTTTTTTTTTATACTCTGTTCTATCATCTTTCCACACACTGACTTTGGGAACTGGATTATAATTCCCTGAGCCACTCCTTTTACTGGGTTTATTTTATCGACGGTGTGTATATATATATATACTTATTTATCCATTTGTTTGTTTATTTAATAAGATAGGTACTATGTTAGTTTTTCCCCAGTCCACTGGGACCTTCTTTTTCTTCTCTGAGTTCTCAAATTTAATTATTAATGGTTTAGCGACAGCTTCAGCTTGTTCAAGTACTCTAAAGTGAACTTCATCAAACATTTGGAGCATTTTCAGGCCATCAGAAAAACAAACAAACAAACAAACAAAAAAAAAAAACCTAACATTTCTTGTGTGTTTTTCTTTCTAATTAAGAAACAGTTGAACTTGAAAACAAAAAGAAAATGTAAATCTTTAACATTTTTTTCTGTGCCATGTTATGTGGTAACAAATCATACATTACAGGCCAAGCAGCTTAAAACTACGTGCCTAAATTGCTTGCCAAATTGTGTTGAATACTTGTTAGACAATCTTTAATCAGTAGAGAATAGTATTTATTAAAATTAGCAATCTCTCTTTTCACCTCCAATGCATACAGATCATCAAAGAATAAACAGACAGAGGAAGAGAGGTCTAAGGCATGGGCAATCTTTGGTTGTTTTCTGCCACTCTGGAGAATTAAACAAACTTCCATCTCATCTGAGAAGTTAAGAGAAACTTCTGGTGACTTTGTGAAGCCAGAGTGGTGAAGAAAAGTAGACACATTCTGATAAATTTCTGAAAACAAACTCTGAAATGGAGGAAAATTGGCCAAAATTTTATTACTGTTCTGTTTCGGATGTGATTGAACACACAAGTAGATAGCCTTTCCATGCAAATTAACTAAAACCACCTGTGGCAAGAATGGGACCTTCCAACATGCACTCATCTCAAGAGCTTCGAAGCCCCAGGCTGTGACCAAACTGTCATTCAGAAGAGACCACAAAGCCACCAGATTAGGATTATCTACCCACCACCACCCACTGAACCTCCAGAAGGAATAAAGTAAGGATCTCTTGAATCTCAAAGGCATTAAATTTATTCTCTCTTTGTATTTTCCTGAGCAGGATGCTGGAATCTGTCTTAACCTCTCCTCTGGTCAGCATACGGGCAACCTACTTGAGCTAGGACAAGAGTGACAAAGCTACAGCTACATGTGATACTGCTGAAGAAACAGCAAATCCAAAGGGAGTCTTAGCAACAGGAAACAAGACAGCACAAGTAAAATTACTCACTGCCCACAGTGAAGACAGTAGCTGATCTACAGGTAGTACAGCGAAGATGGTCATGACCTACATGGCTGTGGATCCAGCAAGCCAAGGATTTGTGTGCTTTGCAATTAGTCTAGGAAAGAACTTCTTCACACCACCAGTCCTCAACAAAACCACATGATTTATTATTTAGCCTTACAAATAATGTCTCTTCTTCTCCTTGTTCAGGAAAGTATGTCAAAACCAACTGAACTAGAGTAGCTAAACAGCGTCTCAACTGTCTATGGAAAGTCTTCCTTTACACAACAGAGATATTGTCCTGGATGAAGCATTTTGTTCTTTAATAATTGGTAATTCTTTTAAATGCAAATTAAAGTCTTGGAATAGAGCTACTACATTAGAATGATTCTTCAGAGTTCTCACCTCCTCAGAGTTTGTAAAAGCTTAGAATAAGCTCAATAACAGGGTATCTACTCCACATCATGATTTCATCCATGCCACCCTGATCTCACAGTCTTCTGAAGCAGTAAGAGGAAGAAGGGGAAAGTTAAGTAAGCAAAATACATTACAATCCACAATCTACTGGGGGTTTGCATGTTCTGAAGTTGCAGCTATTGCAGAAAAGAGATAGGGATTGGCTGCTTCAACAGAAACATAACGTTCATAAAATTTCCTTATTTTATTTGTTTCCTAAGTATAATTCTAAGGTGATTTGCCCCCCCCCCCCCTTTTTTTTTTAATTAAATAATCAACTTCGCTAGTTTTCTTCATGCAAATAATTCTGTAATTCTCATTATTGATTGGACTGTTGCTCTAAAAGCTCGGCTCATATGTAGCAGTTGCTACAAATGAAATGCTGCAATGTAAGTTGTGAAGATGCAACATGGCACTATATCAAAAGAAGTTTACCATTTTCCTACTTTCTTTTAGCCAATCTCAAAGGTGCTTTATATTTTGCTATAATCACAATAGCTATAATATTTTTCTATAATGAATAATTCTAAGTCACAATGACCCACCCAAGTCCCCAACAAGTTAAGCAGATGTGTAAGAGGCAATTCAGAAAACAAGCAGTAACACTAAAAAAAAAAGCCATTAAGCATGCAGAGAAAGCTTTTACTAGGGCAAAGAGATAGGTCAAGTTGTGCAAAAAAGGAAATATAAGGAGCAGTTTAATGGCTTTAAATGCATCAGTAATTTTAAAGCATTTTCTTTTTCTTTCTCTCCCTCTCCCTCTCTTTTTTTTTTTATACAAAGTGAAAGGAGGTACTCAGCACCTAAAAGCTGCTATATTTAACTGGACAAATGAGTGACCACTGTTTACTATGACAAAATCCAGAACCTGGGTCCATGACAAAAAATTACTATCTAATAGAAATCAATGGTCTAAAAGGCTTTCATATATTTAAAAATAGTTTTTTTTTCTGAATTTTCATCCAAGATTCCTCGTCATTTTTGAGAAATTGCAGCAAATTAATAAGGATCTCTATCCGTGGTTGAAAATATTTTTGTATAACAATGAAGTCATTACTCTTGTTATTTCTGTAAATTCCATGAGTAAGAAATAGAAGCACCATAAAAATCTTTTTCATAACAGTTGATTAGAAAATATGGCCCGCAGAAAGTCTAGCTCTCATCACACTTTGCACATTAAGAATCCAAATACGTTAACAAAGCTGGGATTTTAACCCCCCACAGCTTTAACACAAAGAAGCACATTAATAAGATACAATTTAGATTTGCATTTTTTAATAAGCAAGGGGATCAAAGAAAATATGAATGCTGAAGGGATGTTAAATCATGTGCAAATTCAAACATCAAGGTATAGTACAGAATGAAGACACATTTGCTCCAAGTAAGAGCAGTACAGTTTTCCAGAAGTTGTGGTGAACAAATTGTTCTTGTGAACTGTTTGCTGCTCTCTGGGGGAGAAGCAGACGCATCCAAGTTGCACCAAATATTTCAGGGACTTGCATAATGCTAATGGTTGATGGCAAATCAGCAGGGATGGTGGAAGACCAGCAATGAAAGGATTAATCTTTTTAATAACCTCGTGCTGTTCTCATTAAAGACTTTGGTCTGTTTCTACAGGAGAATATGAATATCCTGAACTACCATCTATTTTCATTCAGACATCAGGATGTGATAGATCATTAAGGAGGCCACAGCGCTGAAATCTACTGGGAGTAGCCATTAGTACTGGCATACCAACCACAGCGGACTGGTGAAAAAGACTGCTGCTGACCTGCCATTAAAAGAAGCTATGTAAGCGCATCTTCGCATCGCATGAGGCAGCTGTGCTACCTCCCGAATGGCAGAATGCAAACCAGTACCAGCGCTTCTGGTGTTTGTACGTGTTTAGGACAGCTGACAGGTACGTTAAGGGGAATATGGTTGTTGCAAAGGGCACCAAGAAAACAAGGAGGAAATGGCCTTGACAAGCTAATGACAAACGTTCTTTTCTCAAGAACTGTTTTACATTTTTTAAGAATTGGGTTCAGAAGCTAAAGCTGCCTCCAGGCGTGACCAGCATTTATTCATCAGATCACCACAGGCCTCAATGACCTTGGCAGTCTTTCAAGGATCATATTTTCACATGGATGAACTGTTCCTGAACAATTTCTCCAAACAGGATTTCTATCAACGTCAGGCACACTTGTCTTCTCATTTTGCTTCCCTTTCCTTGATTAAACATATTTATAGTGGACATTTAAGAGAGAAAAACAAGTCTTCACTAACATGCAGTTTAATAAAATGAAATCAATCAATCATAGAACTAAAATAGTGTTTGCAGTTATCACACTCTTCACTACTTGCATGCTCTGCCTCTCTGTCTAGCCTGGTGATTTACTATGTGAGTTCATTGGGATAGGGTTTATCTGGTATCCTGTGTTTGCGCGCTGCCTGGCAGAGTAGTACCTCATTCCTAAGTGGCTCTTGAACATTAATGCAAGAAACATGATTCATACATGGATTATCTCCATCATTGTTACAAAGAGCAACGGAAGGTGATGTCTTTTGAAGGAATCACTTTCAACACTTGAGTGTCAGCATGGATTGATGGTGTACACTTACTGGAAACTCCCAGTTCCAGGAGTTTCCCCTGAGTTCCCATGAGTATTGAGGATAACATGCTCAGTGTAATTGCAGTGTACAATAGATAATATTTTTTGCTTGCAATTAGCGTCATAAAAATACAGACCAAATTTTGTTACTTCACTTAAAGATGTCAAATTCTGTCTCATTCTTCATAGCCTTCTCCTGGCTTCAAGACAGGCCAACTCAGAACAGTAAATCTAAACTATTGCTCTTTAAGCATCACAAAGAAGAAATAAGTACGGCATATATTCTTTCTCTCCATAAATAATATATAATAGAAAACTAATAAAGTTGGGAAAACGTCTATTCTAGCACCCATGGAGGAGCCGCTATTCAAACACACATATTGAGTTTTTAAGCAGAATTCAAGATTTAGCTCTTAATTACTGATTCCTGTCTTGCCTCCCACCCACACCACCAGCAGATTAATTGATATCATCCTGCATACACACCTATCTTGCTACAGTGAAGCTTAATGGAGAGGAAATAGGTACAAAAATCTCTTGAGAAGCAGCTGCTATTGGCTGCTGTTAGACAAGGATAGATGGACATCAATTCTGATTCACTGCAGCAGTTTTTCTATTCTTAAATTCCTAACAAATGCATAAATCACAAATGGCTGAACAAAGGCATTTTCTGTATCCAAATGTTATGTTGTGTTGTTCTTTTTTCTTTTGATAGAAAATAAACCTGGACAAGAACATCACCAGAAACTTTGATTCTAAGCAGCTGCCCTAATCTTTGCTAATTTTCAGTAATATATTAAGTCATGTTTTCAGTCCCAGAAATACAGTAACAAATGGATAAATTTGCTGCTTTGAAAGCTATGAAAGAGTTAAATTTCCTGATTCAATAACAATTCATCTAGTGCCCTGTGAAAATTTTAAAGCTTGGCAGCCTGAATGTAAGATGGCACAGGTATCACGTGGCACAGTAATCATGCTGGATGCATACTTGAATTACTG
Source organism: Aythya fuligula (assembly GCF_009819795.1). NCBI lineage: Eukaryota > Metazoa > Chordata > Aves > Anseriformes > Anatidae > Aythya > Aythya fuligula. Next base: position 30,219,440 of record NC_045565.1, read on the forward strand.
ACTGGGACAGATCTATCAAGCTTTATTGAGTCGGTAAAAACAAATGGCTATAAAGATCAACTTTGGTTTATGAATCTGGCCCACATAAAGAAAGAGAGAAATGTTTATTCAAACCAGTTTCCAGCACAATAGCTGAAAGCAAGCAGCAGTCAATAAAGCAAATTGGTGCATGATCTAGTATTATTCAAAATATTTTAAATATATTGTAATATGCACTGTTATCTATGTCATTCAAAAATTCCTTCATTTAGCTGTTGAAACAATATGGTAAGATATTAATGCCAAATCTTCACAAAAGCTTTTTTGGCTCAGCCAAAGGGGAAAAAAACAACAACACAAAATTCTATTTTTCTGTACAGCACTGTCACTAGATATATTGCATGGATACTGAATTGTAAACTAACTAGAATAAAAGAATCACCCTTTTAATGAGGATAATATATCATGACAATGTCAATTTGATTAATGTAATGGGGCCACATTTCAGAAGAAGGAAATTACAGGTCGTTAGGGTGAGTTAAAATTATGTTATGGATTTGAATGATTTTCTTCATTTTGCTAAGAATTTATCAAATATTTTTCTTGGAATATCTTATGTTTTTCTTTAAAATCTCTTACCATTATTCTTGTCTCCAACCATTTTTAACTCAGAAATTAACAAGCATGAGAGGTAAAGCTTTGTTTGATTATACAACATCTGGATTGATTAGAAAAGAAAAAAACTTGTGAATCTACTATGAAAAATAACTTCTTTTTATTAATATAATTATACACACAAGTCCCTGTTTTTAAACATAGATTTTTTACTAACCACACAGTTGGGTAAGTTTTGTGCCTTGAAGATACAAACATAAGATGACAAGCAAGACAAGGCACAAGAGTTTAGAGGATGAAAACGAAGATTTTGGAGGCAGAAGAGGCAGCTTGGGAAAAGCACAATATAAAAGAACAAGATGAAAAGCAAAACGGAAGGATGTGATAACATGAGGAGAGGCGTTTTGGGCAGAATATGTATGTAGGGGAGAGTGAGAGCACTTGAGGCTTAAAGGTAGAGACGGAGCTGGAATGTGATGTGGTAAAAGATACGGAGAAGTTCTAAAGAATGCACAAAGGTTACAAAAACAAAGAAATAACTAGGCTGCCAAAAATGAGTAATTTTGTATGTTTCTACTTAAAGAGTTTAGAAAAATTAACTGGATGCAAAGGAATGAGATTTTCCCTATTACTGAGGTTGACAGAGAGCAGTAATATAAACACTGGGGAAGCATGCATCCACCAGGGGTGCAGCAGATGCCCCAGAAGACAATGATGGATGGAGAAGGAAGGCATCAGTTCTTATACACCTATGTCAAATGTTCTCTTTGGGGGGAGAGAAGGGGGTGTGGAGACCTTGTCATTAGCAAACAGAGGAGCACATAAAGCAGGACTTGGAAATCCATGGCCAGCTCCAGTCATCTCAAGTCAAGGTGTGAAAGAAATGTGTTGTTTAATATCATTTCAGGTCATGTTGGTATAGGAACTAACTGCATGATATCACACACTTGGAAAGCTGCTGCAAAGAGTGGTTGCTTTGCATGCTGCACGCCTTTTTTGCCCCCACACCAGGCATCTCCCAAATGCATTCAGGTTTCACCATGAGGCCATGGGGTTTTGAGATCTTCCCTGGCATTGCTTTGCCCTGCTATCTACAGTTGTTTTAAAGTAAAATTGAATAATCCCTTTCCTTCTGTTACTGGGGAAAAAAAAAAAAAAGACTGATGAAATCCAGAAAGTTGAAAATGAGATTTCATTATGTGTTTTAGCAAAATCTGGTTTCTATTTCACTCAAATCAGGCAAGTCATAGTTCAAATCAACAGATCTAAACATAGCTTTTTAAATTTGACATTTGAGTTATTCTTTTTTTTTAGTCATTACATGTTTCTGTCTCCTACCAGAAGAACACCACAAAAAATATTAATGGATTTATCATTTACCCTCCTAATATTTCAGAGAGATAATACTGTGACTCCAATTTATAGCTATGGAGTAAAGGTACAGAAAAAATATTTATGACGTGGTCAGACCACATGTGAAATTTGTAGTATTAACAAATGAATTTATAGATACCTTGAGCAGGAATCTCAGGTCCTCCAGTAATTTCTTAATCATAACACCATCTTTCCATACAACATTTGGATACACCCTAAGGTTTTAGTTAGAATTGAAAATAAATGGACCTAGGCACAGTGCCAAACAGTGTTAAAGAATGATTCTTTTATGGGTCCCAAAATCCAAATTCTAATTAAGCTTTTAAGGTAACTTTATGCATTGTTAAGGAATCTTTTTCATGCATTTTAGAGAAGAAATCCCAACCACTCTTGAATGATGTCCCAAGTCAATTCGAAATTTATATTTTCATCCAGTTAGTGATTCATCAGTCAAAGCAACGTCCCCAGTCTGACAGACTTTCCAGTAACATTTACAGAGGAAGCCAACATTAATTTTGTTCAAATGCAGACAGTTGAAATGAGCTCTTATACCAGATAAGTCTTTTCTTCTTGAAATGGCCGTGGCAGATTTTCAGGAAGCAAACTTGAAAACATTGATCACTTCACTTGTCTGTAGTAAAACAATGATCCATAAACCATAAACCAATACACAATATTACATTGCGGAACAAAGTCTACTTTAAGACTCATTTGTTTTAAGAGTTATAATTCTAAATGGGATAAGGATCAATGGCCAATGTATAGTTTACAAAATACATACTGCCTTTAACCCATTTAGAATATTTCAAAGCAGTACGGACCACTAGGCATTTAGCCACACATAGATTTATGATATTCTCATGCATACTATTTTTAATTAGGTAATATTTTATTATGTTCACTCTGAAAGCAGAAAGGCATATGTCAGTAACAACTATGCCACTATGAATGACTAATTCTTCTGGGGTAGGACCTTAATTGACTAAGCAGGTAACATATATTTGTCTAAATTGAATCCTAAGCATACTACAAATGTTAGTAGAGGACTAGGTCACTGTCTACATAAATTTGATAAACAAAGTGATATATTTCATTTTAATAATGAAATTAATAATTTGTTTCCATGAAGTATAGATTAAAAAAAGATTAAAGGACACTGAAGAACCCAGATATTGATGAGTTTCAGCTTTGTGCTGCATTGCACAGAAGTCATCTCAGTGGCACGTAATCCCAGGCTTCTGAAGAAACAGAGGAAAGCTGTGTGAATCAAACAGGCTTCCGAGGAGATGACTTCTCCCATAGTGCATTGTAGTGAGGGAACTCAAAGGCAGAAGGAGTGAGGGCAAGTATATCAATAGGCAAAGGTTTACAAAGCCAAAATGTAGCATCTCTAGATGGCAATGTCCTGACAAAAGGCCTGACAGCATCAGGTTTGCTCTGCAGGCTTCTAAGTACCCAGCACCCAGCTGTCTAGAGATGTCATGAACTGAGTGCCTTCTAAGATTAGTACTGGGATGTGTAGCAACACCTGCAAGTACCAGAGAGAAAGAGTACTGAAATCTTGAGCTTTCTGATGTTTTCTACAAACACAAGGAGGTCTGCTAGAGGAGTATTGATGAAATAGGCTCTCAATAGCATAAAGATTCTCAAATTCATCAGCACCTGGGAAAACTATTTCAGTATATTTGCATCCTGCAGCAATTCATAAGAAGTTAATCATAATCTTATTTGTCGATAATCTTCTGTGGGGAAAAAAAAAAAAAAAAAAAAAACAAACCCAAAAAAACCTCCTGTAGCATGCTATTCAATATTCCAGCTTGGCACAGTGTGCTACTTTCCAGCAGTCTTTCAAACAAACCTACTCTGAAAACTAAGGTAAAGCACTTTGTAGCCGAGACATGACATAAGACATTTCCATGATTAAAACTCATGGTTACACAGCTGCCATCTATTTTTTAAGACTTTTCGGCTAAGCCACCCTTAACTTGGAATGAAAAGAGAAAAAGAAACTGCTGGTCAAAAAAAGCACAAGGACATTTAACAGGTTGTGTTCTTATTGTGCATGAACACACAGAGACATGCACATACACATACACGATGTGTACACTGGAATGTGAAACTCAACCTGCTGCTGTATAGTAACATTTTGTAACTAGGATTAATTGCAGTGAGACTTTACATTGTTCAGCTGCGACAGTAAGTAAGCTGATAATGCCGTTCTTCCATTACCTCATGAGAATGCAAGTATCAAAACACGGCAGTCTCTGCTGTAGTATGGAGTGGTACACAGAGAGATCAAGAGACAATGGGAGGGAGAGCGTGAAAAATGGCAGAGGATGTTTTGTACTGAATAAAGAAAAAAGCCACAGCTAATTTCCCAAGGGGTGGGTATATTTTACTGTCACATCTGGAATCCAAATTTAAATATCATTAAGGGATTTGGTTTTCAAAGTAAGGTTATAAATTGAAGTGTTCTGAAATCACTGTGCAATGCTGTTTACATGGCAGAGTGGCTGCAGGTTTTACAGCTGTGTGTTGGATGCTGATAGCCACAAGAATCAGTAACCCCAACGGGATGAACACATGGATGTCCTCCCTGCCAAAAAGGGATGCTCACAAAAGCAGAGCATCCTAACACCAGCCAGAGTCTGAAAGTCTCAGGCACAGCTCTAGAGCTATTAGTACAACAATAGCCTCTTCTGGGCCAAAAAAAAAAAAAAAAAAAAAAAAGTAGTCAAAGTATTTCTTTTAAAGATTCTCATCATGATAACCATGCTCCAGCCAAGTGGGTTGCTGAAAGAGCAGCAAAGGAAAACAGTAGGAATTTTACTGATGTGGTTTTTGAGAAATACTTCACACAGACAAGAAAGTCTTTGTTTTCTGAGGTCTAACAAAATGCAGCACTCAGTTTCCTCAAGAAAAAGTGTAACTCCAAACAAAGTCACTGAAGACATCCCAGGTGAGTGTGAACTCTGAATTAATAAAGGGGCTCAAGATTCATCCCATATTCATCTGTGCATATGTGTACCTCATGTTGAATTTAGAAGCCCCTAAAAACAACAAAAAAAAGTAGCTAACCTCAGTAGTTTTTGGAATATGATTATGAGCAGCATTGGTGAAGTGTTTTGGACTGCTAGTGTAAACATCTTTAGCATTATGGTAAAGATGAAAAGATAGAGAGCGGCAGACAAGGTACAAACAAAGACACTGCATTTTGCCGGCAAATGCATATGTGAATTCTGCATGTGCTACTTTGCTTTGAGCTATGTTAGGTCATGCTGCGTGACACGCATTTGATTTGATATAAGATTTAGAAGGACACACCTATCAAAATATGTTTATAAACTGCCTGCAGAATTAGTCAACTGCATTTTGCCTACATCTGAAGTAGATGTGGGATGTTTATTTGTAGACCCAAAGGCTAACTTCAGTCAAGGAATGCTGCTGGATTCACTTTTTTTGTAGGAAAAAACAACTGGTGTTCATTCTATTGCCACCATATTAATCACTATTTGTTTGGATATGGAACTTGGGAATTAAAGCTATTTCCTTCAGCCTGTTAGAATAATACCGTGCAACATCTTTGCTTAATTATTGTTTTTAAATTACAACACTGCAGAGAAAACATAAGACAAATTAAAAACCAAAATGAATTGGTCTGTTTACATCTGTACACAGAAAACTGGAATGAATGACACTGATTGCCGTTATAAAACAACATTTATGCTTCAGTAAATGAGGTGTTACACTCTACTGGAAGAATATAACCGTGGTATCTCAGAGAGCACTGATTCAAACAGTAGCATAGATAGTTTGCATTTATAGAAACTCATACTTTCATTTCTATCTATCACTGTGTGGATCTGTACAAGACAACTTTTACCTGACACATAGGTGTTTCCAGGGAGAACACCTATGGGCTTTCATCTGCTTATAGACTTCTTCCTTCTTTTACAAAAACAAAGTCAGAAAGAGAATAATCAGATAAATGTGCACACATTGTAAGGAACTATTCCCCCCTTGTGCTATATAAGGGATGTTTAATGTGTGCTCCCATCTTGCTTTGGTGTGTTATTCTAGCCTGGAATTTCTCCCCTGAACCCAAGGACCCACAAACCCATTTCTGTGTGGTACTTGTAAAGTGAGGTGCCACACCTGTCTGTTTTGGAGTTAAAGTTGTCAGGCTGCAATAAGGAAACATGCTCCTCGCATAGCATGTGATGGGTACGGGTAATCTGTCCAATTTTAGCTTAGTTGATACATTAGGTTGTATTTCTGATTCTGTGTTCATCTGCAGACAAAAGACTACATTCTTAAAACATGGCTGAACTGTTCAAGTGAAACAGAGATCGAAACGCTAAGTGAGTCTTCTCCCTGAAAGATTTTACTTATATCAGTGAAAATACAAAAGGCCACTTAATGGAAATATATGCAAGAAATTTTGTTTATTTGGTTCAAACCATACAGACAGGTTAATTAAAAATGCACAAAGGATCTGTGTTTTGTGTATCAAGCCTACGGGTTCTTGGTGCTGTGTTTAAGCCGGTGCATAAAAGACCAATGAAAGGAAAATAGATATGTATCCTCCCCCCCCAAAAAAAAAGTATTTTAAAATAAAAAAAAAATCAATATCCCAGGCAGTAGCAACTATGGAAATTATCATCTGTACATACAAATGAGAGGGTAGTTAGAATAAGAGCTAATGAAATTCTTTTATGCCTTTTGTAGTCTAGACCATTCTGAGACTTCAAACTTCAGCATGCCAGAATGAACTGATGAGGAACTGTATCACAAGAAGCCCCAGGCAAAGAAACATGTGAGAAATATTGCATCCCCCCCACGGACACAGAGGCCACCTTGTTAGGGTTAGGCAGACCAGAGACAGATTCTCACCCTCTCTAAGCCAGAGAACAAGCAGTGCACTTCCAAACACAGGTGAGTTTGGGTAATTCCCCTTTGTGAATCTATTTGAAATGATTTAGGCATACTCAAGTCTGGAGTGAGGGCCATAAGCAGACTATACTGGCCAGATATACTACTGTCCCGACACGGCAACCAGCTCCAACAGAAGCTAGTCATCTCATGTCTTGAACACATCTTTTCCAACGCAATAAAGATTCTTGTTATTAGAAATTCATAGCTACAACCAATTTTCTTTGCTTATGTCCTGAGCCACAGTATGCAGACTCCCAAGAGTGCGACCTTATGGGCTGAAGCAGTAACCAAGTGTGTAGATACTTTGTTTGATGGAGGCCCTGGAACTGAAGCCAATTTTCATACAAGTCAAGAAGAAGAATTCCACAGATTTTATCAGTAAAAGCACTGATGTGTCATCAACTTGTATTTTCTGTTTTCTTGCTGTTCTATAAAAGGTTGATAAATACTTCTATTATTTAATCTAAGTTGGGAAATATTTCTAGCTGGCACACTTGAGGGAAACAGCTCTGTCCTCCAGAGAAGTATAGAAAGATCAACTTTAGCCACGAGAGGACTGCAGTTTTGATCAGAACAATTTGATGCAAGGACCCCTGCACAGACAAATGCCTATCTGACTGCAGCTCAACTGTGAAGCACTAAGGGTTTACACCTCCAGTGGTACACACCCTCAACAAAGGCCACAAAGGTTCTTGCTCGAAACATAAGATCATAAATAATTAATTCTGTTGGAGTAGCAGTGTCTTTCTATATCCCATGTTCCAGAATTCTGCATTCCTGACAGAATAATCTTCAATAATAGACCAGGGTGGAGGAGGGGGCATGTGTGTGTTAAATTCATGTATGAAATACATAGATTTAGAATAATAAAGTATTTGAATTTTGGGGGGATGCAGTAACAGAGGAGAAGCAATGAAAGTAGCAAATGGCACATGTAAATGTATGCTGACTGAATACAGAAGCAGACAATAATGAATAGATAGCAACTTCATTTGTTTAAAAAAGTATTCATACTATATAGGAAGCACTGCCTAAAATACAAAGGATCTAAAAAGATTAAAAGCTGATTTTTTACAGGTATTCAGAATGTTCAATATGTAAATATGATTTCCAAAACACAGATTTTAAAAGTTTGTCAAACATACTGGTTTTACCTCCCCTTTCTTATACATACAGAATTTTACTGTATATTGCACATTTTTAGCATTTCTCCAGACACAGTTAAATTATTAAAAAAACAAACAAGGATATCTGATATTCCAGCAAGTAAGACAAATCTGTAACTACAGGCTGAGCTGAAAGCTTTCTTTGGCAAGAGAGGGATTGCAACCACTAATTCTTTCAGGATGCAAGCTTTTACTAAAATAAAAAGCACATTAAGAGCAAAATGGTATACTGAGTTACCTCATGCTATGCTTCTCAATAAAAGCAATGATATTTCTGGAGATATTCAACAAAACTAACTCATTTTGAGCTGCTGGTAGCTGGGGAGATGTGGCAACTCCTTGAACCACTCTGACCTGAGTACCTAGGTAGGAACTGAAATGCCTACTTTCACGTATGCAAGCTTGACAAACTTGGCCGCTATTTCCCAGCCCTTCTGGTAACAAAGATAACCCTCAAAAGTGAACTTCACATAAAACAAATGCAGATTTGTCCTCTTGAAGCTGCTGGGGTGGAGGTGTTTGACACAAATCAAAACCCCAACCTAAAAAATAACCGACACGACGACACAGCCTCCACCTCACAGCTCCTGTTTACAGCTCTTCTAACACGGAAAAAAAATAAAATTGACAACACTCCTGTCATAACGCGGATGCCATTAAGAACTATGCAGGGTTTCTGCAAAGCTTTCAAAAGTCATGTCATTTCCATGCTGCTGTGAACTGGGAAATGTGGGAACTGGAGCATGGGTTAGCATCGAGTTCACTTTTTTTATGGAAGAAAAATGGGAGCCAGAGGAGTGCTGCAGTGGCTGAGACCCCTCCTTTCTAAATCCAGGGGAAAAAAAAAAAAAAAAAAAAAAAAAAAAAGGAGAGGAGACATGACCTGAACATATACCAGAAGGACTGGATAAAAGGTAGAAATGGGAAGGGAGAGAAACAGCCCAAGGACTACTTGCCTTCCATTCCAGACATAGCTATGCAACTTTGAGAATTTGCAAAATTTGCAGACAGAAGAAAGCAGAAAGACGCAAAAGAGAAGCAGTAAGAGTGCAATTTATCACATATTGACCAGCCACAAGCTTCTGTGAAACCTAGGCTTTAGAATGAGTTCTGAAATGAAAGCTGGTGAGAGTTGCAAGTGAAAAGAAGGAAAATTACATGCCTCTGGGGAGTTGCCAGAAAGTCAAACTTTGGCCTTTGATTTTCCTTCTCAACTGCAAATGCAGCTGTCTGCTGGTAGCCATCTAGAACCAGCTTCAGAGAAAGGTTTCATACGTATCTTTGCCTGCTCTTAGCTGAAAGCTAAGCACTTAATCCAAAACCGTGATGCTCCAGGCCCCTGCACAGCTCCTACACGAGACACAGTGTCTGTAAGCGCTTTATTCTCAACCCTGAAGCGTCCACATTTGAGGTTAGACCTTGGACCTTTGCTCATGCCCCTACTGCCACTCTCTTGTTACTCAGCCGTATTCTGAATTCAGTCCCTGCACTTGTCCATAACCTGACTGTAAATGGGCAGAGCAGCTTTCTGTTTAGCTGATAACCAGGTCCCTCAAGATCCTCACTGGAAATGTTCCTCCCTCTCTCTCAGACCTAAGAAGCTTAAAGCCTACCAGAATTTATTTGAACTTGCTTAATAAACTGGATGCTGCAAAAATTGCAGCCATTTTAACATATGGCCGGGACAGAAAATGAGATAGTGACAATAATCCAATTCAATTATTTTTGTTAAATGCATAAGCAATCCTCGGAGCAGAACTGGAGCTCCGTACTCCACCTCCCAACAGAAGGCTAACCACAAGGTTACAGGCTCATTATCACTCTTACTTCCTCTCCTCTCCTCTTTGTCACAGGGTCTAAGTCTTTTCATGGGCATAGAGCCTAATTAAATTATCAAACCTGACATAATGCAAGTGTCCAAATACATTTAAGCAGTTTCCAACTAGGGGGAAAAAAAAGGAAGGAGGATACTTGAACCTAGCAAAACCACCCTCCCCCTCAGTTCTTGAACTGTATCCATCACAGCACTGCCTCCTGCCTCAACACTTGAGGGCACAGGAAAATCCTGATTAAAAGGACAGGGCCTGGACCAAATCCAAGAGACCAAAACCTCAAGCTTAGTTAGAAAGTACCTACTACTGTGTAGGACCTACTCTCAGTGCTGGGTAGATCTTAAACTAAAATAAAGACGGAACTGTATGCTGTTGTTCAAAACAGAAGTAAGGGCCTTATTTTTAAGTACAAATTGTATCTGACTTTAATAGTATGAATTCTGTCAAGTGGTCCATAGAATAAATTTGCACACAGTTCAACATAACATGTGCACATTAAATAGGATTTGGCATTAAAAGACCCAACATTGAATGGAAATCGAAAATAAATGCCCACATTCTCCCCAGAAGACTATTCACCCCAAGGCCTTAGGCATTAATTTAAGTGAATGAGGAAGCCACTAGGGCAGCTGTCGGTAGCTTATTTGATTTGTGAATAAACAATGGCTTCATTTTAAATGCTATTTACTCCTACTCCATACTAATGTAAAAATCGAAAACACAAAAAAGAACTGACTATTTAAAAACACACATTTCTAAAAAAGCTTTTATACTGCAAAGATCTTCATTTCAACATGGTAGGAAAATAAAATAGTAAGAACTTCTGTTGCATTATTAATTTTTAACTGCTAGTAATGTTAAGAAGCCCCGAGGTTGTATCTTATACTTAATTGATATTGTGCATTTGGCTGTATATTAATGAGAAGTTAGGGTATCATAGGTCATTCCAATAAAATCTTTGGGCTTGTCAGCTTGAATTATGTATCTTTACATCTGCAGAAAACAGTGGCAATATGATAATTACAGTAGTTGATACAGGTTGTTATAACTTGTTAGTACAATCAGGTACATCGTGTCCAAAGTGCAGATGCCAATCCAGTCTGGCACTAATAATCTATCAAAGGGATTATTAATTACAAACAGTTTCTATGCAAGGAGAAGCATTTAGCTGCACAGTGAATTTTCAGATGGGAGCACAGTCATTTTTTCTTGATCAAGATTTAATTACAACACAAAGCTACCATCTCTCTGACACTACAAGATGAAAATGAGGACCTTTGCCCTACGCATCCATATACAAAGTGTTGAACTTTATGTGTACACGTGCCTCTTGGTTTCCAGGTAACTGCATATATAACCTCCTACAAGCATTGAGCTTTCACATGAAACAGCTTCAAATTATTAGGATTCATATTTATATGTAGGTTTTACCCTATACAGAATTCAGAGTTCTGTCTAGAAAGATGCAGTTCTATTGCCTTGCTCTAGCAGAACATACATGCTGAATACTTTTTAGTTTCCATGTAATTTGCAGTCTGAAAGACAATTGAACCCAGCTGCCCCAACCTACATTCAATTTCTATTTCACATACAGACATCTTTGCCCTATGATCGGATTCTTGTTTGACATATAATAGAGGTATGGGATTGTAAGAGAAGATGAGGAATTTACATAAAAGGAAGGGAACTGTTTCAAATAATAAGCAATTTTTTTCAGTTCATGAATGCAAAATCTGACTACAAAGCAAACTGAGTGCACAAGTTAAATACGCCTTTGTGCAACTGGCACTTACAACAGTGGATAACTGAGGATGAAACTGTCCTTGAAAGCACTGCAGTGACAGTCTATGGATAAATTGTTCTTGAACAATTCCTCCAATACACATTAAGCACAAAAAGGCTTGTTTTCAACACACACCACAGAAGTTCGGTCTTCTTAGTTTCCCTGGTAAACAAGAGTATTCAGGATAGGGAAAATAAAAAAAAAAAAAAAAAAAAAAAAGGATAAAACAAGAAAAGAAAACAAAGAAGTCCCACTGAGCAGTTCCCATTCTGATCTCTGTTATTAAGATGTAAACCTGGAAAAAACACACTGAGATCCAAAAGGTGCTTTGAATTTACACTTTGTTTTTAAGATGAGAACCCAGCCTTACATAATCAAATGCATGGGCTCATAAAGCCTGAGCTGACAAATGTATTAGATATGAACATTTTAACTTAATTCACATAAATTCACCCAGGCTATCCTGCACAAAAGAACAGTGTTTAGGGAATGAAGAAAGCATGAAAAAAAACAGACTGCAGGCACTCCTGTCCATGTGCAACGAACCAGTTCAACAGCTCAGGACGTTTCCGTGCCCAAGTCAAGTGTGCACCACGTGCGGAGGGAGGAAACCCAACGCCTCCCACTGTTTGCTGTGCATGGGTATACGAGGTTTCATGGACACACCAGCTCCAGCTGGACTGCCAGATGTCTCAGATCTACGGACATACGGCAGCCTACACAGTAGCATCTGAACTTCTAGGACATACAGGAAACTCAGACTAATGTGCTAAATTCTTGATATCTACACGGGCAAATCTCTGGGTGCAAAAGGGAACGTGTGCAGGAGAATGCAGATGAATGGTGGTAGATGTGGTTTAATGGCCCAAACAATATATAGACTCTGATATTCAGAGAGGAGCCATCATCCCCACTAGTTTTTCTTTCTGAGTTATGAACCAGAGCTCATGAGGTTAGAAAAGGATATACTCCATATATTAAGGGCACAGTAGCCAAAAGTATGCTTTGCTTTCCAAGTGTATTGTTCAGGTGATGCAGTTCCACATTCCCTCCCCCATGCGCTCAAGTTTAACACAGCAGGCATAAAGGAGCTTCCACTGAGCCAGTCAGAGTCAGTGTATTATGTACTATGAATTGTTGCATCTACATGAAAGGATAAAGATAAGAAAAGAACATGGAACAAGTTGCTTGAAAAACTTCTCTTGTCTATGAACTGAGATCCACAATTGAGCCTGGCGCATTAAGTGACGTTTCAGCACATTACCTCTGGCTGCGTGCATGGTCAGGGTTAAAAGCACCAAGCAGGGCAAATTATATCCATCACTGTGGGCTTAACTACACTGAATTACCTCACTGTGTCACAAGTTAGAGACACACAGACAAGAGCCACAGCTCAGATCATGTGTGGATAACTTCTGAACCACAGTTTTCTGTGCCAGGCTTCAGAGAAAGGCAAATCACAGTATGGAGTGACTAGCATGAGTCACCAGAACAATGCTTGTAAAACATCTGTATTTTCAGTTCCTATTTTGGTTCAGAAGTGTTTCAGCAAAAGAATTCTGCTGTGTTCTTGGATTCCCAAAATCAAGCACTGATTCTGTACTTCAGTACCTAAACAGAGCTGCCCTGTTTCTCAGCACCATCAAAGCATCCACTTCCAACCAGTGCTTTTCAAGTTCAACTGTTCTTTCCCACTCTTCAAAAATTATTCATCTTTTTCCTTGCATAAAGAATGCTCAGATTAATAAGACAAGGAAGAAATGCCCTTGTAAAAGAAAAAGGGAGGGACAGACATACAGACACCACACTCGCTTAGGCCTAACAACAGGCCTTTTCATTAATTATCTTCCTAATGATGGGTTCTCAAACAATACTGTGAAATTTCATTCAAAATCCAGCTACTCGCTGGGGAAAGAGTGCATTTTATCTTGCTCCCTCAAGAACTCTGAAGCCATCTTCCTCATATTTATATTCTAATCTTTCTATGCTCACTTGTAAAAGCTGATAATTAGGAAAGCTTCTTTGATGGTCAGAAGCTGCACACTATTTCTGTGTGCATGGTAACAGGATGAATCACTGACTGCACTAATCCTGTAAGAGTGTTAAAGGTCCCATGTGACGGTTACTGTGAATGCTAAACCTGCCCTATATTGTGCTATTTCCCGCTAATCCTAAGAAAATTAATGTTAATTTATCATGAAAAAAGGTTAATTATACATTTACTTCTGATTTAGGCACATTAGACTAGACTCACAAATAATACCTATTTTTTTTTTACTTTTTTTTTTTTTTTTTTCTTTGGGAGGTTTTGTCTTTTAGCATTCATTCGGGGACAATACTCTGAAATCATATCAGGAGGCTGGGGGAAGGGAGGTGTGCAGAGGCAGGACAATGACAAGACCCAATGGTAATTCTAATTAACCTTCTGATTCAGTCTAAAAAATACTTTAGCTTTTGTTCTTAATGCAAAACTTGCAAAGGTATCTGCTTCATCTCTTCTGCTAGCAATTTTCAAGTATATGTTTAATGCCAATTCTGGTTCAGAAAACAGATTCAAGTTATTTAATTACTTTTTCATTGCTTATTAAAGTAATAACTTATAGAATAAATTTTTCTCTTTTATGAAAAACTTTACTGTAATTAAATCACAGCAGTTACTTGATACAGAAGAAAAAACACAACAGCAACCCCCTGTATTTTGAATGATTTATTAATATTAGCAGACTCTAATCCTTAAGTACAATCTTGGCATTTTACCCAGGGTCACGTAATAGCTGTACTACTTACTACAAAAAACAACTTTCAGAGATTGCTCCCTGTTCATCCAGTCAAAGTGGGAGTCTACTGTAACAGGCTGTTTGTAAAGTTGTTCAAACCATCTCCGTCACGGGAAGAGAGAAATTAACAGTAAGGTCTTTTGCTGAACTACAGGTCTTGTATGACTTGGCCACCTGCTCTGGTCAAAACTGCACTGACATGCAATTTCTATGCTGCAGAATGTAAGCACCATACCTTCTATCAAGTACCACAGTTTCCACACTAAGATGCCCAAAAGGCACGCCACAACATTTTTGCCGTGACTGAACCCCAAACTACTTTATGGCTTTCAAAATAAGGGGTTTTAATAGAGAAGTGATTTTTCACAATTTGCTTAAAAGTCACTGGCACACTGGGACTATATCCTAAAGGTTTGTTGTTTTTTTCCCCCAGACTGTCTGATAAGGCTCATTTATGACCAAATTCACACCCAATTTTGGCAGATGCAGCCCCACTAACTACATCACCTGGTGTTTTTCTCTGACTTGCCAATTGTCTTAACTGGTGCAACTACAAGCATTTAAAAGCAGTTGATCTAAGGGCTATTTGCCATACTGCACAGTATGGTAAGTATGGACTCTCTTTACAACCAACTTGCTACTTTCTCAATCAGATCATCATTCACGTTTGGGCTGTTTTCCTTGCCCACAACTTGGGATGAAGAGGAATTGTTATAACAAGGGGTTTAACTCAAGAGGCAGCTTCCCTAAAACCTAAGCGGATACAATGCTTTCCCTAAGCCTCTCCCTTTCAGCTGAAGTGTGTTTCCTAAAATTACCTTTCTGTCCAGTGCTCTACTCTCTTCCTGCCCCACCACACAGCAGCATGTGCTGTATTCCTTAAATGCTGGACAGTTTGTCCAGGGCTGTACATATTTGACAGGAGACAGTACCAGCAGGTCACCCATTGCTTCCAGCCAAAAAGCGACCAGCAAAGACAGTAACGCGCAGCACTAACATTTCTGTTACATAAGTTAAAATGTAATTAACCAGCAATAGAAGTGGTTAAACAGACATTACCTGCCTTGTTTGCTTATGTTCCACTGCTCTCCCGGTAAAGCTTAAGTTCTACTACACCACTGCTTAGAGTTAAATATATACTATTGTAATAGGATGTGCATCTGGCCTAATTCACTTTACTAACATAGCATTTACATTTTTTCTTACCTTTATTTTAGATGTGCCATCGTAAAGTGATGAAAGCCCATTTCAAATTCAGCTGCTTTTCAGAAAAATTATAATGCGCAATTATTAACAGACAAGGTCTATCCTATTTCCTGCATCTTCCAATAGCTTTTTGAAACCATTTATCTGCTTAATATCCTATAATTTTTTTGTTAGAAACATTCTTCAGTGTCTGTAATAGGAACACTGTGCTGAAAATCAATAGTCTGCCTACTTCTGTGCCCGTAATATGTTATGTATCATAATCCTGTTTTATAAGAGTATAAAATGAGCCAAAACAGATTCAATTTCAAGATTCCGAATTCAGACTAATAGGTTTTAATTTAAGAAAATATCTGTCACTGTGAATAGGCAAACAAATGGATTAGATTCTCCGGTTTTATTCCTTAGGCCATAAGTGTTAATCTCTCAGCAGAACCAACATAATACACCACTATAGATTATCAAAAGTGACTACTTGCTGCTGTGAATTATTCATCTGAAAGGTTATGCACCAGTGATAATATAAATTATATTTGAAAAATATTAATATAACATTTTAATAAGCTTTTAAAATGATTTCTTTCCCAGTATTTAAACTAAAAATAATGTTTAGTGTCTCAGAAGGAATTATGGATTTATTGGATGTGTTCAAAAGTCCTGCCATAAGGTATCTAAGACACAGGGGGAACTGATCATCTAAATGCTCTTTCAGATGTACTTGCTCAATAAATTAAAGATAGTACACGTACAGTTCTCTCAAAGGCCTCAAATCAAATTATTCCCATACATACAAAGAGCTGGTGACTGTTTACAATTTATAAAAGACAGGATTTCTTGCCTGTGCTGCCAAAGGAAGGATCTCAAGGAGGAACTTAACACCCAGGACATGCACAGTGTCATTAGCAATGCCAAGCGCAGTGCCCAAACTCAGGCCAATGTCGCAGTGCACCCACACTGCTCACTCCCATCCAAACAACTATCAGAAAAAGAAAAGGTTTTAAGACTTTGAAACCGTAGACAGGTTTTTCCAATATATAGTGATTTAGGAGATCTTTCTCATGGAAAAAATGCTGAAGCGGCCTAATGAAGAATCCTACAGAAGTGAAGTCACTTTTAAAATAAAAAGTCTGAAATTTAAACACGAGAAGTCTATTTACGAAGTGGTTGAATAGTGAAAGGAAAATTCAGAAGTTCTTTATCTACTTGTTGAAACCAACTTTTTTTTTTTTTTTTTTTTCTGCTAGACCAGTTGTGATAATCTGAGCCAAACTAGACCTAAGAAGTGAGTCCTACATATTGGAAAAGATACTTAACTATACCGTAACCAAAGGGCACACTTCTAAGCAGCAAAAATGGGAAGACAGGATCCGGGCGTCCCATAATTAATACAAATGGCTTCTAAACATTAGAAACCAGTATTTTTATTACATGTGTAACCGGGAGGGTCTTCTACTAATAAAATACTTGTTTCATGTTGCCTCTTCAGCTATAGCCCATATGCTTTGTTTGTTTAGCTGGCTCCATAAGCATGCTCTTCTAAATATTCCATTCACAATCCCTTTTCAAAGTTCAAATTGGATAAAGTTTTTATTTGTGTCTTTGATTTGTGGCACATCTATATAACGAGCAGTATTTGCTTCTGCTTCCTGACATAGGTGTCCTCTCCAGGACTTGACAGGTCAGTGTTTCCTTTTTCCTCCTTTTGCTGTCACTGCTCTCCAGCGCAAACCTCAGCCACTCCTCCTCCCGACTTTCTCACCTGCCCTCAGCTGCCAGCACCGTTTCGACACTGATGGATCACCGATCTTCACTTGCATCTCTCATTTCCCCTACGTTGCAGGCTGTCTCACTTCTCTGCCTGCTTCTCAAACACACAATTTTGATGTCAAAGTCAGCCTCTTGAAAATTGAGCTTCTTATCATTTCTTCCAATTCTCACCTCCTTGCCATTACTGTTGACAATACCACTATCTGTCTCAATTCTCTAGATTTCAAATTTCATGGCCCATTCAACTCTTTTCTCCATCACTTTGCCTGTTCAAATTGTCATCAAATCCTATCAGTACTTTTCTGTGATACCTCCAATATCCACCATGTCCTCTCCAATCCTTCCACTAAAATCTTTGTCCAAGACTTGAGCTTTACTTGCACCAGTTACAGCAAAGTCCTGTTTAAGGTCTTCTTCCCTGTGCTCTAATAAATGTAAAATACAGCTACTAAAATAATTCTCTTTCTTGCCTGCATTTACAGTATCACTAGTTACCTATTACTTTCAGTATCAAATACAAGTTCCTGATTCTTACTTCCAAAGTCCTGTACATCTCCACACTTAATTAGTTTTTTTCTACAACTCCCTTCTTTTCTGCTCGTTTCTGCACCCTACAAATTGACTTACTGCTTGTTTATTGTTTTTCTGCCATGCATGCCACCACGATGCTGAACGTACAGTATGTCTTTGTTTCTTCTCTTCCAAAACACAACTCCCTCTCATGCTTATTCAGGTATCTCTCTTCTTAAAATTCTCTGCTTCCTCTCACCTGTAGTTACCAGTGCAACATAACCTTGCCTTTATCTTTAAAAAAGAAGTAAGCATCATAACTGAACTGGTTCTCATTCTGCCCAGAATGCTTTTGCTGCTCCTGCCTCACGTCCTTTTTTTTTTTTTTTTTTTGAAAGTAATACAAGCAAATTATTCTATAAGAGATCATTCTTCAAATATTTTTTTTTTCAATAAAATGGTTTTGCACCCCTCATATTTGAAAGACACTGGTATCTGATAAACTTCTGTAATTCCTTCACAATGTGGAAATAAAAGTGCCTTAGTTAGCATGATAAACATATTTTTGAAGCAATGGTACCAAGTAGACTGAATGAATAGCTCTTGCTAGGATGGAAAAAAAAAAAAAAGTATAAAGTATCTTCATAGCAGGAGAACAGTCAATTACTTAAAAAAGAAAATTATAAGCTAATATTAAAACTGGTAGAAGTTGTTGCAATTTAATAAAATTTCCCTTAAAATACACCTATCTAAAGCTAAATTTCAATTTATTATTAACTATGCTAAAAGCATATTAAATATTCTTAAAAAGCAAGTGCATTTATTACTATCTATTATGTTGAAATAAGCTGAATCACATGCATGTAACCAGTACATTCTTATTCTATGCATTCTAAAAAAAAAGAAGTTAACTCAGGGCAACTTATTGCACAAGCACACCGAGGGAGTACAGGATTTGTTACACTTCATTCCTGTAGCTCACTCAAAGATGGAGTGGAACTGAAAGATCGAGAAAGCTTGTTTTCTTTTTATCAATCCTTGAGTAATGTGAAGTGCAAGAAATTTCCTCACCCAAGTTTTGTAGGACATGGAAAACAGAAATAATCACTCTATTTCATTGTGAATTTCATTGTAAATCAATGCTTACTAACAACTGAAAATCAATCTTTAGAGAATGCCTGAGACAGTAAAACACAAAGCAAGATTTAAATCAGTTATGCAAATGGAGACAACTTTTAAGCCATGATTTAAATCAAGAATAATTAATTAAATTAATCCATTCTAGTCTAATGTAATAACATAGTAATTCATATATATATTCCAAGTAATTCATAAGAGGTTGCACAAAAATTTGACCTGAAGGAAAGCTGAAGTGATTTTATTCCTATTGAACAGACGGACAAACTGAGACAGAGATACCAGTTGGTAAGTCAGTGGCGTGTCTGGAGGTCTGCCGATGACACAGCAACGCCTTCCTTAAGGAACAAGGTTGATGGTCATCAGCTGAGCCCCCTGGAGATTGTGTCTTTTGTCTGCACATTTGGACACTGCTGCTGAGCACACAACTGAGGATGTGACACCTGAAAAAAGGCTACAGGAATGGGCCAACTTCAGTATCGTATCGTCACCACCTTTCAGGTAAACTATTTGAGCATAGATATACAGTAATTCCAGCAAAAAGCTATAGCAACTTCACAGTCTGTCACCCACAAGGCATTTGACATGACCCCTACAGAAGAGACATTATAATGGATTATGTGTCTTTTATATGAAATCACCCTGCAGCAGTAATTGAAAGCGAGATCCACAGAAGATGGTTCAGAATCATCCCATGACCTCTTACAGAAGCTCAGCAGAGGGGAAAGTGACATCCAGTAAAGGAGTGAGAAGAATAACTGAGCCCAGCAGCTCCCCAGGGGACACCAGAGGGGTCTCTAGCTACCCTTCTGACTGCTGTCACACCTTGGTTGGGGGGAAAGAAAGCAAAAAAAACTTTCTGGAAAGGAGCACAATGAGTGTGATTATAATCTACCTTACAAATCCAGCAGTGTTTTCAAACTTCTGATCAGCTCAGGCAATACTGGAAGCCAGTATTTTAAGAGCAGTCCAGTAAGCAAAACATTCTCAAAATTAAGGACATTTCCTCCCAAAAAATCCAATCCCGGGATTTTCCACGATGATAAAAAGATTTAAATATAAATGTCATTACACTGGTCAGAAAGCCCATTTCCACCACAAATGCAAGATAAGTGATAAAACTTAAGGAAGTGCACTGCCCCTTGATTCATTATTTCATAGTCAAAACCCCAAATTTTATTGTTATAAACATTTAATTCAAAGATTTTTCTTGTTATGGAGACTCTATTGGGCAATAAAACAAGAAGAAAAACAGATCCAAACTAAAAGTGCAGTGAAGTGATTATGGTGGTTATGAATCAGCCCTCCATTACTGAGCCACTTTAGCAGCGTGTAATAGATTCTGATTAAGCTCTTTAAGTTGAATTACAATGTACTATCAGAAGACTACTCAATTAATATTTTTCAAGGCCCACAAGCTAATTTGACCAGCATTCACTAATTTTTACCAAGGTCTGATCAGACCTTACCGTAGCCTATTTAGCAGGAAGCAATGAGCCAGCACCAGCTTTACCAGGCCTGCTAATAAAAATTTGAAGCTGTCTTCAAGGCTCTGAGTTCTGCCACTGTGGGTAAGCTTCTCCCCATGTCACAGGTCAGAAATACAGAATTCTGCATGGAGAAGTTGTACGGGCATCATCACATGGTTGTAACAGAGGCAACGCCAGTTAAAGTTTACATGTGATCTGGATCTGGACTGGAGCTTGCTAGATCAGTAGCACTGCACTATCATAAAGCTATTAGATACCACTGTAACCCTCTAGAAATTGAGACAAGAACAATGCAAGCAAGTTTTCAAATCCATTATACAGTGCTTCTAGCAGTAGGAAGTGATAATCACAGCATACCGTTGCTCCTTTAGTACACCATAGATTTTGCAGCACTGCAATCATTCACGTTCCCATCAGAATACAAACACACGTGGTATCGCCTTCTGTTATTCATAAAATATAAGCAGGACTGTACACATTTACTAGAGATGGCAGCTCTGACAAAATGGCACCCCAGCATGAATGTCTCCCTCAGAGACAGTGAGCAGCTGTCTCTCTCCTCCCTCTCATAGGTCTCTCACATTAACTTCTGGGGAGAAAGGTTTCTTTTACAAGACTTTTATCTGAGAAGAAATCTTACTGTAACATTACAGTTTAATTCTAGCTAACCAGCCTCATCCTACAAAGCACTACGAATTCTTAGTGTAGGCATCTAATTAATAAAAGTAAGCACACTTCCTCCTGAATGCTCCAAACAGCTACTTTTGTTACTGAGAACCATGTAGCCAGACTGTCCAAGTTTAGCACTCAAAGAGTTTTTTCCAAATTCCCAGATGTATTTTTG
Source organism: Aythya fuligula (assembly GCF_009819795.1). Classification (NCBI taxonomy): domain Eukaryota; kingdom Metazoa; phylum Chordata; class Aves; order Anseriformes; family Anatidae; genus Aythya; species Aythya fuligula. The sequence goes on from NC_045565.1 coordinate 30,240,855, forward strand.
CAGTCTGCAGTGAGGCCACCTGGCACCCAAATCCAAACTTGATTAAAACGTCTGCATGCTGAATGCAATGTGGACACAGCCCATCTAAGCCCAGGGGTCTCTCAGATTAATACGGAAAGCTCTGCATGGTCACATGCCAATCCAGATGAGCCTGATCATAAAATCCCCTTAAGTCTTGTAATAAAAAGGATTCCTCAAGCTGGTTTGCCTATACAGATTACCCTTAAAAGCTGTAATTTCTGAAAACATACTGAGTTTACTTTTCCAGTCTACTCAACTGTCATCCATTTATGAGAATGCTGTAATCATCCTTTATGACTTCTATTAAATAGAGCCTTTTGAGCCAGGTTCTTCAATAGCATGGTTTAACTTCACTGTTAGCTGGTTTTAATCTTGTCTCAGGAAAAAACGAAACAAAACAAAAAGAATAACTTCTAATACTTATCTGTAATTGATAAAATATGTTTCAGCATCTCCTTTGTTTTACAGTGTTTTCTTTCCTGTGCTTTTGTTTCACATGGAGCAATAAGTAGCAGGTGTATTTTCTTACAGCCCATAAATATTTACAGACTGTGAATAACGAATAGCACTGCTTTAAAAAAGTAGTAAAAAAAAAAAAAATCCTTTCTCATATTTATACATACAGCAGACGGAAATTCCCCCTCCAGAGTCCACATGTGGGAGTGAGTGTCTTGGCCCAGTGTCGTGAAACCAAGAGACAAAGGGGCTATGTCCGTATTTTCTCAGTCATCCAATTATTTGTTTATTTCTATATATGTATGCACGTATGTGAGTCCATGACATCATGCACGTTTAATACATTTCCTATACATTCAGGCAGCTGGTCTTTGAATCAAGTTTTGAAATCCCACCAGCATGGAGAAAGTAGGAATTTGGAGCAGGTGAGAAACTTGCACAGGAAATTCCTCAAGTACTACACAGTTATTTCATTATTTTAGAGTTCCATTATAAAGAAATGGAAAGTTTACATATTAAAAACAAAACTTTTAGCATTACTTTAGCAAAAGCTAAGATTTTACAGTCCCCAGATACTTACAACTAAACACTAGCTGAAAAATACCATATCCTAGGTGAACTACACTTTGTGCAGCACTGTATGAAGCTAGCTGTTTCTCGTGGAGGGCTTTCTAAATTTGCAGGAGGAAGCTGAGTAGCACACAAGAGAACAGGCAAACAATGTTTCCTCTGGAGAAATTGTGCAATACATTTTCTGAATGTGCTACCATCAAGTAACGTGAACAGTTGCTCTGAGTACTAGCTGTGAGCTTCCAAATAACCTTCGGAGTTGTCCCAGTACAGTTTGGTGCACTGCAATAACAAAATGTGGCCTTTATATGGGTATAAATAACCTGGTTCACAGAGGAGTAGATTCGGTAAGACAGACTGAAAAACTAGTCTCAGGAAATGCTTTTAAGGGTTATTGTTTGTAAATCTGAATGGATGTACATTCCCCAAACCAGCTCTGGATTGCTCTCTCTCCAGCATGTAGGGTCCTCTAGTTTTTACTTTTTTTTTTTTTTTTTTTTCCTCCCAAGAGCAAAGGTTTTATCTCCATTTACCCAAGTTATCTAACTGTCACTCGGGTTTTGATCTTGTCTAGACTTTGGGTAAGCAGATCATTGCACCACGATCCTTTTTAGTGGGAGAGGACAGCTGAGAGTCACCCACATAATGTAAATGAGGCTAAATCTTACTCTTCTCCCACTGTTTTTATACAGATGAGTAAGTACCCCACCAGTGAATGATAACAGCCCAGCCAAGCATTAAAAATGGATGCACAACTGTTCAGAACTATCCACTTACATCTGTCTTTGAACAAAAAAGGAAACTCACCTGCTCAAATTGGAGTCCATGGGGAGGTCACTAAAACCTGTTTCGCTGTCACAGAGCTGCTAGAAAGTTTAATGGAGCTTAGATTTAAAGATGTCCACTTTTCTGTGTGTGATAACTTAAAAGGAACAGGATCAGCTTCCAAAAGTGAATTAAAAGGAGTTTCATGCAATATGCCTGACCCCACATTACCCTACTAGGTTTGGGGACGTTACACGTCTATACATACAGAAATATTGCCCCTTCTTTGTTGCTCAGTTGAAAGGCAGCAAGAGAAGCAGTGAGGAAGGCTATCCAACAAAGTGAATCTGCACATAAAATGCTTGCCTTGGAGAAAAGAGGAACTGTGTCCTCATGAACAGTTATCTGTAACAGGGTGGACTAGCAAAGACACCCTTGATCTGCAAAGAAAAGGATACTGAAACATTATCACACAAGATTGTTCATCTTGTTTGCAGCCCGTGCTTACAGTGGTTTAATGATTTCCAGCAGTTTAGTTCACTGTGCCCTTCGTGGTGCCCAGTCCCTCTAATAGATAAATAGCTATGAGCTCAGAGGAACCCGTCTGCTAAAAATCACCAGTAAATGGATTGTCACTGACCTTCTAAGCAGGTGTACGTGCAAATGCTCCTTTAAAATTAGGAAAAAAGACCCATATTTTTAAGTTCTAAAATACATAGTTTTAACTGCATGACAACTAAGTATATTAATTGCGTACATAATATACAGAGCATATTAATTGAGCCTACATAGAGTAGGCTGCTTTGCAGATGTGTTACCTCAAAGGCAACCCTTCTTACATGCCTACTGTACAAAAACACATTTGTAATTATAAGTATAAAAATTCCACACTTAAATTTATGATATTTAAAAAATTGTGTATAGACATCTTGAAGTGTCCAACTGTGTTTGTACTCTGAGACAGATGAAATGTGATATGTGATTTTTTTTTCCAAAGAAGAAAATAGCAAGAGAGAGAAAAAGTGTTATTCATATACAGACAGTGACAGTTTCTAATTATTGATGCATCACTAAACAAGGTTTTGCTAACAGCTAAATGAGCTATTGCACTTACAAAATGAGGGCACGTGGCATATCTGATTAGTTTTACTTATATGTCTATGATATTATGTAATTCTAGAAGGTTGATATCTCTTTATCTTTTGGAAAAATGTTCCACTTAAAGGAACAGCTTTATTAAATGCCATATTGTTTTCTACCCAATTATCTTTTGTTTTCAGCATGCAAATGAAAAAATGCTGAGTGTTCATTTTAAGTCCTATAGATCATCTTCATAATTAATTGTGGAGCAAACTTCTGCTTACATTTGTCACATACAGAACACAAAAGAAATTAAATATTCCTGGCAAATTAAGGTACAGTATTCCAAGAAATCTGCTTTTTGCAAACTAATGAAACAATTTTTAACAATTTTTATTACAAGCATCTGTGAGCTCCCACCAGGCAGCAGCAACAGACTTGCTTCTGCTTATATTGCTCAGTTCCAAGCTAATGTCCCTTAAAGCTGTTAGGCTGAAAGCCAACAGAAGATATATCCACAAAGAGACCTGACCCTTCTCCCTGCAACTAATAACATCTCCTGGAAGTTTTAAGTTAATAGTCTATCTGAGAGTCTTATTAGCAAAACTTTGCCTTTCTTCCCCAACTGTATTTGGTGAATTATACTCTTCAGGCGGTAGCAACCATCCACGAACCAAACACACTTTGATGTGAAAGAAACAGACCGAAAGGCAAATTCTCTAACGACAAAACGTTTGAAAAGTCTCATAAATAAAGAAGTCTAAATCTAGAAGTCTTGTTTCCTTTTTGCTTTTACTAAAAACTGCTTGACTTTTCTGCTTCTCAGAAGGTCATCTTCAGAGAATTCGGGTGGCTGTGGATCCTGTTCTCAATTTCTGTGTGCTCCCACTTAAGCTACGTGAAGGAATCTTTCTGTGAGTTATTAGATAGCATCAAGTCTCAGCCACTGGAACATCACAGGTGTGTGTGGGTTGTGTGTTTTTTAAGTTTTGGTGGTGTTGTTTTTATTTTCATTAACTGTATTGCTTTAAGGATTCAGGTAACAGAGGCTGGAGAGTATTGACTCTTACTGAACACCCTTGTTCCTGAGACAATTTGATATTTCCACTACCACAACCACAAAAAATACTGGACCAATTGCCCTGAGTAGCTTTACTAAGTAAACACACTCAGTGGAGATATTTGATTTTACAGAGGATAAATTATGTGTAGCTAAGTCTCTGAGCGCTGGAAGCTGAAGGAGATATAAAACCAAAGAAACCACAAGGGTCAAGATGTCTAAAGCAGAATGCCTAAAATTAGGTTTCCTCATCCATATTTATATACTTAAGCAAATAGTAGCTGGTTCTTCTGGAACATCTTTGACCTATACTTTAAATGAATAGAATTATAAATTGTGGGTTTTCCTGCTGGTTAATAGCCAAATTGTGGAAAAACACTGGCTAACCAGTAACCATTTAATGCATGACTGAAAGTGCCTCTCATAGAGAGAGAATGTGGAAAAAAAAAAAAAAAAAAAAAAAGAAGAAGAAAAAAAAGGAAAGAAAAATGAAAAAGAATAAGAATTCAGTAGCTGAAGGAGCCAAAAACACAGGCTGCCTGAGCCAATGTGATATGACACAATAATTTCAAGGAGTGGATCAATTTCTAACGTAAAGCATTATTTGTAGGTAAGATCTTCTCCCTGAATACTGTCTCAGAGAGGATCTGCAAGAATCAAAAGACACAAGCTCCTTTTAACAAAGGGAGTGATAAAACTACAAACCAGCACAGTCTTCCCTTAAGCCCTTACTTGTGAGGTGCTGCAGTTCAGACTACCTTGCACAGGACAGAGCAAGAAGTGCTGTAAAGAGTTTGGAAACTGTGAGTTTTTGAGTTGTGGAATAACTCCAAACTGCATTTTCATTATGTGAAAATTCATGTGAAGAACTGTCAACAAATCCATCAGCATAGATTTGATATGTATGGGTGTTATGCAAATATCTGTACATCTCTGAGCTACTGCACAGTGTCTACCGATGAAGAAATGCAGACTACATGGGGAGATTTTATGAAGTTAATCCAACAGTTATCTTCCATCTAGTTACACAGAACAGCTGTATGTCACAGTAGAGATTAGCTAAAACATAGACCTTCCGTTGCAAATTTTGTTTGCTGGCTTTTTACGAGTGCAAGTCTTAAGAACTAGGGCATAGAGATCTGAGGCTTTACGACTACCAAACCTGACCACCATCTTATTCATGATTTGATCCTGAATATAATCTAGATTTATGCTTAATTTAAAGGATCATTTATCTTTCAGTTAAAAAAAACAAAACAAAACAAAACAAAACAAAAAAAACTCTTAGCCTGCACTAAAGGAATGGATATATATAAAACAATAAGTGGGAAAGATTTTACAGAAGGCAGAGACATTACTACCTGAGTCCCTGCTCTAGGGGGTATACAAGTGTTTTAAATCAAACCAAACTAATAAAGAGCAAACAGCTTGAATGTAATGAAGCAGAAATTATTCTTGTTAAGATCAAATTCTGATGCTAAATATTCTGAAAGGCACAAGTGGCAATCAGGCACCTGAGTTCCTGAGAGTTTTCAATTTTATCCTTCCATAATAAAACTACGATCACCCAATGAAAAAGGTGATACATTGCTAGTTCATTTTTGCTCATAAGCGTTTAAGAACACAGGTGAAAATGATCTGATAAAACAATGGAAAGATGGAGGGAAAGTTAAGTTTATTCTCTTCCCATACAGTAAAAGGGCAAGTGCCTTGTGCAGAACGGTTTGGCATAAACGAAATAATTTCTGGATAGCTGCCAGTGCTAAGGTTAAAATGCAACATTACAAGGCTTCCATGATGACAGCCTACTGGGAGACATTCATTGAAAATTGCTTTGCCTATCATTTAGTCAGCAAAAAAAAAAAAAAAAAAAGGCTTGCAGTACTAGATATGTTAGAACTATGTTGAGTCTGTGTCTATAAATGATTCAAATTGTAAGCTTATAAAGCCCCCATACAGGTGCAATCAACGTAAAAGCCTAGCATTTGTATTCTATTCTTTTATACAGCAAAGTCCTATATATTTTCACCATATGCTGCTCCAGTAAGTGTGTGTAATTATAAAGAAAGTATGATCTAAGATTTAGATTCAAGTTTCAAAAATTAAATTAAAATGATTTTTTTGACAACAGGCAATAAAGTTTTCACCGGTTACACTGTGAGCGACTAGAAGCCTTACATCTTGCAACATCAAATAAAACAACATGTTTTAACTATACTCTTTTGCTCTGCAGGAAATGACAACTTAGGCGGTGCAAGTACTAAATTGTAGTATTTTAACTGCACTATATATGTCTGCCTTTGAAAGTCCACTAAATACATGAAAGTATTCTACAATAGATTGAAAGAAACAGGAATAAAGAACTAAACTTCACATTTTCAAAGAGGTCCATACAGACTGTCATTTGACTCTCATTTAAATTAATGGGATTCAATCAGCTACTTCCCAGAATATTGCTTCAAAAATGCAGGGCTAAATGGGCAGAAGGGTTTTTTAATATGGTTAACAAATTAATATTCATATTCTACATAGTTTTTTTCTCTACATTATCTGTTACTAACACGAAGAAATTAGAATTCCGATCTGTGTTTTGGAATTGTTAAGTGATTCAAGAAAACGTCAGCATTTGTGGTTTTTCCTTTTAAGGATTAGCGAGTATTTTCAGATGAAACTGGATTTTAAGTGATTCTACCCTGCAATCAATGGGCAAGAGTTTTTGCATACGTCCCTTCAAAGCATGTACATTTTACAGCTTTTTTTTTTTTTTTTTTTTTTTTTTTTATCTTTCTGGATCAATCCTAAAGTAAAAGCACGTATTTTTAAAACATTTTAATAACCCGTTTGTTTACTTTTCCACAACACATACAACACCTTCACATTTGAATCTCATCAACTACTGGAGACTCAAAGCATGTGGGTTTGCTTTTTTTTTTTTTTTTTTTTTTTTTTTTTTTTTTTTAAATAAACTACTTGCATTTTTCCCCAGAAGTTAGTACTTTTCAGGGAGGAAAAAAAAAAGCCAGTCCAACTATGAATGTCTAAATCCACAGAGAAGCCATAGCTCTGCCATTAGCTCCCCTATTTTAAAGGATTGCTCAGAAACTTTCTCTCAGAGACTCGTCTACAGTAAACAGTAAAAAAGTAAGAAGCGTCATTTGGTATAAATAAAGGATTACTTTACGTTAGCTTGATTTATCCTTGTCACAACTGGATAAGGGTCCAGTGCCACTCATATAAAGTCAACAGAAAAGTTATTTACTCTACTACTTTAAACATAAATTAGTCTCTAATCCTTAAAGGAAATTATACTTGTATATATCATAAACATACACAAAGAGAGATGACAAAAATGACTGTCAGATGCTGGACTTGGGTTCAGATCACAGAATCACAGACTGGCAGTGTTCCAGTTTGTGCCCATTGCCCCTTGTCCTGGCACTGGGCACTACTGAATAAAGCAGGCTCGGTCTTTTTTGCACCCTCCCTTACATTGTTAAGATCTCCCCTGAACCTCCTCTTGGTAGCCCTCCATCGGACTCTTCCCAACATGTCCAGGTCTCTCTCGTATTGCGTGGCCCAGGACTGGACGCAGTACTGGTTTTTTGTTTGCTTATTTGTGAGTGTGTAGTTTGTTGCTTTTGTTTTGATAAAAGCTTTATTGTGGTTTCAGATTGGTGGGCACCATTAGGGGAATCTCCTCTGACCAAACATGTAACTCTAGTTTAGCCCTGACTCTGCAATTTTTCCTCCCCCCATGACTTCTCACAGGATTAAAGAGACCTTAATCTTAGCCTAAGGTTCTTCAAAAACACTTCTTCATGCCTTCTGATTAATCCAGATCTGCTCACAAGGGAGTTTCTGCCTGTGCAGTACCACATTCTATAACTTCCATGTACGAAACGGGAGCAGCTGATATTGGTTTTGCACCACTGGTCAGTGATTAAAATCTTGAGTTTTCAGACTTACAAAAAACAAAGGACAGCACTTGGAAGCTTGGTAGAAGTACTGCAGTTTGAAAACAATGCATTTTCCCAGGTCGCTTCGTATTTATGCTGTTACTAGGACCTCACACATAACAAGCTATTTGCAAGCATAAATATGAAAATACATATTCTTATTTCTGTCAAGTATTTCCATCCCTAGTTAGTTTGTAACCAAATTCCCAATCAGTATACCAGAACTAGTCATTTATTCAGTGGCATTTTGTTTGCTTTTACGCAAAGTGATGTTGGTCCTGAATTTGACCTCTCCTATCATTCCAGCGACTGTTGCCCTGTTTTAGTTCCATGAAAAAGCCATGAAAAGAAGAAAAAAAAATTCAAATCTGTGTCACTATCAACAAACCAACTTGAGATGGATAGAGAGATGGAGGCAGAAATGCTACATGATACTGACAAATTAAATCAAAGGGAAAAAAACAACCCATCCATTTTACATAGAAAAGAAAACTCTAAAATTAGGTTTATACAAAGAAACCCCAACTTGACAAGAAGTTAGACAAATCTAGCTATAGTGGGTGACATGCAGCCATGACATTGCAGGTGAAAAGCTTATTTAAAGAGAAGTGGAGAAATCTCCCTTTTTCAATTGAGCATCAAGCAAATTCAAGTGAGAATATCCTCTTGGGCCTTCAAAAGAATTGTTTCTATCACTCTGTGTGGCTGTTAACTACTTTGCATGGATAGCATCACCTCCTTCCACACAGAGGTGTGTATTTCTCATAAGGTATCTTGCAGCCCGGTAACTGATTCAGATAATTCAAATAATAAAAAAAATAAAATAAAATAAAAATATTTTTTAAAAAATTTATATACTTACAACTTCTGAGTTAGTTTGGGTAGGTATTTTTTTAGTTTAAAAGGTAGACTGAGAATGTATAGACTGCGAAGTATATGAAGGAAAGGTCAGTAATGGGCAAAAGAAGGATTGTGGGGTCAGGGAAGTACAAACAGACAGGAAAACAATGACTATCATTCAGCCCCTGGTCCCAGGTTGGAGAATTAACAAATGTAACATCAGGACATTGTTATTATGGGCAATTTATATATATACATAAACAAACTGCTGGGTGAGAGAACCCAATGACACCCCCCTGAGGAAGGAAACTCAGTGCAGAGGCTGGATAGGCTTCCCTCACCATATGTAATGTCACAGGAGGTGGAACAGCTGTGGAGTTATGACATATCTATGCCTGCTATGTAGATGTTGTGCTGGGGCACTGGCCAGTAATTTGTATGCTTGGAGGCTCCCTAACTGCTACTGCCACCCTTCTCAACATCCAGAACACACCCCTGTGAAAACAGCTACCAGGGAAGTTAACAGCTCTCTGCTGCTTCCACCTATCCCATACATCTAATCACTGCAGCTGGGATGTTTCTCATGCTTTCAACACTTGCACTCTAAGGGAAACAGAGATTGGATTTGGTCCAAAGGATGTTATATCTATATGCTTTTAGAAGGATAAAACAGATAACAATTTCACTCTGACCTCTAACGTTATAAAAGCTGTCACTGAAAGATATTAAAAACAGCTACATGTGTGGCAACTGGAAATGAACTCAAAATCCTCTGACTACTGCACAGACTGTGCTTATCGTGTCCTTGCCTGATTTTATGCTGGCTGCTGGGCTGCTGTAATGTACAGAGCCCCTCCAGATGAACACAGGCTTTGCTTATAAAACACACATACACACATGTACAGAAACAAGCAGCCTCGTGATTTAGATTATTATATACCTATGATTACCCTTCAGAAAATAAATCTCTGCATTTATTCCACACTGGTCCAAAGCAGGAGACAAGGCAACAGGAAATGGTGTCAAAATGCAACCATGCTTTCTCAGGGAATGCAAAATGGCATTTCTAACAAATGGAACTCTAAAACTTACGGTCCACTTGCTGCAACATTTAAAAAGCAGTCACAGGGAGTTGGCGAAGGATATGGTTCATGAAAAGATCTCTGTGACAGCGTGGATGGCAGAATTTCTAAGCTGGTAAGACACTGGGCTGTTATTTATTTTCAACAGTAAAACACATACTAACACACAATTAAAAATAAATACTGCACAGGCACCATACCAGTTAAACATAAAAATGGAAAGGAAGGCATTGGAAGGGTAAAAACAGACAACAGAGAAAAGGGAATTCACTTTTGTTTTACAAGGAAAATAAACACCAATAAAATAAAGCATATTGAGTAGAAAAGCTCCCGCTGATCCATCAGGCCTTGTCTCAGTAAGGGCTCCTGCCCCTTGCATGGGGCTCTCAGCACGTGCAGACCTCTCCAGCATGCCAAGCCCTACAAGGCCAGACAAATGCAAGAACGGTGGCCCTGATGGAAGAGATCAGAGATCTGCCAGGATGCAGGAAGAGAACCCAAGAAATCACAGATTTTCTCAGTGCAGGCTAAGAGCTGTAGCTACAGCTGTAAGCAGAATTTCAATGAAACAACAGCAAATATTATCCAACGTCCTGCTCCTCCAGCAGCGCGAAGCCTGAAACAGCCACATGCACCCTTTATAGGACAAGGCAGCAGAAGCTGCTCGGGGGACAGATTTGGACCACCAAGGGTTTCTTTGCAGGACACTCAGGCTCAAGTACAGCAGAGAGCTCTGGACCAGAGGGTACCAGGTGGCACCAGGCTGCCTGATAGCGAGCCGCAGCACAGATGCCAAGTGTCTCTGCGTGCGTCCTGCCTAGTGGCGGCCGGAGAGGCATTTCCAGCAGCCTCACAAACAGCTTGTTCCAGACTGGCCAGAGGGCGAACGCTGCGCTGGTTACAGCAGCTGGGAAGGAGTGTGTGTAGAGGGGAAATAAAAATGGGGAAACATGGAAGGTCTCACCAGCCAAAAGAGATAAGCACACGCGCGCGACACACAAATAATCACTGCAGCTTCATGGCCCCTTGGAAAGCAGCGCGAGCTGTGGTTTCTAGATCTTTCTGTCATATTTGCAATACCCGGTAACGGGAGTAATGAAAAAGATTAATTTTAGAGGATTTCTTAAGTTTGCAATATTAACTGGGGTGAGGAGAACTAAAAAGCCCCCACAAAGGACTACTGTAGGACTTATGCAAATATTTCCATCTGGGTTTAGAATAAAAATCAAAGCCCTGAACCAACCAGCAGACACTGTTTCACGCACCGCTAATGAAGAGAGAATTCAATTCTCCTGTTTGCTGAAATGAATACTGCGCTTGTATCTTGATGTTTTACAAGAATACAGTATGTGTGTCAAAACAAAAGTTTCCCATACGATCAGAGGAATGCTGGCAACTCCCCATAATGATTAAAGGCTAGATCATGGCTTTAGCCTGTGACCTGAGTAAAAGACACAGAGTAGCTGTGCTCCAACCTAATATTCAAAACCCAAACCACAGCCAATGTCAGGTCCAGGTGCCGGTCTGCCTTTGCCACAGCTCCTTCCCTGATGAATGGATAATACACGCCTACAGAGGGGGCTGCATTTTACATGAGCACAGGTCATCCTACATCCCAACACACGTGCTCCAGTACCTGAACCTGCCAGCTGCTCTCCTCAGAGAGAGGTCGGGGCAGAGGCTGAGCTGAATGGAGCCCATACAGCACTTCGGAAGGGTGACAAAGAGACCCGATCCTGTCACTGGGCAGCAACCGATGAGCACAAGCATGTTGCTCATACAGCAGTCTGGAAACAGACAGCAAGGGCAGGAATCGAAAGGGAGGAGGGGGAAATCTGTTGTTTCACACTGGTGATAGAAAAACTGAAAAAAATGGTAGGATGATAGATGACTCATAAAAGCGTTAGACTGCTGCCAAAAGCAGTAGATTTGGCAGCCATGCAAGATACGCTGCCTCGGGAGAGTCACGCTTCAGTCCCTTCCTCCAGCGGGGAGCAAGATGCACGAGCTCTCAACCAAGGCAGCTTCCTTCCTCCCCTCCACGGCTCCCTTGTACTGCCCCGAGTTCTCTCTCCACGGCACAACGGCGATGCCAACAGCGTGTCGATTCCTCCTTGGTCCCAATGCTGATATAACACTTCAAGTAACAACTTGACAGTAAATTAATAAACGTGTTCCTACCCTGCTAAGTTTGAAATGGTTTATAAATTCAATTTTTTTTTCCCCTTGCCATATTAATAAAACCCTGCTTCCCTTCCTACCTCCTTCACTAAAATCTTTTGTCTTAAGTTTTTCATTTGTAGCATGCGGACTTGGGATTATTTTATTTTTTTTCCCAAAAACTGTTCAATATAAATCAGACAGACATTTGGGAAATAAAGGAGATCTGAAAAACGAGACAAGCTGAATTTTTGGAGATGTGCCAAATAAAACTTGAGACAAAATTAAGGCAATAAATACATAACGATTACTCAGGGGAAACTTTTTAGAATGTTTTATCAAAGGTTACCTGCTCCCAATCTTTTCTACTCTAAACCACTATATTGCCAAACCACAATACTGTTCCAGCATTTATCCGTCCATAGTTTAAATACAAGGCTACTAACTGCCTTAGTCACCACAGGCAGGCAACCTCCCCCAAAAAAACATTCCTTTGCCTAAGATGCACAAGTGTCAACTGCAAGAATCACTAACAACATTATTAATCCTTCCTTAACCTACAAAACACATGTAACTGAAGCAGTGCTGTTTCACATCTGCTATTAGATCAGGAGATTCCCTGGAATCTCAGGTTCCGTATCTGCTGAGTCTTTCTCATCGGCTGAAAAATGTGTCTGCTCTATCTGCATATCAACATATTTTTTACTATACTTTTGTAACATGCATTGTTTGGGCTACAAAGGTGTGGAAAAAATAAAAATAAAAAATCCAACAAAAGCGCATTTCCTGCTGGTACTTCAGAATACAATTTTTTTTTTAAGCAAGAGTTTCTTGAAGTAGTGTAAGCAAAGGGTATCCTCATGATACTCTGAAGACAGGTTTTAAGGTAAATATAGGCACCCTAGTGGGTTGGCTCTTTTGAACCCTTCTGTACAGGTCTGGAGGAAAGAGGAACAGACAAGCAGAGGGGCAGGGATAAGAAAAGTTTCATGTAGCAGTCAGATTCTGGGAAGGCACAATCCCGTACGGACTCCCTTGTTGGCCTGATGGCAATTGCACAAAAGGTCATTAACAAAAACCTGTTTGCACGTATGTTTAGGTGGCCTTCTGTAGCCTTCTGACAATGTTGTCTAACAGAAGCTTTCTTACTGGCACCAGGAGCTCCCCTCTGTACTTGGGCTCCTTCTCACACCACCGCTAAAGCAGAAAACCAGGCGCTGGCCCAAGGAGGGCTCCAACTTCAGTGGCTGGAGCTACCTGAGGCTTAGGCACGGCCTTATCTCTCAGCTAAGAGTGAGACAGATACTGCTGTTCAAAAGTGGCGTATGCTCAGCACTTTCAGGCAAAAAAAGCACTGCTATTGCTGTTCTGCAGCCTACAGTCATCTTTTACATGTTAAAAGTTTTGTTGCTTCCACTTGCAGCCAAGGAAAACTGCAACCACCACACCACAGGCCTCGTGCTGGAAAGCTCCGGTGAAGGTGGAGCAGTAGAGCCTGGGCAAACATCTTACCAGCCCAAGTACAACTCTAACAGGACTTCCCTCTGTTCACTTTGTACTAAATGATGTGAGGGAGATGTCAAATACTGCTGACATGAAGAAAAACACTCTTGTTACCCCTCTGGAAGTGAGCCGGGGCTGTAGGTACAGCACCCCGCAATGCTCAGCACTGGAATGCCACCCACAGACCCTGCTGCCCCCATGTGCAGCGTGCTGCCACTGGTGTTTCTGGTGGTTCAGACCTGCCCAACCTGTCACTTCTTTGGAGGTTTCATCTCATCTAAAAGTGCTTCTGTCATTTCACAAGAATTTTTCTTTCTCTGAGAACTCTGGACATTTCAGCTGAATGGAATCCTTTCTAAATCCATTCTGTATTGAGTTTTTCCAGATACTTATCAACCATAGAAATAAGATGGATAGAAGAAATGAAAGTAGCAAGTATATTTATTGAATATTTAAAAAGAGACTGCTAGGTATTTGAGGAAAGTATTTCCTAAGTATTTGATAAAAATGAACCGGTTTCAAACAACCACAAATCATCTAAAAAGTTGTCCATGTCTCAACATCAAAAACATCTTAAAAATACTATTTGTTCTCTGACATAGTTTGATGAATGTGCAGATGCATGTGCAAACATAGCAGTATTCAGGAAACTGGCCCTTTCATTCAGTGGCAAGCTATACCGCTCTTCCTTTGCTTTTTGAATTCTTCTTCTCTCAGAAGCTCAAGATTAATCTGACATACACAAAGTTTGGATTTTGTATGATGCTGCCAAACATCCGGCATACCACTAAACAACATGTCATTCAGAGAACAATTATAAGTTTTCAATTACACTTGCTGAACCTAACACCAGTTTTATTTGGTCTTTTTTCCAACACACTAAAGCAAACACCGAATTGAAATAGTTAGAGCAATAAACCTTATATCACGCCCAGCAACTCTAACTGCCTTGTATCTAAAAACAGAACAATAATATGAACAAAGAATTTCTAGGCCTTCATACAGCAATTCTTAAACCACTGCCTTGCACAGAGTAAAAATTTTAAAACATTTTTAGTACTTTAATGTTCATAATGTTAGTAGCTCCTCCCAATAAGAAAACTCTTCTCCTACAATAATGTGAGGAAATAACCATATAACAATAACTGCTCCAGTCTTTAAAAATGTTACTCAGTTTCTGATTATGAGAAAATTTCATAATACTATGCTTAACAGCACATCATTGTTACTGACTGGCAAATCCTATCAATAGAATGGCAAATTTCACAACGTATGGCAAGCTATTTAGTAATAAACCTAAATTTATTCTTTGCACTTCAATGGTGTTTGCAAATAAAGCACTTAGATTTTATCATTCTAACTGGTTAAGTCTGTCTCGTTTTGCACACAGAAAGATTGTTTCACATTATAAATAGATACTGTGGTAACATGAGAAATTCAGTCTATACTCTTGGTTGTGGTTATTTCTGATTTATAAAATATATTATAACTAAAGCTGTCTAGATGCCTCAAGCCAATTAGAAAGGTTCCCAATAGAAATTCATTCCCACAACAGACACTTCATTAAAAAAATAAAGGCTGCATCCCCTTTTCAGTTTTGTTTGTTCAACCTCAACTAAATCTAACCTCTAATGCAACTTACAGCATGTTGGGTTATAAGAATCACACAGAAAGTCTCTGTAGTAAAAAAAAAAAGATAATATAGCCTCTGGAAATAAATAATAGATAGCTTACAGAGAGTAAGCATCTCCTTTCCCTTACCATATGCCCCCAGTAATCATTAATACCTCCTGATGTTGAAGAGACAGACAGGCAACTGTGTAAATAAGGACTACTAAAGACTGCATTTTCATGACTACAAAAATGAAAAGTGCATTCACTATTTAATTAATTGAATTAACACACCAGCTTCCCAAATCTTTAGGAAAACATCATCATGCCTATAGCTATCCATTCCTGAGTTAGGTATTTCATTTATTAATCTTAAAAGGATGTCAGAAACAGATGTCATGGAGCTGCAATAGCAGCAGACAGACGTTGAGGTCTGCACCACTTGCTTGGTGGATCGGCTCTTCCCACCATAACGTATACCCTTCTTTAAAGGGTCTCTGAAACAAAGCAAATCAGTGAGAAGAGGAGAAAGATGAATCATCCTTCTCTGTGCCTCTTATCCGCAATGTCCTTGGAAAGCGCAGTGAAAAACATTCAGGCCCAATCTGATTTGATAACATGTTTTCTACCCTTTGTGCACAGAGATAGTGACTCCATAAAGCAGAAGGCAATAGAGAATATGACTCATGAATT
This sequence comes from Aythya fuligula, assembly GCF_009819795.1. Lineage (NCBI taxonomy): Eukaryota > Metazoa > Chordata > Aves > Anseriformes > Anatidae > Aythya > Aythya fuligula. Next base: position 30,256,652 of record NC_045565.1, read on the forward strand.
CTGAATGAGGATTCTGAACCTCCCCTTTGTGGATGGCAAAACTTTCAATGACTCTTACCCCCGAATAATTGGCCTTCTATTACAATCTGCTATTCATATACAGAGTAATGCCATATTACTGCATAATGAGAATTGTATATTGCATCCAGATATCATTTAGGCAAAACTCAGTTTTGCCTTATTTAACAAATGCAATATCCTCAAATGGTGTTGATTGTTCGTTCATAAAATTACAGAGTAATTCAGGTTAGAAGGACTCTCAGGAGGTCTCTATACAAAGTACTACTACAAGCAGGGTCAGCTGTGGCATCAGACCGAGTTGCCCAGGGCTTATCCAGGCACGTTTTGAAACCTCCAGGGGTGGAGAATGCACTTTATGCTGTACATTTTACAAGTAGCCAGCAGGGAGGTAGGCAAATAGGTAACCTGTGCAGCTGGCTTAACAAGCACTCTGTCAGAGGGGAGACAGGAGGTATGCTGGGCATCATAGCTGCCAGCAAGCACCCCTCAAAAAGCAAAAAGATCACCTTTAAAAAGATGACTGTGAGTACAATCACCACTCCATGCTACAAAAGCATATGCCTGTTTTTTAAAAAATATTCTCTTATTTACAAGAATTTGCTAAAACGCTGATTGTGATCAAACAAAAAAAAAAGGAGGTCTATGCAAGAACAGTACAGAGCACATCTTTCTCTCCCTGTAGTCCTTGAAGTGGGCACTGAAATAACTTCAATCCATAAAATTTTGTCCTTTGTTCTCATGCAATATTAATATCAATAGAAGCAATAAATCAGTTAGGATTAATTTGTCCAAAGATCCATCACTATATCAATAAAGCTACTGGTCTCAAAACAAAGAGGACAGTATGAAAGCATGAGCACAACATTTTTGCAAGTTGAATAATGCTTCTGAGAATGTGAAATTTGATGGTCTTGGCAGCAAGTAACTATAGGTCGCTCTATATGTAAGATGAATCCTAGGCTCAGGGACATGGACAAAATATCCATTCCTGGACTCTTTCCCAAAGTCACTGACAATGGTACAGAGGTTGTTCCAGTAATTCTTCCTTTACAAATGTCCAGTGAACCACTGGCAGCTGTAGAAAACATAGTCACAAGATTTGTAAAAATACAATAAAAGAGTTATGGTTTTTTCGTTTTGGTGGTTTTATTGGTGGTTTTTGTTGTTGTTTTTTAATTCCGTTTTCCATCCCAGATATGTTTTGTCTGCTGAAATCTATATGGGTTATTCATATTACTTCTCTCCCATTTTCAAGGATTATAAGATTACAACCATTTCCCTCTTCTGCGAGAAATTTCACCCTCACATCTTCCCATCCTCTATTTCTGTAATTAATCTCCACTCCCACCCAATCTCTATTCATTCCCATACGCATAAGCATAAACAGGAACTTAGAAAACACACAAACATTTTGAACTGCTTTATTTTACAAAACAGATTTACCATAAAAATCTCGGAGGTCATCTACATTTGGGAACAAGCTATCTTGCAATCTAGAGACCAGCTGCAACTCTGAATGAATTACACTTCCTCTGCTACACTGTAATATTAAAAACCCTGCATCTGATGTTCTTTATCCCAGACATGTATCCTCACAGTGCCGCCCAGAAAAGAAAATCCACATGACCTCAAACAGTCTGGTCAAAGAGAAAGTTTCATTACCAAGAGTCGAATAGGCTGGGTAAATGCACATTTGGATACAAAGCTCTCTGTCCTAAGCTACTAGATACAAGAAGCTGGAGCAGCATGGATAAAGTGTCATGCTGGACGGGAGCATAATGCACAACCAGTTCATTTCTGTTTCTGATAAACCTTTTCAGATGAACCACGAGATTTCCTTGACTAGAGAGCATCTCCTTCATCCATTCCGACACACTATCTTCTTCCACAACTATGCAAAGATCAGCCTACCACCCTACAAACATGAGCATGTTAGAGCTTAGGGATATGGTTTAGTGGAGGGCTGTTAGCGTTAGGTTGGAGGTTGGACTCGATGACCTTGAGGTCTCTTCCAACCTAGAAATTCTGTGATTCTGTGATTCTGTGATGTTAAGTCGGACAGAGGAACACCTTCCTCCTCCTCCAGGATGACGTAAACCCAGACTAAGCCTTCCCCTGGCAACTCAATCAGTTCAAGAAGCAGCCTGTTTTGAGCTTTCACAAAAGTCCAGTTCCACATGCTCTTCCGTGGGATCTGTGTAGCTCATACCCTGCCTCGTTTCCTCTGTCATACAATTACTCTCATTCTCCTTTTATCTGTCAGAGTTTAATCACATTTGCCAAGTAAGCAAGCACTAAGCTTTATCTCTGGGTGAATTTCCAATGCTAACAGCACACAACAAAAGAAGAATCCCATTGCTATATTGATTGTCACTGCAGAAAGGCCAAAACCTGATTTTGCATGGATGGGACCCTTCATGTTTAAAGGCTGTACCACAATGAGTGCTTGTATTACTTCTGTGCACAATCTTAGGAAAAAGAGGAGCACATTACTTGAATGTACAAAGTTAAACATTACACGTGTTAAATGTATTTCAAAAGGTTCCCAGAACTTGGTAGCAATTTGATTGCAATATGGAAAATCATCAATAAAGGTAACAAAACAGCATAAGCATCTATCTTTCAAACTAAACCATACTCATTAGGTTACTAATTTAATTAATCCACTTAACCTGACAGTAAATCATAGAATAGAGTGCAGGGATATAAAATCTGTAACTCAAGATAAAAAAGCCCAAACAAACCAATTTTCTTAGAGTAAACACATAGGTATTTCTAAAATAATAGCATAGGAGCATCAGCCTAATGCTTATTTTACACTTGAATACTTTCTAATATCCAGACAGCCTCAGTGGGCAAATTGGTGTAGTTCATAAAACTAATTAAGAAGACAGGATAGAATATCGAAACATTATAAACATTTTAGGCAACTGATAAAGCTTCTTCATCTTTTCTTAATAAGTATGTTCAGCTCGTTTTCCACCCACAAGAACATTCTGAAGAAAGATTACAGAACAGCACACATTTATAAACAAAATAAAATCAAAACACGAACCCCAAAAGACAAGTGCTTTTCCAGTTATTTTTCAAAAATAAGATACAGAAGGAAAGAATGCAACAAGATACAACAGATGAAAGATCACCCTGTTACAGATCATTTACACTGTGACTTTATGGGGTTCCTGCCAGAAATTAGTTGCATTAAATGGAATTCATTGGTAGTGATGTAATTTAGAGATGAGAGATAGGGGCTGTGAACAAGAAGAAGAAATAATTTCTTTCATGTAAGGCCATGGGTGCTTACAATACTTAGCATTAACTCACAGAAAGTGAAGATTATGTTTTATCAACCTTCTGATCCAATTCCTCACTGTTCCTCCTCCCATTAATAAGTAAAATAGGGGGAATGTTGCTGCTAGTCTGAAAAGCAGCAAAACAAGGAGTTTGACTGTGGAGATGGCCAGTTCAGACAGATATGCTGTGAAGCAAAGGGACTTGCACTGTTACACACCACTGCCTGCACCCTGCTTGTGGCAGTTGTTTACAGAGAGACAGGAAGGGGTATGTGTGATACAAATACCTCCTTGTAGATGCAGAGAGGCAGAGGGAGAATGGGGAGGATTGAGAAGCCCTGTATATTTAATACAGCATGCTGCAAAGAACATGTTAAAGAGCTGTTCCTATACACAAACTGCATCCCAGCTTCACTGCTGCTTGCATCATGGGAGAAAAATCTCTTCTTTCCACTGCGTCCTGAAGTGTCTTCCTCTACCCTTCAGAGAAGGACTAAATGCATTTCACAATACCACTCAGGATCTGCCTTTGTGCACAAGCAAAATGCTACTTATTTATATTTCTTTTCATATTTTATTTGGGAGGAAGCACAGAAATTCCAGTATGCCATTCTCTTTATACAAAATAGATACGAATGAAGACAAGATGAAGTAGGATGCCTCAATGGGGATCTATTTAAAAGAAAAAAAAAAATCAGTGCTCCACTTCACCCTTTGACATAACTACTGCTGCAGAAAAGCAGTGACCACACACTTTGCCTATCTTGTGAAGTCCTCATAGTAAACTGTGAAAGATTGCTATATCCATACATTATTACTGAGAATATTGGGGCTATATGAGTTCTTAAGAAGGACACAACGAGTGAATAGCAAAGTCAGGACAAGTCAAAAGTCTCACTCTAAAGTCAACTAGTGGTTCTTGCTATTGCGGAGTATTTGGGAAAACAAACAAACAAACAAACAAAAACCTTAGGGACCTTTCTGTATACATCTAGTCAAAAATCAGACTAATCAGCCTACTTTGTATTTATTTGACTGCCAGTTTGCAAATAAGTATCTGTGATTCTCAATGTTTCCTAAATATTTTTCCTCTGAGGAAGACATCTGGGTTTCATGATAACACTGAAAGTTCTGGACAGAAAAGTGCAATTTCTTTCTCAAGGCCTTTGAGGCTTCTTTTTTTCTGCCTTATGGAAACCAATTATGACAGCATTGTTCTGTATTTGCTCCATTGAATTATCATGTTTTTTAACACAGGTTGCAAAAAAGATTCGCTGTTCTTTCTGTTTTTGGACACCTCCATTATTTTAAGATTAAGAACAATCCTTTACTTACTATTTTATTTGTTTTGATATTTATTCTGTCTCCAAGTACTATGTACGCTAGAAGGTGTTTTCCACCATCTCAATCCAGTGTTGTCAGGGCTCATTTTCTAGATGTTTTGCCATTATCCCTTGCAATTCACAAGTTTCAGAGTATCAGCCCAAGATCACTTCCTATTTTCAATATTTTGCAAAGTAGAAGGCCAGAATGCCATAGTTTTATCCTTTCTTTCTTCAAGTCTTTCAAGTATGATTCTTTACCACAAGAGTTGTAAATACTAGCTCTGCTCTCAAAGAATCATGTAGAAAAGATATCACCCCAGAAAAAAACACATACACTTGCTTTTATTTGAATGAACTGCCTTTCACTACAATGCTTTACAGCTTTGATTTGTTAAGACATTATATAGATATAAATAAAATAACAAAAACAGCTTTGCACTAGTAATGCATTTACACATTTTATGGTAGGCTTTCATTGTTATGGATCATATTAAATTTAGTAGCAAGGTTTTTAAAGGCATACACTGAAGTGCAGTGGTCTTTTTTTCTGTTCATAAACTAAAAGCTACATTCAGAACAGGATATGTTATTAGTGGAAGTATGCAAATACTACAATTTATATCCATTTAGAATTTCTTAAATTCAATTACTTTTTAATTACGATACATTTAATTCAGACATAATGAATTCAAGTACAAATATTTAGGCTGTATTATTAAAATCTCTGGGATATAAAAATATATTAAACTCCCTCCCCCTAGCTGTTAGTGATGACTTATCTGAGTCTAGCAAATCCATATAGATTACTTTTTTTTTTTTTTTTTTTCCAAAGTACTTTGGCAAGGTCACTTCTTCGAGAGTTGAAATGTAAATTACTTATATTACAGCTGTATCCTCAAAAGTTTTCATTTTGTGGATTAGTTCTCCCTGAGCTTTTTCTTGCTCCATCTGTGCTATTTTAAGATTGTGAAGTCTGAAATGTTTGCTTTCGTAAAAAGACATGTTAGGACAGAACAATCAGGAAAATGAGTTTCCTTTAATGTGACAAATGTGGTCAGGTCCTCCCATATCCAGCCTTTCTTCGCCCCTGCCCTACAGAACTTTATATTTATTAAGCAGCTAATCTCCCATTGCTCCCCCATGGCCTCGGCCACTCTAATCTCTCAAGGTCACCGCGTTTTGGCCTGGCCACAAGAGCATTCTCTGCCCGTCTGGTTTTGTGTCACCAACAAATTTGATCATTGTTGAAATTACATCAAAGAAATACCCAACAAAGATGTGAGGCAGCTGCACATCAGACAGAAAGGCAGCAGTTTTTCGTTTCTGTCATGAAAAGAGCTTCTGTAAATGCAGCTATCCAGAGTGGTCAAACACTCCTCGCAAACCAGTACAGAATTCACTAGTAGAACAGATGCAGCTCACCAGCACGGTGTATTGTGCAACTTGTCCACAAAGAGAGACGTGCATTGTGAATAGGATCTCCCCCAAAACAAATACTCCTATGTCTAATTTATGTTGCTGAAAAAGAAACTATGAGTGTTTCATTAAATAACACAACCTACAGTGAGATATCCCCTATGGAAATAAAAACACTTGCAAAAACCCAAACAGATATAAATATGCATTTGTAATATGAGGACCTTATTCTAAGCACCCCGCTCTATGAAATGGATATTCTGCTTTTTCTACAAAATCTGGAGGCCAGAGGAAAATACTTCTCTAGTACAATTGATATGTCCCAAGTCAACAATGGATTCATGTTGCTAAACTTCACTGATTTTTTTCTGACTTTTTCAGAAATGCTCTCTCAGCTGTATTTGCAAATCAGCTGATAATTAACTCACATCTATATATGCCCTATGGAGAACCTGTGAGGTAGTTCAGAGATCCTATATAACATTTACAGCAAGTAAGGTCTGAATTCAAATACGATGTTGATTCATACTAATTGTACATACTGTCTAGCTCCTATTTAGCTTTTATTTCAACTCACATACTATTTTAAAAACAAAGATGGAAGAAAGCCAAGAATCATTGCTATGGTAAACTGGCACTGAAATATTGTATAATCAGATTCTCTAGATCTGAAATGCAATAAAAGCTTAGATGCCAACTCAGCTCCTAGTATCAAATTCTTGCTGGCATGCTTCAGCCCTAGTTATGATCCAGCAAGTTTTACTGGTGTAAAAGGTACTTTCCTGGTGTAAAGATTTTACATTTATATCTCATCTTTCCTTCAGAAAAAGCTTCTTTATTAAGCATTAAATGGAAGAAGCAATTTACACATCACCAATTCCCAAGCATTTTTATCAGGATGCAGGTGATACAGTTAAACTACACAGCACCAGGCCTGGAAATGAAGACTGCTGTACAAAATGGAGGTAGGGGAGTTCAAAATACAGAAAAGGAAGTATCTTAGTTTGGACATGACACCACAGCCTCCAGAAATACAAATTCATGGGAATTTCAGGCATGTTAGCAGAACCTAATTTAAATTTCAACTTTTCTCTGTGGAATGGCAATAAATGAATTCTCTGGCCAACGATACCACAAGATGCAGCTGGCTTCAGTAACACTGTGAGAAGAAGATAACTCAACAGTTTTTAAGGAGATGAGTCTTCTTTTCTCCTGTATACTATCATAGTTTTTCCTGAGCAAGAAAATAGCAAACACAGCAGCAAGTAAACCTGAAGACTGAGAAACTCTTTCATCTGCCAAATGTGCTAATAGCTGGGGCTTCCTCACCTCTTTGTTTCTCGTTTGTAGGTGTTTAGATCCTAGACTGTACTATCTTCCCAAAATTTTGGAAACTGAAGTAATTACTGGTCTCAGTAATAATGACATTAAATTCATAATATGTTCAGTCAAGACCCTTGGGCATTGCAAAAGAATAATCAGAAACCTCCAAACACAAAGAAACACCAAAATGTGTTGGCATTGGAAACAAAACAGAAGAAAAACAAAGAATTAAACAAAACAAAAGGAAAGCAAATTATTCATGTGCCTTTTCATTGTCCCATCTGTTTTCCAATCTATGTCAAAGCAAGACTTTTTGCGGCAACATGCTGTCTAAAATAACGTAGACACTGGTTTCTCTAACTTGACAGCATGGAAAAATGTTGTTAAATCTATTCAAAAGTAAAGTATTAAATACTGCCATTTCATAAACCTTTAAAAACGATCCTTTATTCCTGAAAGCAATATGCATTCCAGTGTCACTGCCCTAGAGACTACAAAGTGCTCAGTTTGTCCCCATCAGTCACATTTGATAGCTTTACATGGCAAGATGTAATACAATGTACTCAACTACACAACAAGCCTGTCAAGAGTTTGAGAAACGGGGGACTTCTCCAAAAGTAGCTATGAGAAAACAAAAAGGAGTAAGAAGTATTTCTATAGTTGTTTGGTTAAAAACAAAGACACAGCTCAGGAAGTGAGTCAACAGAGACCAACTGAGAAGATTTGGTACTTTGAAAGAAGAATGTGAGAGTACTAGAAATCTGATACAGTCTGTACTAGCAATTATACAGAGTAATAAAAATCAAGCACAGCATTGACGAGCTTTATTCAGCTTAACAGGAAAGCAAACTTCCTTTGAAATCACTCAAAATATTTGAAAGCACAAGCATATTGGCCAAAATATATAAATTAAAAGTCAACGAGGGAAAGACATGCGATTGCCAGATGGTACACCTCCGTTCTTATGTTTGGAAAGTTTGACCTCAACCAAACCTGAAGATAACTGAAGACCCTGAAGGTGCTGAGGACTGCAGAATGAGAGGTAGCAGATGGTGCAGCATCGCTGGATGGGCTGTGAACCATGGGGGAAAACACTCACAGCACCTTCTCACCCTGAGCCCTGAGCTCAGGGCTTCATGAACAGCACTTCCCCCATCTGTGGCATGGCTTCTTTCTCAATGAAAAGTTGAGCAAAACTTAAATTTGGAATCATATCCCCCAAGCTAGAAAGCATTTCCTGCAATATACATGCACTGCACATTATTGTTTACAGTGTATATGCTACAGTACACACTCTAACATACACAGCAGTGCTTTAAACAACTCCTAGGCATCACTGCTTCTTCTTTTCAATTAAATCGCTTAGTGGCATAATCATATTGATGATCAACTCCTTTATTAAAACCAAGACTTTCGCATCATAGAATGTGTCTTACGTAGCACAAATATACATTGAATAAAGTAACTCAGGTTCCAGATAACTGCATTAGCACTATTCAAGCTAATTAGCCCCACTGAAAAGATGTACTTTTCCACACAGCCTATGATTCCAATCTGACTTCTTATTACAATTTCAGTTATAGTTGAATAAATAATAAATAGGATGGTATACGCCACTAAAATTTTTTTCCACACAATTTTTTAAAGAGAATTATTTTATTTAGAATCTAAATGGTAATTAACTTTGGAGTACACTCAGCAGTTGTAAAATTCATGCTGCTCTGCATTTGTAGAGGTACAAAAGGTCCCTTGTTTGCAGTACTATGCTGACTGATTCCTATGGTAGAGCTGTTGATTCTCTACATGAGTTTTCTCAGATAACACACGGCCTTTTAAATACTGGTGCACTGGGTATTTATAAAGCGTATACATTCTACAGATAAGCTGGGCAAAGAAAGCTTATTGAACTTTGTAATTTAAATGAAACATTGAAAAATGATCAAAGTTTTATACAACTGTTTTTAAATGATGAAGGCAAGTTTTATAATGACAACCATGACCAGTATCAGAGAGAAATATATTTTAAAAGGTATTTGTTTTGTGTACTGAAAATCTGAGGTACTTAAGAAGTATATTTGTGACAAATATACTTAAATTTGCTTTACCATGTCAAAAATAATAACTGCCTGATAAATATCTGTGACTTTTTGCGATACTGTGGTGAATGGGGCTGCAGTGCAATACCTTGTGGTAGGCAAGCACCTCATCTGTCCAACCTCAGGACCCCACAGGTCTGTGCCCAGCACTGTGTGGCTGCTTGCATGACCTCTAACATTCGGTGCTTCCATGCAAAGTGCATGGAGCAGTCACTCTCTCATTTTCCTCGTGATTCAAATCTCTTCTTAGCAGTGAACTTCTACTGACTGAAGCATCTTGAAGAACTGAAGCAGCCACAGCACAGGAGAGCTAATTTATTTTTGTTTGGGTGCATGCCAGCATAAAGCCAGGCAAGGGCGACTACTAAGCTGCAGTCCTTTCAGAGCCGTGGCATGAAAAGTGCCAACATTATCAATTAAACGAAGTCAGATATACTGCTTTCCCTGTGCATCAGCTCTGGATCTGGCAGCTGTGTAATGCACAAATTCAAGCGGCTTGATCTGTTTGGGAGCCTTTTAACTTTCATAAACTAGATGGCTTTACAAACAGGACAAGATGTTGCTGAGGATCTGGTAATGCAGGAAAATACAGCTGCTATCTGACTGCTGAGCTATAAACTCAGTGTTCCACATTAATAATTCTCCCCATCTGTAGTATGAAGTCTAGGGGAAAAACATAAGGCCACTGATTCTGTTCTGCGCAATGCAGATATCAGTTTTGTGAATGAATTCATACAAAGTCTCAGTACTATCTTTCCTGATATATCAGGGCATGCAGCTTTCACACCATAACTGTTTAAGGCTTGCTTGCTCTCCTGAAATGAATACCAATTTTAAGAGTCAGGTGATGATCACAGCAGCCCTTAGAATATATACAGGACACAGGATAAGCATCACAAACAGGACATCAAAGCACTGCATGAAAGCCCATCTTGCCGCTAAAAGAGCCTTTCAGAATCTTCAGCAGAATGAGATAGGTCAGGAATTACTGAACAGTAACACACATATTACTATCAAATGAACTTTTGACAATATAAGAGAGAGTATGGAACATCCTATGCATTGTAAACAATTACAGGTCTTTAATATCAAGAGCCATCCACACCAAAATTCTCTTCTGCTTGGAAGGCATTTCCCAGGCTCAGGTTGATGTAGGCTCCTTACCAGATTGCTCAAAGCAAAGAAACAGAAGTTGGAATACAAGAATAACTATCAAGAACATGTACTGTTTATTGGAAGAAGTAATTCTAGGATCATCTAGCAGAGGCATCAAACTAGTGCATGGAAGCCCATGAGCTTTTTGTGGCGTAACACCAAAAAGCTTTTAACTTACAATCAAAAATGAAATTTAAAATTGCACTAAAAACATGAAAAATATTCTTTACATATCATAGAGCTTAGAAATAACTTAGAGGGAAGGTAATATCGGTGTGAATATAGCTGTGTGAATAAAGTAGGCACACACACATACGGAGTTCCAGAAGATGCAATTAGAGGTAGACTTGCAATCTAGAACATACAAAGACGGAGCATTGTCGACAGTGGCTATATTCTGCAGCTCAACTGGGAAAGCTTCACTTGATCTAAACAAAAATTTTGCCTAAGGAAGGACTACAAATCAGGACCAGTGAAGCTGATCTTGATCTAATGCTGATGGAAAACAACTAGAGACTTAATGGTAACTGAGGCCTACAGTAAAGAGCCCCTAATAATAGAATGTAAATGGCTGTCCTATGACTGAGAGCAAGAGAAAACACTTGTTTTGGGTTAATTATGAAGCATAGCCTACAATAAATATTTCTCATAATTGAATGTTACAAATATGGGTTCTCCACGTTTAAAAAATAAATAAAAATTGCCACATGAACAGACAAAATAATACAAAACACATTTTGCCACCATATAAGAAGGCAAAAATACGAAGCAAACTTTTACAGAATTTGATCTAACCCTCCTTTTAAGAAAAATAAATCTGAAACTAAAAGAAGTAACTGGAATACTATTGTAGTTAGTACAACATATGTTCTTCACAGAACTATGTGACATGATGAAATACTACATTTTAAAATACGCAAACATCACTTTTCCTGCTCTGTCACACGTCCCTAAGAACTGCCATTGGGCTTGGCAAACGGCTGCTGCAGGGTGACTGCTCCCCATCTACCTTATCTCCCCCGTAACAGATCTCTAAGTTTCCCATTAGTGGCCAATTCACAACTAGTGAAAAGAGCAACAATTAGAAAAACGTTTATGCTTCATTACACATCATCATTTATCACATTAGGATATAACATAGCACTAGAATTTACGGAATTATACCACATTAAAAAGCAAACCTGTCATTTCTTTCTCTCCAACATCAAATACAGGAGTTCATGTCCTTCTCCAGGAGGATGCTGCCAACTGCCCAGTTTTGGTACTTGAAGGAATGGCTGTTCAATACACGGGAAAGTACAGCGACAATGGCCAGAGGATTTTCTGTTTAAATATACTTCTTACTACCTGCAGCCCTCTAATTAGCGGTTTGAGAATTTTTTTAGTTTTACTAAGGTACAAATTGTTACCTTCTTGCCTTGCATTAGCCTGCCTCACTTCAGGTGTTACTTAAAAAAAAATAAAATAAAATAAAAATTCAACTGAATACTCAGCATTTACTTGTCACCAATGAAGAAAAGAAACTGCCAGAAATTCAGGTATTGAAATTCTAAGTACAGCATAAAAATTAATGCCGTATGACAGTCATCACAGGATACATTCTCTAAACAACAAAAGACAAACTTCCTCATGAAGCAAACACAACTTGGTTCTTCTTTGTTTGTTTTATGAAATAAAACAGTGGCATGATTGACAATCTGAAGTGTGATTCATTTTATCAACTCTAATAAATTAAATAGGCTCTGAAAGCTAGAGGTGAGGTTAGGGACTTCTGTTTCCAACAAACTAACACCTTTGAACTCACTTGGCTGTGATGCTACAACTACAGACAGAAGAAATAGCGCAACGAAATGAACTGTGACGGAGCTTGCAATCCAACCGCAACAAATACCGCCTCAAAAATATTTGGCTTTCCCTTTTCTAGATGTCTTTAAAAACATGCTGACCTAAATATCCTGTGGTATAAGGACACCGTACCGCATTACAGGCCGGAAGCTTTGGGTCTTTACAAGCTGCCAGCTGCTGTTCAGCTGTATGAACGGATACGAACACATCCCTTCTCTGCAGTCCTTCCTAAAAAGCACTATGGCAAAAGTCAGTGGTCTTCTCATACCACCTGTAAAGGTTTTGAAAACTCCTACCAGGAAGAAAAATACGCTGTCACAGAATGACCCATCTAAAGTACAGCCAGGAAATTAGGATAAACACTTTTTTCTTTTCAATGGAAAAGAGCTATTTTGGGGGCAAGTTCTGGAAGTTTACAAGAACGAGGCTCCTAGCCTTCCTTTCAGTAAACCTCTTCTTGAATGATTTATGAAAAGAAACTTTTCAGTTGGACAGGCCCGTAATTAGAGATGCATTTGTACCTTAACTCTTCCTTTCATATATGTATTACTCAGATTTTAAGTGCATCAGCAAAGGTGACGTTTGATACTGATAAACCATTAATTTCTATCATATACTGGAAAAGGAATGTTCGAATATAATTTCAAGGCTGTGACAAAAATGAATTGTACAAAAGAGAAAAAGCTACATCCTAAGTGTCCTGACCTCAAAGTGCTTGTGTTTGCCAAATACACGTTAACTCAGCCTTTACATTTAATATGAAAAAAACTAACGTCCTGCCAGCACCTCCTCGCTCAAGCCTTAAAAAGGCTAGGGATAAAACTGTCAGAAAAATGAACTCAGCCACATCTTCTACAAACCACACAGCTTCTCATGCTAGCACCAGATGTGAAGAGAACCAGTCTAGTTTAACAGCTGGGTGTTACAACGGGAACTAGGTAAATAATGCATTTGCCAATAAAAATTATCACGACTCTCCACGACACCTACGCTGGCTGCACCTCCCGCAGCCCCAGCAGCCCGTCCACCCTGCGCGTGAACTCCATCGTGGAAACCAAACCCGAGCTGCTCCACACGGTACAGAAGAAATGTGAACAGCAGGAGGCCCCCAGTGGTAAAAATACCTCAAAGAAACCTTCGCCTCTGCCCTAATATCCGTTATACACTGGTCCTGGCAGCTGGCCAAAACCCTGCTGCTGAACAGCTGCAGGTGGATTTAGAGATGTGTTTTAAGACCTTTGCCACTCTTTAAAAAATAAATAGTCCAAAATAATAAACATCTGAGAAGTTAAGACATTCAAAAAAAACCTTTCTAGCTTTCCTGTTCTGAACTCTACAAAATCATTCCAAATACGCACAGGAATTTCTAGAACTGAACAATACTTCTCTGCTACTCTGCCAAGTCACACAACAAAAAGGTAATACCCCAAATCAGACACTGCACACAACTGAGATCTGAGGAAAATATGATTTGCAAAGTATTACTCTGAAATACCAGTATTTTCTGAGTTTAAACATATTTCAAATATTGTAAATCCTTTTAAATTCTGAAAACTACACAGACGGCTAAGTAATAAACCTTAATTCTCCAAGACATGCTCCTTGAGCCTCTGATCTTGTTCAACACGTAGCGCTCACTCTCAGGAACATTATGAATTGTCACCCTAATCTATCAGTGACACTCTTTGCCACAGAGGAAGTACAGCTTGCTATGGAGATACAGCAGCTATCTGTTATAAGCACTTTACATGTCTCCCATTCTGATAGCTGCAGTGGGAAGTAGCTCTTTTCAACCCAGTCTGGGTCCATGATCATTTATTATACTTCTCATTCTGGCTAAAGACAGAAACTAGTCACTTTACATATTCTACAAGCCTGAACGCCAATTTTTACAGAGCTGTCCTGAGCCCTTCAATTAGCGCACATTAATTTTAAGGGGAGCTAACCGTTTGCTCTATTTTATTCTTTGAGGGACAAAATAGTTCTTCCTGTAGCTTGTAAATTACTTTTCTTCCTCACAGTCTAGACCAGATATGGCACACTGCCTGCATGACAGAAATCCGTGATTTTTTCTGAACATCCTACCAAGAGCAACTTTAGAGAAAACACTGCTATTTATGAAATCGATTTATTTTGCCTCCTGTTAGTATCATAGGTACAGTCACTTATTGATTATCTTTTAGACACGGTTTTGGTTTTACTATGTCTGTGTAGGATTACATAAATATTTAAATCACGAGAATAATTTAAAATAATGAGGAAAAAGCTCTACATACAGTTGCAGTGCTACAAATACAATTTTGTAAGGAACAAAGGAAGAACACTGCTCATTTTCTTAGTTATGCAAAGTATTGATATTTGTAATATTTTTATGCTGACCTTTTCTCTTTAGAGCAGAAACCAAAGTTTGCAACATTTAAATCCTTGACTGAAAGCAACAGGAAGGAGTTAACTCTCATTTTAATAATCTGAGGAATTTGTAAGCTTACCTGCAATTAGCATAGGTGAAAGCTAGCCTCAGACTCTGTAATCACTGCACAGGAATGCCATACCTAAGCCCTAAAGATGACACCTTCACAAGTACAACCATTCTATCTAAAGTGAATAATTTAAAGTAGATAATTAAGAACACTGCAGAGCAGCTGCTCACAGTGGATGTCACTAAGTCTGTTTTCAGAAGTATCTGTACAGTTTAAAAGATGCCTGGAGATACCAACACATTTTGTAATAAGAAATAAATAAATAAAGCTAAGCTGTCACAATTATTCACCATTTATGGCTGTGGTTATGCCATTAATGATGTCCCTAATATATTGACAACCTCACCTTTTAGTCGCTAGTTCAAACACAGTGCAAGAGGGTAATGACCAAAAGTATTTATACTGCATTCATACGGTGAACTACACGGAGTGAGACTGGGGGAAGGGGGCATGTTACAGGACAGATACGTGAGCTACAGAAATCATCACTGTAATTGGCGCCTTTGTTGGCAGCTTCCGCAAGGAAGACAAGGATTGAGTGGGGAGTGAAAAATGAGCTACCTACCTTCTCATTTCTAGGAGTACTAGAGCCCTACTCCAGCAGAGGGTTGTTTTACTCAGCTCTGCCAGACCAGGCATGTTGTAGGGACAAAAACACAATACCATTTCATGGATAACTAAGGCATATGGTAGCATTTTCCTCAAAATTGGTTAATTCTAAACTTATTCTCGTGTATGCACTTTAATCTTCCCACAGCTCTTAGGGAAAGGTGAAGGGCGTGAAGATAAGATATGTTTAGCTATACAACAGAAATGTATTAAAGAGCTAAATGAAGCTTCAAGTCAAATTACTCTCTATGTATTGAATGAAAAAAACAACAACATGGTATGCCTTTCTACCTAAACATTAATGCAGCAATATTAATGCATTCACTTTCTACTCAAACCACAAGAGCCGTGTGGATATCCCTATGTAGTGCAAAAAAAGAAAACAACACCCTGCATCCAACAAATCTCTCACCAATTTATACACAAGATCAAATACGCTAACACACCACATTTCTTTACAAGTCTCCTTTAATTTTCTGTTGTGAAGGTGGGACATTTGGCAATGGGAAGAGACATCTCACGCATCAGCAGCCTTGGGGAATGTTTGCTTAGAAGCACACACACAGTTTGACCTCTCAGAGGATCAAAGCAGTTTACTTCATCAGGTCATAAGTGTTATCAACCACTGCAAGTTTTTGTCTCCCTTTCACTATTTAGGAGACTAAAATTAAGCAAATAGCTTATGAGGGAAATAATTATGGGTTTATGATAAAACTGTAATTCTCGTAACTTTTCATATAAGGCTATAGCAGGCGTTATCTATGCAATCCTTTAAAGAAATCTGACAAGCAAATTTATCAATTTATAAAAGCATTTCAAGTAGTGCAGACACCTTGCTGTCTTCAATCATGTCTCATTTCATGATGGTGCGTGTGGCGAAGACTTGTTTGCCTGTGTCCTAATGGATAACATGAATTACACTCCCATGGCAATACAAAATGAACAATAAAAATGATCATTTACTTTGCCATCAGGTGCAGATCCTGTAGGTGTGAAGGAAAGCAAGTAAAGCTGCAGGGACTGGGCTTTGATTTGGCATTGTATTTAGACATTCTGTAGTTGAGAACTAATTGCGCTTAATCTGCTCAATAAAATTATCTTCGCTGCTATTACTATCCCAGACTTGTGCTATTATATAATCCTAACCTATTTTTTAAACAGACATTTTAATCTGCTGCTTAAGCGTTCATTAATGCAAAGTCACTGCTGTGCAGAATAGATTCCACTCTATTTGCAAGTGGCAAGCCTGGGGAAGTCCGGGTATTTGGACATAATTCCTTAAAACTACCAGCAAAAGGTATCATCTTTCTTGATTTTCTTTATGACCATATTCCATCTGGAAAAGAAGATGACTCCAAGAAATGTGATGTCATTTGTAAATATGATACAGCATTACTCAAATAATTAAATGTGATGTATGTGTTCACACATAACAGCTTTTGGACACGATCTTACTTTCTTGTTTTATTTCTGAATCTGAGTAAATAATCTTCATGCCAACTAACCTAAATGCATGAATTATTTTCCATTTTAAGAATCCTGAGATGCTCAATTATCCGGTACAACTGTCAGCCATCGACTGTACTTAATTGTCTGTGTGTTCCAAGTCCATTGCATGTTTATTTATATCACTTGCACAACACAGTAGATGTTTTATGAGACTAGAATAAGATGGGATATGTCACAGTCTAATGCTTTGTGATATGACAGGAATCGTACCCATTTTTTTTAATCTTAGTTTTTCAAGGAAACATAGGTAAGTTGAGTATCAGTCTCCTCTCTCATCTCCATACCCCTGATGTTCTCAGCAACCTTTTAACCCACAGGACATGCTTGGCCACGTTTGACATAGAACGGGAACTTCTTACAAATGTGATGAAAAAACGCAGGTTTGGATGGAGGAGACTGACTCAAGTGGACCCGCCTGCTGAGGAAAAGGCAGGTATTTCTCCGTCTCCAAAAAGAAGAAGGTGCCAACCCACATGTATTATAGCCACGTGCCTAACATCCAGCCAGCTGCAACACATGCTGCCCCATAGAGACCAGCAAGGTAGGGCAGAATTAAGGACAAGCGAAGTGATGAGGAAGCATCTTGGAAAGAGCACAGCACAGAGACAGAAAATAGGAGCTGTGTCTGTGCAGAGAGCAGGGGGCAGAGAGGAGATTGAGGACTTGAATTTATAGGAAACCGGGCTTTATTAGCTCCATTACTCAGGAACAATTTCTTTTATTAGACCACATTTCAAACTCTTTATATGGAGGGTGAGAACAGCTTGGAGAACGCTAGGAAAAAAAAGCAGAGTTATAGGGCAGCTCTCAAGAAGGAGAGGAGGCGACGCATCAGCAGAGGCACGGGACAGTGGAGGACAGGGAGGCGCCGGAGCACGGAGAAGGGGAGAGCAGAGTGGGGGCAGAGAAGGGCCACCAGGAGAAGCCAGCAGGCAGGAGAGCGTGGAGGAGCCTGTCATAAAAAAGGGAAAGGAAGGAACAGGTTTTGCTGAACTGAGTTTTAATACTGAATTTAGGGTGCAGAATTTAAAAGGAGGGAAGTGGAAGCTTTTAACACTTTTGAACCTCATCAGCTGCATGACAAAACTTTAATGGGAAGATGTATTTTATGGACACCAGACAGTGATAAAATCATATAACCAGTGAATGCAGAAATTCATCTTTATTTATGGGTTCCTACTCAAATTGTTTGATATCTTCAACTCTCTTTACAACCCATCATTTCTGTGAATTTCTATGCAGGAAGAGCTATCTCTATGCCATTAGACTGTGTCATGCATCTCTCATGTTAAATTTTCGGCTGAGTGCAGATTGCACAGGACAATAGCCTGACACAAAAATTGTCATCAAAGCATCACAGTAACTAAAGAACTATCCAGAAAATAACTTAATTGTGTTAATGCCCTAACTACATCAATAGCACTGTTGCATTAGTTTCACCCAATGAAAATGCAATCATGTCAAAATAATACCGAAACACTAATATAAAATAATTACAGAATTGGCTTCATCAACAAAAATAGCCACACTTGCAAAATCAAACCTGTAAACACATTCCTTTCCAAGGTTAAAATAATACAATGTACAGCTTAAAATAAGAAATGTATGATGCTTATCACAAATAAGTTCTGCCTTGCAACTCAGAAATTCGTATTTCTTTTCATCACATACAGGCATTTTACTCTCAGTGTTTTTTAGCATACTGTCAACTCCTGACAGATACCACTGGCTTTTCCAACGCTGCCAAAGCTATCCTTGAGAATCAAACACAAATAGGGCTATAAAAGTAAAGTTCTAAAATATTTTAAAATGTTAAGAGCCAGACTGCAAATCACCTGCCAGGAGCTGCACCTTGCTGTGCCATCAAGAGATGGCGAGCTGCAGGATGCTGCTCTTTTTGGCACTGTTCTCTGCATTTCACGAGGGGATGCGGCTTACTGACAAGCCCCCTGAGGAAGACTGCTATAGACAGATGCCTCACCATCCCTGCTGCACCAGTCCTCCTGGTACCTGCACCACTGCAGCATCCTTGTGCTGCCATAGACCTACGTCAGAGGAAACACAGGCTTTTTCTCTTGCTCTCACCATGTCATGCCTTCAACTGCTAAAGAGACTGCTGCGTCCAACTGCTTATCCCTGCAACACACCAGTTTGAGGATACCTGACAAGAATGTGAACTTCTTGGTGAGTTGTTTTGTCCCCCCCACAGCCCATGACTGCTCCTGCCAGCTCCTTGAAATGGATGCCTCCCTCCCCATGGGTGACCAGACCCTGCTTCCCTCCTCAGGAATGAGCACCCCATCTCTCCAAGTAATTCCACCAATATCGCTGGGATATCAGCAGATACCTGCGCACCTTTGCTCCCACTTCCTAAGAAGTAGTGTGGTACTTATACAAACCATAAGGCTGGCCTATGATTAGAAACAGCAGGATACACAATTTGCTGCTCAAAAGCATGTGCACATCTTCGTTTGATACCTGGTTCACCACACTATAATTGAGGCTTTCCTGCAAAGATACAGACTAAAGGAATGGCAATTCCGCTCTCCAAAGAGGCTACTTGAGACAAAGATGTGCTTCACTGTACGTACTATATGCAAAAAGCAGAATGCCAGGCCATGCTTATTCAACCAGCTATCTCCCATCACTTTCCTTTCAGGCTTCAGGAGAATACTGCTCTCCTTGGAGTTTCCTTCAAGTCTCCTACATAATCTCTCTTGCTCCTAGCATTCAAGGAGATGTTGAATATTCATGCAGAAATACTCTGTGTTGTATCACCAGATGCTTCCTCCTTCCATGGAATGGATTTCATCCCATTCCCATGTTGAAATGGGTTGACAAGCCCTGCCTAGACTACTGGGAAAAGCAACTCTGCATTTGCTCAGAACTGTGCCAAGCTAAAGAGGATAGAAATTTTCTTCTAACAAATCTTCAAAGATATTATAAAAAAGGTTCCAATTATCTCACCAAGGCAAGAAATATGGACTAAGCTGTGAATATTTACGTATTCTTACGTGGTGTTTCAAGGCCTGTTCATGTTCCTGCTGAAGTTAAAGTGTGTATGCACTGCCTTTATAAGATAGTCAATCAGTTACTCCAGCAAGGTACTTAATTCCCCTCTCATAATCAGATCTAGCTTCAAGAAATGCAGAAAACAGGAAATTCAAAGAGCTCCTGCAAGCCAACAGTCACCAAAGTGACACTCTTTTGTGTGAAGTCCAATCTGATTATGGAAATGGCAGAAATGGAAATCAGCAACTAGTATCTATTCAGCCTTGATAACTTGTTATCTGACTGGAAGCCAGCCTAGTTGTCTCTGCAAAGAAAATCTGCAGACAGAAATGTCAAAGAACACAAACATTGTACATGCTCCTATTAGATTTATTTTTGTCAAACTATTTTCATTTTGTTAAATGCAGCTAAAATAGATGCCCGGGTTTGTTTGTTTGTTTCTTGAAACATGCAAAGGGACACAAATTCTCACTGGAGCGTTACTCCAGATTTACAATTGTAACAATCATATTAAGTATCAGTCCAAAAACTATTATTCTGATTAATACATAATATCTGAGAAAGGAAAATATAGCTATGCATCAGACATTCTAGTGTAGGCAAAATTAACAATATGTTTTTACTTTTCTGTTTCAAAAGCCTCAACCGCACGTCAGAAAACCAGAACTAAGCCCAAAAATTACCACAGGAAACAGAATACATTGTAATCAAATAAAAAGATTTTGATGTGTTATGCTTACTTCAGTGGGAACAGAATCAGATTGCAAGACTCCTATTAACTTAATAGGATCTGGTTTATTGTTTATGAAATTGGGTGAATGTGCAAGGTAAGTAACATGAAATATATTTTTTCTGAAATTAAAAAAAAAAATGCAACAATATAAGAGGGAAGAGCTAATAGAAGAGCATTGTAAACAATCAAGAGAAATCAACATATTTAGTAGTTTGCAAATTAAATTGCCCTTGTAGAAATGTGGCACTGCAAATATTCTTACAACAATGTCTAAAGAACATGTTAAATTAGAAAAATACATAGTATTTGAAATACACATAGATTTAGGAACAGACTCAGGATTAGAGGCCTCAGGCTGCAGGAATTGGGGATGTCATACCATATTTACTCATTGCAGAAGCCACTAATTCACATGCCACAAACTCCAAAAGGAAAAAGCAGTGAATCTTTTCACTAGGACAGAGACTGTAACATAAATAATAAATATAAATAAAAATAATAGATGTATATCTGGATTCTATAAAAGAAAAGTGGTTTACTAAGTAGCAGCAGGTTACTCTTACTTAGTAGGGCACAGCTCTTACGTTAGCACAAGAATTGTTATAATGGATGGGGAAATATAGTCAACTCTTGGTTAAAAGAATTTGAGGATTAGGAAGGCCTGGACAATATTAACACACTATGACACGGTGTTTTCTCATTGTGTACCCTGCGCTTTACAGAAGTAGTAGAAAGAGAAAGGATGGGCACAATGAATCCTGAAGAGCTTTAAGCACATGGACAAGGAAGCTCTGTTTCTCTGGATCCTGCAAATCCATTTTGAAATACCCTAGTCTTCCTCCCCTGCCTTTGCTCATAGTAACTTTTCCAAAGGAAACACTTGCAACCCACTCTCTGTGATGCCTGCACCCCAGCCTGGGAAGGATAAAGCAATGGGGAGGACCTGAAGGAAATGTTTTGCATACTGGAGTTCATTCTTTCCCAGCACCCACTTTCTCACTGGTGAACTCCAGTAATACAGGATGCCTACAAGACTTCCAATAGCTCAGATGAGGGGAAACTACTAACCCACTCCTTTCTTCTGAACTACACAGAGATCCTACAGGGAGACCCATCTCCATCTCCATGAAATCCTTAAGTATCCCACAGAAAGACCATACATAAAATTGTCTAATTTAAACACCACCAGCACACACATGGAATGAAAATTCCATCACTGCTGACTTTTTTATAGTCTCAACTTTTTAAATGCAATAAAGGGCCACCTTACTGACAATTATTGTTTTCATTCATACTTCTAGCTTACTCAGTACGCCACTACCTTCATCTGCTGTGCTCCTCACATCACTCCAATGAGGAATTGCACCCTCCTGTAAGAAGCCCCATTTGTTGTGCTGTCTACTGAACTCTCCTTTTAATTAACAAATTTACCATTGTAAGTATAGAGTATACCCTTTTTTAAAAAATTTAAGCTCCCAAATACTATCTGCAATGAGAGATTCAAAGTCTTTGAAGAGCAAACAGCCTCTTACAAGAAAAGCAGAATCAGGAAAATCTCCTTTTTGAAATACAGTCATATGAGCCAGTTTCTCTCTCATTTGTTGCTGACACAACACGCACTTTGCAAAAACAACTTACTATACTAAGCATGTAACCAACCACACACTAAGCATGTAACCAACCACACACTAAGCATGTAACCAACCACAGATTACCAGCAAAACTTCCATGTTTAAGAAACCCTGATTTTTGTTGCATGTTATTTAAGATTATTTTTAACATAGCAGATGTAAAATAAAGAAGAAGTGGTACATAGCTGAAAATTTGGATAATAAACCTGTGATTAACTAGGTAACTTAAAAATGAATCCATATGCATATGTCATCCTAAATATGTTGATCTAAATATTCAGTTCTTTTTAACATTATGTATTTGGTTCACACCACTTCACAGCCATAGCTTAAGGCTTTTTATTTGGCTTTAGTGCTGAAATAAATGAGACATTTCAGAAACATTTATTTTGTAAGTATTTCTACAGATACATGAAGCTAGAGTTTTAATGTAAGATATTTCCTTAATATGCCACATAGATGATCACTACCCTGTATCAGTTGATATTAAAATAGTAAGGTATCTTTCAGTCATGATGGTCAAATAAAATACAAATTCAAGAGGCAAGCCGTTCCCAAAGTAGTAAAAAGCTGTAGATAGCTTTAACAAGTGACAAACTAATTCAAGCGTCTATGCTTACTTTGGTGTGAAACTCAACTCTTAAAATCAAATCAACAGATTTTGCATTTACTGTAGTTGTGATGTAAGTCAATAGCCTTAAAATGTTTTCACCTCTCAGAAGCTGTTAAGGTTTAAGCAAAAATGGTTGTTTAAGCTTTACATCACAGTAAGTAACCCAAATCTGCTACTCTCTGAAACACACACACAGGTCTTCAGTAATTCCAAGGGCTGCCTACTAGCATGGAATTCACAACCTTGAAGCAGAAGCTCCACATCAGACATGGTATTTCTAAAGAAAAATCAGACATATATATGGCAAACCAAAAAATAAGACAGCTCTGTACTGGGAAGAATTACAGTCCTGGATTTCGCAATGTGAAGTGTCAGGACTAACTTCAGAGGAGGAGCTGAATTCTGAACTTAAAGCATAGACAGAAAGGAAGGAAGGTCAAGCTCCTGAATACACAGAACACATTTTCACAAGTAAACCAAACACTGAAATCACATTCCTATTTTAGTCATCATTTTTTACATTACACTTGCCCTGAAAATTTAGTAGAGTCAAATACAAAATGCATGCTTGCTATAGTATCTAGATATATGATACCCTGTGCTTAACTAGCACTATGGTAAGTAATTTTGTGGGTTTAGATTTTTATTTTCTATGTTGTTGGACATTGATTTAAATTTTACATAGAACACTTACCTTTTCTTTATAGTTCTAGATGAATTAAACCACTAGTGCCAGTGCAACGCGGGCCACTTACAAATATAATACAAAGCTTCATTTTAATTGCACAACCACATCATTTGTTCATATTATGTTAATGTGAAATGGAGTGAAACTACAAATTAGTAACAGGGTTAGCAATATATTCCTGAATTTTGTTTTAAGTCAACATATTGATGCTTGAAGGAATAAGAATATGGTGTTCTGTTTAAGTAAAGGATGTAATTTTGAACATCTTGCAGCACAGAATCAGGCCAACTTTAACCTCTTTTTAAAACTGTCCTCCATTTCTTAGACTTAGGTGTGCTCCAAAAGACTTATATAAAACACAAAATAATCCTGTTAGCCAAACATCTCCCCCTGCCCCCATGTACCACAAAAGATGATTACTGTGATTTTCTACACTGTTTCAAAAAACTAATAATAAAAAAAAACAGCAGAAGCAGTAGGCTTGATATATACCAAGTCATACAGTACCATAAAATAACCTAAATGAGAACCATGGGTTAATCCCTGCTTTTAATTGCACCCAGGTAACTTTCATGAGAGTTAACACTGCAGCAACATTTGTAAGAATATATTATCGTATTAGCAGATCAGCAGTTATGACACTACTGCCAATACCGCTTGTACACTTTTTCTATCTTTAAAAAAAAAAATAAAAAAAAATCAGGACATAAAAATCTTACAAAGTTCTGCTGTTTGGGGTATGCAAAGAGTCCTGAAAAGCTTGAAGACTTGGCACCTCTGAAGAATGGTACATGCAGTAGTAACCATGATGATAAGTAAAGTAACTTTTGCTAGTATTTCTCTTAAAGATTGCAATACTTCCAAATAATGCTGCTTTTCCTCTTTATTAAAACGTTTGTTTGTTGTTCCGTGTGAATCTATGCCTCCAATTGTTGTAAGACTGAAACTTCCATCAAAGCAAACAGGAATTTGTGGTGCACCACTAACAGTGAATGTGTCCTAACTAGCCCACCAGCATTCCAAGTGGCAATGGCAGGAAGGACATCACTTGTTGGCAAATATATCATATTTTATTGTCACACTATATAAGTAGAAAAACTTGTTGCAGTTCTAAGATAATTTGTAAATAAATATGCAATCTGAAGTATAATGAAGAGTCAGAGCGTACATAGGGTATTTCCACAGAGATCATAGCACTGCAAAGGTTGGTTGGAATTTGACCCTTGGCAGGCTGACCATAAACTTTAAGAAAACAGCCCAGAACTCCTCTACATTGATTTTGTATTCAGTTGCTTGTTGTTGGTTTTAATAAATAAATAAATGAAAATTCTTCAGAAATTAATCTTTGCTCTCTATTTCTGCAACAGAGTTGCTCACCAAACTCAGATTATCCTTTCAAAGGATGTATGTGATTTGTATCTGAAGCCACATCTTGAAAAGTGACTGAAGGTCTGATTTTCAAAGGCATTAAGACACCTAAAGATGCATTAAGCACTTAGAATTTTTAAAATCGTCTGGGCATCTAACACCTATTTAAATCACTTAGCCCTTCTGAAAATCCCAATGGGCAGTTATCTACATTTTATATGTCTATATGCCTTTGAAAATCTGTACCATTAAATGCTTAACAACCTACATCCCCCTGGCTTTTAATGAGACTTAAGGTCCTAACAAGTGTAAGTACTGCTCAAAATTGGTCAAGCCACTCTCTCTGGCATTTTTTTTTCTCCCTTCTTTTGAAGAGCAACCTACTAATGCTTATCTGTAGCATGTCAGTTAACTACAGCTTTAACACAATCAGACACACACGTTACGCTCTGCATTGTTTTGTTTTATGAAACTAAACAAACAGAAGTCCTGAGTATGTACTGCAGCTTCATAAGACTTCCTGAAATTATGAAAAAGAATATGAATTCTGACCTGTAAACCCCATCAATGCCACAAATTCATTGTTTCAATATGATCCTAAATTAGTGAAACTTAATCTGATAAAAACAAGCAGCGTAATTTAATTATTGAGCAACATAGTCTAATTACTACAAGTAAGTTCTGAAAGATATGCACAAAGTACCAGCAAAAATTAAGAGAAAAACTGGAAAAAGAAAAAAGTTGTAAATTGGCTCCTTAAACAGACAGCAGTTCCAGAAAATATGACAAGCCTTAATTTGAAATTAATAATAAAAACAACCTGTGTGAAACTATGAAGCATTCCCTTATAGAAACATTTGAAAGATTGTCTTCCGTTTCTCTTGAATGTCAATGGGAGGTAACTTGCACTGACCACATTCCCAAAAAGGAAATTAGGAACATGGGGAATCAGATTGCCACCTACAGGAAAATTTAGCATTTATTGTCAAGAATGACTCAAGAAGAATACAAATTGCCATCCTGCCAAGAACTCCTTCAGTTTTACTTATTATTTAAAAACCAGTTAGTATTTTGCTCTGTGCAACTCTATCATGAACTTATTAAATCCAAAAAGTCATTAACATTCTACTTAAGAGGGTTGTGCTCCACAAGCTACGAAAGTTCCATAGCAGCAGCAGATTAAAAGCATGTTTCAGCTAAAGAATTTTAAGTCTGCTTACCTGATACAATTGGTGCTAGCCTGAATATGTCTGATAGTCTGCTGTTAACTGGTTCATAGGGGGAATCTTCAAGCAAGTCATTTCCTAAAGGCAAAAAATATTTTAAATTTTTTTATACAAGAATTCAGGCTAAGATTTTGTGTTTACTTTTACTTTCAAATAAAATTACTCTGTAACTGGAAAAGGTACTCTGCTTTAATCCGCTTGTGTGGCTATTTCTCTATAAACACGTGAAAGAAGCAAGTTGTTTATCCCTGTCACTTGTTCTTTTCTCTCCTTCCTCTGTGAATAAGGTCATAATTTGCAGTAACAGTCTGACATCACCCAGACTGTCCCATCTCAACATGCAAACATGAGAGAAGCTGTAGCAGGGATGTTTCCCATTCGCTCACATTAGCAGCACAGTTCTTATGTAGAGGAGCAGCCCAGGTGGCAGCCAAAAAACTAACATCTTTGGAATAAAACATTCCTAGCAAGATGCTGTTGGAAGGGAAACTTAGTTATGATGCAGAAAATGCTCAAGAGTAATGCAATTTATTATGAAAGTTAGAACACAAATAGATATTGACTCATTAAAATGTTCCAGTTGATGCCTGAATAAATGAACAGAAAGGGATGGCTTCCACAGAAGAATGCAAAAGTAGGTACAGAAAAAAAAGTTTAATGGGGACCACATGGAAATGAAAGACTGCATCTTCAACTCCAGGGCTAGAGAAAAGCAGGGCCAAAAAAAAAATGACAGATCTCTCCCAAGGACCTGACTGTTCTCAACAGACTATGGAAAGTTTGCCAATGGCATCAATGAAAACAGAAGTTGCAAGTCAGTCACTGTCATATCCCTTTTAAGTGGCACTTCCTGGTCTAGGAAGCACAGATCTTTTTTCTGCCTCTGTTTGCCCAGGGATTATTGCTAGAGTATACTGGAAACAAAAACTTTTCCTTAAAACAATGCTCCTCTTCATATTACATTTAACTGTCAGCAAAGAGCTAAGAAATCAGTTTCAGTGTCCTGTGATCTTGTTAGGTGAGTCCTAATTAAGGACTTGAATTATTAGGAAAATGTCTCCAAATGACTGTTTTTGTAGCTTTTGCACTTGCTAATGCCCTTATCGTTTGACTCTGGTTTAGAAAGGTCAGCTGGGTCCCCTGGAGGAAACCCTCATTGTGGATTTCCCAACAACAGGAGACGGAGCAGCAGCTGTTCTTGAGTCGGATGAAAGGTCCTCAGTTTGCAGCTGAAGAGCACAATATGAATTACGAGGTCAGAACCTCAGTTTAGTCTCAGTGGCAGCAGCTAGCTGACGCGAGGGGCTGCGAAATCACACTGCATTAGGGGGAGTGTAATGTTTCTGTGTTTTGCAACATACCCTGTAAGCTCTGGTACATGCTCCAGTAAATGCGCAGGCAGTTTTTCTCCTTCTTCATGCCCCTCTTACAGCGGCAGTTGTACAGAGATTTCTGCTTGAGAGCCTCCATGGCGCTTCTGCATTCGTCCTTCGCCTCCAGGCCTGTCGCCCGGCTGAAGTTGCTCTCTTTGCCAGCTACACACTGCCTCAGTGTCCTGTATTTAGTACTACAGCTCTGCTCCTTCAGACATTGATCGCTGGCTTTCACGCAGTCCAGGCGGTCCCCTCCAGGCAGCCCGCTCACTTCTGCGGACAAAAGTACATCTAGAAAGAGGAAACACAAACCAACAAACTCTCTTTGAGGGATGTGGCCAATCTAACCAGGGCTCCCGGGCAGGCATCCGGGAAGCACAAGGCACCTCCTCGCCGCAGGCGGCACCTTGCAAACCTCAGGGTGGTTTCGGAAACCACCTGGGGCTTTCACAGTCTTAGGCAGATCCACTGAAGTGGGAACACACAGAAAGTGGAGGTTTTGACCCTGCCGGTTGGTTTATGAGAGAACGCGAAATGGAATAAAAACCCAGAGGGGTTAACGTGCCTGACACAACGAGCGTTCATTATTCCTTGGATCCACTTTGGAGAAACAAATAACCTCCCCGCTCCCGTGCTTAACTGAGGGGTTAAACACTCAGCCTCACTTTCCACAACAGCTTTGCTGTAATTTCAATTACATCCACGAACAACCCGCTCGGAGAGATAAGTATCCTCGCTGATTGATATTAGCCTCCTTTTTTTTTGCGTCAGTCACTTTTTAAAGGCTGTACACAGTTTTGCTTATTCTACACATATCTTAAAAGGGGGATTTATGATTCTCCCCCCTTCCATTTCTCTCCACGTATGATGCTTTTGCGGGAGAACAAAGCAAATTGCATTAACTCTCTCCTCTCCATCGTGCCCCCGTCACACTCCCTCAGACACACGGACGGAAAGGCAAACACCTCCTGTGGAAAGGGAGCCAGCCAGGGCTGCAAACCTCTCGCAGTCGGGCAGGTTGCCAGCTCCAGGTGAAGATGTGATCCTTCAGCCGGCTCAGATCACCCTCCTCACCCCCTAAGCAGCCTTATCTTATTAAAATGAAAAGTTTTCCCATAACTTGTGAGAGCCCAATTTAACAGGAGGCTACACAGGCAAGTACCTAAGTGTACAACCTCCTGAAGCCCGAAACGTAGACTGGGCTAAGTGATGTGCAGCAGAGCCATAAAAAACTACTGGAAACTTCACTGTGCTGCCTAAACAATAAGCTGGCAACCATCAGGCATCCGATGCCATAAACCCCATGCCTTGCTTTATGAAGCGATGTACAGAAAGAAATCAGACCCCGGCAACTTACCCACTAAGGGCAACGCGAAGTACAAGAGAGCGAGAAACATCTTGCTGTCTTCGGATGGTTTCCCCAAACGAGCTGCTGTGCCACAACAAAAAGGATCAGAGGGTAGATATTCCAAAACCGCCGAGGTCCAAAGACTCCAAGTTCACATCCATTGAAATCGAGGGAGGTTAAAAAAAAAATAATAATAATAAAAAAAAATAGAAAACCACCTCTCTCCTCTTCACCACTCCCACCCCCGGCGGCGGGAGCAGCGACGCAAAAGCTGAGCGGCTGAGCTTTTTGCCTTTAATTCTTTTTTTTTTTTTTTTTTTTTTTCTCCTTAGGTTTCAGGTCTGAGCAACCTGAAAACACCAGGGCTGACTTAGCGGGGGCGCCGAGAAGTGCACGCCCGGCTGTGGCTGTGTGCGAGTGAGCAGCGGCAGCGGGGCACCGGCGCCGGGCGCCTCCTCGGGTGGGCAGCGCCTCTTCCCGGGGAGGGACCGGGCGTGCACGGGGCGGGGGTGGGGGGGACAACGAGACCCGGGGCGAGCCGCTGACAGCCCCGCCGAAGGCTCCCCAGGGTGCTCGTCCCCTCCCCAAACCCGCAACTTTATTTATTCGCCTGCCGGCGGTGCCACCCCTCGCCTCCTCCGCCGCCGGGGCTGGGGCTTCTTTGGCAGGGGCAGGTGCGGCGCCGCCACCTCCGAGAAACTTTGCCCGAGGAAGCCGGGCGGGCAGGGGGCGACCCGGGTGGGTTTCTGAGGAGAAGCCACCACCGAGCGAGTGAGTTAGGGGCAGGGCGATGCCCGGCTTCCCTCCTGCCCACGCCTCCACAGGGGCCCGGCGGCGGCGACCTCCCCCTGCCGGCCCCGGGGTGGCCGCCGCTCCTTATCCCCTCAGCCCGGCCCCGGGGAGCCCCCCCCGGGGGACATCAGCCCTCAGCCGGCTCCCGGAGGGGGCAGCGCCCCCTCACGTCCCCGCTTCGTGGCAGGTGGCCCTAATGCTGCGCCTGGGGTGGCTTCCCCGCAGCTGCTACCGTGTGGGGCTGCCCCCAAAGCCGAAAATAGCGCCGGTGCCCGGACCTCCTCGCTTTCAAACGCGGAAAATTCGATTCAGGTGTTCTTGGGTTTTGGCTGCAGCCAAATGTTTTCTCCTTGAAAAGGATCAGCCTGCGCTGTACTTGGCAATTTGGCGAGCAAGCTGTTTGGCCCGTTTGACTTGGGGAATGCGCTTCTCCTCGCGACACATGCTGCCCGAAGGAACCTGCCTCTCCTTCTGAGAAGGGAGATGATCAGGCTGGCCACTTTTACAGAGAAAACTGAGTGGCAGATGGAGCTAGACTGTTGTCAGGTACTTCAGAAACACTTCCTTAAAAGCCTAGCATATGCTGGGGTAGACAGAAAATACACCAGGCACAGAACCTTGCTGGGTGGAAGCTCTGTTTTTTTTCTGGTCTTCCACTCCTGCCACTTTCTCTTAACAGGCAGAGCTGTATTTCTATGAAAAACAGACAGATGAACCTGTCCAGAGTACTGATTCTCCCCAAGAAGTCACAGTCCTGATCTCAGGTTGCAACTGACCAAGTCACAACCCTCTGTGTTTTGGTTGTTTAGTATGAGGGGACATATGCTATCCATAGTGGGGGGAAAAAAAAAAAAATCTGTTATCTGCTGCATGTACAAGGATACCATCAAAGAGAAACAGACAATGGCCAGATTTTTGGAGTGTTCAAAGATAACCAGAAGGTGCTAAATTGGTGATGGCACTGTTGATAGAAGTCAGTCTCAGCTTTTGAAGTAGCTGCTATATAAGCAATGCAACAAGCTGGCCTTTCCGAACACTTCAGTGCAAATTGAAGTGAGGTACAGAGATGATTACTTCTTCACTGGTAATTTTAACATCTTTATGGCACGCAAAGTTATACAAGTTATTTGGTAGAGCTTAATGTAGAAGCTATTTGTATGTCTAATAAACAGGTAGGTTAATTCACCTATAATTTAGAGGTGTAAGTCAGGAATAGTTACAACATTCATACCAGAGCAAGGCAAGCAAAAGTAAAACTGAAATCCAGACCACTATTTGCAAAACCATTCATGCATTAATGTTCTGAATACATACATATGTAAACACATACACGCAATATTATTTGGTATATAAAACCAACACACTGCACAGCTCTGCATTAATAGTGACTTTTGCTGTTATAAAACACAGCTTTTGTGGGGTGTTTACTATTACAGTGAAATTGAAATCGTGTTTTAAAAGTGTTAAAAATAAAAATGTTACTGGCAGTTCAGAAATAACAAGACATCTGGAAAAGCATGCATCCAAAATGCTGAAGATTGTCACTAAACACTCCTCTTGCCAGTCTTTGGTTTATCACTGAAAAACTAGCATTCAAAGTTAAAAAAGGTTAAAATTTCTTAATCCAAAAAAGTTTTAAAACACAACTATGTTCTAAAAACAAAATCCAAGGAGAAAGTCCATGCTACATACACTTGCTCAATGTCCAACCACTGCCTTTTTTTTTTTTTTTTTTTTGATCAGGACTAGAGGCATGAGAAAGCTTATTGCATATCATGAGAACAATTGTACCATGGCAGAAATTACTATTTTATTTTTCTTTTGGAGATGGAATTTGTTATGGTTTTTGTCAATTTATGTCCAGTATTCATTAGTCTCCAGATGCCATCCTTTCCATTTATGCCTAAACTAATACTGAGACCCTGACAGCAGTGAGACAACACAAGTACTTTGCTCTCTTTGTAGAAGATCACTGTGGTTTTGGGTAGCTGAACCCACCTTATCACTTGCGTTTTGGACTCCCGTCCCATCAACACTTGAGGTATGCAGCAAATTTCAAGTGCCATTGTATACATATATCTTATGTATACACTCCTGCAAATCATAGCTACAAACCATTTTCAGGGGTTTTGAGAATTTACAAAGGTCCCAGCCTGAAAATACCCCAAACTGGATCACCCACCACTGCAGAACACCAGACCTTCACTGCTCACCTCACCCGCTGCCAGAAGTCACTCCTGCTTCAGTGGTGACTTCACTGAGCTAATTCTAGACAGGTTATAGCAGTAGTACTCAGCCCGATCTGTAAATTCAGTAATTAGCTAGACTTTGTTTATCCTCAGTGGAGGATGTCAACAATAATGTTAATCGATAGCACTAGTTTTATCTGGAGCTTTTATTAATTTTATTTCAAACAATTATCCCCTACAGGCAAGCAAGACAACTGACTCACCAGGGAGCTGAAGTCTGCAGTATGGCCACCCACTATTTCTACATTTAAGATAGCAAGAAGAACAAACAATGAAGTAATTTATTTATGAGCAAGATCCCTTCCCTCATCTTGAGAAAAATCATCAGCTGACATATCTGCCACTTTTTCATTGAAAACCTCTAGCCCACTCTGTGGCTAGAGTCATAAACCCTATGCTCTTTTCATGTTCTTTTCCACTTGCCTTTTACCTCCTCTAGGGTAAAACTAAGTCCATGGGTGCTTTGCTGTTGATTTTGGTCAAACCATGGTCCACCTTACTATTTGTATGTGACAACCACCCAAGCCATGAGGCTCTTCAGTAAAAGTTTTTTTTGTTTGTTTGTTTGTTTAATTTAATTCCTTAATGTGAACATTGTAAAGATATTTAAGCTAGTTTTCTATTCTAATGATTGATTTTTGTTAAAAAGTTCCAGAACAATGAATATAACATAAGAAATATAAGGTACAGCTGCTAGGGACAAACATTTCATTACAAGACAGATGACAACATAATCACTGCTGAATTATTGTTTAAATGCCATTACAATATAAGTAATGTGGAAGACAGAACTAACTTCCTGAGCTACTTACTGCCAGCAATAACTGCTATTTCTTCAGGTCTTACATAATTTTAGACTCTTGGTTCTCTGTTCTACATTAGCTGGTGTTCATTAACTGAAAACTTTTAATAAAGAAAAGGCATGGTAATGAGGAAGGAAGGGTTATTTGCTGTTAGAGATTCTGTGGGGGAAAAAAAAAAAAAAAAAAAAGATTCAAAGCCTGTTTTTTGGGGTTGTTTTTTGTTGCTGTTGTTTTTTGATTTTTTGTTTGTATTTCCAAAGCCAAGAACTATGGGCAGATTGCAGCTTCTTGCCACTTACAGGCTGCACCTAACTGCACTGAATACAGGAACAGCATCACTCCCCATCGCTAGTCAGGGCCATATGGTACTTTAGGCCAGTCATACAAGACGTGTGAAGTCAGAATACTGTTTTTTTCTGTATTCAATCATACTGGATTTCCTTCTGCCTCCTCATTTGCATGTAAATTAAAGGTTGACAGCAAACTCTCAGAAGGGTGTCACACGGAAGAAAAGCTGACTCAAATGCTAGTTGATGTTGTTTTGCAGCTAGTCCCATATGCAAAAGCTGCGGCATTGGAGCACTGCGTTAGGTTGTTCTGGCTGGCTGCAGTTCAGATGACAATGTAATGGTAAGCTGACAAAAAGGTCGAATTAATACATTGACTGGACCACAGCTAGCCAGTTAATTCCCTCCACCACCTCTGCCACAGACCTCCTTTTAAAGACTCAACCCTGCAAGAAAATACTGAAGTTGGAGCCACTGAGCCAGAGGAAAGTTGCGCAGTATTATCTGTGGGCCCAGCGGGTATGTAGAGACACAGTATGCTGAAATAAGAACAGTGCCATAAACTTTACATGTAATTCTTTGGGGAAGGAAAAGGTGAAGCAAAGCTGAAGCTGAATTAATGAGTCAGCTATAGCAGGTGGGGGAGAGCAAGCGACTGATGGGAATAAGGCTGGGTGCCATGAGAGCACAAGCGGTAGTGTTTACACAGGAGGTTTTATTTCATAATGAGAAAGGGAGGGTGGAAAAGTTAGAGAATTACTAGGGACTGGGGGAAGAATCTGCACTGCATCTCTTTTTGTCTTACATATATCTGCTTACCATGAAGTCAAAGCATCTAATGGTGGGAATAAGGCAAAAAGGATTTGCTCAAGGCATTAAAGTTTTCTAAAGGACAGATTAAATAACAGTGCTCCAAAAATCAATTTTGAGGGGCTTATGAAGCCTTGAATGGGCTTTTGCAGCACAAAAGCAAGATTGAGTTTTTACTGAACTTGTCATTTATTTGGGTTTACAGCTTTCAGTAAGTATCAGGAAAAACATAAAACAACAGCAAAGTAAACAATGAGCATTCACACAGTAATCAAATAAAAACCATGTGGAAGTGCAATCCAAATTACTGAGTGACCTAATTCACGCAAAAGGATAAGAAAATAAAGCTCCCAGTTGCACCAGAAAAACATTTAAAAATGGACAAAAACAACACCAACAACAAAAACACCTTTAATCTGAACTGGTAATGAATTCACACAGCTGTTCTTGGCCAGAAAGTTTTCATAATCTCTTGCTTCCCTGTCCTCACCAGAGGTTGTGTTTGTGTAGTGTCAGACCACCCAGAAAAATAAAAATAAAAAATCCTGAGCGAAATCATATCTAATATGTGACCTGGTTTTGACTTCAGTAGAACAGATGCATAAGTACTAAAACACTACAGTGCAATTCAGAGAGCTTGCAGTTAAGAAAGAGGACAAAACGTGCACCTAGCCAAATTCATTTACCCTTAAAAGTTGAAAATATGAACAAAACTGTTGCCAGGCACTTGTGGAGCTCCATACCACATACGAATTGATTTCATTAAACTTTAAATACTGATATACGGGTATAGGCATTGATGTTTGCTTGAACTGGTAAGGAAAAAGTTGTTAGGAGGGACTGATGATAGTTGTATCCCTCGATTTATGTCTTATTGCTTTAAAAGTGGAATAATACAGCCCCCTAGCTGTTCGTAGAGGCAATTCATGCTAAAGTGGGAGAGGTGATTCATGCTTCTACAGCAATGTGCTAAATTCCACAGCACAAGAGAATACAGCAGTCAGCAAAGGAACTTGATGTCAAGAAGTGAAGCAGAAATATAAAAGATGAAAACACAAAAGATTATATGTTAAGTGTTAGTAATTCATGTGCATATAAAGTCTAAAGCAACACAATACAGCTGCTAGCATAGCATCATTTCAAACTTCAGCTTCTAACTCATATGTTGGCAGTTTCAGCCTTTAGCATCCATGGGCACTGGCAGCTACTGTGACTCAAGCAGCATCAACATTTAGATTGTTAGCTTGAGCATACTGGTGACAGCCTTCCTTTTGTCTTCTTAAACTTCTGCAATTACCAGCAATGTGGTTTTCTAGAAACCATGCAGTTCTGAACCATGGGACAGGAAACCCTACCTTATACTATGTAAAATATGTTTGTATTAGTGAACCTCATCATCTCTGGAGAAAAACTAAAGTTCTAGAAAAGTAATTCATTCTAATTAAGTCTAGTGCTGTACAAACATAGCATTCAAGGCATATTCAAAAATATATTGGTGGAAAGCATTTGTATTTCAGAACATTGAGATCAAATGAACAGCACCTGAGAAAAGCCACGTAAAAACGTGAGTGTTGGCATCTTCCATTTGTGTACTGCTTCATTTACATGTAGGCTTCATTTCCAACCTCCTATACTTAATTGAAAGTAATAAAACATCCACATACAAAATAGTGTGCAAAAACTGGTAAAGTTCTCCTTTCAGATGTGCACAGCTCTAGCTAGTGATGAGCATTCAGCTTTCACTGTTCATGCTACACTGGATATGCACACATTTACAGAGCAGAGAATATTAAATCCTAGAGGAAGATTTTGCTTTCACTTACTATACATATCTTATTCTAAATTGTAGGATGAAATCTGCCCTGACTCATGCCCTGTGTAGGGAAGTCAAAAATGATGCACGGAGGTTAAAGTCATTTTAGACTTTGGTGACCAAAGGCAAAATTATCATCTTAGATTTTAAAAACTGTATTTCTTGTACATTTGCTAGACTAGCCCTGATGAGTAAAATCAACTGTTCTCCTGATGGTGAATATCACTGAAATTGTAAATTTATTGGAAGTTTCTGAAAAGGTTAGCGACTCTGTCAGTGTTAATTCCTGCAATCTCTGTTTTCTCTGTCTTCCTCTGAGGTGAGAAATTTAGGGTACAAAAAGTCTCAAGGGATTTGTATTTGAGGTGAAAGGAGATTAAGAAAAAAAAATGGAAGTGGAAGAAACTAGTGTTGTAAATGCCTTAAGGATTTGTCCTACAGAAAAAGCAGAGCTAACTATTCTTAGATATTTGCCATCAACTGCCACATGCAGCGTCTCTACTAAAGGCACTGTGATACTGGGGCGAACTTGGCTGCTTTTTATTTTATAACAATTGCCTGAATAGCTCTGCAAATGCTTCAGTAAAGATAATTGCACACAGAACAATTTGAACTTATACGTTTAGTCATAAAAATTATTCAATAAATACGGGATGAAAAGGCTAAGTATTTCTTGAGTCAGCAACAATGGCTCCTTGTATTTTTATTTGTAATTTTATAGTTCAGGAAGAACCTTATGACTGGCAAATGAGATAATTCCCCTGTAATCCAATTGATGATCAGCTGGAAACACACTGTTGAAAATCAAGACCTGTTTGTTCTATTAAAATACCAGATAATCCTGTTTCTTGGCTCTTTTGCCACTACTTCTGTGAAATCCTGATGACAGCAGAATACCCACAGAGCACTGTACACACCAATGAAGTAAACACATCAGGCTAATCTGAAAGGCAAGTCTGAAAGTTGGAGTCACAACTGATTCTTTTCTGCAAGTATTCATTACATCAACCACAGCTCTTAGCTGTTAAAGAAATTTGGCTGGTTTAATCATGTAATCATGTGATGCACAGATAAATCTACAGGACGGTCTCCAGGTAGATATAGACACTTGCTGGTAACACCAGTAAATAATTAAAAAAAAAAAAAAAAAGAAAGCTTTTATGATGGAATGCCTGCATCGATCCTGCAGCTTTACTAGCAGACATAATTGAGTTGAAAAGCAACGATATCTTCTTTTAAATTATGAAGGTGCACTATTCAAACTTCCTGGATGCTGTCTAAATTCAATCCTTATTCTAATCATTTACGTGTAGATGCATCCTGGATATTCCTAAATAAACCGTACCCTAAGATGTCTGTAAAAGTAACCAAATGTGAACGATACTTGACTTCTCACCCCATCTCACCCCCTCACTGGGAGGGATGCAAAGATTGATTTGCCCTTTGCTTTAGGCAGACACGCTACTGCCTTCTAATCTCAATAATATACTTCACTAGACCAGCAAGAAACAGATCAGACTGAGCTTTCTGTTTTAGCAGAGAAAACTCATTTTCGCTGGGTGGACCAGACTAGACACAAGATTTGAAAAGAAAGCCTTCCCCCACTACTGTATGGTTGCCACAAGAGTCCTTCTCCAGGTGGTTTCCTGACCTGAACAAAGTTTACTCAGTCTCCTAGAGTGCCTTAGGTCTTTGTTTCACTGGCACCTCCAAGGCATGCCTGAACAGATTCAGGCACTCAGAAAGAGCTTCAGCTCTCAAAGGAGCCCTCAGCTGGCCCTTGCTGAGCTCTCCTAGGAACCCTTGTTGGTCCTTGCTTACACTGTCATGCCTTCCTTGCCCTCCACTGGAGAGGCTTCTCCCTCTAGATGGGCTGGATGCAGCAGCCAGGCCAAGGAAAGCAAAAAAAAAAAAAAAAAAAAAAAAAAAAAAAAAAAAAGCAGGTTAAATACACACATACTTTGTATAAAGCATAACTTGGTTTTCATTTAAATTATGTTAGCTCAGGTTTTCCTGTACACTGGTGAATAAGTATTGGTCCACTAAAGGGAAGTGCATAATCAAGACTGCGTTGGTTCTTTTCTTCTGCTAAGCACTTGAAAGGACAATGTCCTGATCCTAAAGAGGAAGAGCATCTAGCATACAAGACTGTCTAATGTCTGGTTGTTTGCTTCTTACAAACCATACCTGAAAACATTTTCTAAAGGGTATTCTTCTGAACACAGCAACGGAGATATATATATATATATATATATATACACACACACACACACACAACTGAACTGTATGATTTATTTTATAGATGGCAGAAAGGCTAGAAAGCTGCATTTCTAAGTAAGGAAAAGAAGAAAGTTTCTTATGCAGTCATTTTTTATAGGAATTTCTGAGTTATTAGTATAAGAAAGCAGAAAAAAACTACAGGGTAATCAGACAAAATGTTAAGATAAAATATAAATATTTACTATAAGTTTGAAGCTGTAAAAAATTACTTGCAGGAAGGCAGTGTGACCCATCCAAGTCTGTGACTTTGTTAATTATCCAGTAGATCATTATTTATAACAAAATAATGCAAACTTTTAAATATGTACAGTAATGGCTTCTTGCCAGAATGAAATGTAATCACGATGTTCCCAGAATAAAAAAAAAAATAAAAAAAAATATGATTAATGGCACAATTTTTGAACACGATTACATTGTAATCTGTGTAACATCAAACTGGAGCTAGACATAGCAACCTGATGGACGCACAGTAGGACTTCATGAAACCCCTGTGCATCACATCTGAGTTTTTTTTCCTTCATCAGAAAAAGGAGGCAAGAAAAAAATAAACAGGACCACAAGTTCCAACAGGATGGCGGCAGCACAACTGGACCTCCAGTAAAGCCTGATGGGGGAGGACCTTCAGGGATGTCAGATGCTGAGCTCATGACCACCTGGCTTAACGCTCTGCTCCTCCAGCTTACTGATAGCCACTGCTCCTATCAGCCAGGAAAGGGGAAGCAGAGAGAATCACGGTCCTAGAACTGGATGTTTGTGGTCTCTGTGGTGGAGTGCGAAAGTCCTCATCCTAAGTGTCAGAAAAAAATTGTAAAGCAAAGGCACCCTCAATTGTTAGCTTGCCAAAAAGTTAGCTGTATCATAATAGTTTTTGGAGGACCTGGAAAACACCAGGAAGAGTACCAAGAAGAAAGGTGTTCATCCCAGCGCAGGAATTTTACTGCATTACCT
This sequence comes from Aythya fuligula, assembly GCF_009819795.1. Lineage (NCBI taxonomy): Eukaryota > Metazoa > Chordata > Aves > Anseriformes > Anatidae > Aythya > Aythya fuligula. Next base: position 30,295,698 of record NC_045565.1, read on the forward strand.
CAGATTTATTTGAAAATGCATACTTCACATTTTTTGGTGAAATGTGTTAAAATCTTGAGCCTAACTGGTTAAGTGTTGTAATTCACATTCAGGTGGAATGCTGTTATATTTTAATTTAATTCTCACCTTTGGACACTTAAACTTCTTCAAATTTTACTTGTTGAAAATGCTTAGAAGAATTCCATTATCACAAAATAGACTCCATAGATAACCAAAACCCTAGATTTGAACATATATAACAAAAGAGAATAAATTTCATCTTCAAGATGAAGGCACTTGTGTAGATTGAAAAAAGAATTTCAACAGACCTGCCTTTGTCTGCTGGAAATACGACACTAAATTCAGCGTACTTTTTTCTTCTCAAAACACATGGAATTCTTCTGCATTGTTGCTCTTAAAAGCTCATGTTATTGACTTCTTTGCCAATCGTTTGCCCACCAAAAATATATAGAAAATCTTGTTGGTTTTTTTTTTTCTTCATTAATGGTATGTTTTATGATCTCAAAATATTTTAAATAGGAAAAGCTAGTTTAGTGCAACTGTAGTAACTATCTACAGGTTATGTGTAACCACCAAAACAATGCTATTTCCTATGATACTTTGAATTTTCATTTTTTGCAGAGCTTCAATGAAAAAAATCATTATAATTTTGATATTTGTCATATTAACTATTTCTGCAATATAGAAGAAATTCTGTCCTTTCGACAACTGCTCAAACCACTTTTATTCTATTGTAAACAGACTGAATTAAAGTGATGTGCCAAACTTAGTATGTACAAATTGCGCAAATTTCAGAGTTATTGATTTCTGACAGTGCTTACAGGCATTAAGCAATACTTTTTCAGCCATCTGAAATAGCTCACTTCAGCGTGGAGACTACATTGAAGGAAAGCTGAAAATGTTTTGACTGCCTAGTCGATATTCATTTTACTTTAAGATTCAGGACTTAGAAAAAAAATTTTTTTTTTTTTTTTTTTATTTTCTCAATCATCTTTTAGCACACGGCATAAAATGATATTTAATCCCTGTAGGAAAATATTGCCTTTTTTTTTTTTTTTGTCCTCCCACAGGAATAACCACAAGGGCTCTTCCTGCAAGATTTCCATGAAAGAGCAAATGCTCTTTCTGCTAAATTTCTAGGTTATGCGGAATGTAACAGTTGATGAATGTTGACTAAAGTATGTAAAAAAAGATCATCAAGTCCAACCATTAACCTAGCACTGCCAAGTCTACCACTAAGCCATGTCCCTAAGAACCACAATTACACATGCTTTAAATACCTCCAGGGATGGTGACTCAGCTGCTTCCCCGGGCAGCCTTCTCCAAATTCATGCATGGGGGCTGAGCCCACTACCCTGGGATTTAGAGTCCCATGCAATCAGTACCTTGGAAGACAGCTTCCACTCTGATATAATACTATTTCTAAAATAAAGCATTTGGTTGAGTTTACTGTACTGTAAAGCCACTCAAGAATGCTTTTATTTCTGTGATGATTAGAGAAAAGTCAAGCTCCCCTCAATAAAAAAAAAATCTTTAGGATTTTAAGATGAGAAGTAACTTGGCATTGTATTGCAAACCACTTTACCAAGGCAGGGGTACCACATTTCTGTGTGATACTTGCAAGAGATGGGTATCTATGCCTATGCTATGCAAAAATAGCTCTTACGGAGTAAATCTGACACTGGGCTCACCATGCACACACCACAATGTCAATTTATTCCCATGCAGGGACCATTTATTATAGCTGTCCAGATCCCTGGAAACTTATATGAGGCACTGCCAAGACCACTAGATATCCAGAAATCCTGGAGAAACGCCTAACATCCTCAAATCTGATTGAATAGACCAGAAGTTAAATAAATTCAGCCTTGCTCTGGTTTCCAGGAGGGACCTTGAAAGGAGGAGACTAGACATTTAGCTACTTGGGCGATCTGGGATACATGTAGAGCACCTAATAGAACAAGAAGCAAGAAGGTAACTAACTTTCTGCCAACAGACATTGGAGTACGTTTAGCAGAAGGATTTTTTTCCCCTCTCATCAGCAACCTAAAAGCTTCCCAAATCCTGATTTAGGTTTTACTGTGGCACAAAAGTAAAATAAATGTCAGATAACAGTAGCTTAGATAACAATAAAAGGCAGGGAGAAGAGTAGTACGCTATGTAAAATGCTAAAGTGAAAAAAATCTGACAGGATCAGCTGTTATATTTCTGTTGTTCCAACTGAAACTTAAAACAAGTAAACTTAACATGTCTCAGCAGAAACTTTTCAGCTTAAATTTAATCACACAATTTATTAGAAAAAAAAGCTATTTTCAGCTGGACTTATGTACCTAAGACGATAAGAAAAAGTTGGGTTTATTTTATTGCTGTTCCAGATGGTATCCAAAAGGGACCGAGAAGTGTGGGAGTAACCATTCTCCACTTACATGGGGTTTGGATTTAGAAAGTTACATATGTCACGCAACTGCCAACTACTTCTTAAAAGGTTCCATGGCTTGTAACACTGGACTCCACAGAGACAATGATATGAAGAATAAAGAAAAACTAATTCAGTGTTTTTGCAGCTAGCATCCCTAGCAGAAAAGGCGGTTCAAAGGAAATGCAACTTGAGGATTTGTGGAGGGCTGGCAGGTTTAGAGACATTCATTTTCTATATATGATTCAGGCCATCTCTTCACTGAAAGATAATTTATCTAGAGTGTCAAGATAGGACTCAAGAAAAGAGATACAGAGTAGATCTGACCTGACTTACGAATCTGCTATTTTATTTCTCTGACAAGAAATGTAAGGAGAGGGACAGAGTGAGTAGCAGTAGATTACACTGACACTTAGTAATCCGTGCATTAAGAAAGACCTTTGAACTCCAGCTTCCTGGATTGAAGAAGGTAAGCCACATCACAGAACTGATACATCGATACCACTGTACAAGCTATGAGAAATAAACTGCCCAATTTCAGAGTACAATTATTCGGAATTCTAGAAACAGTACAGAGATAAAACGTGTATTTTTTCTCACTAGAGGCAAGAAAAATGTTAGTATGGCTGCTACAAGCACAGATATCAGTAACACACAGTGAATTACCTACTGGATCTTTAACACCATGGTGTTCCTTGTGGCCTCTAGTCAAGGCACCCATATCTATGTAAAAAATGATCTTTAGGAACACACACTGAGTGCAGTACATTTACATCCCATCTAATTTTATCCACTTAATAACAGGTGACTTAGGAGCCTAGTTGCCACAGATTCTTCGTACATTTAAAGAGACAAAGCACTATCACTTCACTTTTCAATTATTTGTTTTCAGCTAGTAGTCAAGAAACCAAATCAGAAGGAAAAAATGCAAGTGTAATTACCTTGAAATGGATTTAATAAAGGCTGAAGAACCTGAATCATTTAGCGGTTGGATAAGGCATCTGTAAACAATTTGGTAGAAAACCTAAGCTAGAAAGCCCTGAGAATCCTGATTGACAAAATATGGTATCATCTAAATATTTTTTTAAATTACTTGAGCTAGAATCATCCATTAAAGGGTGCTTTCTGATGTAAAGTTGCAGGAAGTTCTGAACCAAAAAAACAATCGGCCTTTTCTTTTCAAACCTTACCAATACACATGAAGTGCTCCTGCCTGCCTGTCATAAGTAAGATTTTCTTATTTGGAAGAAACTCTTGGAAGATCTGAAAAAGCAAGCATTAAATCAAGTCTTGCAGCATACTGAAATGATGTCCCATAAAACAATTACATCCCTTTATACTTCAGGAGAATAAGGGACTGAAAAACACTGAAAAAAATAAAAAAGTGAGTCAGAAAAGGACAGTAGAAGTTGCTAAAGTCATAGGATTTCTTGACCAGACACAATTCAGAATTCTGCAAATCAAAATTTTATACCCCATTCCAGACAGTTGATGAGGAAAGTAACCCTAGCCGATATGACTCAGAGAAAAATTACCTCCTGGTCCCAATCAGGTGATCATCTTAACCCTGAATATGTAAGCAAATTAAATCCAATTAACACCTGACATTTTTACCTGCTGCCAATCTCTTACCATTTAAGAAAGGGTGGCTCCCTTCTCCTAGACCATGCACTAAGAAGAAACGTCAAAGTCCTGATGTATGCAGAATAGCAGAAGCCCCAGCACATGGTCGAATTAAAAATATTTCTGCTTATGGACTGTGTAAGAAAAGTACACAAACAAGTTCTCCTTTAAACTTCTCTGGCAATGCCGGTAAGTATCCAAAGCTTTATATCACAAGCTTTGAATTCTGACTCATCATTGCCTCACTGTGTCACACACATCCTTTCATTAATTTATAAATTTCCATCCTGAAGTAGTTCAGTTCCCTGCCTCTGTGACCTTGTCTGGAAAAGAGTTCCAGAGCTTTACACAGATTGCCAAGATCCTTCTTCTAAATTTCCCATTTATTCATAATTGGTTGTATGTATCTGAACTCGAAATGGTGCTATCCTTCAACATAAAAGTCTTCTCATATCACATCTACCCCCACACGTACTCATAAAGATATAACCATATGCCCTTTCAAGCTTTGTTTTGCCAGATAAGCTATTTTCATCTCAGCTGAGAAAATAGGTACTCCTTTCCCCTAACCATCCCACTCTGCACCTGCTGTGAATTAATGTGGGTCATGACAACTGCAAACAATAATCTGAGAGTTGTCTTACCAGTGCCTTGTAAAGCAATGTTAACACCTTATTGTCTTTGCTAAAAATCCTTTGCTTAATGTAACCTAAAGCTGCTTCACAGCCATGATGTAACCATGGCTCCTGGTCACCATTCAACATGCAGCAAACCCCTTCTCTCTACGGTTGCCAGTGGTCATCAAGTCACCAGCTTTTACCAAAAGAACATATTAGTCCCCTAATAGTGCTTTCTTTTTGTGCTGTTAGGTTTCCATTCTGTCAGTCCCTGAAGTCATTTGTTTTTTTCTGCTAGTCATATTCCAACTTCATTACATCTCTTAATGCCATACCCCTTCTAGTTTGATTATTTAAGTCAAACTATTTAAATACTATTTAAGTCAGTCCTAAGACCAGTCCAAAAGGAATTCTACTATCAACTTCATTTCATTTCTGTGTTTCCATTTTTAACATAATCCTCTTTTAATATAACTCTCAGTTCCTCATCCACCTTACAATTTTTGCAGTAATGCCCATCTTCTCCACTTTAAATAAGTGCCCAGCAGGAACAATATAATGCCTTGTTTTGATCAAGGAAGATTAGGTTCACTACATTACTCTTTTCTGGGACAATTATCTTATCAAAGAAAGATATTAAGTTAGTTTGACATGATCTGCCCTTGATAAAACCATGTTGTAGCTTTCCCCACTTGCCATTTACTGCCAGGTCCTTGATAATTTTTTCCTTCAAAATCTATTCTAAGACCTTGCTCGGTGTTGAGGTCAAACTACCAGGTCTGCCTTGTATTTGACCACCTTTTTCCCTTTTCTGAATACAAGGAATAACTATATTATACTTTATCTGTATGAAACTAGCCCTGAATCGAACAGATACACTTAGATCCCTGCAAATCAGCATTTGCATTTACTGATACTTTCCGTGCCCTTAAATCATTATTCTTTAACCCTCTCCATTTCATCCTAGTAAGCAGGCTACGTTTAGCTGCTAGCTCACGTACGGGAACTTCCATTACTCTGTCTTCATTCCCTTTAAGTATCTTTTTATTATTCTTAGGCACTACATTATCCCCACTGAAAAGTGAGACAATGCATTCATTTGCTATTTCAATCATTCCTAGATTGCTGGTAATCTCCATTTCATTTCTGGGATTCTGTGGTTCCTTACTTCTTACTTTTGTGCTCCCTTTTACTAATGTGTCTCAAGAACCATTTTGTACTTGGTTTAATTGCACGAGCCAACTCAGTGAGGTTCTTGGCCATGCTCATAATTCTGTATCACTCTTCAGAAGATCCATTATGAACTAGGAAAGGAGGCAGAGGTTGATACTGAGCACACTGACACTTTGCTATCCCTTATTTCCCTCGGTGCTCCCCAGGAAAGTGCCTTGATGCATAATTAACTAACTTCAACGAGTACGGAATATTGGCCACAGTACAGACAGAATTGACTAAATATTTAGGTATGCTCATGCTAATAAGGTCTCATCATTTTCAGCTTACAGATTTGCAGGCACTCATCAAAGATATTTCTGAATTGCTGGAGTCTGTCTTAAAGAATTCATGGAGGAACTGGGAAGTTCCCAGAGAAATACGACAGGCTAGACTTAGTGTTTGCCTTTACTGCTTGGTATAATTTTACACCGTACAGATTGAGTTTTGAGAGAGGTACTAGGACAGATTGTTAAACAATTAAACTGCAGATACTTGGAAGACAAACAGGCAAATACAAAACACCAGTAAGCCTTGGTTTGTCACAAACAAAGCATGTCACACTATTGTAACTTCCCTCCCTGATACGCCAGCTGGCCAGATGGATGAATCTGCTGCAGTAAATGTGTTGCACCTGAACTTTGATAAAGGATTTTGATATCAACACTGGGTTTTAACGCTTCCTTATATCACATTCTCATAAGTAAACTATTTCCTAAATCCGAATTGTTCAAAAATAGAGGAGCATACTTGGGAAAGAATCATCTCATACCTATTTTCTTCTATCTGTTGCAAACAGGCTAGGTTGTCCTTTGATCTGAGCCAGTGTAATTATGATCATGATCTTCCATGTGGCCTACAGTCCTTGCTATTATTACAGTGCACAGCTGATCAAAAAACTTGCTCTCAGTGAATAGTTTCCAATGACTGACTCTCCGGGGCTTCACAAAAGGGATCACACAGGAGCATGAGCCAGGTGCAGTCCTATTCAGTGTTTTTATTAACATCTCGGAAGATAGAGTAGCGAGCGTGCTAATGAAATGTGTGCAGCTCAGTGTATAGTCTTCAGGAGGGGATGGAGAAGGAGAAGAAAGTGTTTCAGAGGAAAGAAAATTCAGAATACCATGAAAAGTGGGAAGGGTGGTGTGGAATATTCACTACAGGCAAGAGCAACATGATACATTTATTGGCAACGGGTCTAACCCTCGCATGCATTAAGGAATGTCTGCCCAGCAGAAAGGGGACTAACAACACCAGAAATACAGAATATGAGAAAAGAAACAAGACACCAAGAACAAACTGAGGCAGAAGGGGTGGTGGAATCGGGTGCAGTTAGTTGAAAGAAAAAACAGGCCAGGGAGAGCCAGGCAGGACAGCCATCTCGTGGGGCTTCCCACAGGTACTGCCGATGGTACCCTGGCCCCGACTGCACTTGGTCAGCCCCAGCTGAGGAGTTAAAAGGATGATGCCCTGCTATACTTTGCAGCCCTCCATGCTCAACTCTTAAATCACCTACTGAGGGTGGCTTTACTGGATTATTTGTAAAAATAAAATTACAAATATATCAGACTCTTCATCATTAAGTCCTTTGATTAAATAACTTTTTTTCTTCCTTTAAAAAAAAAAAAATTCCCATGCTGGTAGATCTAAAAGCACTCACAAACAGTGATTGTTTCTGAACTGATATTTAGGCTGTTTCCTTCTTTTAGCAATGAGAGATGAGGGTTAAAAATGCATTGTGTATCAACAGAAGCACAATTATGATTTTTGAAAAAATGAAGAGGGAAAGGCCAAAATTTAGGTGAAAACATGTGAAAACCCTGTGTGTTATTCACTCTCTTCTATAACCTTTGCAGACTCAACTATAGGTACCACTTCTCTATTCAAAGAACTGATTTGCTGAAGGCATTAAATATTGTGATTGAATTCTCAAAATAGCAAAAAGGATACTTATTTCAGGGAAGCAACATTCTTTTTCTATCTATTCTAATTCACTTTCCTTCTGTTATTTTCTTTCAATAAGCTTTGAAAAGACAAACCCACAAGAATTATTGACATGCATTTCACATATATGTTTTTATTATTCTGGCTGTGCACTAAGTCCTGGCATACATATGCAAACGTGTGCCTTGAAGCATTTCAAAATTCCAGTATTAAAGACAGATAATCTCCCAGCAGCATCAGTGGGAAGGAATATGGAAGGGATAGAAACATAACCATAGGTGCTTTTTTATATGTCATCTTTAAAAAAAGATGAAATCACAGCATAACATCCCTATCAATAGGCAGTTATTTACTATTGTTAAGTCTTCACTAAATATGTTTTTCTGCCCACAAAGGGCTGAAAATATGGGAAATAGAGGGTACAGTATTACAGAGATTTCTTTTTTAACTTGGATTTACAAAGCAGCTTTTAAAACCTGAAGGTAGCACAGACCTTTTCCACAACATTTTGGAGGAAAGAAGTATTCTGAAAACCATTCAGATTGTTTTGAAGGAGTGAGGACAACAGCTTTTGTCTGAATAAATAATTAGAATTGGGACCCTTCCTACAAAACAGTTTGTCACAGAAAAATACCATATGGCCCAATTTTGCTGAGAGGTTTTAAGAGATCATACAGTTTCAGTAGTTGTGCTAAGTTTTCGGATTCAGAATATATATTTTGGTCAAACTGAGATTCCCATTCCTCAAATAGGATTTTTTTTCCATGGTTTGGGCACTTGCATGGAATTGGAATAGTCTGTACCAGGCCCTTAATGCTGCCCGACTCAGGTCAGTACTATGTATCCATGTCTTCCAAATGTGTAAGGAAACTGCCATATTTATAAACAGGAGCGTGATAGATGGAACCATAAAATTAATATTATGAAAATAATTAGCATAGAGGTCTAGAAGTATAATGGACATCTCCTGGTTTTGCATGGTAATTATTTCCAGCATACAGACAAACTCATTTGGCCTTAATGGATACAACAAAGGTCTAACAGTTATCTAACCTAGCATTAAATACTTCTCCTGTTATGAATAAGGATAATAAAGTGGTTTTGGTCATCTATACTTTTTTTTTTTTTTCCCTACATTTGCAGTATTAAGTAGAAACAAAACTTAAAGAACCAACATAAACATCTTGAAGTCTCCTGAAATAGAAGGAACAAAGAAATAATGACAGCTGCTCTTCTAATAATTTATCAGCATTGTATATGAGTTTCTGAGATCAATGTAAGTGAGAAAAAAAAAAAAAAAGGATTAATTTTACTTTCATGAATTAACTGTAAAATAATTATTTTTCTATGCTTCAGTGTCCATTAAGATTCTTCTCTGTTTAAGGTAAAATTTATGCAACAAAAAGAGATAAACCAATGTCCTGGTGTTTTCTGGTAATAGGAAACATACCATACCAAATCGATTAAACATGAAGGATTTTCAACAGATTGATTACTGTACTTCAGCTCAAGATTACATAACTTGCATGAAAGCCCAAGTCCTCAAAATGTTAGTTTTTTGTTTGTTTGTTTGTTTTTCACACCCCTGTATTCAGAAGATTTAACAGCACCCATCTTCTTATAGGACATTACAACATAATGGATAATTTACTTACAGTTTTGCAAAAAAATCCCCAGTCTCTTTTATACATGGAAGACACAAATAATTAAAAGTATTTTTTTCACTGTTGTAGCTTTCCCTGCGCCTACTCAATGATAAGTAATATTTATGCAAATGGCAGTTTTCCAAAGAAAACAAAATAAGAAAATTTTGTATGACAATGTATAACCAAGGCATTATTTTGTATTGCAGTGCGCACTCCAGATCTGAAAAGTTCTTTCTCCATTACAAAAGTTACTATCATTATGCCAAGCTAAATAAGAGCTCTGATAAATGTTTCAAAATGAGAGCCTAATTTGTCACTTATCCAAATACTACAGAAGAGCAGAGTAAAAAAGTTCCAAGATAATCGTCTGTCAGCAGAACAGACAACTGAACTAGACTCCAAAACACCGCAGAGGAGCAATGTGGATACCTGTGTAACATGTGCTGTGTTATTGCAACCAAAGACAATAGAAAGTTTAGATTTAAAAACACAAAAAAGTAATCTCTGCTTTTGTTACCCAAGGGATCCTCGAAGCTTTTCCAGATGGAATTACACAAACCACAAACTCTTGGATATAAGACTCAAATGGAGATATCACAATGCAAATAGCAGGCTCTCTCCTTGTAAAGAACATCTGTTGTGAAGTTGTTTACATTCCTAACAAAATGGAAGAGAGTTTAGTGAATTCTCCATTGCAACCAGACACATTAGGAGGAGTACAAATTTGCTTCTTAAAGTGGTTTTTAATAAATTATAAATACACGTGACTTCTCCCTAATTCACAATTTTGTCACCTGAAAAAAAAAAAAAAAAAAAAAGAAAACAAACAGAAACTCTGGGCACAGATAGATATGCTGTTTGCATATAGCTTATTAAGGATTTACTTCTATGTTTTCCCATCTTTTTTCTTATATGGATTTTTGTAGTTTCCTCCCTGTTACAAGCAGGAAACAGGGTGTGCATTCATGAGTCCCTTTCTGAGGAGTCCACTAGAAATGGAGAGCTTCCAGCCGGTGGCTTGGTGGTTTGCTCTCACTCTTTCAGAGATAATGACTAGGCTGTGTTTAATCTGCATTCATCAGGGATTTGAGAGGCAATAAATTATAGGTTATTAGTGCACTTTAATATTCTTCTCTGCTGTCCTGCTCCAGGTTTTCAGAAATAGCTGAAGTTTTTATTTCGGTTTTTATTATCATTAGGAACTCATATTTAAGCAGAGATCACTGAGTTCCTGTTCTGCTGCCCCATGCTCCTTGCATCCTGCTGAGCCTGGGAAGGAAGCAGGTGATGGAAGAAGCAAAACAGCTCCAGGCTCCCCTGCCATGCAATGGGTGATCAGTGGGAGGGGGGAACAAAAAAAAAATAAAATGTTTTTTGCATTAAAACCTCTTTACTACATTTTACTATTATTACATATTACATTAAAATGCCTTGCTGTGCTTTAACAATGATGCTTTAAATAGTAGAGCTAAAGCTTTGATTTTAAAAGGCACCTTATCAAATTAATTTCAAATATTGGCTATTTTTATGTTACTTTTGCTAAATAATTACTGGGTTTCTCACTATTAGTGGTCCCCCTCCATCAGCACTGCTGCTCAACACCACGCTCCAAGTGGTTACTGCTCTTTCTTTAATACATAGATATGTAATTTCCAGTAAAGGATAGCTCAGACTTCAGCCCTGAACACAAAATGATAGGTGTGGATTTATGCTACAGAATAACTTATTTTTTCCTTCATGTAGGGTGGAAAAAAAGTTAGGGCATAAATCGGTGGCAAACAGAAAGGTGACCACGATCAAAGAAAAAAACAAAAAAGATGTAGCTTGTGAAGCAGGTTTGTTATAAATACAACAGTTCAAAATCAGAGTCATTTGTATATGGTAAAAGTAATATTGATAATGTTAAAAACATTAAATGATTTGTAACTACTATCATGTCATTTTGAGCTTCCACTATGTATTTTTTTTTTACTCTGAAGACTATATTGTATTATCTATAACCTGCAACTGCTTTACTTTTGCTTCTTTCATCTTTGGCTTTCAGAAAAACCATTTTTGAAATAATCTAAGAATGAGGAATTTAGAAATAAATTACACTGAAATAATTTTATTCTGACTTGAAATTACAAACAAAATCTTTCCTTCTTTCTACACAAACTAGAGAAGAAACTAATAGAAGAAACTTTACTATTAGCACAGCAGACTGATTACAAAGGGCAATTACGAATTTTGAAGTACACTAGAAAGACATGACCTGATTACAGCACAGTGATTAAGATACAGATATAGATTAAGATTAGGACATACTGATATGACCAGAAGAGTAAAATTAAAGTCACCTTTCTAACAGCTAGCAATTTATAAAAGATGTTATACTTTGCAGAAGTGGTAGTCAAGCAAAAGTAATTCACATTTTACTTTTATTTAGAAATATTTAGGGTCGTAACATCTCATCTATTTCCACAAGAGCTAGGTAACTACACACCTTTGAAGTAATGGCCCTTATCCTGATTCTGAAAGCACTTGTACTTTTCACATGCATGGTTTGCTTTCTACGATCCTGAACTGATGAGTTATTTACATGTAAAATCAAGCACATATCTGTAGGAGTCAAAAGCTATCAAGCTTAATTTCAGACTTATCCCACTTTGTATTTTTTTCAGTCTCTGAAGGAATCTTTTACAGAACTGTTAATCATGCTGAATGGTCATTCTCAGACAGTGAGAAGTATAGTTGGAGCCAGACTCTTCTTTCTAGGGTGAGCAGTTCCCTTGCCATAATTAGAGACATTGAAGCACCCTCCAAGAAAAAAACAGTCGTTTCTTTAATAAGTGACACTGAACACTACCCCAGCCTAGAGCAGCTTTTTCAGTTTGAAACACAAAAGCAGTCAAGTCTCAAAAACTTCAAAGAATGCTTTTCATTTTCTTTTCTCCTTGATCCACTGATAGAGCAGTTCATTTTCTTGAATTTTGTAAAATGACTTTTTCACTCATCAGACCTGTGTAACAAATCACTGTCTCAATCACCAAATGTTCCCGCTTGACTCATCCGCTTTTGCTTTGGCCTTTGGGTAGGAAGCTTCACTTCTGAAACATTTTCTAAATTCACTTTTGTGAACTCTTCTCCTTCAGTTGCACTTTGCTCCATTTTAAAAAATAATTGCATTTCCTGCAACATAATGTGCTCGTTTCAGGTTTTTAAATTTCATCAGAACTCACATTTTCTTTCTTACGTAGAGCAATGTCTTCTCTTTAAAAGCACCATTTTATAGCATACTACCAGCTATAACACGATGCTTTTTAAGTAATAAATGCTATAACATAACATTTTTACAGAATTCTCAGTTTCATTCTACAAAATAAGAACAGCTTTTTCACTACCAAGGCATCTGTACTCACATGTATATTGCTTTGCTTTTTGTGGTCAAAGATCTTCTAATTTCTGAACTTTGCTGCTGCAGTCTATTCTGACAGTAGCTCCCCTGAGGAAAACTCTTAAACAAAACAAGATTGTCAATAATCCTAATCTTTCTCAATGTTGAAAAGGCTGGAAGGGTATCGAGCTCCTTTCCTCCAGGCTTTCTCTACCTCAAAGCAAATAGGCCAACTTTGCATAGGTACGCCCTGTAGGGAATGCAGTTAGTTCTTTTCAAGACATAGGAACAAATCTTGCAATAAGAATTATATTTTCAACTAGCTTTTTACATTTGCAGGTATTCCATTACGTAATGTACAAACCAAAAAGCAGCACAATAATCTCATCTGCAAGACTGCTCCAAAAGACTGTACAACAGGTTAGACTCAGATCCTTATGTACAAAGCCCAGCTGGGATAGAAACTCTGTCCTGCCACGTTAACAGTGACGCAGCTGAGTTGAGCCTGATCACGGAAAATTCATTTTGATGTAGTCAGCTTTAACTGTCTTCTTGGGGATTGTATGACAATTGCAGATTTTAGCCTACTTCCCTAACTGCTAAGGTTAGGCATCAATCTTCAAAACACAAATAAATCTGAACAGCTACATTATTAAAAATGGATGATGAACACTCCACAGAAAAAAAAAAAAAAAAAAAAAAAGGAAGGGGGAAGGAAAAAAAAATCAAACCAGCTTTTGAACAACACAAGAACAATATAAATCATTTGGCCCCAGAGAAATAAAGTCAGAGCTGTTTGATCAAAACTCCCCAAACCCTGGGTCAGAATCAACGTTTCACAAATGCACTCAAGTTTGACAAGATTTAGCCAGTCAGATGCCTTTAGAATAGCCAAATATCTCCTATGTCCTGCCCCCTGCTCTGTTGCTTCTGTGCCTGCTTTTTTCCTATTTCCTGCCTGGGCTCCCTCAGCACTTGCTGTGCTCTCCCCGACCCAGCTCTTCACGTTTCCATCTGCCCAGGGTTCACCCTCACCCCCGCACTTTCCACAGCCCCTCCTCACTTCTTCTGCTACGGCTGGGTCCTGTCTTTGGAGGTGACTTCTCTTCGCGGTCTGGAGTTTCTTTCCAGACCCTTGGAGGAGCCATCTCCAGGGAGGCCAAAGCCAGAGGGCAGAGACGAGGCCTGGCAGGGCCTGGGGCTGAGCCGTGAGGGAAGGGCTGTGGCTTGGCTTCCATGTCTTTTAGCAACCAGCCCTCCACAAGGCAGTGAGCCCTGGAGAGCCCTCACACACCTGAAAACTTGCTCACACACACACACCAAAAAAAAAAAAAAAAAGTCAGAAATGAACCTGGATGCTTTGTTCCAACAAATCCAGCTCACAGAGAAGCAGGCGGGGGAAAAGAGGCGCCTCATCCAACAAGGTCAGCCCCGTGGGTAGAGAAGCTGCGCTGACCACGCTAAATGGCCTCTCCATTTTCCAGAGGATCCTAGGAAAAGCAGAGTGCCCCCACCACGCTATTGTGAGGGGAGTGTTGGCAAAAGCTTGGCAGGCAGCCAGCCTGGCTGCTGCTTGCCAGAGGCATGTTTTTATGTAACCACATGTGCTTACGGGTTTTTGTTGTGTTGCAGCTAAATTTGACATAAACCGAAGCCATGAGAAAATTAACCAAATGAAAGAAGAGCTGAGCACGGCAAAAATAACATTAGAAACTAAGGTAAGCAGGCATATTTATAGTACACATTATAATGAAATACATTATGTTTACAAGCATATGATCTATTCTTTTCAGAAATAGATTCATAAACATTTTCAAGGCATATGCTTCACCTAGTGAGTGAGAGATGTCCTGGTTTCAGTTAGAACAGAATTAATTTTCTTCCTAGTAGCTGGTGGAATGCTGTGTTTTGGCTTAGAATGAGAAGAGTGCTGATAACACCCCGATGTTTTCATTGTTGCAGAGCAGTGCTTATACCTAGCCAAGGACACCTCAGACTTTTGCTCTGTCCTGCCAACAGGCAGGCTGGGGGTGCAGTAAGAGCTGGGAGGGGACAGACCCAGGACAGGTGACCCGAACTAGCCAAAGGGGTATTCCATACCATCTGACGTCATGCTAAACAATATATAGGGGTGGCTAGCCGGGGGGAGGGGGCCGGACTGCTCGGGGTTAAGCTGGGCATCGGTCAGCGGGTGGTGAGCAATTGCATTGTGCATCACTTGTTTGTACATATTATTATTAGTAGTACTATTATCATCATTGTATTATTATTATTATTATTATTATTATTATTATTATTATTTTCCTGTCTTATTAAACTGTCTTTATCTCAACTCACGGGCTTCACTTTCCATTTCTCTCCCCCGTCCCAGAGAGGGAGGGGGGAGGGTGAGCGAACGGCTGCGTGGTGTTTAGCTGCCAGCCGGGTTAAACCACGACAGAGAGCATTGAGAAAACTTACAGCATGTGTTTCTGTAGTGATCATTGCCAGAAAATGTATGTATTTCATGAGGGCAAAGGTATGTCTATGGCTTTCCTCTCACAAATGCCAGCCTTCAGACTGACCTCTGGATGTGTTCAGGGACTTTCTCACCTCAAGGCTAGACACATTTCCAGATAATACTTCCAAAATCTGGAATCACTGAAGACAGCAAATGAAGTCATCCCTGCTCCCCGGGAAAAGAGCTGGGCAGGGAGCAGATTAACTGTTGAAGCATGGCGTGAGCAGCCCAGACTGAACACTCTTGGAGGTTGTTACAGCACTTGCTCTTTTACCATATGCATTCATTCAGGGGTCTGGAAACCATTCCTATTTTGTTCCCTGCCACTCCTTAAAGTTGTTATTTATTTCACAGAGAATATATGGAAAAATTCATTGTGTTTACTTCACAGGATCTTGAGTCATATACAAAGGATTCCTGGGTTCACAGTTATACCAGGCCTTAGAGTTTTGCTAGGGACACTGAAGACAGGAAAGTTTCCAAATCTCTTTGGTGCTTTTAAGATTTTATTATGCGTTCCATTTATCCAAATGGAAGACATAGATTTAGATTTAAACTTTCAATTTTGCAGAACTTCTTCACCGTTAATACCTGTCAGTACAAGTGATTTAAAAATCCATTTGCTTGTGCCTGAAAGTGAAGTCTAAATATCATCCTTGTGCTCTTAAGTATCTGCATTGGTGGAATGTGTATGCACGACAAGAAAGCTTATGGAGTCTCCTTTGAAGTTAAAACTGTTGTGTCCTGTCATTTAAATAAACAGCTTCACGAACCTTTGGGAAATTACTTCACCTAGATGCAAAATTAAATGTTTTGGGCATGATTGTCATCTTTCCAAAAACAGGCTCTTTTGTCTTTTTTTGAAGGCTATATCCTATGTATAGTAAATACCAACATTACTGTGATGGGGTCAGGAAAAAAAAAACTGAACAAATATACAAATATTTACTGTTATAAGTTGTAAACCTTGCAAGCAGTTAGTCACATGTTTGCATTTATGCATGCAACAATCTCAGAGCCCAAAATAACTTTTAAATAGTAATTTATTTACTATTTAAATTTATTTAAATTTATCACAGATGGCTGGGTGTTGTTTGTTAGATAAAGTCCTTTGTAGTCTTCCTCCTACATTTATTTATGAACATCACTAGTTTATGTTTATAGTACTAATTTGTTATTGATGCATTGTGATTTACAATCAAGGTTTCTGCGGTAGGTATAGAATGTCCCAGGAGCACAGCTATTATTGTAAATGGCTAATGGGAAAAGCTGAAGAATTATTCCTAATTAAATCTTAAGTGCTTTACCCATCAGGATTAATAATATTCTAACTGGTGTCCACAAAAGTATATTTTACTTGCCTGTTTATTCTGACATTGATTCATTTATATATAGGACGTGATACAGAAAGTAAGTGGAATGGAAAAATGCATTGCAATCAGACCCTATTTTGGTTCAAAGATTATAGAGATATTTAAATTATTTAAAGTAATTTATTTTTCAGTACAGGAATTAAGTTTACATATGTCTAGAATAGTTTACGTAATTCAAATAACATTAAGCATTGCTGTTCAGCTAATGCTGTTCAATTTGTCCCACAACAAATAACTGTGCTTTATAAGCATAGATATCCAAGCATATGCATGCACAAGAGCTTATACCTGAGCAAGCAGATGAGACTGAATTTAAAAGTGTTTTGACAACTATTTCACAGAGACTGCCTGTGGTCAACCAAAGGTTCCCAGGAAATGCTATTTATTTCCCCTGTTCTGTAAAATCAGTTAGCATGTAATTACAACCTGAATTATAGCATTTTGCCTTTCATGGCTGAATGATTTCTTCAAAAAAAATCTATTGCTAATATATAGATTAAGTAGGCATCTTACAGATGGAGAAACTACACTGCAGTTAGTTATGTTCAATAATATAATTACAGTGCTATAAGATCATCTACTCTCTTTGAATTAAGATGCAAAATAAATATTGCTAAGGCAAGCAGCTCCTTGACGCTTATCATGCCAAACATATTAGGGATGAGAAAAAAGTCTGGTCCTTTCCTTTCTGATTGTCTCGTGCTAGTCTTAGGACATTTGATTCCATTATCGTCCTCCTTTTGATAACAGAGGCACTTCATCTGTACCCTCTCCAAATCATCTATATTATTTGTATCTTCTATCAGATAAATTGACATTTAAAATTAATAAAACTATAATTAAAGCTATATGCAAACTAGAAGTATAGGTGGTGGGAGTGGGGAGGACCTTATGACAAAACTGTCTTTAGACTATCAACAGTCTTACCATTATATTTCTTTAGCTAAGAAAAAATAAAAAAAAAAGAGTTTTGTTCCCCCTTCACCTATGCAATACTAGCATTGCAGAGCTGATGACGTATACAGCCATTCAGGTAACTTCCATCAGAACAATGATGTTGGGCCTCTGACCCTCTGATGTTATTTTCTGCTTTGCTATGAGATGCAACAAGATGGAGGACACTGTACTAAGGCTGAGTAAAAGATTCTATGTGATCAATATTCTTCCTATTTTTAACCTGATAAGGTTTTGCCTAACCTGGATAAACTTAAAAAAATATTATTTTAGATAGAAAGGCCAGCACCAAATCTGTTTTTTAAAGAGAGAATTTTTTTCCAAAGCTTAGTGGTATAATGAAAGATTACTGGGGGGGGGGGGGGGGGAAGAGAGCTGCTATGCTTTTTCTAGTCCAGCAGCTACGCCAGCTGTGTTTTAACTGGGCCTAGATCCTTATTTCCAATATGAAAGTATATGAAATAATAAAACAATAACCTTATTTCATAACTTTGTTTTCTCTTGGAAGGTTCAGCATCTGTCTGAAAAAATGTTCTTCTTAGAAATTCTGAAGAAACATGAAGACAGCTTAGAGAAACAGAAAACTGAACTTACTAATCAAAAAAGCATTCTTCATAAAAACTTTGTATGTTTCCAGCTTCAGCATTCAAACAGCTTGTTTGTACTGTATGAGTGTATTCAGCTTTAAATTTGAAAATATGGAAGAATTAATGTTATAAATCTGAATAATCCAATGTTATTATTATTATTTTTGACTCTAGCATACATACAAATGTAAACATGGCTAAATTCCCACTTTGAATTTTAAATTTAGTCCTCGGCTTAATGATCAAAGGTAACGTGTGCTGCCTTTTATCGACAAAGCTGATTTAGCGTTCTTAACTTCAGTTTCTAATTTCTGATATGACTGAATTCCAATTCTGACATATGAACTACTTTGTAAAAGTAGGAAAATCACACCTTAGTTTGGACTTCCTCAACCACAATAAAGCAGATTGAGAAATATCAAAGGAAAATCTGAGGGAGGCCAATAGAATGTTTTAGGAATCACGACATTCCGCACAATCTCTTTGAGGCCACAATCAGCCAAGTCTTAAAAGGCAGCTACTTGCAACATACAGACAGTAATCTTTTTAATTTACTGTCATGCTAACCTGAATATTGTCTTCCTCTTTCTTCATTGTGGATCCTTGAGTCTTTAGATGCTAAGTAAATCCATGCATGAATACTCTTCTCTGCATATGTATTTGTACTTCAAATCAACAGAGCTGAATTTTCAATATTCATTATGAATCAGCATTATCACCACTAAACCCTTAAGCAAATAATCATTTTAATTAAGTAATACTACTTCAGCATCCAAAGTATTCCCTATCTTAAATAGAGAAAAAAGAAAAAGAAAAAGAAATAATATAAATATCATCACAGATATCATAGTAAGATTATTCAGTTAAAAGGCAAAAAAATTACTATCCTCTGAAGAAGCGTGAAATTTATTTAATTGCAATAAGTCAGGTTTGATATATAGATTCTTTCTTTCTTCCTGTACGTAAGGTTATTTCTTTTAATTTAGTCCATTAAGATTTTTTTGAGGAATTTATTATTACCCTTGCCTTTAGATTTTTTCTTTTTCCCCAGAAAATGAAAGTGTCTGCCTATCAATTATAGCTTTCATAGTAGGTATCAATGGTGATGAAGCGAGTCTGCCTTCTGCACAGGAATAGACAACACCTTTAATTAATTTAATAACAATCTAAAAAAGAATAGCCATAGTATGCTACTGACTTTAAACAGAACTTGCTACTAATTTCAATAATGAGTTGAACTCAAAAACAGCTGACACAAGTCTGTAACACAATCTGGTGATTTTAAAAATGTTTTTCTATGAAGAATATAACCTCCACTTTGTCAGGAAAAAAAAAAATACGACAGCAGACAAAATGATAGAGCTGTAGACCATTTCCATGTTCTCATAAGTCAGGAAAATAAATACATAGCGTGTGTAAAGTTTAAGGATAAATGATAAGTAGGTTTCCCTCTGCTTAGCTTAACAAATACTTTATTTTTTTCATCTGAATACTCGGTTTTCCCTTTCGTTTTTTCAGACAGATGCGAAGAGAAAAATGACTGAAGAGGAAGATAATTTTGCTAGGGAAATAACAGAGTTTAACAATGAATATGGACTAACAAGTAATAGAGATCTTCTGATTAAAAAAAGAGCCAAGACTGAAATAAATGATTTAGAGAACGAGGCATCTCTGTTAAAAAATGGTAAGTCCTATATTAAATGATTTCATCTTGGATTACCAGAGAATACAAATCAATAAAATATAGGTGTGCAAAATAATAATTTCAATCACATTCTCCTGCTGTCTGGAACTACCTCTTAGCACTAAAGTGAAAGAGAGTGGTCTGACATACCATGTTACACAAAGATTATTAAAGCCTTTTCTACTCTCCAACCTCTTCAGTCATTTCAAACCATAAGCATAAGGACCAAAATCATAAGGAGAAGCAGATCTGTAAAAGTTGCTCCCAATGTCTAATGTCAGCTAGCACGGAACGGCACTGCCATACATAACATACTATGTTAGGTTTGCAATGATTGTAGTCACCTTTGGTTGAATTTTGTAAATTTTCTTAGTTTCAGAAAATTATGTGCAGAGTTATCTGGTATGACTGGTCTTTTATAGCCAGAGTTTCCCTGAGCTAAAATACAGTATATGAGATTTCCCAGAACAGTGGGTCAGACCAAGAAACAATCCTTCAGCAAGGACACTGGAGTCATCATGGATCACAAGCTAAACACAAGTCAATGACATCAGAATATCGACACCATACTGAGACACAGAAACATAATTCTGACCTCTAAGACATGCAAAACAATCTTCCACTTTATTTAGGGCAGTTAAATTCTTAGCTGGAGTACTGTGTATCTAGTCCTGGATGTTGCATTTCAAGAAAACATGTGGACCTGCTGGAGACAGTCCACATGGGAACAGTGAGAGTGATCAGAGATTTGGAGGATGTAGGGGAAAAAAAGGAAAGAAATTGAACTATTTAAACTATGGAGGAAAAGATTGCTGGAAGATGGGTATCAGTCTTAAAATGTCTAAAGGGTTCTGGAAAAAGGAAAGTGATTCTTGATACCTGTAGTGAACTGAATAAAAAGTAGCAAGCTTAAACAACAGTAAGGAAGCATCTGCTGGCTGTTTGAGAAATTTTTTGAAGAAATAAGAGGAGTGAACAATTGAAACAATCTGCCGTAGGAAATCGTAGATTCTCCATTACCAAATGTCTTTAAAAGCAGGTTTTACAAGCATCTGTCAGAAGTGACAGAGGTATAGCTGATGCTATAGCCTTTAGGGGGAAGAAGGCTCCAGATGACCCCTCAAAGTCTTATCCAGTCTCATGATTCATCAAGTGTCAGCACTTTGTATTCCATGACTTCTGATGTAAAGTTACTGAAATAAAACTGTCTATCAGAGTTTGTATTTGGTTATACTTTCTGTATTTGATAGGTCTCTGATTCTGATCTACAACTGGAGAAAAAAAGAAGTCTGTATTTGGTGGCACCTATTATTTTTAATGATTAATTTATTTGATAGAATTAAATATTCAGACAAATCTGATCAGTCAAATGGTCTCTTGAAGGCTAGATCAGCAGAACATGAAAGATGACTAACCTCCTTCTCTAGGTTCAGCTGCTGTCTCAATTACATCCTTTTTAAATTGCACATTTTGAGATACATCTTGTCTGGCTTTCTGACTGCTGCAGCCCTGAGCATACTATCAGCTAAAAGTGAACAGGATAAAATAACTAATAACAAGCAATTTATTTGAGGACATCTGGTTGGGTGGGGAGGGGAGTGGATGACAGTTAATTCCAGATGCTGTCAACATTCTGGTTCAAGCACCCATAACACTAAACAAAATATGTTGTGGTGTTTTCCTTTTAGTCCTGCTGAAAGGTGTTTATTTATGACCTATTCAATAAGTCATCTTCCTTTATAGCTGAAGTAACTCTAAAGCAAAAGATCTGCAATTATTTTTATGCCCAGTCAACAAAATATGTAAACATCTTAAGAACATTAAAAAACATTTCTTTTCACAATGAGGAATACATTATATAACATATTTCCTGTGAACTGGGTTAGATACAACTGATGTTGGTTGTATTTAAGGTTCTTTTTCAATAGATAAAGATGAGTAGAAGTAGTAAAGAGTATTTAAGTTTATATTATGAAGACTAAAACTGCAATGCATTTTAACTTAAAATATATTTTTTTAATTTTAGAAATGGAGTCAATGGAACATAAAAGTGTTCAGTTAAATGCTCTCCAGCTGCAGAAGAATGAATTAAAGCAGGAATTATTTACTCTCCAAAATGAACTCAAAGGTGCTCTTGATAATCACTTGTTGTGGTAATTATTTCTGTCTTGACAAATGATTCTGAAGAATCCTTTCTGTCAAGTTATTTTTCTCAGCAAAAAGAAGTCATAGAAATAAGACTTTTTATAGTTTATGTTATGTAATACATCATTTTAAAATATGTTTGTAACAAGTATTGTGGATTTCATTAAGATTTATATTGAATGCCACTGATAGTGAGGCATACAGTTTTGCAGAATCATAACCTATAAATATGAAAAAGAAAATTCTACTTTTGCTAGTAAGACAAATACTTAAATGGAGAATTACATGTTTCAAAGTGAACTTAAAAACAACCTAAGTGTTGTTTAAAAGCCATTTACCTGTAATTAAAGAATGTTACTAAAATTCGAATGTTTACGCAACATGGCTTGGACTGATAGAGGACCAAGCCAAAACTGTCTCTGAGTTCTAAACTCAGCTGTTATTTTTTACTGACATTTGTGTATTAAAGGCAATGCATAAAAAAAGAGATCCACACACAAGGCTGGCAAGAAGGTGTCAAATGCACAAGAACCCCAGTAAAAGAAACAACTATTCAAAGAGAACCAGCAAAGGTTCCATTTCATAGGTGATGACAGGCAATAGGAATTATTTTGAAATTTGGGTTAAAAAAAATCTAAAAATGGTTTAATTTCCTTTTTTTGCAAATGTATAAGTAACATGTAACAGTAAATGAGCTAGGAAAGACAGGCTATAAATATGGCCACAGATTGTTTGGGAAAGTGAACAAATTTTTCTAAAAGATTGTAGTGTATATACCGATTACAACAGTAAAATAATACATGTTCATTATTCGGGTGCCTTTATCCTACAGGTTCACAGAAAAAAAAAAAAAAAAAGATAAATTTAGAAAATGCAGACTGTCATTGAATATGCATGATTAATAAAACAATAACGATGTTATAAATGTATGTTTAGACCTTGAGAAATTAATCAAGGAGGCTGAAGGAACAACAAAACATTTAGAAACTGAGAAAGTCCAAGTCACTGAAAAACCTCAGGCCGATCCTGAATGTTTAAGGTAAGAGTCTCATGTTAGTAGATTCTTAAATATAATTTTAGGTCTGTAGTTCCAGTTCCAGTAGTAATGACTATTTTTTGTATATTCCTATACAATTTGTTGGAAATCAGAAGAACCAATTGTGTTTATTACAGAACACAAATTCCCCTTGTTTATTACAGCCTTTCACCCTTACATACATGCTGCAATGATCTAAAAACTGAAAGCATTTGCAAGGAAGTCACAGTCATACTTGGAGGGTGGGCAAAAGCCTGCTCCATGAGTGGTAGGTTTCTTCAGTCTTTGTAAAAATAGTGGTGGTGGTACAGAGAATATTGAGGAACTACCCATCATGCTGTATGTACTGACTGCCCAAATGATGATGGACTGGATGGGCCACAAAAACCTCTTTAGATCAGGCGTGCTTTGCACTGAACTTAATGCAGATTTATTTTCTCTGCTGTCCCTGCCATCAGTTCTAGTTTGACTTCTAATTAAGCTAGTTTACAACAAAATCTTGAAGATTTAAACAAGACAGAAGACCTTGCACAGTCTCCCTTAATAGTCAATATTGCTCCCCAGGAAGCGAGTAGTCATGACTCATTTGTTGTCAGCTTGCTCAAGTGTGACATTCACATTTTCACCATACACAAAAGCATGTAATGGACTTTAACAAAAAAAAAAAAAGAAAAATAAAAAAAAGTTTCAATGCCAAAAGCCCCCCATCACAAAAGTAACTCTTTTTCTAATTTTATAGTGCTCCATGTGAAAGTGCCTAGGGGTGTTTAAAAATATTTAATAGACAATGCAAATTCCTCTTAGAAGAACTGGTCCAAATTATTCTCTAACAGAAAATATTAGGGAAAACAGAACTTCTGTAACATCACTTTTTTCTCCTATACATTTATTTGTTCTTGACTAAAATAAATATAGTATATTTTTCAGAAATTGTTCAATGAAGAAATAAAATTTAGCAGGGAACTCTGGGCGTTTTTCTGAAAGATGATTTGTTAAAGACCAATTTTTTTTTTGCTGAATACCAGTTTCTGAAAGAAAAATGATATATCGGCCCTATTACTGACTCTCTACAACCTCTTACATGGCTCTGAGACATAGCCAAAATTCCCTCAACATAAAAATTAATTAGCTTACAATTCTGCATACAGTAGCAAAAACTTTGCATTCAACATATACATATAGGACAGTGTAAATAATAATAACAGTTGCAATTCTGTTGCAGTTGTAAGATAGGCCATAATAATGCACTACTTTACATTATTCATTCCGCCATAATATATTAGGTTTTGTGATACATGAGGTTGTCAGCTTTCTTCTAAATAATACACTTCCCGTGGATTAGTTTACTGCCATAATGCCACTTAATATTCAAATCGTCATAATTAGTTTTCTGTAACAGGTTTCCTGTGTGTAAGTTACAGAAGTAGCAAGCAGCAATACTTTAAATCCCCAGCTCTGCCACTGATTCACTGTGAGATCCCAGGCAAGTCATTCAAGCCCATACATGTCTGTCTTTTTACCTAGTAAAATTAAATCATAGCTCCATGGAACTACAATTTTTTACCTAGGTTGAAGACAAAACGGGATAAAATATGCTGAATTTTAATAACTAGAAAAACAGCAAGTGTCATTTACAGCTAAATCAAGAAGGATGATGAGATCTTTTACTTCATGAAGTGCCTAATTTTGTGGTCAGGATTAACTTACATTATTTGATAATTGCATGTAGTGCAAAATATAAAGTGCTACTGCTACTGTTACTACTATCATGAAAAGCAAACACTCATTATGGTGTAACTATACTGCAGTTTGTTTATATGTTTGCATTTCAGATACTGGACATAATTTATGGCAGATTTGTCTAAATCCTAATTTATCTTGCTCTGGCCTTTGATCTAATATATTTGTGCTTGATAGAGAAAGAAAGCTTTGAACAAGTTAACTCAGCTGCCAGAAGCAGCAGAGCTACGTCACTGCACTTCTGTCAGCACTAATAGATTCTGCTTTTCTGTTGCTTGCTACGCAGGCAATCCTCATTTATCTACTTCTCTATGTCACAGCACTGTGCTGTTTAGAAGTATCCCATATCCCACACCTTTTTATCCTTGTACACCTCTTACCATTTTTATTTTTTTTTTTAACCTATTAATGACTTCATCTGGGCTATTGAATTAAGAAAATGAAAGGTAATTTAAAGTATGTTACAAATAATACAGTATATATAGCCCTTCTGGGAGGACCTAACTGCCCTACAATACTTACAAGGAGGCCATCAAGAAGACCAGATTTTCTAAAGAAGGTTTTCTTTTAATGAAGGCTTCTCCCCCACACCTTCTGTTTCCCCCAAGTCCTCCTTCCCCCATAGAGAATCTATTGCAGGAATATAGTTTTAGTTTTTACTGAAAATCATATATAGTATACATTATACAGAGAGGAATATTTTGACAGAACACAAGCACCGTGGATCAAAAATTCATACTTTTTCTATAAAGC
The DNA here is from genome assembly GCF_009819795.1 of Aythya fuligula. Lineage (NCBI taxonomy): Eukaryota > Metazoa > Chordata > Aves > Anseriformes > Anatidae > Aythya > Aythya fuligula. The sequence continues at coordinate 30,321,304 of NC_045565.1, forward strand.
ACAAAATTTGATTCTGTCTTTTTTATGATGTAGGAAGCCACAACATTTTTTAAATGGCAAAAATACCAACGTGTTTAATGCTTCCTTAGAACAAACATGAGAGACAGTCAGCATCAATAACCTGATATATGTAGCTCCCAGGCCACCCTCTAAGTCTGTTATTGGATCACATACCTAGTCCCAGCTTAAAAATCAATATCAAAAGTAGCTGGCAAGGCAAGAATCTTCATTACAATTAAGTATATATCTTAAAGTAAATTGCATTTCACCTGAAGAGTATAGCCAGCTAATTCAAATTAAAGCAATTTATCTTTGATCTGAGAAATATGCCCTATACCATATCTGCAGTTTCATAAAATTTCTCCCAAATCCATCAAAGAATTACAAAAGGTCGTGAGAAGCACACACTGTTAATTCCACCAGCTACTGCTATTGCATTTACAAGGTTGTTCTAATACTAATAAGGCACTGGAAAAAACTAACTAAACTTTGAATGTTGAGTAAAGATATAGTTATGGATAAGGACTAAAGAAAATTTAATTTATTTTGAGTATGTACGTCTCCAAAAATTAGAGAAAAATATATTATGGTTTATTTTCTTTTATTTTTATGAGATATAGCAGTACTAAAAGGCACACTTTAAATTTAAAGACACATTAAAAATTTTGAGTAAGGAAATGACTGATAGAAATAACAGTAATAGGGCTGAAAAAATACATAAGTAAAAAGAGCTGGAAGAAGGTAACTGCAGTCACAGCTGATTTTGTCCAATTTTTAAAATAATAACTATGGAATAGAAATTGATTTTAAGAAAATAGCATGAAGAACTCTAGTCCTTGCAGAATGAAGTAAATAAAAGAGAGAAGGAAAGTAATTATATACAGGAGGAGAAATGTAATTATATATATTAATATATAATATTATATATTAAGTACTTGTACTTAGGACTTCACTACTAGATACCCGGAAGCAAAGGAGCGGGGCCTTAGCATACTATGTTATCAGAAGATAACTATAAACAATGAAAGCAAATATAGCTGTGGAAAAAAAATAAAAGCAAGAGTTATTTCCCACAAAAACCACATGAGTTGTAACATCGCTGACTCAGCATAACTGAGGTCAAGGCAACCTCAGTTGGAATACTGTGTGGCAACTTTATTTGTAATGCTTCATTTGGAATCTCTCCCCTATTTTTCTTTAACATTATTCCATTTATTTTTATTTGCATTACATAGTTCCAGTTGTTACATAGCCTAGTATATGGTTTGCTTTTGTTAGTTTAATCTTCCTGCTAGTATTTATTATTACTATTTCTGCCCCACTGAGCACATACTCCTTTCTTCAATCAATTGATAATACTATGAAATTCATTGACTTCTTCAGCTGTATCAATAGTATTTTCTGTTTAATAGCAAATTGTAGATTCCCAGCAAAATCTTTCACTCACTTTAGAATCATACACATTAATTTAGTCCCAGACCTGAACTGAGACTGAATGGCCCCAATGCATTAGCTCTGCTTTTCCTTGAGACAGTAAACCAGTCTTTTATTCTTTTCTTCAGTTTATTTAAAGTCTTGACAACCTTGATAAATGTTTCTCCTGTCCTTGCTGGTAAAGTTCGGGAAAATCAACATAGATACTCTGGAAGTTAGGGAACTTTCAGTTTTGTGTCATAAATTCTATTCCCTGTATACCAGAATCAAGCAATTCTGCTTATAATACCCTAATGTTTTCCCTCGAACATATGGTTAAAAAATAGAATAATGATCATACACAAGTCAGAGGCAAGAAGAACAAGGAAAAAATATTTTTCTTGTCTCATTGAAACATAAGCAAAAAAGAGTCTGTTCCTTTTGCAACCCCGACAATTACCAGGTTGGATCTGTCTTCCACTTAGACAAAAAAGACCTCTAAAATGCATATTCACAAAACTATTTCTGCTTTGAGACCTCTTTACACAAAAATCATTTTCTTAGAGTGCAAGTTTTGGCTACTAAGTCTTGGTTCAGTAATACGAGCCTGTGGATGACTTTCAGAGGAATCTGTCTGACAATAATATTTTTTTCATCACAGTTCAATTCATAATACCAACAACTATTGATTTCACTATTATTTTTCCAATTTACCTTCTGCATATACAGCTAAAATTCAAGTAGAGTGCATATCAGCCACAAACACCAATGATGTTTAATAGATGTGCTCATTTCAAAGCTGCAAAATCGATCATCTTCAGTGATCTCCATCTTCATCTCTTTGTCAGTTCTAGCATTTGAGAGTAATGTAAAACAGGCCACTGATGGTTGAGTAGTTTTGGGCGAGCTAGCGTCTGAAGAAAAAATCTGATGCTTTTGTCCCACCTACTTGATTTAAATACCAGTAATAAAACATAGCCTTATCTTCAAGAAGGTTTTGCAAACCTCCTTCCACAAACATGGCATTTCCAGCCCACTTAGTCATTAGAGCCCATTCCCTGTGATTCTGCAACTTACTAATACAGCGTCAATCCAGTGTAATGAACTTTTTTTTAAAAGATACCTTTGATTGCCCTCTAGAAGATCAAAGTGCTAAAAATAAGAACAAAGGATGTGGAAGATGAAAAAATAATTTATCTTTTCAGTTTTTGTTGTTGTTGTTTTGTTTTTTAAACAGATTTGCTTTTTATCATAGTTGTAAGGAGAGTATAATTGTCATATTAATCCTTGTTCTGGCAAAAGGCACATCTCTTTCCATTTCCAAAGGTGACAGATAACCTGCCCTACATCTAGACAGTATAGTTCCATGAATAATTGGTTTGCACATTTGATTCGATAGTGAAAAGATGAATATGAGTATCCTGTTTATCTTAAGTGTAAAATAAAAAAGCTAAGTCTGCTTCCAGGTTAAGCATTATTTTGAATAGTTCCATTGTCTCACATTCCTTCTGGTAAAACTTCATCATTTATTCAGTGAGTCAGGCATCTCCAGCGCATTAATTGTGTAGACTGCAGCCTAACAGACAGCCCTTGTTTTGTGAGTATAATATTCCTGGCACATACTTTAATTATCTAGCTTCTAAATAAGAAAGAAGGAAGACCTGAAAGCAAAATCAATTGATTAATGTAAAAATTAAACACCACATTTGAATAAATGACTTCTATCACCACTACCTGATACTATATAAGGAGTTGTCCTTTCGTCACATTTAAAAGTTCTATAAAATATTTTATATAAAATTTAAAAATCCATATCCAAAACTTCACAGAAGCACATCATCGATAGTAATTAATTCACAACCCCAAGACACAAATTAGCAACTGTTATTGGTTATTTTCTCATTGTTTTGTCCTTAGCGTACACCTAAACATGGACGGGTATCATTCTTAGTTGACAAGCTGCAAACAGGCTATGCATCAATGTTCCAACGTGGAATACAATGAGAGAACGTTTTCTCAGAGATTAAAAAAAAAAAAAGTCAGCCTGTTAAAGTAAATTCAGCAAAGCAGGGCTTTTTTTTTTTTTTTTTTTTTTTTCTTTTTGGTGTGTCCGTGTGTGTGTGTGTTTGTCTTAAATTAGGGTTCTAAAATCACAGTAGCGGAGAGCACAGAGAAAAAATGAGGAGGGAAGGCAATGAACTTAACCTGATTTAACCAAGATCAGAAGCTGATCTTAGACCTTGAACTGAGCTTCTCTCAGTGAAAATTTCTCCTGGCCTACAGAGCATTAATCTAAACCAACATAGTCAGTGTTGTGCAAAATTTAGGCCTCTACTTTTAGCAGGACCAATGACTCGAGTATTTCCTGAACACTGATATTCCCTTTGGAATATCTTTTTCTATAAAGGACTTTTTCCCCAAAAAATAAACTATATTTTCTGGTTTTAAAAACACTGGATTTGTGAGCATTGTTTGTAGACAGCGTTAGGTAATCCCCCTGTCTCTTTTCATTCTATGAAAATATTTGGAGAAGAGCTGCAGTGACTCAGTAGCTGCAGCAATTGAGAATAAAAACATTTGGTTTTATTAATTGTTTCCATACTGATAGTAAAATCAGGAGCTATTTGTAAAAACTGCTTTATGCCTGCAAGAGACAGAAGCCATAGGGGCTATCATATAAACTTGAAAGAATGGGGAAAACCCAATCCTCTCTTGAATGGGAATAATCCCTATATTAAAAGTAGTCCTCACTGTAGAGAAGTTAGAGAATTTCTGTCTGAGACTATTGGGAAAGCAGTCAGGAAGGGCTGGAGCAGTGGGGAGAGAACAGCAGCAACAGCCAAGGAGCCTGCGGAGGGGCACGGAGCGAGGGCTGCACGAGAACTGCCCCGTGCGGTCAGGCAGAGGCCCCGTCTAATCCGATACTCTCGCCAGCAGCTCCGAGTGGATGCCCAAGTAAAGTAAGAACAGGACCATATGGTATTTCCCAACTATCAACACTCAAACTCACATGTTTAAATAAGGAAAATGATGACTAATGAGGCTATAAATCTTTTATGGTTTATAACAGCATAGTCTAGAAATCTGTCTAATGAAGCACTGTTAGTCGAGATATACTGTGTAAAAACCCAAACTGACATTTTTCGAGGTTCCTCACGTTGCCACCACAACTGGCAGTGATGGATGAAATCCAGTGATACTGCGTGAGAGTGGCATACTGACTGCCAACTACAAAACTAGCAAACTTAAGTCCTGATCATGCAAATGGATCAATGAGGGTTGTCTCACATAAGTCAACTTGACGACTGGGTCCAAAGCTGAACAACGTAATCCAAACAGCCATTCCCTGATTTATTTTTTGTTTTTGAACATAGGCTTAAGAAAGAATTGGAAAATTACAGAGATGATGATTGGGAAAGTATCTACGAGACTCTTCGAACGGAAATTGAAATTCTGCAAATGGTATGCCATTTTCCCTACATATTTTAAGTGTTTGATAATCTTGGTTCTAAATGTGTAATTTAAGATGATTAACAGTGGTTTTAGATAAGCGGGTTTTTCATACTACGTACACAGCCAAACATCCTTGCATTGCAGGTGCACTCGATTCTCATTTGTTTTACCCTATTATTTCCAAATGTCCAGGAATATCATTTCTCATGGAAAAAAAGAAGCACAGAAAAGAATTTAAAGATACATTTTTAGCACAAGACCTATTTGGGAGACTAGCACTAATCATTAATTTCTTGAAAGCTGCAAAAAGAGTAGGCATTTAGGAGATAATTTAATCTTTAATTCCAGCTGTCAGTTAAATGAAAGATGGGAATATTAGAAATAGGGCTATAATAGCATCCTTTATGGAAGTATTTTGTCCACTCACAAGTTCTTCACAAAAAAAATAAAGTGTGTTTTCCTCTAAGTGTCAATCTTAACTTCAAATTTCTTGATTGTCAGTCTGTGAAATAATACAAAGATAAAAAACATTTTGAAGTCCCATTTTTGGAAATTAAGGGTTTTTAAAGGTTCATTTCAGAGCCCCTGATTGAGCTGCATGAAGATGCAGCTGCTACTGTCATCAGTAGCAGAATATCAGTCATGGAAAATTTGTATTACTGACTGTCATGATGATTTTTAAATTTCTTTTGGAGGAATACAACTTTCTTTTACTTCATCCATTAATTTTATTATGCTTGTCAAACTTCAGAAACAAAACAGCATAATGTTTAAAAGCTTCTCTGTATAGAACACAGTGAACTTATTTGACTGGATTTTCTGTAATTCAATTATTTCTGTTTTCCAGAAGCTATCACAAAAAAAGTCTTCAGACAAGTGAATATGTGGTGTATCATATGAAGTGTCACAGAAGCTAATCTTTGAGAGTTTTACGCAGGCTCTGTCAGCATGCCTTTTGGTGCTGTTTGGTTAAACCACAGTTTGTATCTGCCTTTAATTTACATTAAAATCAAATTTTATTCATTTAAAAGTGTGGGGCTTTTTTTGAGTGTGTTTTATCCTCCCTCAAGTTCAACAGCTATCCATATTTAGTTTCTTCGTTGTTGCCCATGAATGGACAACACAGTCTACTACACGCACAGCCAAGTTCCTATAACACAAGCTTTGTTTTCTATGTACTGTTTTTTAGAATGAACACTTTCCTTTTAAGGTAATGATGCGGTCTCATTTGAGAGGAAGACTAGTGTTATCATCGAGAAATACTTAACGGGACCTGTGGGCTATTTAGGTTATATCTGACAATGCAATCCCATAACAAACTCTCTGAAACAGCTCAACTCTAGTGATACTGGATGATTGTCCAGAATAGTTTACAAACCCACTGATCAGTAGATGCCTCCAGTTATGGTAAACCATAAGTGAATAATCTTCACTAGTTTTTCTACACCAAGAGCCCTCCAAGCTCCATCATTAACAGAACTGCAAGATATATTTTATTAAGAAGGTAGGAATTGATCTTTTTGGAAACTGACCAAGTTCTGCCTGAGATGCAGAAAGGTGTTTTTTCCCCTCTCATGACACAGCTGCAGTTTAAAGACTGGCAAGGTTTGATCTGCAGCATCAGTATCAAAGAGTATTCTGATCCACCGGGTTAACTAGGATAATTCCAAGAGGTTGGAACTATATTTCTTAATAGCCAGTGCTGTCGGAGCAGAATTCTCTATAAATTTTGTCTCTTCCCTAAAGAAGATCCTTGTAGGATGTTATTAATTTTAAACAACTTTAAACAACTAATCCCTTTTCAGAGACATTTCTGATTCCAGAAAACTAGTTGCAAGCTTCAGATGTATGTAGTCATTTATTTGAATAGCTATGAAGGCCTAAATTCTTGATTATTTTAGCAGAATGACAGCATAACTATAGCACAATTTGTATTAACAATTCAAATAGCTAGAACTCTCTGAATTGATAGAACAGCAAAACAAGAATAAAGCTCACCAAAAAAAAAAAAAAAAAAAAAAAAAAGCAGAAATCAATATAAATTTTATTGGGCTAAAGAAATCTCTCAACAACTATAAAAAATATTTAATGCTGGACTAAACCAGCTGTTGCAGGATAAAACAAACTAATTGCTGCAAGTATAAAAATACACTTGTCACCACTGTCTCATGATTAATATAAACTGGGACCAATATAATACTTCTGTCTGAAGAACTCAAAAAAAAAAAAAATTAAGCAAAAAATGTGTTTCATGGATTTTCTTTAAAATTCTTAATCCAGAGGTGATTAATCTTTAAAGTAAACAGTGAAAAATAAGCAAATCTCATCCTATTTAATTAATGTTACAGAACATTGCCAAGTTACTATAAAAATATACACAGTTATTATGAAAAAAAATCGTTATTGCACAGATGACAAAGAATTTTTATTTTTTAGCATACTTACACACCTAGCATTTCACAGCCTCTGAGGCCAGAAGAAGTAGTTGTCCCTTTTTTAATGACAAAATAGAATAAAAAATCAGTGCCATAGAAATATTGAAGCAGTTAGTGAGAAAGAGGAAGAGAGTCACAGAAGAAAAAAAAAAAAGCCATCTTAGATTAAAAAAAGTATAGGAAAATTAGCCATGCTTCTGCTTTGGACCTAGGAACAGTTGTTTTTTAGGGGAAAACAGAAAATCTCCCTCGTGTTTGAAAGGGGCTATGGAAAAAAAATAAGATTAACAAATCTACCTGGTAAGGATTGAGATATGACAAGCATCAAGTCCCCCCATCCTTCACAATGTACAAACTGCAGTTTTATCTCAGGTTTATATGCTGGCACCACACTGATTATTTTTTTTTAATCATCAAACCACAGCTCCCAGCCATGCTTTCTAAAAGGCATTCCCTGCAACAGCCTAATGCAAACAGGTGATTCCCATGGAGAACCCAAGATACACACACACACCAAAAAAAATCTACCAGGAGAATAACTATGCCAGGACATGGGCCTGAGAAGACTTGTGAAATAACTGAACTTGACAAAGAGCTTACTAACCAGGGTCAGAGAGGTCTGAGCACAGAACCCTAACACAGAAGGTCTGTTAAACCCTAAATTCATGTGATTAGCTGTTGGGGGAACTTGACCAGGAAATAGTCTGTCAGCCTTTATGAGTCTGGAGATGGAGCAAAGGCAAGCCAAAGAAACTGGGAAATGCACTAAGCCAAAATGCAAGGGAGAAGTCATGGTCAGAGGCCATGCTGAGGAGCAGAAGACTCAAAAAGCAGGATACCCAACAAGCCAAAACAGAACAGAAACCCCAGTAATTACAGCTTAACTATACCAAAAGCTCCCCATGTTACTCGTAGTTCTCCAGATATGTACCTATTTTTAAAACATGGAACAGCTGCAACTAGGAGGAAAAAAAAAAAAAAAAAAAGGACTAAAAATATTTGGTTTGGTTTTGTGGTTTTTCCCTCCCCCCCCCCCCTTTTTTTTTTGTCTGTTTGTTTTTGTTTTTATTAAAAGGAATTAAGCTGCCACAATATCGGAACACAGAATAAAATTACAGTTAGCTAATGCAACAGTACCCACAGAAATTATTTCTAATTAGTTGACATAAATACAGTGGAATTTGTGGTAATGCCAAATTATTTCTTGTCTTCAATTTATAACATGAAAGAATATGTCACACAAACTAAAAAAGTACAAATGTAGTGACACGCTAAGTCAGTGAGGAAAAATTCATATATTTGGCACAGGGTAAAATGTCATTTAAGGTCACAGGTTCTGCTGACCTAGCTTATGGGGTTTGCAGTCACAGAGGCAATCGACAGCCTCCAGCTTCAGGGCTGGTTGCCTGTGTAGAGTACAACTTGTTTGGTGGTTGACTTGTCTAAAAAATTAGACCCCAAAGGAAGGGAACATTTGTTTTTAAAACTTGTGACTGAATTATATGTATAGATTAAAAATGGACTGAAAAACTGCAAGGCCAACCCCTGCCACGAAGGTGTAGTGGGGAACATCAGACTGCAGGTTTGGGGCGATAGCAGAAGCCCTGGAGTGAAAACTAAATAATATGCATCCAAATTCAAAAAACATCCCATTTTGATGAAAAACACATAGGAGACAACACAGAGGTGTAAAAGACAGTCACAATTCCTGCAAGGAAGAACGGAAAGAGGCTTGTTCATCACATCTCCCTGGTTAAGGATGCTGTGCCTGACCAGCTGTGTTACCTCTCTGTAGCAGATGCTCCTTGTCCTTGGAGAGGAAGAGAAGACATTGCTTTTTGATTTGCCATTCACTGCATCTCTCTGCTGCAGATTCAACCACATGCAGACACTCCACGTGTGAGCCAAGTGGCTTACCAGTCAGTCATCTTTGGTTTCATACCAGTTTGTAACACAAGAAAGGATTTTACCACTGGCTGAGCTGAAATAATGCCCTGAAGCTTCTTCTAAGAGAAAACACCTCCAGATGATTTCCATGAAAAGCTAATGGATTTAGTAGATAAGCTGAATGCCCATTTTCCAAGGCTGACAATGCAATAAACAGCTATTGAGTAAAGAAGACAAGCAAAAGAGTTCCAGTTCTGCGCACTGAAATGAGATGTGATCCTGCAGTAAGTTAACTGGGTAAAGGACTGGACTCAATGTCTAATGATCTATGCCTTGGTTGTCAATAACTTATTTAAGTAGTTGCTCTGCTTCTTTTGAGCTGTTTACTGATGGGAGCTGACATAGCTGACATGCACTGCTGATGTATTTTAGCCATAGCCCAATCTTCCAAATTCCCACCACTCTCAACATGTCTGCTAGGATTTGTCAGCTCCTTATCCAAATGACTTTTGTAATTATTTGGTTGCTCAGTGGGTGAATTTGGGGGGCTGATTTTTATCAAATTTCTAGATGCTTTTTTATATTCTAGGCAACAAGCTAATATTAATAGCTCTGTTTATGAAAGTATCTATAGTCTGTGCTGTAAAATGCTTATATTTAGTAATACCTTCACCTGCAGAAGAACACTTTTCCACTGGCTCACAAGTAAAACTCCTAAAGCACAAATTGTCAAAATCACTCCCTGATCTTTGCAATCCATGCAGGTGACATACATTCTCTGAAGGGCCAAAGTCAAGGCACAGACATTCTTTCATAGTCACCTGCAGTCCCCTGCTGATACATGTGGGTTTTGAAAGCCTTTTCAGCATGGGATTGTCATTAGCAGAAAGCTGGTATTTCATTTATTGTTTGACTAAAGCTGTATCAGAAATTGAACTGCTAAATGACTTGCATTTTCTCAAACACTGGATGTGTTACGTTAAATATATGCCCTCTGCATTTCTTATGAATTCTTATTTCTTAACCAGACTTATGCAGCAATTCTCAGATATTGCCAGCTTTCGCTGCTCCTTTGATTGCTCCCATCAGCACACGTCTGTCAGTCTGGATAGTTGGGAAGCCTAAAGATGTATTTGGAAATGTGAAGTGGGAGCTGATTCCTTTCTTCCTGCTAAATGTTTTCAGTATTTAAACATAACATCTACTTGTTGGAAGAAATTGCTTTCCAGTGATAGGTTTTTAGATGTAAATAATTTATTAAATAGATGAAATGCCAGAAAAGAGTCTTTATAAGCACACACTACATTTCTTGCATTTTACTGAAACAATAATTCCTGTTACTGTGTACTAATAAATTTCCAAGCAGTCTTGATGTCAAGATATATGTGAGATATCACATTTCACTTTATAACAGAGTATTGTTGTAATTTATTTAACTAAATTTATTCAAGCAGGAAGAGAACAAGATCTAGCCAGCAATCAAACTATGGATTGGGATGGTGTTCAATTCATATTCTAAGACACATTTGATATAATTTGTTACTGATTAAGTTCTTTTAAAAAGTCTCCAAACATATAAGTGCCTAAAGATAACTTAGTCGTAAATTAAATAATGAATAGTATATCATGTACAACAAAGAAAATTCATCCTAGCTAGTATCAGATTTGTATGCCCCTTGGATTCTTCATACTGTGGTTCATAAATTCCTTTTAGTCTTGATTAGAAAATATGGATAATCAGGCTATCATTCCACGTGAGAGGATTGTAAAGGGATGTTCCAGTGCCATCTAGTGGCTTTTTCATATTAATAATACATTTTCCCTCTTACGTGACAATTTCCAGTTTATAATTGTAATCAGAGAATACTTCTTTTTACTGACTTGTTTACTTCTTATCTCATCGTTCACGTATAAAGATATTGGACACATTACCTTTAAAATGATTCTATTGGCTTGATGTAAGGACATACTATTTCTGTGCAAACTGGGATAAATATCATGCAGAGTGGGAATATACCAAACTGTATTACATACAAGGAGGAGGAATCATACTGTGAGGCTGAAATCAATAAGCCAGGCAGGCTAAAACACATCTTTTTGGAAAGGACACAGCTTTAGTTTGAGGATTTCGAGAGGGGAGATGCATCAGACCTGTTCTGCTGACTAATTGGCACACTGATCTTTGTATAATTGATAGTTCAAATGTGTCAGTTGATGCTTCTAGCACGTGATTCTTCAGCCTTTTCCTCTGAGATTAAAAAGTCTTTTAATACCTGGTATATTCTCCTTGCGCTACTACTTCTGTGCTGCAATCAAGTTACCTTTCAGACTCTTTTTTGATAAGCTTAACAAATTGCATTCTTCCTGTCCTTCACAGCGAGGCATTTTTCCAGTGCTCAGATAATCTTTGTAGCTTTTTTCATACACCCTCTCCATTTCTTGAGCTGTTAGAAACACTGACACCTGACTTCCAAGCAATATTCTAGTGCTGGCTTCGTCAGTGCTTATATAAACATAAAATTGCCTTCTCACTCCTACATGCTGCTTTCCTGAATAGATTTACAGATTCCTGTTAAGCCTTTTTACCTCAGACGTCACATTTCAAGTTTGTGTTGACTCAGTTCTTCAAGATGATTTATAAGCACTTTTCAAAGTTGCTGTTTTCCAGAACAGTGCTCCCTGCCCTGCCCCAATACTTCTAACCTTGGTTATTTTCAGCTGTGCAGCTCTGCACGTGTATGCATTACAGCATTAGCTAATTGCATGGGTTCTGTTTGCCAGGCTATCCATGTTACTCGGTGTGATGGTCTTGTCACCACCTTTATCTATCCTGCTGTCAGTCTCAGTGTCATCTGCATATTTTATCAGCGGTGAATTATGTTTATGGCCAGTTTATGCATAAAACTGTAGCATCACCTTTGAGCAGTCTTCTTTGGAAGACAGAATTGTAAACAGCCTCACTGGATGATTAATCCTCTCGGGAATTATTTTTCAAAACCATCAGTTTCAGATTTCAGTCATTGATTATAGACTGTATGTGCTAGGGTGCCACTTATTTTAGATGAACAGTAGTATTTTGTGCTAGCTGAATGTCTTCTAGCAGCTAAGGCATATGATATCTATGCAGTATGATTACAGCTGTTCTATCTCAAGGAGCTAAATTAGGTCTATTTTCTATAAAATCATGCTGCTTTGTATTAATTGCATTCCTATCGTTTAATTCTTTAACACTGCAATCCCATGCTCCCTCCCACTCTTCCACCTGGAGCTCAAGTCAGGTTAACTGGCCATTTAGCTAAAAGTCCTTTTCAAATACTGGGGAGCTATTCATAGCTTTCCGGCTTCTGCAATTTCCCCAGCAGTCCCAAGTTAATTTCAGAAGAGGTTGGTGTATGTGAAATGCCTCAGTCAAAGATGTTTCCTTCAAGGATTTTTAGGTGCAAATGATCCAGACATGATCATTTTAAAAAACTAATTCCTAACAGATGTCTAACTTCTCCCTTTCTTAGCAATGAATTCAGTGGAATTTAAACATTTCTTTCTGAGCACAAAACAGAAACAATATATTGACTCTCTGTCCTTTCTGCATTGAGTAGCCAAAGTAGTAATCTACTACTTTGCATTTTAAAAGTTTTATTTGGGAATACTGCCCCCCAAAAAATAAAGAAAATTCACCTGTAAGATATAATTTTTCACTCCTCTAAAGTTCATAAGGTAAATTTACAGCCACACCTGCCCATCATGTAAACGTGACAGTGAAGCCATGTTATAGAACCAGCCAGTGCTGGTTCTATAAGAATAGTTCCTTACTGACACGAAAAAGTATTTAGCTCTTTTAGAATGGGGAACATGTTGCGATTAGTCCATAGAGAGAACAGCTATTAACAGATTTGTAATATTTCTGGGTATGAAGTTAAGTACACATTCTTTATTTTTTGAGCAAGGACAAATATAGGCAGTATTAGAGAAAGTTCTGCAGCACAGTAAGCTAATTACCTGTATATTTTCCTTATTGACACAGCACTTTAGTAATGCTAGGAAGTTAACAGCAATAGTAAATATCAACTTCACAAACTTCTTTTTAAAGGAAATGATGATAATATCCACTTGTGACTGAATTCATTAGTAGAGGCAAAATGAGGGTTATGATATTAAATATTAAAAAAAAACAAACACCAAAGCCTGACTGAAAACAAAACTGCCATTCAACAAAGGTCGCATAAATGATCAGAATGTTTTATGTATATTATTTTGTTTATGAAATGCCTATGTCATTCAAGAAAGCCTACCAGACCTACCTTTAGAAAAGGTCGTTTCTTGATAGAACTAGAATGACTAAAGTAACAGCTACACACTAAGAAACAGCAACATTTGCTGTTTAGTCTGTACTTTTCTTCATTAAGAGCAGCATGCCAATACCCAAGATCTTAGAGATTTACTGTGGTTTTACACCTCACAGCACAAGACAATCTACTGTGTTTTTCCAAATAACACTACAAATATTATTAGGGTGCTGATACAAACCAGCCACTGTTCATTCATATAAACCCACAGCAGGAGTGTAGGTGGGTATTGTTGTGCTAGGGGAATGATTACTATCTCGAAATTACAATGTGCACATGAGAAAAATAGGCAGATAAAGTATGGAAAGCAGTGTGCTATTTACAGAGGGCTTAGAGGTAGAAGAACAACTATATTCTATTTCTTCTGTTAATAGAGAGTTATTACTGTAGTCAATAAGTACATCAGCAAGATTAATCATTCAGAGGAATTCATTAATAATAAAGACATCATATTGTACAATGCTGTTGCATTGAAGCATGAATTGCACTAGGTGGTAGTATGAACATGTGCCTCATTAGGAAATGGTCTAGGATTAACTATAATAGTTGTGATACTCATTATAAAATCTGCAGTGTTTTGTTGTTGTTTGTTTGTTTGTTTGTTTAACCAGAAATACTATACTGAGAAAATATACTGAATACAATAGTAAATGTCAAAAAGCAGAGGGTTTTTTTTTCAGATGTTAGCTTCCCAAAAAGAAAGACAACACAACCTTTTCTCTTATTGAGGTCTTCTATACCATCTATACATCTACAGCTAGATACATAAGATGTATCTTAATGCTTCCTTAATCCTAACAGGCTACATAAACAAGGAGGACACCAAAGCATGAATGGGTTGTAGTCCTTTTTTTCTAGTCCCTTGATACTTTTTTGCTCCTTCAGAAAGACTTTTCCATGCTGACTTTTAACCAGCCCACTTATTTTATGGGTCTTTGCTTTTATGTGTGCTTGCTTCCCTTGCCTGTTCACAGGAGGTTTTCTAGGCATCTTCCAGATGCTCCTGATAAGATTTTTCAAACATGTCCACTAGAGAGAACCAGCTTTAAGCTCAGAAGAGTGCACTAGATTTTGAAAACCTGTAGGACCAAACAGTGGCTCCAGCATTCCTCTCTTGCAGTGGCTCAGTGTCACCACACAACTGCAGCACCTCCTGATGAGGTCCAGACACTACAGAGCAGGACCCTGGATGCTACCATGCATGCATGCAGCAGCCAGAGTGCTGCAACAGAACACAACACCAGGTTGAACTCATAGGAACAGACATAATATAAAAACTATCACCTATAAATTTAGAGCATTTGTCTTCATTTATTTATGGCATCTGGAAGTGAACCAGTGCCTCACAGCACAGACAGATTACATGGCATCACAGAAGAGCTAAAAATCTCCTTTCAGACAAAAGCAGGGAACACAACCACATCATGAATGGGGTAGGAGGACAAGAGATCCTGCAGGGAGGCTACATAGTTACCCAGAGCAGAGCTGAGTGCATCGTAATGATGCTTACACATAAAATGCAGCAGAGTAATGCTTTGCAGGTGATGTGTAGGAAGGAGGCAGGTGATGGGAGCAGGCACCAAGCTCAGGTGCTAGGTCTAGGAGTGGCATAGTAGGAGGAAGGACAATGCAGGAGAGGTGAACAAACAAATCACAGCTGACATTATTGGCTCAGGAGTGACTGGGGCAGTACAAGGAATATAACAAGGCTGCAAAAACAGGTAAGAAAGAGCTATGTTAATTTGCTTCCCTTAGGTCACAAGCTGTAAAGAAAATCATCAATGAAAAAAATGCCTGCAAACTAGCAGCGAAAGCTATTTATGAATATCAGCTGACATCCATCTCTGTGTCACACTCAGACATATAAACCATAACTCTGTCCCCTATGCTAGAAGCAGTGAAAATAAACACTCATCCAATCATTATATACTCTTAATCATTTCATCAAACAAAATAGCACAAATACTAAAAATAAAAAGACTACAGTGAGAAGGATCCTTCTCAAGTTTCCAGGGAAACTACCTTAACCAATAGATTAATGAAAATCCTTTTTACACAGTTGCCTCCAACTATATGTTCAATACAATTCTGTAAACCAAATGATTCATCCTAATGCTTCCCAGAAAATACTCAAGCAAATACAAGAAATCAGACACTTGGAGATCATATTACTCTGGGTCTGATTTATTCCTGTTGAACTGAATGCACAGAGCTTTCAAACCCTTTGAGTATTCCAGTTCCATAAATTGTAATTTTCTACTCAGATAGAAGATACTGGTATATGTCACTTGTATGCATACACTTGTACATGCCACATCAGAAATCTCGAATGTTCTGATGCAGATTTCTATCCTAGACCCTAATAACAACATGCAACAGCCATTTGTGGATATATAACGCATGGCTTTGTGCAAATATTGCTATTTACTTGCCAACCTTCCTAGCTTTTATTTTATTTCTAATGTGGTGCTTCAGAATGCGACCTTTGTTGAATGGCAGTTTTGTTTTCAGTCAGGCTCTGCTTCACTACTAGAGGGGTAGCTTACAGGGAACGACTCTTTCCCTTTCTCTTTTCCTACCCCCTCCCCTTTTCCTTCAAGTTAACATAGAATTTCTTGTTGCAATTTCTTCAAGGAAATAAGGCATTACAATTTTATTATTCAGTCTTGAGAAGAAGGAAAGTATTACTCATCTAATTTAAGGCTTAGTTCCAACTCTCCAAAAAACTCAGCAAGCTCTAACTTTTCATATATTAGAATGCAGGTATAAACCAGAATACATTTCACAGAAGGACTGTCATAAAGCAGTAAATATGAAGTGACAAAAATACCAGGCCAGTTGTCATCTCTGATTCCTTTAAAACCTTCTAAGAGGCGCTGCAGCGTAGTTTTACCTACAGAATCCCATTACCTCCTGACAGCTAATGGGGTGGGCAGCAACGATGGCTGTCAACTGTCTCACACTTTGCTTAGGCAGCAATGACTGCTGTCAACTGTCTCATACTTTGCTTGATTACTCTTGGTCTCTGCTTCCCCCCTCCCTCCTGTTGATTTCAACTGTTCGTTGCATTGGGATCAAGATCTTCCCATCCCACATCTGTGTAGTGCTGGCCTCTAGGTGCTGCTGAGATGCAAGTGTCTGGCAATAGGATGATGGAAATGATACTATAAAATGAAGTTGAAAGGTGAATGCAAAATTACCCTCAGTTTCTTGACACTCTGTATTAACATATGAGACTTCTTCCTCCGCATAAATATGTACAGGTGCTTGTTGATCCTGTCCTGAGTAGATTCTTAAACTGTAATCAAGCTTATTAGCTTCACAGGAAGATCACAACACATTTCAAGATCCAAATGGTCAAGTTCAATTCACAAGAGAGTCTGAGTAATACATCTACTATGCTTTATTATAATTTCTAAACTTTCATTAAGTGTTTCACTATTTCAGACTCCTAGATACTGTTTTGAAATTATATTCTGATAATAAAAAGTACTTGAAAATGATTTTTAAGTAAATATTTTAAAGTATTTTCCCTCTAGGTAGCTAAGAAATTGGTCTGAAAATGCCAGTATTAGTAAAATGATACCTCCATGGCAGTCACAGCATTTCACAGTCTCTGAATCCCAAGGAGTGCCATCAGGTCTTAGATTGTGGAGCTAATGCAGACTCCAGAGCTGAGAATGTCTGGCCTAGCCGCTCTTGCTCTAACTTAGGAGGATGAGATGCAAGTATCTTAACATAGTACTCATGCAGGCCTAGGCATGTTGCACTTTCTCTTCAAGCAAAGGTTCCTAGGAATATCAGTAGTGCAAACTGATAATAATATTACAGTGTATTCCCAGTGTAACCATCTCATACATTTAACTTATCCCTCCTCAAAACATCATCTGGTGAAAGCACCATTTTCAGTCATTAAATGCCCTCTTAGCACAAGAAATTAGGAGTCCCAGTTTGCACCACACTAAAGCAAGGGCATTTTCAAGTCAGCTATTTATATACTAACTATACAATGCAACTGGAAAAGTGATGTTCCTGGTAATTTACTTTCAATTATATTGTTAAAATGTCCGCATATATCAGTCTAATGGGAACTAATAAGATAATAATAAACGCATTGTCTAGAGGCTATGTTATTTTAAGGCAATAATGAAATAGTGATGCTGCTCTGCAATGCAATGAAAGCTGTTTTTTCTTCAGATTTAAAGAACAGGGCCGTCTGTGGTGCACCACACAGTTCCCTTCCCAGCTGACTACGAAGTCTTCCAGTTTCTATCTCAGTACGGGTATGGAGAGTTGGTGTTTGTTTTGTTTTGTTCTCTGTGTGCGTGTGTGTGCGTGTGTGTGTGAAGGCTAATGTGTGATGGGTCTCAACCCCATATACAAGAAGTGCGTTGCCAGAGCATGGACCCCAGCCTGGGAACCAGGACACATTCCTGGGGCTGATAGTATAAATGAATCATCACGTGTAATTAGGGGTCACAGTGTCTTTGCAAATCAAGTGAAACTGTGGGTAAAGATGCTGGTATTTGGATATCAACCCACCTAATTTTGGATGGCTGTGTCAGCTATTCAAGGAGCCCTCCAACAAAATGAGGCCATGATTCTACTCACAAAGGAATCATTGTCTTTGAGACTTATTATCCTTATTTATTAACTCTCTTACAGTATAAAGTGCATCAGTTTGAGCTGTATGAACATCTCCAGCAGAGATTGGCAAATCTTGGGCCTAGTTTTTTTCTGCTCTTTCAGTAACCTAAACCATTCGTCTGCTTGCAGCTCCAACACAATTTTACATTTCTGAAGTCATTCATTGTTAGTTTTTCTTTGTGCATAAGGCACAAGGAATGTTTCATACATGAACAAGGTCAGTTCTGGGAAATGTTTGTTATAACTGAGCACCACACGTGCCATGACATTTTAGTCCATGTGAGCAGTGCTCTTGCACATGTTCCTTGGAGGCCAAGGGCTGGAGCTGCCACCCTGTGGGTGCCAGAGCTCCCTGTAATTTACATAAAGGCAGGAGGGATTGTGTCATTACCGGAGACACACATATAATATTCTCCATCTTTCTACAGATTTGGTAGTTGTCTGAGGACAATTCTCTCCTTCTAAAAATTTTCATGCCAATGATGTTAAAAAGTATGCCCAGTCAATCCCATTTATGTATCACATAGACTCACACAGAATTCAGTAAACATGTTAGGAGGCAGACATGTACACAGTGTGGAAGAAATAATAATTTGAATAATAATTTTAATTATTAAATTTCAGGAGTTTGTTAAGTATTCCTGTGGAACATGAGAAAAGTTTCAGTGACAAAGTCCTACTGGGACAGAGGCTACAGCAGAGAAAATCTGTAAAGGCAAAACCAAGGACTCTTAAAGTGTTATTTCTACTATATTTAAGAGTTCATACCACTGGACATACTTGCAGTTATTATGACAACGAAGTTATACTAAAAAGGCTAAAAAGGCCTTTAGCTTCACTGAATGACAGAACAGTAGAGGTTGGAAGGCAGCCCTGGAGATTACCTGGTCCAGCCCCTACTCACACAGGGCCACCCTACACAAGTTGCCCAGGACTAACAATTCCTTGTTGCCTTCATTTTATGTTCTACATCGCAAATTAAAGACAAAAAAAAAAAAAAAAAAAATTGCTTACTCCACCTGATAAATGTCATACTTTATTGCAGAGAGAAGCTTATTACTTTAAGAAGTCAGAGAATCATCGAATATCCCAACTTGGATCACCCGTAAGGATCATTGAGTCCAACTCACAATGATAAGTGCAAAGTGATAGCATCTAGATGAAGGCCATGGAAAACAATAGCTTTGAAGTGTGTGTTTTCAAGGTTTCAGAGAAACAAAGGAGCTGGTTTTCCTAGAACCCTTGAAACTGCCAGCGATGAGGACTGCATTTGATTTCTTCGCCAAAAGCTTGGCCAGCACTGTCCCTAGGCCTCCTGCAGCCAGGGGTGATGGCACGGGCCTCATGCAGAGCCCTGCCTGGATCAGTGCTGATGCAGGCTCTGACTGCTGCTGGTAGCCACAAGAAATAGGAAAACCTCTGGCTGCCAAACCTGACCTGCCTGCCTGGCAGCTCGTTTTCATCCCAAATGGCTGCTGGAGGCTCCAGGAGCGAGTGCCGGCCTTGGCCTGGATGCGGTCAGATTGCATTCAGCACATCTGCTGTGCTGATGAGTAACAAAGGGCCCGGCACGCTGGCCCTGAAAGTGAACCTGCAGCTTATCCACATAAAGGACTTTGTCCTAGTGTTGGCAGCAGTCCTGATCAGTCTGGCAAAGTCTGCAGTAAACTCCTAAGCTACCATGGCTTGTCCTGCTTGCAGCTTTAGCCTCTTGTGAATGTTGATAATTCCAGTTTTGGCCATTAAACGTTTTATATCAACCTTAACCAGCCAAAAGTGCAGTCTGACTGGTAGCAACAGAAAGCAGATAATTGTTGCTTATCACTAATATAGTAAATAACAATAATCAGGGCCACCTCTTTTGCATACACCACCACTGCACAAATCATGGCTGGCGTGTCCATGGCAGTCCCTGCGTCCTCTCTCCTGGTGAGCCAACAAGGATGTGTACATGAATGGTGCAGAGAATATCTGAGCTGAGCAGTGCCTCCAGGAAGACAGTACCTGCTCTGCACACACGAACGGACTGCCCATTGCACCTCTGACACATCCATAAAGAGGGAGGGGACAACCAAGGACTTACATGTATCTTCTACTGGGATATTTTATCCTTCAGTCACAGCTTTTAAAATGCATTTTATAAAAATGCCTAGATTGCCATTTCTTTTCATAAGGTTTAACTGTCAGATAAGCATAAAACACTCGCAGCTCTATGAAACTTAAGACCTGCCTACTGCAATAATTTCCAAGTGATGTTTCAGCAGCGTGAAGCTCACACATAAACCAGTCCTAAAGGTTTTAACTCTTTAGTTCCTCAAAGTTAGTATTTAGTATCCATCCAGTAATAGATCACTGAAATGCTACTGAAATCTGACTTTTTTTTCCAGACATTTCTGTGCACCTCAAATACAAACTACAAATGTATACACGCTGAAATCAATGCTGAAATGCTGGTTCTGCCCTTGCTCATTGAAATCTATGGCAAGAACTTCAGCTGACTTCAAAAAGAGGGGGTGTTGGGCTCATGTTATGAAATATTCCAGTTAAACTTCTTTAGATCTAATCAGTGGAGTAATGCCTCTATATATTGCATGATGACTGATTGCAGCATTCCACTCCCACATTCCATACACTTAAAATGACTTTGTGCTTTGTGGTCATGCCTTGCAATTCTCATTTGGGATGGCCCTTTTCAACACTGTATTTAAATATACTTCTCTGATCCTCATGGCTGGAGGATTCATCATAATTTTGCAAAAATCTGTGTTTTCTTAACTTCAAAGCCTTAAAGGCTTAACTTCAAAGGCTTAAAGCTGAAAAGGTGATACCCAATGTTTTTTGAAGTCATTTTGAATGCGATACTTATCTAGTTGGCCTATAAAACAAATAGATGCCAGTGCATGATTTACGGGAAGATGCTGGAAATTACTTACTTTTCTTCAGTGTCTTCCCTGTATTGACTAGCCCCTCTTAAATGAGTGTTGATAGATCTTCCTAAAACAGCAGAAGGCATAGGTAATGCGTCTATTAAAAACTGATTTAATCTCATAGCTCTCCAAATTCAAACTTCCTCTCCAAATGAGACACAGAATAGGGACATACACAAACCCATGGTGCAGGATAAAGGATGCCAATAAAAACAATATACATTTTTACTAAATTATTACATGGATTGCCAAAACACAAGTAGTTGAGAACTTAAAGACAGGGACACAAACATAGCAGCACCTTTGCATAAGCCTTCTGTACTTGACTGAAGTTAGAGGAAGTGCAGTAGAACAAAAACATCACTTGCGAAATAGCAACCAAACCCGAATAAACCAGGCCACATACAACATAAAAAGGATGTGAAACCACTTTATAATTATACTAGGTGTTTCTATTTAAAAGAACCTAACGGCTTTTAGAAATTAATATAATTGTATGGCTCTATCATTATTTTTTATACTTGGCGGGTTCTGTTCCAATAATTACATTCGCAATGGTTTGAGAAAAGTGAGATATTAAAAAAGCTGACTAAGATTGAAATGCACAGGCAATCTGGTAAGACACTGGAATACACAGAATGACTGTGTCTTTATTGTTAGTATCTGGTCTTTCAGAAATAAATATATCAGAAGTTTTCATCGGGATACAGAAAATAACTCAGCCACCCTGCAAGTCGATGCTACTTGTTTAACATAAAACTGGACTTCCTTAATTTCAAGCAAATAGCAGTTATAAAAAAGTCACACATTCTTCCTAAAGGCATAGCGTTTCACTAAGTATGCTAGCAGATAGAGACTTGTCCCAATTATCTCATAAAGTGTAGCCTCCTATTTTACTAATTACCATCAACTTTAATTAACACATTTAAACATTCAGAAATATAAAATCAAAGGCATTGATCTATAGTATCTATTCCACCACTTCATGTAAACCTTAAACCGTGTAACTAAATTCATCATGATCAATTTCATGAACAATTCATTTACCACGCCTTCTGTGGGGTTGTCAAAAAGAATTACGCTTTGAATCTTTATTCCATGCTTTTCCGTTAACCTTTGAAATCCATTTTATATGGTATTTGTCTTTTTTTAACATAATTTCTAACTTTCAACAAGTACAAACATAATAATTTCAAGCCAGATGGCTGATGAGAGAAAGAAAGAAATGTCAGTTGATTAGGAAAATGTCCAAAAGATACTCATCTCTTTCACTATTTTTTTCACTACAGGTAATTAATCTACATCTTGAAATTTAAATCAACACATTTCAATGGCCTCATGCCTTAAAACACCTGCTAGAGGAAATACTAAATTTTCTATTTTTATCACCTTATTCAGTTTCTTATTTTGTCCTTTTAAACTCCATGCATTGATCAGAATGTGCATCAAGCACAGGTGTTATAGCACAGAAATTATGAAGAATTGCCTCACTGTTAATTCTATTTGCAACAAATCAAGACATAACTACCAGAATAAATTTATTATGTTTATTAAGACAAAAATTTCAGATCTTTCCAGGTGTAAATCAACCTGTTGAATCCAATCAATGACCTACTATATCTGTTTCAAATGCATAGCCTAGACTCTTACAATCTGCAAGTAACTGCTGTAGACAAGCACAATTACTAATCAACTGGTTATTGGCAATTGCATCATTGTCATGTGAAAATAATAAGACACATGTCCTCAAGCTTGAAATCACTAATGCTTCTTGAATTCTTTCCTCTCCTAAGCTCTTCCAGGGAGAGGGTTATTTTAACAAATTGAAACTCTATGCATATGATTTTTTTTCCAATCTAAATTTGATGTTAGTGAACTTTACCAAAAGAAAGTTACACAGTTCTAGGACTAAAAGCAGATGCTTATCTCTGCTCTCTGACATTGACAGGGTACAGGTCTCAAGCTTTCTAGGAGCTCTAAACTGGCACTTAATTGAATATTGCAGCATGATAGTGGGATGTTTCAGACATTCCCAGATATGCCAGATAAATCCAGGACGGACCAGACTATATAGAACTTTTTCATTTAGGCTGTAAAAGGACAGATGAATCTCAAGGGAATGTTTCCTGCCATATTCTTTGTGAACCTTAATCATTCCTCACCCAGTGTTTCAGGAATGCTGGTGTTGTAGTTAACCCAGTGGAAGGCTAGAAAACTGAGACATACAGACTCATATTGCTGTGAGGAGAGCAAATAGGAACCAATGCTCTTAAATAACTTCATCACTTTATTTTAATTACTGGGGAAAAACTTAGGAACGTTACATTAGGAACAGATCTTATCATAGAATGGCTTGGGTTGGAAGGGACCTTAAAGATCATCTAGTTCCGAGCCCACAATGGAGCATGGCATCTATGATATCTTCAGGCTGATCTCAAGAAAAAAAACCATGAGCTTCCATCAGAGGTACAAATAAGTCACACAACAGAGGTTAGTTTAAATGGTATTAAAATACAAAGCAAGTGCAACTTAACATATGGTGCACTCTCTCTAGCTAAGATGTATTTTATTCTATGAGTGATCCCAATGGGATTAGCATCAATAAAGGTATTAGAAGCTGGATCATAATGAAGCAACAGCAGACATAAAGAATAGTAATCCCCTCAGCAGTATATTACCTATTTCAGCAGCCTGAATACGTATTTCAACAGCCAAGCATACTGGAAAGAATAGAAATATACTTAGTGGTATTTCAGTTTTTATTCAAACATGTTACTTCCTTATAGAAGTTCTTACAAATGATGTACTGGAAAAAAAAAAAAAAAAAAAAAAGTGAAAAAAAAAGAGTGACCTTTACATCACTGTTATCATTAATAATAAAGAATACTCATAAATTATCCCAAACTGAGTTACACACTCCACAGTGTGCAGAAGTAGGTAGGTAAGTCCCTGCCCAGAAAGTTCACCCTCTGGGTTAACACATAACAGGATGACAGGTGGGTGCAACTGCAGTTGAGGAACAAGAAGACAAAAATAGCATAAGCAGCTCTACACAATAATTTACATGAATTATCCCTATTTCCTTTATATACCCCTATATTTCCTTATATATCCCTATATCCTTTTCATTTATTTTCTTTTTTCTTTTTGATAATTTATATGGAGTGCACCTCTTCACAGAATTTTCCCTCTTATGGATGTTTCAACAGAAGGGTGTTTTCATGAGACTACATAAAGCAGGATTTGAGCTGCAGAAAGAAACTTCTTCTACCTGTGGCCACTTTTTCTCTTAAGAAAGCAAAAATTCATGGACAAAACTTCAAAGCAGAAAGAATCCCATACTGGTAATGGAAGACAAAAGAGAGATGTTCACCTACTCTGGCTGAGTGGAACAAGCAGTCATTTCCCACCTCTTCTGAAACATGAGGGGGAAAAAAAAAAAAAAAAGTCAACTTGGAAAAAAGATGGAGGCATAAATGAGGTCTACAAAACAAACAGTATCATGGAGAAGGCAAATACAAATGTCTTGTTAATTTTCTTCCACACTAGTAGCAGGGAGCATGAAATAAAGCTGGCAGTTGCACATCTCAAAACAAGCAAAAGGAGATGTTTCTTCTCAAAGCTGCATGATTACAAAGTGCAACTGCTTGATACAGGATGCTGTGTATGCCAAAGAGGTCTGTGAGTTCAGGGAAAGCTCAGACAAACTTCTATAGGATGAAACAGCAGAACTTTCTGGCTTGCTCCTTCCTACATAGGTCCCAAATAACACTGAAGTAGTTAACCTAGTTACAGTGCTAAGAGTTCTAGAAGCTGGTGTGGAAGTGCTGACAACTGACAATGGTGCTGAGCTTTCCTGGTATTAGTAAACTAGCATGAAAAACCCATTTCATGCTTGTCTGCTGGAGACAAATACAAAGATGCCTTGCTCTCCCAGTAACCTTGTTTTCAACTCTGGCTGTGGTGTCTCACTGACTGCAAAAAGTTCACTAAATATCCATTTCACGTTCCAAGAAAAGCCAAGTTGAGTTCCAACTGATGTTCAGTACTAAATGTTTTATAAGTACAATGATTTATAAGGACTTTACAGTTTACAAATTTGTAGCTAGGATGTGAGACAACGATGCTGCCACCCTGGTTACCCAGGACAATCAAGAGCCCCTAAATCTTGTAAGTGACGTGAAATCTTCACCATCAGACTGCTGTTGAGGTTCATGTTGCAGCAAATGGTTGATGTAGGTTTAGTTCCAGAAAGGCTTCTTAATGTAATGGATAATTCAATTTTCTTGAGCTCCCCAAAGAGCATATGAAACAAAATATTCTACTTATAGGTAAAATCTGTGAATCTGAATAATAATAATTTATTGCATCAACTAATAAATACTGTATCAGCTATTGAATCAGCCTTTCTGAGTTTGTCTATAAATGCTTAGAGACATAAAGACACAAACATCCACTCCCTGAAATTATATCATGGATCCGAGCATACCATACACCATATCATCACAGATCTGAGCACCTGTAGTTATCACTGAATGCAGTTTAGGCCAGGATGACCTAGGGTAACTTGGAAGTAGGTTTTGTGTGTTTAAAAGCATTCCAGTCCTCTTTTCAAAGAAAAGTCAGGTAATTCATCCACTAGCAAAATTATATATGAGAGAACTAGAAAATCAACAAATAACAGATGACAATGACCATTTTTATATACTTTTTTTTTTTTTAACCATTTTTCATCCTTGTCTCTTCTTTTTTTTTTTTTTTTTTGCTTTTTCTCAAGTAACAGATATAAGCAAACATACATGCTAGCTGATCCCTCTACACCTTAGTTGTGTGCTGCTGTTTTAATCAACCATTAAATAGGAATTTGAAAATTTTGCTTAAGACTATAAAATATTTAAGGCAGGGATCAGGTCCAGGAAGGAAGGTTTTGCTTTTTAAAGTTTGGAGTAAGACACAAAAGATGGAGTCAGCCTTCTGCTGCTGTCACTTGGATCCAAACCCAGCACCACATGGAGGTGGGGAGCCAAGGTGATGGTAATAACCCCGTTCGTGGTGCTGAAAGGCTGTGTGTTTGTTCACTGTTTACATCACACTTCCCAGTACTTTTTAGCTTTAAAAAATAATTACCGATGATTGACAATAACATCCTATTTGACACTTTGCATTAAGCAGGTGGAGTCCCGCAACAACTGGTCTGACCTGGTTCCTGTTATCTTAGTTGAAGCACTCCTGACACAGCGAGAGCTCTTTTGGCACCAGCCAGATGCTGCCAGGAGCCCAAACGCTGCACAGCAGTGGCAGGGTGAGCATCCATCCACCCTGTGCCTTTGTGGGGCAGGTGCAGAGCTGTCCTGCTTCACACCAGCCTCTTCAAAGGGCTTCTGTAAGGCTTGCTGCCATCAGCTGAGGTGGACCCAAAGAACACGCTTGAGCCTTGCCAAGGTAAAATGTGAGCTACTGGAGCCAAGGAAATCAGAAACTCAAATCATGATAAGGCAGGGGGTGTTGGGTGAGCGGGGAGATGGAAGCAGGACATGCTTGAACCCGCAGTGATTCCTACAGCAATGAATTCTTGGCTCCTAACGGGATGTTATTGACTTCAGGGGACTGTGGTGGGAGGGGATGCAGGACTTATTGGAGGATTGGAGCCTTAGTTTCCTAAGAAGGAGGTGTCTGATTCTACAGCACATATACCATGCACTTCTTACTTTTCTTCTCTTACCGATGTTATATTCTGCACACCTACTTGATGCAGTGTTCAAAATACAAGTTATAAAGTCAAACTGCATATATTTATGTCACTGACTAATGGTACCGGAATAATTCTTCATCTTTCTCTTAAAGATAAGTTACTAGCAGTAAGACTACACTTCAAATACATTGCCTGCTTTACCTCGAAGTACCTGACTGGTTCCATTTACTCCGAAGCTTACATATCAGCTGGTGATTAGGTGATCAGGCAGATCAGGGCTGATAAGTGTATGTGGCTGATAGTCTTGAAGACTCATTTTGATCTTTGCAGTACAATTTAGAAATACAAATTAAGTTTGTTCCTGGGTTCTTTTAAACATAATCGCTGAATAATAATTCTGTGAATAACTTTTCTGTTAAATGATAAAAGAAATTTTACACTGTAAAAAAAAGTTGTAGCAAATCATTTTAAAAATTCATTTGCTTGTCCATAAATTGCAGCTCTAGAGAGGGAAAAAAAAAATAAATAAAAGCTTCTGTTTGTCAAGGTCAGGAAGACAATGTTTAAGAGATGCTGAGAGGATATACTGTATACTCACAGTATTGCCATGGCAAACAAAAGGAATGCCAAAGGTATTTTCTTGAAACCTTGCTCTCTTTAAGGAAATGTTGGTTCTTTTGGATCCAACTTATTAAATGTCTGAAGTTCTCCTGTGGTCACTATGACTCTTTTAATGGATTAAATTATGGAAATAATGTAAATTGGAAAACCCCAAGTGAATTCCAGATTCTATTTTTAATTAGGTCTGAATTGTGTTTTTATTTGTTTTAGATGTTTGCAGTTTGGATCATTACTCTTTTCCTTCTTGATGCAGCCACAGGTAAGACACACAGTTGATAAAATCTATAAACAGTAAAAGTTGTATGCAACTTACACCACAATAACTTTAACATGCTTTGGAATGCATATAATAGACTTCTTCATTAGGAGTAATGAGTTCTGTCTTGTCTTTGCCATGTTTAACCTACCACTCTTTAATTCTGTAAAGGCTTTTGCAGCTAGCAAACAGAAAAAGAACTAGAAAGGTTTTTTAATATACAAATGGATTCTGAATTTCTTCCAGAACTGTTTTCCCCACCCACCCACAAGAATTTGTAGTAGCTCCAACACTTGTAATGTCACACGTTTTAAACATAATTGCTGAATAGTACACAGTCTAGACACTTACTCTGCACAGCACTGTGCAGAAAATAGTCCTGGTCCAAAACATCTCTTTGCCAATAGGAAAGTATAGTTCAATAGGGATGGATGAATGGGGAGAAAACAAACAGTGAAACAATCCAGAAGCTCCCTGATATCAGGGAGGAAAAAAAAAAAAAGAAGAAGAAGAAGAAAAAACAACACATTGAAAATAACTGAATCACTTGTGGAGTCCTAGATTGCATCTTCACAATCAAATCTTCTCTTTCTCAGAATGTATTTCCAGTATATAACCCACCAGAATTTTGTACAGAGTTACAAATAGAGTAAATCATGGTCTGATGTATTCTGACTGCGTCACTCATTCACGGTAGCAATAGCTTCTCTTTGTTTTCAGCGTCATTTTAATAGCAATAAAAATGGGGGATTTCACAACTGTTATGCTATGATGGTGGATAAGTCTGACATTTAATGGCAACACCCGCATGTCATATCTACATCACAGTTGTATTAAAGTCACAACAGAAATTGGGAAATTCAGGCACAAATCGTACTTCCTTAGTCTGTGCTTTGCTCTGGGCTTCCACTCAGATCTTACTCCATTGCTTCCACTAAATCCTTGATGATTAAAAAAACAAGAGGTGGTTTACATAAGTGATGGAGCAAGCAGTGGTGTATATTTTAATGATTGGGTGTTTTCTGTTGCTGGGTTGTTTTTTGATTTATTTTCTTTTGTTATTTTAACTCCTTCTTTAATTCTTGCACAAGAAGTAACAATTTAGATAATCTGTGGAGCATTAGCACTAAGTTGAAGGGCTTCTCTGAGCTGAAAAGCTGCCAGCAAAAGCTCATCAAATTCAGTTTGATCTCAGGATACAGAAAGGATCAAGTTGGTTTTTTTTTTGTCTTTTTCCAATAGCTATTTTAACAATATGTTTACCAAAACAAATCCTGCTTTCTCCTGAGCTCACCTAACTGAGCTCTAGGCAATGTCTGGAACAGGAATGGATCTTAAGTTTCAAGTCCCTGCTACATGCATAAGGCACAAGAGCACAACTGAGCCCTTAATGAAAGTGGACACGGGTGCCGTGCTCATTTGAAGCAGCCATTTTCCACTTCCCTGCAATAAATACTGTCCTGCCAGCTCTTGTAAAGCGGCAGCAGCCTGGTCTGCTACATTCCCAGAACACTAACATTGTTCTTCATGTGTCCCAGGAAGGGAAGTGTGCTACGAAAGGCTCGGATGCTTTACCGATGATCCCCCTTGGTCTGGGATCCCCGGCAGAGAACTGACAGGCTTGCCCAGCCCTCCAGCAGCTGTGAACACCAATTTCCTCCTTTACACTAGAGACAACACCATGAAATACCAGGTAAGAAACTGGTTTGCTTTAAATATTGATAGTGTGCTACATGGTCAACAGATTATATAGACTGCTGCGTTCCTCCCAGCAGAGGCCCCGATCCATATAACACATGCCATGAGCAGTCCATCCCAGTTTCCTTTCATCTCATTTCTTTTTCCTCATGTCGGTTGTCTGATGGGCCAGGTATAATTGCAACGTCTTACTAACTTGCAGTCTTCTAACACAAGTCATCAAAGACGTTTTTGCATTTATTCTATGTTCTTTTCTACAATAAGCAAATGGCCTCAATTCAGTTTCAGTTTTATCATTACAAAGACAGAGGTAAGACAAGTACAAAAGGAAAGCTCAGTTTTGGATTCTGTGTGTCTCCAGCTGAAAAATATATTTCAGGTACTAATATATTATATGTTATATTATATTACATGAATTTAGGGCACAGTTCCTACATGATTACGGGATCCTTTTAATAATATATAATTGGTCTCAGAGGCTCTGCTCATGTGATGGCCAAACCAAACCCAAAGAGTAGGCAGGTAGTTAAGAGTGAAGATTAGGAGAGAAAGTAACTGTGCACCAGAGAAGGAAAGCAAAATGGGATGAAAAAATAAAGAGAAGCTTAGAAGGGAAAACAAGAGACTAAAGAAAAAAAATGAAGAAGAGAATGACCATCCCTGTGAATTTTAGTTGGACAAAAAGCAAGGGAAAATTAAGTAATTTAATAGGAAAAATGAAAAGGGGCTGCTTTGCTGTTGCTGGCTTATGATACATGAAAAAGATTTCACAGGTGGGATTGTTTGTTTGTTATAAATGGTAGTCACAGAGGAGACATTTAATGATTTCTCCTCTGAGTCACCTCAGACATCTCCGAGTCTGTGAGCTTTCAACCTGAGTCAATTTTTCACTGGAGGTGAGTTGTGCACTAACTAGTGCAAGGCATCCCTTTTAAGCATACCAAGCTGTACCAAAAAATAAGTGCCAGTTTTCAAAGCAATGCATTATTCAGAATTCACTTTTGAAGAAAATAATGCCTTCCCTCTCCATAAACCCCAAAATACCTACAGCATTTGCTGTCAGCCTGGTGGCCTTTGTCATGCTGTCTAGACTATCTTTAAGATAATGTATGAATAAGCTTAGAATGAAAATCTTATCTTAAAGAGAAAAAAGCAAAAAAAAGGATACAGATTCAGAGTCAACTGCATTATACCTTGTAGAAAACACTATTTGTTTTGTATTTTGGTTATAGTTTTTGATAAAATATTTTATTTATATGACATGTTGTACCAGTATATTTCAAAGCTCATATCATTAGTTCAATTAAATAGAAGTTGAATTTGTTGAAGCTATTTACTGATATTCCCCAGCAAGGCAGTTTAGGATCAGGAACAAAACCCATCTCTACGGAGCCCAGAACAGAACTATGCCCAAATTATTGAGATACTCTGCCCCATATCAAACTGTGAATTAGTACAGAGCATTCACATTGTTACTGTTGTTTTGCTTGTTTGTTTCAACACAGAAAATTAATCCTTCAAATCCTTCAACTATCAAAGCTTCAAATTTTCGAGCACACAGGAAAACTCGCTTCATTATTCATGGCCATCTTGGTGGAGCTGACCTTCCCTGGATATCAAACATGTGCAGGGTATGGTGTGATTGTTGTCTGACAGTCATTGTATTTGAAAGTGAAAATATCCACAGACATTCCCCATTAATTGGCTTATGAAACTTACTTCTCTGTTGTTTTTTTTTTTTGTTAATTCTGGGAATATATGAGCAGAAAAATCCTCGGAATCAAGTTCAGTTTCAGAAAACTGCCTGCTTGTTCCAAGCTCTGAGTATAGAGCACTTCAGACTCCTACTTAACAGCTTTTTGCTGCATTCACCTCCACAGTGAAAGCTATAATTGATTGGTTTTTCAATTCCTTGGCAATAATAAAGGAAAAAAGGTCACTTTTCTCACCTCAGCAAAAGTTCAAAATAAACATTTCAGATCGAGTGAGGCATTTGATCTACCAAAACCAAAATGTTTTGTTCAGCAGATTGGTTTCATTTTATTTAGGTACATTGCAAAAATGAAATTGTTTCAAAATGAAAAATCGGAAAGTTCCCTTGCCAAAAGTCTCTAAGTAGAATAGTTTGTTCAAAATACATGGAGTCATGGGCTGAGTATTTCAGGCACATGAACATGAATTTGTGAATCTCATTAGATGATCTGAATGTATAAATTTTGAAGAATGAAGCTTGGACAATAAAAAAGAAGTCATTCTATCCTCTTTTTCTAACTGGGGTAACTAAGACAAGCTGATATTCTAAAACCAGGGACAGCAGCTGGGAAGGAAAACAGAACTGCAAACAGCTGTTAGACACCTTTATGCAGCATTCAAACCTGCCTCCAGTCTGCCTCCTTGTGTTGATTCTGCAGTATTAATTGGAAAGAAAGCACTAAAGATGTATCCTTACCAGTCACATAAACAAAGCAGGTGCATATAGCATCTTTTTGCAATGCCACTTTCTGAATAATGGAATTATGCAAGATCTGAGTTTCTAGGATGATATTAGAAAAATGCACTACTAGAAAGAATCCCGTAAGAGCTGTATAATTTTATTAAAAATAAATAATAAATAAAAATCACTGGCCAAGTCCTGACGATACATCTCCAATTTATCCCCACTCTTCACCCCTTGTGTTCAACACCATTGACAAGAATAACTACTGCATAGAGTACTCCATGGCAGCCTGCTTTCTGGCCTTGCAGACTGGTGTCTACAAGTTACCCCACAACAGGCTTCTGTAAAACAGTGCCCAGAGAAGACATCAGGAGAGCAAAGGGGGAGCCCAAAAGAGTCTTGTGACAGGAGCAGAATGCCAATTCTGCAAGGGTGGGATGCAAAAATCAAAATGCACAGAACTACAATGAGAACCCCCAGCTAGAGCAAAACAAATGATTATTTGCGCTTAACCTGGAAGAGCTGTGCTTCACACTTGTTTCCTTCTTCTTTTCATACCTGACAGTTCATGTTTCATGTTGAAGACGTAAACTGCATTTTGATTGACTGGACAGGTGGCTCCAGTGGCTTGTACACCGAAGCAGTTAACAACGTCCGCATTGTGGGGGCTGAGCTCGTGTACCTTGTGAACCTTCTCGAGGTACAAGTATCCATGGAATGTGAACACCAGCATGTACATGTAGTCTGTATGGTAAAGCCTGTGGTCAGGGTGGCATCATTTGATTTGATGTGATGTAGTCAGAAAATACAGGTGGTCGTGATGGCCTTTTTTCTGGATAAGCCATTCTGGCTGGAGATTAGGAAAATTGGTGAGGAGAAGAGCAGTAGTCAAGGGCCAACATGACTAAAATATCCCTCCATGGGCCTCAGACCCTGCCTCCAGCTACAAGTGGATGGCAGCACAGAGAAGCGGTTCTCCCACAGCCACCCGAAGTCACAATTTCCCTGCAGAGGCTCAGCCGAGCCCGGCATGCCAGCAGCACATGGCCTCCTCCTCCTGCAGGAGCTGGGTGGCGGAGCACCTCCATAGCACCACAGCCACTTTATTCACATCATATTTCCCATTTAGCACCCTTGTTTTTTCCTTTCCATACATCTTTCACAGAAAGACTATGGCTACTCTCCTGCCAACGTTCACTTCATTGGCCATAGCCTTGGAGCACATGCTGCAGGGGAGGCAGGGAGACGGAAACCCGGCATTGGCAGAATAACAGGTACCGAGGCTGTTTCAGCTGCAGAAGCTTTATATTTTAACACAGCTTAGGAGAACCAGAGAGTCACTGCTACCTAACAAACACAACACAGACCACACTGTTGCTTTGCCGTAGTTAATAGCATACAGCCAGCACGACTGCACACAAATGAAGCCATGTCATATCCCATGCCATTTCACATCACCAGTCACAGCCCTGAGAAAGGCTGGACAGCAACAGAAGTATTTAACTGTCCATACTGTGGCTAAATATGTCACTTTGCATAGATCATATTGAGTCCCTGAGAACATGCTACCTATGATTTTTAGCTATATCAAAGAGCAGGAAGAAAATACCGTATTACATCTGGAATAACAGACTTGTAAATAAATATACTAGCAACTCATTATCATATTTGGCTTTAAAAGCCCACTCTAACATGACTTTTCAGCAGTTAAGAAGATTGAAAATCTGAAATGAAAAACTGAGTACCCCTATATTTACTGTGTCACGATGAGACAAATAGCTGTGGGTACCCTCGAAAGGAAGAAAGCTATTAGCCGCATAGCTACGCAGGGAGGCACAATATCATGACACACTCCCACACCACATCTGTTAAAGGCTCAGTATTTTCTGCTTTCCTTTCTCCACCAGTCAGTCCTTCGCTTTGCATAGACATTTCTTTGACTAGAATGTGTGCAATTTGGGGAAAATGGGATCAGAATTTTAGTGCTTTGTCCTTAGAGAGAGCTCAGTGAGCCTGAAGTGGAGGGTGATGTTTTCAAGCAAATTTGCTGTTTAAAATAAATTTTTTGACCTGATAAAGATTCTCATACAAATGTGCATGGTTAGAGTAACATGCCAAAATTTCACATCTTCTACTACTTTAAAAAGAACAAACAAATTACCTCTTCCTATGACAGTATTCCCCAGTAGTAAGTCATCCATCCATCCAATTTTTACTGTGTTGCCTCCAGCCACTGTTCTATTAAAACCTCATTTGTTTGGCCAGCTGTCCTACATCCACAAAATAGATTTTTATATGAGCAGTAAAGGTAGAAATTTAATGACATATTGTGTATACACATCGCATGTGATGACAGTAAATAAGTTATTGTTTACTTAACCAGCCACATCTCCTTTCATTGAGGTTTGGATCCAGCTGGGCCTCTTTTCCAGTATACTCCTAACAAGGTTAGACTGGATCCTTCAGATGCAAAATTTGTTGATGTAATTCACACTCACGCTGGTCATCTCTTCTTTGACTTTGGTAAGTTTTCACACAAGAGCCAACACCTACACACAGGCATATCAGAGAGTGATCAGTCTTCAGTCATTTTACATATTTCAGCTCCTGGGATTCTTCAAACTTGCGGCCACCTGGATTTTTATCCAAATGGTGGGAAGAAAATGCCAGGATGCAAGCAGCTTCGAGTACCTCCCACAGCTCGGGATATCAATGACCTTATGAGAGGTAAGTGTATTGTAAAGAGGTAATGCATCACTATAAGCTGTAGTTTGAAAGGCCAGTTTGCAGGCTAGGCTAAGGTAAAGCCTTTTGAATGTCTATATTACTTAAATATCTCAGATTTGGAGTAGGGAGAGAATGCTCAAAAATGAAAGATTTAAGCTGTTTGTGAAATACCTATAAGTATATGGGTGTTTATACACCCCTGGGTGTTTGTATATAATGTATATATTTATACACCCATGGGTGCTTATAAATAACATACACATGTGTATGTATGCGTATGCATATCAATATACTAATTAATGAACACTCCACGTGGAAACCTCAGTCAAAGCATACAGACTTGTCCACTAGCCTGACCTCTGTGGAAATTCCATGCACAAAGGGCCAGTGAAATTCATTCAAGGATAATCCAAAAATGATTTTATTTATTTATTTATTTATTTTAAATCTGAGCTTCCCTTCTTGCTACAAAGACATCAGTCGCAGAAGTACCGGGGTCAGACATACTCATCCATGCCATTAGCAGCATTAGTGTCTTCAAAGGGAATGACACAAGGTTAAAAATATAGAAGATGATAAAATGACTGCTGGGATAGTATTTCATGTTCTTCAAAGAAAGTTGGGCAGTTAATAAGATTTATCCTGGGATTGAGCACAATGGATGCCCCAAATCCTGCCTTCTGCCTTACCCTACAGAAATAAGAACATATGTTATTCACAGCTAAATGTTTTGAAATCCCTACCACTAGTTAAGTAACTGTTTTTCAAAAATGTTCTGTATCAGAACTGGTTTGAGAACTTAGTAACCCAAGACTGAAAGCTGGCTACACGCAGAATTGTTCAGAACCAAAACACCTTCAAGACTGACAACACAAATGTGTCTCAGTTTTCAGCAAAAATTATGTATTTTCCACAGATATTTCACTAGGCTGCTTGCAATGCTTTGTGGTAAGAAACGAGCCCAGCTTTTCTGAACACAAGCAGATGGAGTGGGTTTTTCATGCAGCTTCTAAAAATAGAGACAGCCTTAACTCCTGCCTCTTGTTTAAACCTTGCTTTGTACTTATCTCTTCTGTTTGATAATATTTACATTTATGTAGCGCTTTTATGAAAAAAAAAAAAAATAAGAAAAAAAAGTGCCTTAGAAATGCTATTTAGTAACTTCTTTCTACAGCTTTTGATGCAGGAAGGAGACTGGTATTATGTTCCCATTGTATAGATGTCAAGTGAATTTGGCACTAGCACAAAGTAAGCCAACTCTAAGAGCTGGGAATTTTAAAGTTAAAAGCACAGACCTTTCTGAATTAGTTTTTAAGACAGAACGATAAAGAAAACATACTCAGGAAGCCTTGATGACCCGGATTGTTTTCAAGAAACGCAGACAAAAATGCTCTTCACTTTGTTTTTTTTTTCCCCCCTACGCAAAGAGCAACGTGTATCAACTGGTCAATATCAACTGGTCTATCTTTAAGATGCATAAATATTGATGTATAACTATAGGTGAAATTCTGACTTCACTGAAAGCTGTGCCAGCTTGCAATTACTTCAGTGCCTCCAAATCATCACCCTATAATCAGGCGAGGTCCCCTGAGCCTGAAGCAGACTGGAGCCTGCTTTTATAGCCTAACGTTGGTGTGTTTGATAAAGGAGAGGCTTTGGATCTCATAAAGACAATGCTTGTAACAAGGGACCTGTAAATATAACACAATTTGCACTTTCTTCTTCCCTGCACTGCCTGCTTAGGAATTTCACTCTGAGTGCAAAATGCACTTGTTTAGAAAAATCCTGACAAAAATCAAGGACACACTGCCAAACATCTTGCTTTTCAGAGCATTTCACAGAATCACCAATGTCAAATGACCGCAGATTTTCTAGAGCTTAAAAACACTGAAAGCCACTGAAGTTAAAATAATTACTACAATTTTCTTTAATTTTGGAAGTGAGTGGAAACTGTGGTTTTACAAAATACCACATTGTGATAATGGTAAGCAAACGAAAACTACTTCATAGTAACTACTATATGCTTTGCAAATGCCACAACTATGAATTATTCCAGTCTTCGAAACATCAAAGGGAAATTTAGCTAACCCCTCCCCTCTTCCCATGCTAAAGTAAAAGCAGTCAGTGGTGCACAGAGCAGGACTGGAGGCTGCTTGAAGGCTGCCAGGTGCATCTCCACCTCTCTGAGCTTTTCTATGGGCAAAGGGACATGCATGGGCAGCACCTCGCTCTTCCCCATCAAAAATATTTTTGTAGTTTCAAATGTGCTTTTTACCACAAAACCAAATAATTTGCACTTTAAACACATTAAATTGTCACTGTTTTTTAATCCAAGACTTCACTCTATGTACAAATGCTTTTGAGGGAAGAAAAAAGACCCACATTTGCTGTTTTGGCATGAACTTTATGGTTAATATATTGCTCTAATCTTTTTTATGTGGGCTTTCTCCTAGCATATAGATCTATTGGATGTGGACATAAAAGAAGCCTCCGGTATTATGCTGAGAGTATTATCACTCCAAATGGATTTCTTGGCTACCAGTGTGAAACATACCGAGATTTTATATCAGTAAGTATCAGGTACATGTTTATGAAGTGGGTAAGGGCCCTGCCCTCCTTCCCTTAATTTCTGGGACCATTTCTGCACTCTAAATGATAGGATAGAGGGTGGCTCTGCAGACCCACTGACTGCCCTCCTCCAGATCACAGCCAGAAAATGGGCAAAATGTGAAAACAGCAAACCCTAAGAAAGATCTAGGAGAAAATGAAGACAGTACATATACACACAGCTGGGTTCACCCTCTGCTTAGGTCAGCAGCAAGGGACACGGTCTGGCTGAAGGATCTCCATTTAAACCAGTGTCTTACAAACCTGGTGGAGCCCATCATCAAGAGGATGGCTGATGGATTCCATAAATGTTTAAACATCTGTATAAGCAATAAGGAGCCACAGTATTTAGAGCAGGGGAGACAAATATTTATACAGCGCGGCCGTGCTCCCACATAAAACAACCCTCAAGTGCCACAAGAAAGAAGGCAGCAGAATGTCCTGGTGTTTCATGCCTGACATAACTAGGAAGCCAGGACTGGATTTGCTTGTATTGACTCACAAAAGGAAGGATTGCAGTACTGCAGTGCTGTGGTTTAACCCAGCAGGAAGCTCAGCACCACACAGCCCTTTGCTCATCCTCCCCATTCAGTGTTTTATCGGGGGGTGTTATCAGCATTGCTCTCATCCCAAGTCCAAACCTCAGCACCATGCCAGCTACTAGGAAGAAAACTAACTATCCCAGGTGAAACCAGGACATGCTGAAAAGTTGTTATTGCCTGTAGTGATTCTGCCACATAACTTGAAAGGCTGATGTAATTCAGGTCTTGAATGAAAACCAGAACCCCATGCAATTTAGTGATGAGGGGGAAATGATGTTGTTAATCAAAGAGTAATAACTGATGATGTTCATTTAGCCTTTCATTCATCTAATGCCCAAACAGCCAAGGATCCACAGATGCCACTTCTTGTAGAACCTCCTCATTATCAAAATTGAACTCTCCAAATATTGCAAAACCTTTTTTTTTTCTCCAACTGAAATTGAATCCCTTCACTGAAAATATACGTTTATCATTTTTTTAATACACAACAAGACCATTCAATATTCAATCTACGTAGATTAATTTCCACATACCAAAGCGATACCCCAAGCTTTATGATTCCCATGCTTAAATATCTTATCTGTATTTTCCAGATCAGGTAGTAAGGTGCAGCATACATTTATGTATTTATTCATGGTCTCTGCAGGAATAAAAGGAATTAGGCCAGATTTTAACCTTTTTTTTTTTTCTTTTTTTTTTCTGTTTTTTTTCACCAGAAGAAATAAGCAGACCGACCATCACAACTCCTTTTGTCACCACTCTTTTAAATACTGAAGATAAGATATGAAACGAGTACCTTTTTGAAAAAGAAAAGAGAGAGAGAGGAAAAGCTGAAATATCCTAATTTATTGTACTTTGAGAATTGAGATTAAAATAGATAACATCTTTTAACAAACACTGTTATTTTCCTCCAGGGAGCATGCTTCCCATGCCAAAAGGAAAGATGCCCGCTGATGGGTCATTATGCCGATATGTTTCCTTATAAAACTGAGAAAGAGCAGCAAAAGGTTTATTTAAACACGGGGGCCCACCCCCCATTTTCTCGTAAGTACTGGTTTGGGGTGATGAATTTAAAGTGGCAACAAAGTCTATATGAATAAATACCTTATACTTCTACAGAAATCTGCTCAAGTAAGAGGTGCTCATGGAATTTTATGTCTGTTAGGAATATGGAATATCAACATTATCTGGGAAAGGTGGAGATAATTATAGAATTGGTGCTGACATGTGACTTAGAAACCCTGCTAAATTTTGTTAAATACATGATGGCTTCAAAAGCTCTGTAAAGCTGAAGGTGGGAGGAATTATATGCTGAAAGTGCAAGATTTCAAGTAAAGCTGCACAGCTGTCATTGACAAAAATCTATAAAACTAGATCATTTTAGGGTATTTTTGCAAAGTTCATCAAGTCATGATGACGGGGAGTAATAAGTATAAGCATAGTTTTAAATGTGATTAATGTAGAAGCAGCCAAAGAACTGGGAAATAAGGAAATTTGTAAATAAAACGTAATCCATTCTGGATGATGAACTGCAAGGGCAATGAATCACATACAGTCTTTGCTAGTACTAGAATATGAAAGAAAAACTAGGTACAAAAATATTTATATCTCATCTTGGAAAAAGCACGAAGCAGAAAAATGAATTTGAGTACAGAGAAATTATTCATTTCTTGAATCTGAATGAGTACATTAATTTCAACACCCACACTGTTGAGTTTACAAAAACCATAGCCTGAAGTGGGTGAAGAGACTATCTTTTTAATAGTCCAAATCAAAGGCAGTACAAATACTTTCCAAACCTGGTTACTTGAAATCAATATGCACTACTCATGAGACATCCCGCCACGCCCAAATTTCTCATAACTGTAACTACAAAATGAAAACTGACGCCAAGCGGAAGAGCAAAGCATGGTGTTGCCCATGGCAGATTAAATACTCTGCATGGCCAGAAGGCCAGCAGAGGTTGGATCTGTGATTTAGACCACTGTCAAGGAAATTAAGATTACCAGAATCACACAGAACTAATGTTTCCCTTAATAACGAGAGCGGCATTTTTTTTTTGCTTATAAGCACATCTGTGCAATTCTCTTCTCTCCCTGAAAGGTATTGAAACATAGGTTTCAACGACTGTAAAGAGATTTATTTCCCTCATATTTCATTTTGTTTTCAAAGGCTGGCGAAAAGAGATATGTGTCAGAGTATCTGCAACAGAAACCATGAAGGGAAATATAGATGTAGCCTTGACTGGTACTAATGGGATCAGGAGAAAATATACAATTGACACGTAAGTATACCATCACTGTTGAAAAAAATGTTATACTGAATTTGTAATGTCTCTTTTCACATGTCTCATCTTGTTCTTTGTGATCTACACTGGTCATAAAAGCAGCTGATACGTGGTCAAAGTTCCCCACGCTACAGGATGTGGTCAAAATGTGCTTGCTGGTCTCTCCTGCTCTGTGCTTTCTTTTCAGACAAAGGTTAGTATAGCAAAGTGGGCAAGAGCTAAGAGCTCTGGGGCCTGACAGTAGGCTACTTCTGGTCTCGGGCATGTCATTTGGAAATCTTTAAGATGACAAAGAGACAAATGATGCACAACTGTGTGATCATTCCCTCCCCTAGGCAATGCGCACCAGCAGGGAAGTTGCATGTTTCTTATGAACCATGCCAGAGTCTGGCATTGCGGCCCACTCAGCCTAGCCTTTTCCGGTAAACGTGGATTAATATTTCATTTATATGCTTTTCTTTTTTGGCAGGGGAACTTTCAAGCCAGGCAATACATACTTGAACTATATTGATACAGAAATTTCTGGGAACATTTCAAAAGTCGAGTTTCTCTGGAAGAAGCACTTAGGTCAGGTACACAGAGGCTGCATGGGAGCTGAAGAAGTCACAGTAATATCTGGGGAAGATGGAAATGTGTGAGTATACAGCCTAACTGTGTTCCATGCTGTGATTCTCAGGGGGAAAAAATATAAAGTAAAATAGAAAAATAAGCCATTGTGCTGAAGATCGTTTTCTTAAACTTTTCTCTTGTTGCCAGGTCTGTGTTCTGTGGCCATGGGTCTGTGCAGCCAAACAAATGGCAAACCCTGATGCCTTGCTAGGGCTGGCAGAAGAATGTCACAGCTGTCCACCCTCGACGAGAGCATGCTTTTTCAGCCAAACTGCTGGCAAGGCTCCTCCAGCAGAAACGGACAATTTTTCCAGCCTACTACAAAAGCTTTATTTCCAAATCAGTACTGTTAGCTTGTATCCAAACAGGGGAGCTACACTTCTGTGAATTCTAGTTACAGCCACAGCTAACGGGCATTTTACCAGCTATAAATGACATGGTTTGGTTGTATTGCAGAGTCAAGAAGGACAATACTAAAATAGGTTAAAAACAAAAAACAACAACCATGGAACAGACAGACAAATCCTTTAACCGTGCCTGCTTACTTCTTCAGGAAAAGGACGCTTTCATGCTTTTCTGGAGCATTTTATTCTATCTGAGGATTCTGACAAATAATTTTAATATAAAAATATTCCGAGTTTTAATGGCATTGACTGACACCTGCTCTTCCCTCCTGAAGAACGTATTTAAACAACATTTTAGCAACACATCCAAAAGACTGTCTAAGAGCTGGGACTGCATACCAAGTTGCGCAATCTGCCCTGAGAAACTCAACCATCAAAGTTCACCTCGTATCAAGCAGGACAGCTTAATGCACAGCAAAATATTTGATTGTTGCCTTTTTCACTGACTTGCTGTGTTCAGCTCTGCTGAACACTGGGTGAGCTGGGACTCTTTCTCTGTACCTGAAATGGGTACCTTCTTTATCAGAATAATGTTGTACTA
Organism: Aythya fuligula; assembly: GCF_009819795.1. NCBI lineage: Eukaryota > Metazoa > Chordata > Aves > Anseriformes > Anatidae > Aythya > Aythya fuligula. The sequence goes on from NC_045565.1 coordinate 30,362,830, forward strand.
TTGAAGATACTAAATTTTCTGGCAGCCTTTAAAATAATAATTTTCCCTTTACCATTGAAGCTGAATTTTCCACCTGCACCTTGCTTTTCTGACACCAGAAAACCCTGATGACCTCCCATAATTTTAGGGAAAGTATCTTAGAAAAATATTTAGGACTGTGGTTATTTTCCCAGTATAAAGAACTTAATATGCCCCTTTCAGAGACACAAAACTTTTCCCCACAAGAATTCTTATGATCCTTAAATTGGGCCTCAGCTGCCATACTTCCATTATTACAGCATTGCCCCAGAATATTTGGGAGCATTTTGATAGCACTTTTAGCAAAATCAGGCTACCAAGATTGTTTTTATTTCAGTAGAAGCTTACCACAAAATTCCTTTTGGATTTTATTGCTCACTGTGGTCTAAGAAATACAGCAAATTTTTAAACCTAATATGAGGTTTATCATTTGGGCACAGAAGTCCTATGTGGGAATCATGTTGGGCAACTCTGATCTGTCCCATCCTAATAACTAGCTATTCCAGAATACTTCCAATGAGGTTCACCAGAAACACTGTTGATGAGTTACACAAGGATAAACATGAGTGATGAACAGGTGTTATAAATTATGCAGCAATAGTTCTGAGATATCAGAATCCAGTCAGTTCCCATGAAGTTTGCCAGAGGAGATTGATTAGGAGATTTGAGTTGAAGTTCACAAATCTGTCTACTTTCATGGGCTCCCTGCTTTGGTATGTTTACCACCTCCGCCCATATGAGGAATAGGATCCAGAAACCTTCCCAAGGGTGGAATTCATTCTCCAGAGAAGTATAAACCGAACCCCTGGGTACATAGTTGGGAAATAACTATAGTTAGGAATTACACCATCTTGGCCATCTGTCATAAATCAGGCATGGCTCTCTGCCTCAGAGTTGCACAAATTAAGCAAATGGAGGGAGAGGGAAAGGAATACTTACTATTCTTTTCATGCACTCAGGGCCTTAAGCAAAAGAAAAGTAAATATTTTTCTTGGGGACTCAAAAAATGTGTGTAGCAGAGCCAGGAAGTGCATTATCTGATTTAATGACATGAGGAATCAGTGTGAACGTCATGTGGGCCATGGCTTCTCACTATGAAGAAATATCATCCTGTTGAATTAAGGAGTTTATAAAGCACAAACCCTTTCCCTTCTGCCTCCATATTTGGCTGTGCCTTTCTTGCAATTTTGGACATTAATTTGATGTTTTTATGAATCATAAATCATAGTCTTCCTTTCAAAAAAAAGTGAGCTTTCATTTTGTTTAATTTTTAGCTGTTGATTTCAACACCTTTCTGATGAAATATAGCAACTCACATGGGCTGATAACATCTGCTCTAAGCTGATTAGGCCCCTTAAAAATAGGTGTTTTCTCACCCAATCAGTACAGCTAAGAATAAAATATTGTGTTACTTTCTTCTCCATGTCTTGTCCCACTTTGTGTTTATATTATATACTCTTTCTTGAGTTAATTTTCACTCTTTGGTATAGTAAATATCAGCACAGCTAATACATCTATAAACAGAACAGGAAACAGGAGGTTTATTTTTTATGAGCTACAGGTGAAAAAATATTGAAAACAGCTGTGTTGCTGGTTTAGTTTGGGATTTAAGCTTTTTTTTTTTTTTTTTTTTTTTTTTTCCCTCCCATTTCTCTTTGTAACTAAAAATCAAAATTATTACTTGGTACGGAAAATTTGGATTCTATCACTTGTGTTATCGGAACCAGTCCATAAAATGCAAGGGTTTGATATTTCACAAGATACTCTGTCTTTGACAATGACTGGAAGAAGTAATAGCTTCACAACAACATAAGCCAGGTTGTTATAACAACTTAAATTGCATCTTTAAAATGTCATAAGATGTACTTTTTGAAGTCTGGATGTCAAATTGAAAAGTAGACTTCCTTTTAATCAAATGTGCTTTGTTTGTCTAGGATTTCAAAGGACGTATGGTGATATCCATTCAGTCTTATAAATTATTTAAATATTCTGTAATACTGAGAGTGCTTCAGAGTTACAACAGAAATTTCATTTAATTCTCCTTAAGCATTTGTTCACTACAAAAACAATGCCAAGGTAAACTACTAACTAACCATCATAAGGCATTCCACCTCAGTCCCTGCTCTCTCTCAAAACACCCTTTTAGCAAGGGTGTAAGGTCAAACAAACAAACAAACCAACAAACCTCTTAGATCTTTTATAGAATAAAGGAACAGCAATGAAAAGTAGTGCACAATACTAGCTCTCTGCTCCACTTACATCTGCATTTGCCTTATATGTAGCATCAGAAACAAAAATTTTAGCAGAAACAGTATGCTTTTCAAGAAGTGATGAAAACAAAAACCATTTGTATCAGTTCTCTATTAACAGGAATAAAATGTAATCAGAGAATCACTTAGGTCGGGAAAGACTTTAAGATCATCAAGTCCAACCATCCACCTAACACTACAAGTCCAGAGCTAAACCATGTCCCTAAGTACCACATCCACAGATGTTTTAATTGCCTGTGGGAATGGCATCTCCATCACCTCCCTGGGCAGCCTGTTCCAATGCCTAACCACCCTTTCCATCAAGAAATCCTTCCTGATATCCAAAATAAACCTCCCTTGGTGCAACTTGAGATTGTTACCTCGCTTCCTCTTTTGGAAGCACAGCAAAAAGTATGCTTTCCTCTTTCAAAAAAAAAAAACAAAAAACTGCAGTTTTTCAAAAAGTCCCTCATAAATATTTGTGAGCACAGAACAAAAAGTATAATAACAAAAAATAATTAATGCAAACTATTAGGTGGAGACCTCGATGCTTAGTTTACACAGTCATCTCTCTTCCTATTGAATCTTTTTGATTTACTTTTGATCCTATCTATTTTATTTCTCTGACTATTCAGATTTTTTCACGCTATTTTAATACCCTAGAATATGTTGATAAAATCCTTGAAGATGAACTGCAAATTTGCAGGAAATAAACCATCACTTTGTTCAAGAAGTCCTTCTGGTCTTTCATCTTTGTTAGAGAAGAAGCTTGACACATCTCTTACACAGAAAGCCTCCCCAGTGCCTTCATCCTGCCTTTAAGACTCTGCTTTCAGATTACATCATTTTATAGCCCAGTCACTTGCCAGCATATTTACTTATAGAAACACCATGGGAATTTTCTTAAATTTCTCCAGGAATGAAAAATACATCAGGCTTTCTTCCCTCCCTCCACCCCCCCATCCCCCCGATAATCTGCAAGATCTCTGTTTCACTTGCTTTCACATGATTTTATCATCAGTTCTGTTTCTCTCTTCAGGTTTGCTTTTCCCCAAGAAAAGATAAACGACTATATAGAAAAGAATTGATTTTCTTTTTTTTTTTTTCTTCCTGAATTCTCTCTTTGCTTTTAATTTAGGTTACAGTTTTTGTCTTTGGCATACCAGAAATGAGTGAATGATTACAGTGGCACAGTGCCTGATAATTTACATCCTAAGGGGACTTTTTGTTAGATCTGAGATCTGTTTTCCCTTTTTTCAGGTAATGTCTAAACCCACAGTTGTGTTATATCAGTTACTAACCCACCCATAACCTCATACATCCTGGGAGCAAGTTGGTCTTCCCAGATAGCATTCTTGTAGGTTTATCACCTCAGTTCCTTCTCTTGTAAATCCTCATGGATATTTTTATAGTGAAATTACTTTATGTTCACTTCCCTCACACTCCTCCCTCGATGAAAATTAGTGATTTATTTTTTTTTCCCCTACAATAGGCTCCAACTTCCAAATATGTGCCTGATATATAGAGGGTACAATAAAACCATTGGAACAGGATTTTGCTGGGACTTCAGCCCAGTCAGGGTGTTCTGTATAACCCATAGGCTCTAACAGTGACCTTTGGCTTTGTCCTGGAATGGAAGCAAAAAAATGAAGAGCTTGGGGTGTGTTTTCCCAACACTTATTTCAGTTATCCTTCCAAAACCAAAGCTGATTGGGATTGAGGTTGCCACTGGGAGGCTAAACAATTGCTCGCTGACCCATCACAAAGCCTATCTACACAGACAGTCTATGAAACTCATGGATCTCTTTTTTATTAACACAGAATCAGGGACTTGGCAATTTCAGTCTCCGGGCTGCTTCAAGCTATGCTGATTCCAATCACTATGAAGCGGATGTTGATAGCATGCCGAAATTTATTTTTGATGGCATATTTCCAAGATAAAACAGAGCCAGGAATTTGTTCTTTATCTCTAGCTATCAAGGATCTAAAACCTTCCGGAAAGAGCATGCATCATCACCAACCTGCACACAAACAGAGCACACCTAGGTTGGCGCGTTACCGGACAACATACCTCTCCTCCTAGCTACAAGATGGGATCGGCCAAGTGTCTTGCAACACCGGAAGCAGAAGCAATATCTCAAAATACAGGCTGACATTGGGATCAGCCCCCTTTTCATCCCATACATTTCAGATGATAGGAAAACTTGGGATATAATGTGAGAGATGTCCAGAGCCCAAGGTAGCTAACTTTGCTCTAAGCCACAGTTTTGCGTCTGGGCTGTTCAGAGCCATTCTTTCATAGACCATTTGCAAAGATTTGCATTTGCCTATCAGTCTCCAAGGCAAAACCTACAGCTATTCCTTTTTATTTCTGCTTCTTCCTTCAAATAAATTAAATATTTTAGTGTTAGTAGGAAATAGAGCATTCAGAATAAAGGACTTCACCCTATTCTCTTTTAATTCTGCCTATTACTTGGAAAGAAAGCCTGGCTCTCCCTAATCTTTCCACCCACTGTGGTTTTGGTTACTTCCATCACCACTTTTAAAATTTTCCCATTCCTGTCTCCTTACCATGATACTATGCTCCGTAAGTCTTCAGCTCACAAAACCAGCAGTTAACATTATCTCTGCTTGCTTTGGGCAAGGGCAAGGGACTGCTTTGACAGATTCAATGAGCAGGGAGCAAGTTTCATGGAAGGTCATAAATATTTACCATCTCCAAAATATTTATTCTATTACTGCTGTGCAACACTGAAAAGGATACAGTAAGGCAAATTGGTTTTGCTTTTTATTCAATATAAGGTTTGCTCACTTGACCAGAATGAACACATCAGAGTTAGACAATAGAAATATCAAGAAAGTCTTTTATTCATGGCTCCGTCACTCAGGGACTAACAGTAAGATTCTCCAAGAAGGTGAGTGGTTTTTGTCTATGCATATTAGCAATTCTCTAAGGGGATGCAATAACAAAGCTACTGCCAGGTGACCTTCTTTCAAGCTAAGAAATTCATTAACCATCTTCAATCTAAAATTGAAATGAGAGAGAAAAAATAATGCTTTTAGAATTTTATTCACTTATCTTGCTATGAAAGCCTTGGTAATTTATATATCACTGCACTTGAAACACAGTTGCTGAGTTTCCTTTGCAGAACATGATTCTCAGTGAGTGTTTTGATCCTTTTTTTCTTGCTAATGCGAAGGCCACTACCATCAGAATACATTTATGTCCTTGATAATTTTCAAGTTGACATTTATAAAACCATCTGGATGCGTTCAGTTGCATATTGTCAGAGGCAACTGCAGAAGCCAGACTTTTCTTACGATCTGTAAAAACCTACTGTTCCTCTTAAGTCATAAAAACATACCAAGAAAAAGCAGCCATTCCTAAAGCAAGCTAGACCTCGCAAACCCCATAACATAGGCTATAAATTCTTTCAAGTATTGAATCCATCTTGTCATTCTGGGCTACATGAATATTATCTGCACCACTGCATACGCCTCTGAAATACACTGACAGTGAGCTTCTGCGTTGAAAAAGTGTACAGTTCCTCCATATTATCACAGAATCACAGAATCTTATATTAACCAGGCTACAACGTCTCAACATACAGAGCAAATGAAAAAGCAAGCTGAAGAACGCAGTTAGTGAACTTAAATCCTTGCCAAATGCTTTTCTCAGTTATTCGTGCACATTTGTCCAAGGAGGTATTGTATATCTTGCTTCTTATGAGCCTGCATTTCTGCTTCAGTTTGTAGCTGTGGTGCTCTGGGTTGGGGGTGTTCTGCAGCACCACTTTAACACTCACACACAAAATGCAAACTGTGGAAATTACAGCAAAATATTTGAGCATACCCAGCAGTCCTGGTCTTCTAACAAACACTTTAAAGGGGTCTGATTTTCACACAAAGACATTCAGCAATTTTGGAAGATGTTTCATCATGAATAGAGGCACCAGTTTCACTGGCTGCTTTCCATATAACTTACATGCCAATATTCTGACAAACGGGGCACATGGCACTCCTTATCTCTATTCTGCGGCTCCCCAGCCTCACACCTTCCCTGACTTATCCAAAGAGCTGTATCTGTCTGATACTGTTCCCATAAGTGCTGCCTAATTCCTACCTTTCAGTCATTAAGTATAGATTATACAATAGATCTGTAGATTCTTACTAGCTAGATCTGTTCTCTTATCTGAAATTACATACTTCTCTTCAGTCTGAGCAGTAATTAAACATGAGATCCCATCACTGGCCAGCCACTGCTTCCTCCTGATTCCTCTGAGACTTCTTGTTAGTGATTGTCACTGTAGATGGCATTGGTTTGCACCACTTCACCAACAAACAAGAACCAGACCCCAACCCAAACAGTCACACCCACTCCATAGGCTACAAAGAGTGACAGACACTCATGACTTGTATTTTACAATGCATGCTGAGCATGTTACATACTGCTTAGCATATGGAAAAACGCAGCTTAGATGATATTTCTGAATTTATACCTTTTCTCAAACATTGCATGTATCTCAAGACAGGCTTCTTATATGAAACTTAGATTCAACCCAAGTCACTTCCTGCCCCTAGGCAGTTGAATCACTCCATGTATAAGGATGAATGTCGCTCACAGTTGCGTGAACAGGTAACTATGGCAGCACCCATCCTGTAGGTAACAGTGCAGTGACTTGAGGTCTTGCCCAGGAGCTGCTGAAAGAACTGGATTGTGACACACTCTGTGGTCTGAGCTCATTGAGACCCACAACCTGCTGAGAAAAGAACAGAACCTGAGACTTATGTGATGGATGACTTCTCTAGTCACTCAGCCATTACAGAGAAAAAGATACACAACATGATTATCTTCACCCTCTCCTTCTCCTCCTGACATGTCTGAATGAAGGTGGCTTTGGTTACTCAACTGAATGCTGATAGCAACAGTGTCAAGAGCTGCCATTTTTATTCAGAGCACCCTACCCGATGTTAAAGCTTGGTACCAAATTTGTGAATCCCACATGGCCTAGGAGGACATGGCACCTGTGAATTTATTAGCTTTTGCTACTCAAGCTCTGTCCACCCACTACCATTTTGACTAATCTAAGTTGTACAACGATTCTTCCTGCCCTCCCCTTTTTTAAGAAGAAGCTAACTCACTATCTGCTTAAAAAAAAAATATATAATAAAATACGAATAATAACAATAATAGTAATAACGAATAGGCTTGGTTATACAGAAAACACACAAGGGTTTGTTTCACAAGGTACGTACATCAGTCAGACAACAGAGGGTGACACCAAACAGCATAATTAAGCTTCCGCTCTTAAGTGCCCACAGAGGAGGCTCAGTCTGTTGCCTACAGCAGGAGCTTCCAATAACCAGCTAGCTCAGTTAAGCATTTCAATGTCCCATACCATATCCCCTTCAAGGGTTAAAATGGTCTCACCTTGCATTTATTCACACCCACAGCAAAACCCTTAGAGGTAAATTTTTTGTTGATGAACTAAAAGTGACGGGAAAGCTAGAGAGACAAGAAAAGGCAACATCTGTCACATCCAGCCCTAAGAGTGTCATTCTGACAAAGGTCTCGCTCACCCACACCTGGCCTGTAATTAGGCACCGTGTGGGCAGGTCCGCACCCACGGCGGTGGGACTGAGTCCAAGTGAAAAGAGCCGGGAACAGCCAGGGCTTGACAGGAGCCACCTGAGTGGAGTGTACAAAGCAGCAACGCGGTCTGCAGTCAGCGGTAAGTGACTGAGGAATTGGGAGGATTTGGGGGTAACTGTCCTTGCTAATGGATGGCTGGGGCTCCTGCTTAAAAAAGACAGGCTGAACAGTACAACTAGTGGTTCTCCAAGTGATACTGAGGAGACCCTTGGCAGCAGAAACAGGGCTGAAAATTTTTTATTCCAGTAAATCCCAGCAGGAGATGGTCCTATCTGGGACACTGCAGTGTAGCTAGGAAAACTGTGTGGATTCAGTGGGCTAAGGTAATTAGGCAGAGAATATTTCCCTTTGTTTTTAAAGAAAGATCAAATGATGGTATTTCCACATAGAGTCTGGACTCTTTTCTAAGAAAAAATACACAAGAATACAAATAATAGCTAAAAAGAAAAAATAAGAATTATTACGAGCATTCTAAATGTAAAGGGAGAATGGAAGTTAGGAAGAATCAAAGCTATTATATATAAGGATGAGACAAATAGGACGTGTTTTAGAAGAGCACAGCTTATGGAGTAAGTTGTTATCAGCAAGGGTCATTCTGCACCTCAGAAATGGCAAAAGGCCAATAGTGTTGGTCTTAGAGCTGGCTAAAAGTAACAGTAGCCTACCTATGAAGAACAATAGTGAAGTCCTGGAAAGCCAAAAGTGGCCAGATCATGGCTGCAAGTCAGCTGAAGGATACCCAGTTAGCCTGGAGTTGGCACAGCCACCTCCCCAAACTGAATCATAGGTGGGTTTTGTTTGTTTGTTTGTTTGTTTGTTTTAAAATATGATGCTTGTAGTTAGATTAAATAATCATAATTGTATGTTTTACTGTCTGAACACTACTGTAGGGACAAGGTGAGAACCTATTATTTAGGAGGTCAAAGCAGATGGTGTTAAGTATGTCTCTTAATCAGGAAATATTTAATAGGTTTTCTTTGTTATTATCCTGACATTTCTTTTGATTGTACACCATTTCTAAGTGACTGACAGAAGCAACTTGAAAGCCCAAATCTTACTGTAATCTCTAGTGATGAACAAATACATGTATGACTTTGCATATTTACTGCCTTTTATTGGAGTGCTTCCCACATTTAACGCCTCAAGAAAAGAATTTGCAACAGTATTCTGAGTCACTATGGGAGCCTAATGCCCTAGTTCACTGTCTCAGACTCAGTTTAAGAGGTCAGTAGATGCTCACAAAACTCTAATACCCAGACCAGGCAATGTACATGAACCCTGTTTTGCCTTACCTCAACACCTGCGACGTCCAGAACCTTTTTCTTTCTCCAGATCACCTAACATCTTTGCTCCACTACAAGATTGATTTGTCTACTCTTAAATTTCTTGGTTTCAGAGCTATTCATTTAGAGTCAGTTTCCTTCTGGAGAGCTTACCTAAAAGCTGGTGAGCCAGCAGGAAAAGAGACTGGCTAATTGCCCAGATGCTCTTTTACTTATTATTACTTGTTTGTACTGAAGCAGAGCCAAAGTGCCTTCATCTTGAATCTTACTATGGGCAATTTACAACCACATCTGAGGGATGGGGAGGAGACCAAGATGAAATTAAGTCTTCTACCAATTACGCCAATTACGCTGCTCACCTGAATTAGTTCACTATATCACCAGCACTAAGCCCAGACCTGTGCACATTTGATAAGCTGGAGAAATGCTCTTGCTGTGTGTTAGTTACTGAACATGGACTGTGCCTGAAAAAGGTGTTCTGTACATACTTGTACAGAATGGGCTAGACCATCTCTACAAAATATAAGTTCAAAAAATTATAGTGTATTTTCTGGTATTTATATATGGGTAAATACATACATGTTCCCCTTTATGAGGCCTACAGATACTGCTGTAATATTTCTATCCTCAATTTCTTTTATCCATTTGTGGAACTTTACAATGTTTTGGTGTGCAATTAGCAAGTGATACCTAAATGCTGCAGGCTCAAATACAGGCAATAAGTTTTTGGGAGAAGGGGAAATTAACTGGTAACTTACAGTCAAGGATTCTAGGCTAAACTTCAGATGACTTCTCTTTTGTGATGCCTTTACGTTACTAACCAAGCACTACATCAAACTACCAAATAGTATGAAAGGCTAAATTAAAGCAATTGGAAGACAGAAATGTTCTCTTTTCTAAGGACAATGCTGGAGCAGGAAATATAGGAAGTATGGTTGGAAGTAAGGAATAGGAAAGCTGGAAAGAAAGAAATATAAATGGTGAAAAATAGGTTAAATTTTGGGGGACAAAACACATCTTTGCTTTGAGACTTTGTACTCCTAGGTGAAACAGTCCTCTCTTCAGATTTCTCCACATTCCTTCTTTTCCATCTTCACGATTGCCCAAGAAGTCTTTCTCTCAAACTTCTCAATTTTTTCAGTATCCCTCCTGAATTGTGCATACAAGCAGCAACAAAACCTCTGTACTTTTTAAAAAATAATCCCCCTACATGTATTAAATGTATGTTGTATATGTGCATGTGTGCGTGCATATATGTCTCTCTAATCTGTGTATGTGGATAAAGACTAAAAAGTTCTTTAGCAATTCAAAGTTATTAGTAATATATCAGCAAAACCTCAAAGGCTTTTCCAGTTATTGCTTCCTCAAAATGTTAATCTCTATTTAGTAAATATAACATGCAGTGTGACAGCATTTACTCTCCCAAACAATAAAAAGAATCCAAAATTAATTACCTGTGCTTTTTATTCACTAACCCTTTAACCCAGGTGTCAGTACTTTTTGACCAGTGATACCAGTGCTGAATGTTCACATGCAATGTGAACATTCAGCCAAGAACTGATTCTTCTAAAACCTTACTTAGTAATAATCCATCATAAACGCTCAATAACTCAAAAGCCACAGCTAAAAAACGTGATCACATTTTGATCATGATGTTATGTGACCATGCACGGTAGCAAGAACGGTATTTGCAATCCAGGGCTTGCCTTCTAGTTATTGCCATTATATTCTGAGATGGAATAATTACTCAAATTTTAATCTACTTAATCCACACATTCAACTTTTAATCTACTTAACTGTTGTAGCAGTGCATGCATATCATTTAAATTTCTTAATCAAAATATCAGGTAGCAGAATATCTTATTGGAATTCAAGTATTATGAGACCAGTAATACTGATCTCATAAGAGTGTTGTGTGCGGTTGTCATGTCATGTAATTGAATTCAATTACACAACTTAATCTTATAACAGTTTTGCACAAATTTTATTTTCAAGTGTCCTGTGGAAATTTTTGTTATACTGCCTTGGGCTGTTGTCCTGAAACTCCACAGATCATTCTTCTTATCTTTTTTTTTTTTTTTTTTTTTTTTAAAGCTTGTTAGCATATCAGATTTCTTCAAACCATGTCTATGGAATTTTCTTACTAATCAGTAACTTAACAAGAAATTTTCAATAGATTTTTTGATGAGTATCCTTAAAAAAGAAAAGAAAAAAAAAAAGGCTCTTAGCTAAGCTATGAATTACCAGTCTTTATTTTAAAATACATAATTCTAGCGGTTATTCTAAATATCACCAATCTTTTTTTTTTTCTTTTCTTTTTCTTTTTTCTTTTTTTTTTAAAAAAAAAAAAAAACATCAGCTTGTTTTGGTAAACATAGAAAAAGAAAAGTGTAAAGACCTCAGATCAGCCTTACCATTGTTTTTTGCCCAATTTTATCTAGTAATGAATCAAAAACATTGCATCTTTTTACTTCCTCCATACATGAGATATTCTTTAACTCTTGTCTTAACTGTACAGGCCATAAACGTATGTTAACGTTGCTGCTTTTCTTATGAAATTTGTGTGATTTCTAATTCCCAGTTACCAGTATTCCTTTTTCATTGTCCTGTATTCTTCCAGTTTCTTTCAGTTTACTGAGTTAGACTATAGATACTTAACATTTTTTTCTTTTTTTCTTTTTTCTTTTTTTTAAAAAAGCATAAAGCAACCCAATCTGCACTAAAGAAATCAGAAAACTTTTTGTGTCCTGTTACTCTGTTACTGCTAACCACTAACGGAGACAATAAGGGTGATAAAAGAATGGTGAGTACAAATCTTAGGAATTAGATAAACAACATATTTTGTTTTAAATTAAAATAAAAACAAAATCACTATTTCCTGCAGGAAGATTGTTAGGTTACAAATGTTAATAATTAAAAACCCCAACACTTGGTCTTGCCTGTCTTGAACAGACTGTGTCTGTGCTTGCACACACATCCTGAAAAGGTGTGGGGCAGTCATATTCAGACTTTTTCATATCTCACAAGCCATCCACTAGCAGCCCATGAATCACAGGTTGAGCAAGTGTCCAAAGGGTGGCTGGATTGTGAAGGGCAGCTACTAAACCCGTGTTTTATAGATTAGGATGTCAATCTATGAACATTCACTTTTTTTTTTTTCCTCTGAGCTGTACAACAAAGTGGAAATGGCTATTACTGATTGCCTACTAAGTGAGGTGCATATCCCATTTCTTTCCAGTAAAACAATGGAGCTCAGCATTCAGCAACCCTCCTGCCAGCAGCGCTGGTTAGGCTGAGTTCACATTCACGAACAAGTCATTCCAGTTCCTCTTGTTCAGCACTAAGGCTCTTAAATGCCTGTTGAAAGAATTTTCTCCCATCAAATTGTGTGCTGCCTCAACTCTTTTTAGAAAGATATCATTTCTTAACATCTCCCCAGTCCTTTTGTTGTTAGGCTAACACAAACCAATATAGAAAAACTACCTGCTAAAAAATTGTCTCCCATCCAAACTATACACCTCTCTTAATAACAAAATGAATTGACTTTCCACGCAGACACACAAAAAAGTTTTCTCTACCTTGAATTACTTGCCTAGCTACCCGTTCATTTCCAGTTTCTGCTTTCAAAGGAAGAACCTCTGAAAAGAAATTGCTGATCACTCTTGTTTGGTAACAACCTCCCACATTTTCTAAAATCATTACCCCTTGGTGAGATGTTCTGAAAAGAAGTACAGCACAGATTATAGACATGACCTGTGAGTCTTCATCCATTTTCTTCATAAGCCTATTAATTTCAGAGCTGCCTTTCAAGATTTTAGGACTGAAAAGCAGTTACAGCTCAGGATTGTTACTTTACAAGAAAAGCAAAATGTGGAAAAGGGGAGGTGGGTGCCATATGAAACACCTAGAAGAAGAGGAAATTGAGAACAGTGAAGAAGGCAAACAGGAAGGGAAGAAACTGGTACAATATGTAGAGCCCCTGCCATAGGAAAGCCAAGAGAGGAAAATGTAGAGGAAAGGCATCCAAACAAAGGAGGGTATATGAAGAAACACAATGAGCCCAGGGTGAAGGCAGCACAAACAGCCTACAGCTGCCAAGCATGCTGACTTCCACCAAGTTACATGCATGCCCATCAGTTCTCCACACCTCTGGCTGGCAGGAGAGTCAGAACATCATGGTCCAATTCACCCCCTCAGCAAACTACGTCCAGCATTGGATGTGCAAGAAATGCAAAAAACAGAGAACTGAGTGGAGGGGAAGGATCTCCCACCCCACCATGCCAGTAGTGCTCCTCTTAATGCAGCCCAGGATACTCAGAGACCCAACACGTTGCTAGCTCATGGTCAAGTTGATGGCCAGCAGGACCCCCCCACATCTCTTTCTGCAAAGCTCAAAAAATCAACTTCCAGCTGACTGGCCCCTCAGGGGTACTGGGTTATTCCTTCTAGGCTGCAGGTCGTTGTGTTTCTCTTTATAGATCTGTCCCTTTTATAAAAATGTAACACAAATAAAAAGTTTAACCTGTGTATTTGATTTGCTTTAGGTGGTTGGAATATGGATTATTGCATTTTATCTCCTTGGCTCAGTAACAGGTGAGACACAACATCTATAAAAACAATCACTAAAAGATGAATTCAGACAAAGTAATACAGAGGAGACAGTGACGTATTTTACATTGAAGTCATAGCATGATTTGTGTGTCATTCTGTGGGAAAGTCTATTACTGTGCAGGACCTAATGCTAAAGGCTCCATCTCATTTCAGTTTCATTAAGAATACGAGATACATAACTTTATGCCAAAAATTCAGAGGAGAACTGCAGTCATGTGCCCTAGCTCTATCAAGACGTTGCATAAGCTGTCTCTACCTGTTACTGCTGTTGACAAAGAATGGCTCAGTAATAGGGTACTTAGCACAACAAACAGTGCTAGAACAGAAAAGTTGAGCATGAGAGCAACAGACCTGTTTGATCTGGAAAATGATGATGTATTAAAAGAAATGATCAAATCATTCACTATGCAAGGCTACTGCATATGTATCCATTCCTCCAAAGAGGCATAATGCTTTGATGCAGGAAGAATGTGGGAGCAATTCTAAGAAGTGTTTCTTAAAAGTCTTAAAAAAATAAAATAAAATAAAAATTAAAAAAGCTTTTATATGTTGAGAATATAATGTCAAAAATGTATCTGGATCCCTACTTGGTTTGGTTTATCTTCAAATTATATAGCTCCCCTTGTGCTACCTGCTTCAGGCAATATCCATAAAGAAAACAAGAAGAAATCTGTTTCAAAATCAATCATAGAACAAAATCCTCAGTTTCCTGAGGACAGTCTTCAGACTGTTGCAGTATTAAACATATTATCTAGCTGTAAGAGAGTCCAAAACATAAACCATTTGTTTCTTCTACTCTAGGTAAAGAAATTTGCTTCCCCAGGCTTGGCTGTTTCTCAGATGACCCCCCCTGGTCTGGGGTACCAGGGAGACTTCTGACAGGTTTGCCTGACTCTCCTGAACATATGAACTTGAGCTTCTCTCTCTACACCAGGGAAACAGGAAATAACTCACAGGTGACATTTATTTTTAACATCAAGAACTGACTAAAGCTACCACTGTTTGTTAATTTGTTAAAAAGCCTACATCATTCATCACAGGCAAATGAGTCAAAATAAGACGCTTGTTTCAGTGTTCACTCATTAATGTTCCTTCAAACTGTTTGGGGTAAAGCATAAAAAAAAATGGTGAAGGAACTGTCAGATGGAACAGATTTCCTGGTATTTCCCTGCACAAGAAGTGGGTTATAGCAGACTATCCTTTGCATGTGTTTAGGTCTCTCAGGAAAGCTGGAATCCTGTTCAAATAAGCAGCTTTATGAACACTCAGACAGGAGAACAACTGCTGATGTATTATGGGGAAGCTGTGCCATTGACTTCTAAAAACAGAAGTCTGAAGCAGGCCCTTCTCATACAATTTTTAAGCCACATTCCTCCTTGAAGTCTGGGTGACTGTACATGCTTACCTGCCTCTGTCCATACCAAAATTAAGACAGACCCACCCAAGTTGTTCATGCCCTGAAATTCTGAGCCAAGCAAGGAGAAGGAACTGCAAGATGTGGGGCTGGGACTGCACCAATTCAGTAAATGCACGTGAGGCTGCTAAATCCCTTGCAGGCTCCCAAACCTAGTGTCCCCTGTTCCATACAGGAGCATTTATGAATCTACTGCCATGAAGCACAATGGCAGCGCTGCCAGCACAAACGTCGCAGCTTACAGCAGTCCTGTTTGCCATGCTACGAGTCCAGCTCAGGCTCTGTAAGGATGAGAAGTTAACACCTATAATAAACTTTTACGATCTGCAGAGCAGGGACATGTGAGCTCACGGCATACAGTCAGCATCAGTTACTCAGGCATTTTGGTTGTTGATAAAATAAATCAAAATGCACCTTGCATTACTTCCCAGCCACTGCACCTAAACATCTCCCTGATCTAGTGCACAGCCCTCCACACCAAAACTCCCTGAGCTCACATCACAGGTGCTATATTTGTTTGAAAACAATGCAGATGGTCAGAGATCACACTGAGAGTAAGAGATATATATAATTAAACAGCTTGCGGCAACACATGGTGGGCCAAAATCAGTTTCACCACTATTGCATACAGTTCTTGCATTAAATTCTTTCAGCCTTTGTGGAGTAGTTGGTTACAAAATCAGACAGGAAACATCCCCTGCCCAGAAAGACATGCTGTTTCTTAGATGCAAAGCATCACACAGACGCCAAAGGTCAGGTCAGTAGAAGGGCAAGCTGAATCAGGAGGCATGGAGCTCTCCTTCTCAGGCCAACAGGCATCATGAGGCACTCTGGACTTTATATGGGGAGCTCCTACTGCGTCAAGGAAAATAGACAGGAGCAGCAGAAACCACATTGGCACAACTTTGGAGACAGTGGTAGGACTGGGAAAGATGGGATAGAGAAGTGCCTGGGACTCTGCCCATTAAAAGGAGTTGTGAGAGTCCTACAAAAGGTGATGACTTAGATGACACTTTTAAAAAACTTAAAAGTGTGAGAAGATAAAACAACTTGATTTTTTTGTTTGCTTGTTTACACACAGGTGATCTCAGCAATAAACTCCTCAACAATCCAAAACTCACATTTCTCCTCACGCAGGAAAACCTCCTTCATCATTCATGGATTTGGCAGCACTGGAAAATCAGGCTGGGTGGTAGAAATGTGCTTGGTATGAGACTATATCCTCTGTTTTCCTTCAGCAGTTGTAACTACATTCTGTTCTTATCACTTAGACACCAAGGTTCACCTGCTATTTTGTAATGCATTAAATAGTTGCAGATACCAACCAAGAAGTTCCCAACCAAAACTAAAATATTCCGATTCTGCAAGGTGCTGTGTAGTCACAGCTTCTTGCTCATCTCTGACATTGTGCTTCTCTAGAAGAATTTTCATCCCCAAAACCCTGCAAAGCAGATCAAAGCAACAAACCGAACACAGATGTCCCCAGCCTCTGCACTGGTGTCAGAATATCAGATTAGGCCAACTCACTGTTTCTCCCATCAGGAACTATTGAACCATCCTTCAGCTGAAGGCTTTCCTGAATAGTTCAAGTTTCAACCTACAAATACTCTTCTGTTTCAGAACTATTCAATTTGTAAGGAAAGAAAGAAAAAAAAAGGGAAAAAAAAGAAAAAAAAGACAAAGCTTTCTGTTTGATTAATGAGTGCAAAGAAAAAAAAAAAAAAAAAAAAAGTTACCACAAAACCGAGCTGCTGCCCTCTGGCCAGTGGAGCGTATGGTGGTGGTGTCAGCCTTGGTTCTGGCAAAGCAGAAAAATCTTTTTTCTGCTTCTTTCACAAAGACAGAAAAAGACTGCCACTGAATGCTAAGTCACAGTTCTGCAGCATTATTTTTGTTCGTAAATCTGTGAAAACTTTAAATCTAGAATATTACATATCCAAATTTTCCAGTGGAAAAGAAACAGCAATTCTATCTGCCTAACTAGAAGCCATTTTCATGGTGTACCTAACGCAGAGGATTCAAGCTTCTGCTTTCTTTGGCATTCACCTTCAACTGTTTACCATGCATTATTTTTTGTTTCTATTCCCTGATCCTTCTCAAACCTTACATAAGCTTTAGTCTCAGAAAGCTACCGCTGCAGACTTTAATACATGATTATTCTAGTGGAAAAATCACCGATCTCTGCAAGGCTGTGGCCATTACAGAAGTGACAGATACATTAGGTATATTTGCTGAAACAGGAACTTTCTAGTCTGCTCTGAACCTTTCCAGTCTGACATGACTTTCCCAGTTTTAAAGACACTTGGTAAATAAATCCACTTCCAATACTATTTAGTTAAGCTACAGATGATACTTAAAGAAAGTCGCATAGTGCACGTAACAGCTACTGTGCAGTTGTGTGGCTTTTCCAAACCACATTAAATATGTATTCAAATGTCTTATAGTAAAATATTTTTGATTACAGTCTTTCAAACTTGAGACTTTGATGAATAGTTTGCTGTATTCTGTTTTATAAGAAGATTCATTTTTCTGTGTGGTACAGGCTACAGTGAAGAGTTCGATTCAGTAATGAATGAGAAATTGCATGATTATATTACCATTTATTGTTTATTTTGATTTAAGTTGAATTCCTGTCTGCTATTTAGTTTCCTTAAATGCTTTGCTTTATGTGTTCCCACCTCAGCTCTTACTGGAGGCAGAAAACATGAACTGCATTGCTGTTGATTGGAAAGAAGGTGCAAAAGGCACTTACGTCAGCGCAGTGAACAACATCCGCGTGATTGGAGCCGAGATTGCTTATTTCATAAAAACTTTACAGGTAAAAGATACAGCTCCACAACACACAGCTCTTAAGTAGATGCAGTGGGATTATGATATTTCTTTGATTTTGAACTTCATCTAGTACGGTCAGCTACTGCTTCAGAAAGAGCTGTACAATGCATGCAGTTGAGATACAGCTAATTATACTAATTATCAGCTCTGTAAGGACTTCTCACAGCCACAAAAGACTCCAATTAAGCTAATGTAGTTGAAAAGAGGTGTCAATTAATTAAAGACCAGTAGGTGGCAACATTTCCGTACGATGTTACAGGTAAGAAGGCGTTCAGTGGCAACGAGGCAAGGCACGCGTTCAGTGCTTACAAGAGTCTTTACCTGAATAATTTACTTCTAGCACAAGCATATCAGCACCTCAGGAGCACTGAAGTGATGTGGAGCTAGAAGCACCACAGAGATTCACTTGGTATTTGCTGTCTACAAGCACAATAAATTGTCCCGTTGCCTTCTAGTTGTGAGCTTCATGTTCCTGAAGGCAAGCGTTCACTTTTACTCACATAGCACAGACTGCTCAGCTGCAAAGTTTAAGAGTACCACCACGTCCCACTGACTTCAAAGAGACTTGCAGGTACTTAGGGCTGCTGAAATCAGCCCCTATTTGGCTGCAGACTTGATGCTGGAAACTAGGCAGTCCTTGTGTTTTATAGATATTCCAGAGACCACAAGGCCACATACCAACTTCACGAATACTCAAGTACCAAAAACCACTTCTCTAGAACCAGCTGAGGTACAGTCTGCTGTTTCTACCTAGGAAGGCCTCATATCTAGCCTCACACTATTGTTTTTGCGTCTTTCTTCTTTGTATGCAACTCCCAGGTCATTTGACGATGGTTCAGTTTATTATGTGATCTCTGTCTGCCTCTTTTCATTTAATATCTCTAGACTGCAAATGGTGTGGTAATTAAACTCTTTTTTTTTCCCCATTACAAAACTGCAAAAAGTGATCCTTAATTTTTCTTTTCCACAATTTACAGATTTGGGGAGTTTGGCCTTAAGCAAAATTAAGCTGCACTGTAAATAGAATTACAGTAAAAAGTATTTGAAAGTATCTGTCACTTGATAGGCACAGACAGATCGATAGTAAAGATTTGCCTTTTTTTTTTTTTTTTTTTTGGTATATACATTACAAAAGAAAACTTAGTGTAAAAACCTCAAGCAGTTAGCGATCAATCCTTGTTGACTTTGGACATTACAAACCCAGGATATGCCTGGCTGAAATGTGTCCCCTGCAGGCAGATTACATGCTCATTAATTTCTACTGCTGTCTTCAAAGCATGTATAACAGCTGAGAAGTGCAGGTCCTGTACAGGTGACTCTTGGCAAAGAGAAGAATGGATGCCAAACCCCACAGCCTGTCAGTGAAGGTACTATTGAGTGACATGATCACATTTGCTAAGCAGACCCATGGAGAACAGTTGCATGATGAAAGACGGCTCCATAACAGTGTCAATAAATAAAAAACAAGATCATATTGTTGGAACTTTAAATTAGGGCTTAATCCAAATGAGAAAGAATTTTCATATTTTGTCACCAAGGGTAACTGAATACGGTAACCATATGCTGAGGCTATGATGGTAAATCCATCATCGTGAGGCATTTAAAATTCTAGATTGGGCATTTTTCTTTCAAATCTTAGGTTAATTTAAACAATAATTAACTCAAGCAGCTCACACACTGTTGGCTAATCAAGAAGTCAGCCAACAGGCTCGCAAAGGCCCTCAGTGTAAGGCATCCTTTTTGCTCACTACTGAAAGCCTCTGTTCTTGTCTCCCTCCACAACAATCAGAAACTCTTCAGGTACTCCCCTTGTGAAATCCATCTAATTGGCCACAGCCTGGGCGCACATACAGCGGGAGAGGCGGGAAGGAGGATTCGAGGCATCCGGCGGATCACAGGTAGGCTGCTCACCAAGGGGCAGATCTAGCAGGGACACTTCTAGTGGAAAGAAACTTGCAGCACTCTGGTCTGTAGACTGGAATTAAACCATTGGCAGTGCTGCAGGCACCATGTATGAATAAACAAACTTTAGACTTCTCAGAAACAAGGGTAATTATTAAATCTTTTTTTTTTTTTTTTCTCTAGTTAGGTTTAAAACTATTTAGCAGAAGAGCTCTTTGTTAGTATGTTTGCAACATCACAGTCATCCACTGGGTTGCATCCAGCAGTATACGACGACAAAACAACACATCCAAAAGCCTGTTTTCCTATCCATGATGCTCAACAGTCCAGTAACAAAACCACTGATAATAAAATACCTCCTTCACAGTAATACAATGCTAATATATATCCTATTAGAAAATATTTTGCTTATAATAGAATGAGTCTGTAGAAAGGTTCACAAAACCATGTTGTTTTTGTGCATTGGGTTCAGTCTGGTCATTATTCACCATAACTTGTGCCATATTAAATGTCTGATGTTATAAGTTGGTAAAAGGCATTAACGTGTAACTTTTCCCTCTCCTGAACCCCCCCTTTTTTTTGTTGTTGTTTTTTGTTAAAGGTTTGGACCCTGCTGGGCCCTATTTTGAAGGCACTCCTCCAGAGGTGAGGCTGGATCCTTCAGATGCAAATTTTGTTGATGTTATTCACAGTAATGCTGCCCACTTTCCTGCCATAGGTAAGAGTTCATGTGCAAGCAAGTAGCTGTAGAGATGGGCATGTTGCATATGTACCTTGAGACTGTGACACAATCGTGTATGTATCCTAGGGCTTGGAATGTACAATGCCACTGGTCACCTTGACTTTTACCCAAACGGAGGAACTGTAATGCCTGGATGCACTGATTTAATTCCAGAGATGAAACAAAATGATTTTGAAGCTCTTATTGCAGGTAAGCATACATTCCCAACTAGCTCAGTATTTAATTTTCATTCAATTCTAAACACAAACTGTGAAAGTAACTATTCTTCTGGAAGAAAACAGTAAAATATATATATGTATTTTTGCCTGTTTACTTATAAGCAGAAATATAAAACGAGAAATAAAGGCTAGATCAGAACAGAGCTACTCAGGGAACATTGCAGGAAAAGTAGTAGTCAGAGGCATCAAAATAGACCTTGGTTTTGCTTCTGCAGTTTGAATTGAACCTGCAGAACACAGAGAGGAAAGTTCAGCCCCACAACAGTGGCACTTCCAACAGGACACTTTCTAGGCTGAGGGTAGCTAGTGTCATTGCTAAACCCACAGCACAACGGCACTACACTTGGTCCCTCACAGATGCTGCAAGGAGCATCCAACACCCTGAAGTTACGCAATAGGCAGAAGCACACAGCATTGTCAGGGACTGTGGGCACCTCACATCTCCACCTGAGACTTCTTCAGGCTTTGGAGTGGTTGGCAGAAGGCTGAGGAATTCTCTTTGTTCTACTAAACGTTTTAAAACTGTACTTAATGTCACTTGCTGCAACACCATATATACAGACAGCTATGTATATGTGTGTGTGTATGTATATATTACTAGGCCATGCTGCTGTTATATTCCATGTCTCATGATAAGGCAAGTACAAGTCTTGTACAGGATGACAGGAGGTTATTTCATGGATGCTCACAATTTTTCTCCCAACAGATGCTACTATTTTTGGGGGATGCCATCACTCACGCAGCCATGAGTATTATTTTGAAAGCATCCTCTATCCCACTGGATTCATTGGATATCCCTGTGAATCATACAAATCCTATGAGGCAGTAAGTATGGATGAAGTCTAAAGAAAATAATCCAGACCTCTGCAATCAGGATAGATCACACCATGTGCACAGAGCACTTGGACACCTGTGGTTCTGCTCTCACATCACCTAGCCAGCAGCAGACCTGAGCTCAAAAATCAACTTGGGCAGTGCAAGTTAGTAGGAGGAGGCACAGCACACAGGGGCTCCATCAACTATTTTGCTTTTAAAAAATGAATGCACAGATGAAACCACCAAAATAAAGAGAAAAATAAAAAATAAACCCCATGCAACTCTCACCCTAAGCCTTTATGCAAAGAGCGTATAGGCTCTTGGCATACTAACCCTACTAAGTCCTGGCTGGAAGAAGAGAGATTTGGAGCTTCCAAAAGCCTTTTGGAAAAGGCTGTTCTAGAAAAGAAAAGAAAGAAAAAAAAAAAAGAAAAAAAAAAAAAGCCTGTTCTAATTTACACTGGGCACTGATTAGAGCACCTGAATAAATACGCTTACAAAAGAAACTTAAAGTACATATGATTCTTTTGTCTCCTATATAGTGTTGCAACATGGATACAGGCAGGTTCCCTTCCACTGATAGGGTAAATTGGACTTACATTTCATCCTAAACTCTAGATGAAGAATAGACTCCCCAAAATAGGGAATTTCCGACCATCATGTACACAGGTATCATGTCTGCTTATTCCACATGTGCTTGTGTGCACGAGTACAGAGCCCATTATCAGGTTTTGGTGCTGCAGTGCCCCAGCTTTGCAAGGTTAGAACAGAAGCCTTAACTGAGCCTTAGGTTTGTTCAAGACAGGATGAAAACCATACTCCTCATTAACCGATGCTCATATCTTTCCTAGGGAGAATGTTTCCCATGTCCCCAAGAGGGGTGTCCGATGATGGGGCACTATGCTGACAGATTTCCAGACAAATTTAAGAGAGTAAACCAAAAATATTTTTTAAATACAGGAGCAGATCCACCTTTCACTAGTAAGTGGAGAAGGTTTGTTACAGTTGTTCACGTTTGAAAAGTGATTGCTTTGATACGATTTACAGCCATGCTCTTCTGTTACTTCTATAAACACCTGCTAAGACCTCTGCCAAAAACAATGCTGCATCACATCATCATCTTTCAAGCTCAATGAATCTTTCATTAGCTAGCATGAATGAATTCTGGAAAGGAAAAAAGAATTTTCCAGGATGCTAGCACTTCTAATTCTCTCCTATTGATGACAATCCAGTTTTAATCTGCTGTTCTTACGCAGGTTGGAGACAAAAAGTGTTTATCAAACTGTCTGGTGTAAAGAAAATGAGGGGGGACATAAACCTAATTTTCCATGACACAGAGGGGAACAAAAAAGAATATGAAATTGCCAGGTAAGATAAATTAGCATTGCCCTATAGCATGTAATACTGATAACCTTAATCTACACAGTTTCCAGATATTTGAGCAGTGTAAACCCTTATTCTTTGTTGCTGACAGTCTAGTTAACATTAGCTATGAAAAAAGTTATCCTGTAGTTAAGACCTAAGAGAGCAGAAGGATGGTTGTGCCAAGAAGTAAAAGTCACGTCCTTTTCATGAGTTCTGTGACTTTACAGTGAATTAGGAATGCAGCCTGACGGAAGTGCTGTTTCTCTGAATTGCTCATTAAAGGAAAAAAGATTGCACCTCTTGTATTCACGTAATTCTGACTGCGCTCACCTGTTTCGTACGCACGTTAGCGCGACCTCTCCCATGCCAGCACGGCATCACACACATTAACGCAGTCACCCAGGTGATGATAAGGCTCCCTGCGCTGCCAGTGACTTGCTGTATGCTCTCCTGCAAGGCTATCCTGTGCCTGACCTCGGGTTGCAAATTGGATGTGTGTACTTCCTTCCTAGATACATTAAAATCCATCACTATGATATAAATATCACATTTACATGTATATGGTCTGGACAGTGGCTTTCATTCATAACTTAATCTCTGTTGGCTATCCAAATCACAGCCCTCACTGTCTTCTGTACCTGCTCTGAAACAAGTGCTTCCACGTGCTCTCCCATGCCCCTCTGTGTGTGTGTGCAAAGCAGAGACAGAAGTTCCCAGCTTATCTATATAATCATCCCTGAAAACCTCACCCGGAGCCCTCCCTACTTGCAAAACCCAGTGCTCAGGTGCTGGAGGCACACAAACCCCAGCAGCCATCTCCACCTCACCCTGATCATCTCCTGGTTCTCTCCTGCCACATACCCATTAAAAGTTTTTGGGATTGTTTTCGTCCTCTCCCTGTTCAGCACATGCCTACAGGGTCCCAGTCCAACACCCTATGCTGTTGGAAAGTACAGCAACAAAGGGAAAAGCCTGATCTTGTGGAGAACAAAACTTAGTCCAGTAGCCTCTAAACTATTACATTTATCCTCACTGTCTTCATTCTGTTTCCAGTGGAGCCCTCTCTGAAGACCAGGTTTATACAAAATACCTTGATGTTGAAATTAACCCCAAAAATACTGCGAAAGTTGAATTTCTCTGGAATAAAACCTTATTCACTCTGCTCTGGGCAAGACTGGGAGCAGAAACAGTCAATATAATTCACGGAGAAGATGGTCGTCGGTAAGTATGTCCTTCCAGAAGGTCAGAAGGAATGGGAAAGGAGTGAAAGACTCTGGGAGACAGGATTAAAAAATGGTCTTGATAAACCTGACACACAATGTGCAATCAACAATATGAATTTCAGTTATGACAAGGACAAGGTACTACTCTTGGGATAGAAAAGGAAATGTTCAAATACAGAATGGTGAATAATGGTCTGGAAAAGAATCCAGTAGTAAATAATTTGGGTACTATACTCTGCCACAGCAAAACAATTACAAACCAGCACCACAGTGCTGTTGAGATAAAGCAAGTCTCATTCCCAGGTGCATTACCAGGAGTACTGCATAGATGATCAGGGAGGAATTATTCTAATTTAAATGGCTGGGCTGAGAATGTAGCCAGAAGTAGGGTCATTTTCAAGCTTGGGGTGTATATTTCAGGTACTATGCATGCAGAGTGAAGTCCAGAAAAAAAGCAAGAGTAAGAGATTTAATAGAGATGGTCTGTGTAAGCAGCTGAAGGAAACGTATCTTTAATCTATACAGAGAAGCGTGGAGAGGGGCATAGAGACAGATGGATAAGCTGTTTTTGAAGGACCACAGTTTGCTGTTCCACACATCTGCTGGCTTAGGTCAAGAACTAATTGATATATTTCATAACAGAGAAAATATATGTTAGAGTTTTTTTCTAATATTTCTTATTGTTTGGCATTGTCATGGATTATTTAGACAAGAATTGAAGTTCTTTTACTGTTAGCTCAAAAAAAAAAAAAAGGCTGTGACAGTCTAGTAAAATGGCTGGTGTCAGTGAAGTGTACTTAACAAGATAACTTTCTGGCTTTTTATCTGGAATGCTATCTTTGTGAATCTAGAGATGAATTATATCCATCTTTCAAAACCTAAATTTTACAGCTTTTCCTCATAAGAAGGAAATTTGCCTTGTTACTGCTAATATGTGAATGCCAATGGGCTTTCAGGAAGGTTGAAGTGGGGTTATGGAGCTAACTAAAAACCCTCAAGGTGAGGGTTGATATCTTTTCCTTTGTGTGTGTGTGTGCACGCAGGCGTATAAATAAAACAGATCTTGAATTACGCTGTTTTCCTTCCCAGGTCAACTCTCTGTGGCCGTGGAACTGTGACATATGGAGTTCCCCAGCTCCTTACACCTTGCTAGAGGGCACTGAGTACAACCGTTCTGTGCGCTGCAGCTGTGTAAACAGTCCTGTGTGTGGCAATGCTGGTGCTCAAGGCCATTAAAGGGAATTCTCAAACTGACCTGTTGCTTCCTCTTTTTTTATCTTCAGTATTTCCAAACACATTTGTCAGTATTTTCTCATGTTGAAGGCATATTTATTGCACTCATAACTAGGAAGCAACTGAAAATCTTGTATGGCAAAACCCATCTCTAACACTGGCACATTCCTACTCTAACAGTGCCCCAAGAAAAGCAGGTAAGGACATTTTCCCCACTGTGCTGATGATTTGCCAGGTTTGCTGCCTGCAGAACCCACTCTGGGCAGTAGGAACTGTCTCCAGTGCCTCTGTCCTGAGGCTGATGATATGCTTCAAAATCTTTCAACACCACACGTGAGCACTGCTCCCAAAAGACGTGGTGGAACAAGGCAAGAACAGAAAAAAATGACTTCAGCAAGTCAGAGCCGCCCCTTGTACACCGTACCTGCACGGAGGCACCAGGCAAAACTAAATAAGCTCATCCCCAACACCCAGGGCCACTGAGTAGCCTATCTGCTCAGCTCACTCAAGGAAGCTGTGAGCCAGACACAACTGCTCTCCCCTTCAGTGAGCATCCCTTGAGCTCAGTGTTTCAGGAAGCTTCATTCCCTCCACCCTCACCTTTCATTTCTTTAACTACAGTTGGTAGGACAAGAAAGAGCTCCCCTGTTAAGTTGAGGCTTCAATTTTTATGAGCCTAGGGTCACACCAACCATGTCCATGAACTTCTGCGTCTCCCTCGCAACAAGTAGTTCTTCTCCACTACTCCCAGGTAGCACGTTCTTGCTCCATCTGTGCTGTGAACAACCTGGTATTGCAGTGCCTCCAGGAATGGGGACTGCTTCTCAAACTTTTGCCTAAATGAAGCATGGTATCCATTAATTTGGATTCAGCTTCATGTGATACTGCTTTGTGGTCAAACGTCTGAGAATTATAGATGAGCTAGTTCAGATACCTACATATATTTATATATGTAAATACAGATAGAATATATAATTTCTTCCAGATAATTTAATATTTAGCATGGTAACTTTGATTACACCATTTTTTGCTAGAAAACAACAAGTCCTAAGAAGTGTTTATAATAATTCCATAGGGAATTTGAATAACTCCAGGCTTTGCAGAAGCTGGGATCGACTATTTCACATTAAAGTGAACACTACTGCTCTGCAAAGCATAGCATGAATGAGCCACCTGGAGCTTTAAGAAACCAAGGAAGGATGTACTTTCCCAAGCACAAAACCCAAACTCTCAGTTAGTAAAACTGAGTTTTACTAACTAGTTTTCTAAACTAGTTAACTACTTTTCTAAAACTAGGGTTTTTTTTTTTACTAGTTTTCTTTCCATTCATTCTCTCCCATTTCCCCATGTTTGAGAAACGATGTAGAAGCATTTGAGTAGATAAACCTCCAAGAAATATCAGTAGAAGTATAACATTGAGAGCATTTATGATGATGTCATTAAAACACAACAAGACATCAGCCACTATAGTATTGACTAAACACTAACCAAGCACAATTAAACACAAGGCTGAGGTTCAGCCAGGAGAGCTCTGCAGCCACCAACATTACAAGTCACTTAGGGACCTTACAGGTGGCAAAGGAAGTGTGAACAATGCCAGGAAGCCCGACAGCACATTCCAGAAGCAAGCTGGGGCCTTCCTGTAGCATGTGAAATCCATTCCTCTCATGGGTCTCCTTCAGGCTCTCTTCCTACTTCAGACAGCAATCCCTTTCATTCTAAAACACAGCTGAGTCCTTATTTGACACTTTCTTTCTCAAAAGACATCTTTTTTCCAACAGTCCCTGAATTGGGAGGCCTCCAGGGCCAAAGCAGCTCCTCCAGGCACAGAGAGCAACTTGAGCCATGCATCCCAGCCCCACACCCTCTAACTAAAGGAAAAGCAAGCACCTGAAACCCAGCTGCCCACGGACTACAGATTTGCGTAGTTATTCAGTTTGTCATGTTTTATTATGGTGTTGACAAAGAGAAGCTGAGTAATTATGACAAAAACCTAACTCAAATCTTTTCCACCGGCTCTTAAGTTAAACGGAAAAGACAGTTCCCACCTCACTCTGAACAAGTATTTAGCAAAACTTATCATGCTGCAGGGCATTTGCTGATTCTCCCGTATCACTCACAGATAGGAACATACAAATTAAATTGCTACTTCAGCTAAGGATGGAAGCACTGTGCTCTACATTAGTATCAAAAGTGATGTTTTAGGAAAAACAAAATAAAATTTTGTTATTATTTAAAGAAATAAAACCCGCTAGCATGGATGATAGCAGTGTGATACCCACGCATGCAGCTGGTATCCATTTGGTCATTCCCAAAGGTGAAGATTAGGGAATGTCAAAAAAAAAAAGTGACAAAGCTTTCTAGGTGAAAAGTTAACTGAGGTATTGTTTTTTTTTTTTTTTTTTTTTCCCTTGAGTCTGCTTATGTCATTCTCCTATGGAAGAATAGGACCAAGGGGTTCCCAGGCCTGGCCTCGTTCATTTGCACAGATTTTCTTTCACCTTTTAGCTGATGTCTTTAGGAGAATGAGCTGGTGAACTCTGTAATACTGCTACAAAACACAAAGCAGCCATGTCCCAACATCTGGGGCAATTCCATGTGTAATTGGTATATATTTCAGGCATGTTTGCTCTCAGCACATCACTTAGAGTAACCACTTAGCAGACCCCTAAATGCCACTTACACAACACTAAAAACAAGAGCCTTCCCAGTTAAGACAAGCCCTTAAATGCACTGCCCCCCAAACCCACATATTTCTTTCTAATGTGCTATTCCTAATGAATTGTTGCTTGGGAATTATGCTACTTTTGGAGCTCCAACCCTATTCTGGCCTCCAGCACACCAATTCAAGGGATCAATGTCCAACAGTTTTGGACTTCACGGAGAAAACAGTTATTAAAGCCATTTTACAGCTTAACTATAAACTATAATCTGAAATAAACAAATTTTCCCTATCTTTCCAGGAACATTTCCAAGGATAAGGCAAACTATAAAGTGCATGCAAAGTTCGCTCTGTGCATGGAGTTTCAAGGCTGCACCGTAAGTAGCTCAGGTCTGGGGCAGGGTGGGTGGCTTTTACCATGTCAGGTAAATGGCGTCCTAATACACGACAGTATGGAGGGGAATAGTAGCACATACGGGTGTCCTTATGCTGGTTCTAAAGTAGCTGGTATGCATCCTACTAGCAGAGTAACCCTAACAGAACAAAAATCACTCCGAACTTCAGTCATGTCTTTAGTAGATCTTGCAGTAGATTTTTTTTTAGTAGAATTTCAGTAATTTTGTTAGTATGTTTTTTATTTTATTTTTTAAAGCAGATTTTTAGTAGATTTTGCAGCACCATGATCTCAGCTGGAGCCAGGCAATGCTGACTCACATATGTGGCGGTCAGAGGTACAGGCTGCAGAAAAGACAGACCAGGGCCACTTTCACCATGAGAAAAATCAGCACCAGTATGCTAGATAGGTGTGATAATCAAGCCAGTTAGCAAATCCTAGCTGCTTCTTTTTCTACTGTTCTAGATGTTTGGAATTGGGATATTTGCGTTACTCCTGCTCAACACAGCCAAAGGTAAGTATATAAGCTATTGCCCTTCCTTTCTCTACCGAGCTACATTGCTAAGAAATTATTCGTTGTACTCTTCTTTAGTGGTGTCAGTGGGGAAAAAAGCAAAGCAGTTTAGTGGGTGCACAGCTTTATATTCGGCGGAAGTCACTGGCTTATAAGATTTCTCACGTAGTTAGCTGCTCAGCACAGTCTCCTGTGACTGCTGATTATTTGCATTAGCTTGGTTTGGTGTTAGGAGAAACTCATCAACTGTCTTTGCATTAGGCAAAATGCAGCTGAGGAAAGATGCCCAAGATATGGTACTGGATGCCCCCAGGAGAATCCCACTGAATACTTTTTATGTGAGCAACAGGGTGACTTCTTTCCTTGAGGTAAACTATAGCTTTTGAGAGCTAAGACAGGACATCTGCTGACCTTTGCTTTTCGTAATCTGTAGGATTTTCAACAGACTGAGAGACCTCTAGAGAAAAGTGGCTGTATGTTATGATTAGTCTGCTCTTCCATACTCATTCAGAAATTCACGATCTGATCTACATGTTACAGGATCAGAAGTTTGCTATGAAAGGCTGGGATGTTTCACAGATGATATACCATGGTCTGGGACTGTGGAGAGACCAATCCATAAATTACCCTGGGATCCAAATAAGATAGATACCCAGTTCCTCCTGTACACAAGAGAAAACCCTAATAACTATCAGGTAAGAACTGTTGTGCTTTAAATGTTGGTAAATTACATGAGAAAAAAAAAAAAAAAAAAAAAAAAAAAGGAGTAAACAAATACAGAGTTCAACTAACAGTGTTCCTGAAAAGTGTTAGAAATTGCCTTTTTTTTTCCCCCCTCCAAGAGGGAACCTCTTCCAGCTGCTTGGCAAGCTCTCTGGGGCAAAATTCTCTCTCTCTTTTTTTTTTTTTTTTTTCTCCCTACGGCAATATAGTCCTACCAACCCTTACAGAGCTGCGCACCCTCATATTTTCTATATGCCCACTGAGAAGTACTGCAAAACAATGCATTTTTTAATGTTGGGTGATTTATTATTTTTTTTTTTCTCCACAGATAAGATGAAAACATACTTGAAAGAAAGTTTTGGCTGCTCTGAGATGTGTGTCAGAGCTTGCTCTGAGGGGAGATACAGACCTTAAGCCATAGTCATGTAAAGTTAAGCTCATCTGCAAGGGTTCACTAAACTTTTAAACACCTATACAGAGGAACACAGTTTAGCTCCTCACACTTTTGATAATTTTTTTTACAGAAAAGAGATTTAGAACCTTATTCATGTAATATCTACAACAGGCAATCTCTGCAGTTGACTCCGCAACAATTGGGCACTCAAATTTTAATACAAACAGGATGACAAGATTTATTGTACATGGATTTATAGATAACGGAGAAGAAACCTGGCTGTCAGACATGTGCAAGGTATGTACTGCATGGAAATCCTGTCCCTGGGAAGTTCCTTAGATTGCGTTTAATAATACATTCCTATAAATCGTCTGCTTTCTCTATTTCTAATCATTTTCTTTAGAACTACTTGTAGCAATAAGAAGGGTTAAAACAAAGGCCATGTTTTTTTCAAACTGTTAGCAACTTAGACTTGCAGCTCTGCACCTTGAGGAAAAACATTAGGTAAAATGCATGAAATCCTTCACTTTACTGAAGTGAGTGACAGTGGGATTTGGTTCAATAAGTGTCTTTTTTCTTGGTTAAAACCAACACAAACCCTGGAGCAAGATGTTGCTTAGGAAAGAAGGAGATTCCAGAAATAACTCCAGAATAGACTTGTAACTCTTGCTTCATATTTCTCTAGACAAGAGAGAAGGTTTGCATTTGTGGAAAGTCCATCACAAAGGCATGGACTGGCCACTAACAGGAGCAGTAGGGCTGTACGAGTGTGCAGCCAGAAGGGACCTCAAGGGAATCATTGTGAACCAAGCCCTCAATCTAGGACTTGCTATGAGCACCAAATGAAGTACAAAGCACTCTTTGTACTCTATTGATTTTTGCACTGATTCCCCACTTTCTCAAGCTATTTCTTAACCCTGTTAACACAGGGCTAACGCAGTTGCAATTCCAGCTTGTGGTCTTCTCAAAACTCTAAACGTTGCTTTCTATTGCAGCAGCTAATGAAAGCTACTAGTCATAGAGCACACAGAGCAAAATACCAGTTGATGGCATATGACACTATTTAGATAAGGTTTTTCAGCTAGGTATTCACACCACTCCAATTCTGTGGAAATTACATATATTTCTATTTTATGTAAGAGAACACTATGAGAAATAAAGTCCACTAAAATCAAAGTATTTCAGACTTACTGCATCTGCATTACCTGTTTTTCTTTGTTAGCAGCTCAAAAGAAATTACATTTGACAGGTTTTCTAGATGAAACATATCTAAATTGATTAATACTTTGTGAACGTCTGGGAATGACTGTTGAATTTATTAGTTAATTTGTTCAAAGTATCAGAAGGAGTTTGATCTTCTATAACTCTCAGTCTCTCATTTTCCACTTTTGGTGGTGTTTTTTGTTTTTGTTTTTTCCCTAGAACCTCTCAATCAATAGGACAGCTCACATTTTAAAAACACCAACTAGTCCCTCAAATCTTTTTGGATAATTTTCATTAGGACATTGAAACGTGAGATAAATTTATAAATTCTTTCTTTACTCTGGTGGTCTATGCTTTTATCACAATACTCCAACTGATTAAAAAAAAATAAATTAATAATAGAGGTAAATCTCAATGAACCTTGTTTAGTAAAGAGTAGATCAAGGATTGTGAATATATCAACTCTAGCATATGTATCTGTTATCTATCCTTCTCAATAGAGCTATTACTTATCTGCACATTTATGTTTTACCATTTCTAATATAGTCACAGACTGCTGTTGCTTTTTTTCTATTTGCTAGTTGTACCTTGATTTGTATGCTTCTGTATGCCTGAACATAGTACAAAGGAGAGTAAATATACTAAATCTGCTACACCAAACAATCCAGCTCAAAGGAGAAAAGCAAAGCTTCAGATTCTGTGGCAGACAATGAAGCATCTGCCCATATAAGTACCTTCCAAAATAAAGCCAAAATGAATATTCAGTGACAGCAGCAACTTATGCAACCTCTTATTAGAATACACACTTTTTTTTTTTTATGAATCTGTCTCAGGAAAACACTGATTTTAGTAATGCAAAATTCTACCTGATTTCAAATTAAAGTAGTACCTTTAAATAAATTAAGTACACCAGTACACATGTAGAGCACTTTAGTGTTACATACAAAGTCTGATTGAAATTAAGTGTCAGCACTTGTACTGTTTTGCCCTCTGCACAAAATACTGCTGTGGGTATTTAAAACGATGGAGTGGCCATAACTGCAGCAGACCACCCCATTTCAGGCACGTGCATGCTCACACAATACCGTGTCCAGACATGGCCACAGATATACACTAAGGTTTTGGTTCTTGGAATGTTCTCAAACAAATTAATGCAGCATTTATTAGTTTGGCTGTAATAAGCATTGTGAATCCATTCCAGGTTGTATATACTGTTGAACTGTGTGGTTTTTGCTTTTGTTTTACAAAACAGAGGTTGCTTACAGTGGAAGATGTGAACTGCATCTGCGTAGACTGGAGCAAAGGCTCAAAATGTCAGTACACCCAGGCATCAAACAACGTCCGTGTTGTAGGAGCTGAAATAGCTTATTTTGTAAATGTGCTTATGGTAAGAATTTCACGTTTACATGGCTACAGTTATAATGCTGATTTGGAAAAAAAAAAAAAAAAAAAAAAAAAGTGATTCAGGAACTTTCATGAACGTGAATGTCATCAGTAAAAGCATTTTCTTCTGCTCAGTGATTATTTTAGAAATTCTGCTGGAAACAGATTTATTTTTTAGACAGAACTGTGTGATAACAGCAAGCTTAGTAAACTTACAGGTATGAAGATCTTGAAGACATCCCCATACTACAGCTGAATAGTTGTCCCATAGGCATTAACGGATGTAGAGAGCTGAATAGTTTTAAATATGCAGAAATAATGGACACGGTAAACTGCCTTTCTATGGGGACAAAAATGTATAAAGTAGCTCTTAAGCATGACTGAAAAACAAACAGCGACTGGAGAGCAACTGCTACCAGGTGACCAGAAGTGCCTGGGACCTGCCCAGCTGCCTCCAGGGAAAGCCATCACACAGTGCCTACATCTCCAGGAGGTGCCGCATGTCCCCTTTCTTAGTAAACTTTATGTGGGAATGCTTGGTTTGAAGCCTTCTTTTCATATAAGTGCTTTCAACATGCATTCGCCTTAAAAGAACTCTGAATTACTCGACAAGGCAGTGTGCCTGGGCTTGCAGGGCTTGAACCTGGTGCTTACACTCAACATCTGCATTCCAGCAACTGAATTACTGTCTACAAGGCTGAAGGCATCTCTTCTCTTGCATCATCTTCCAGCTACACATGGTGCCTGACCTGCCAGATGTAACTAACCCTGGTTGAACCCTGCAAGCCAGATAAGTTTCTGTGAGTCTTCAGTAGTCTAGGATGTAAAAAGGATGTTGAGTCTCTCAAGACTCAGTGATGGAGCTGTCTAGAGTTGTAAGAGCATCCAAATGAGGGCAGCAGCTGAATAAGGAGCTTTGAAAAAAATATATATGTTTTGGATATAAGCACCTAAACTGGCAAAAAATGCTGAGAGCCTATAGGAATCCCTTGCAGATTAGGCCCTGAGTCCACAGTCAATTTAAGAGCTGGCTTTTGACCCCTCTTTACTTTTTCCTATTCTTAATAGAAAATGGAAGTAGTAAGGTATTATTTTTAATTGGTGTTTTCTCAGGATCAATATGGATACTCTCCAGCCCAAGTTCACATAATTGGCCACAGCCTGGGAGCACACGTGGCAGGGGAGGCTGGCAAGAGGAGGTCTGGTATTGGAAGAATAACTGGTAAGGCAGGGGATCTAAGTCACAGCTCATACAGGAGATACCACTGCTTAACAGAACACCGCTGTTCATTTTTCCTTCAATCTTATATGACTGGGGGACATAGTTTAGTCAAGAGTAATTTGGGCAATATATAATTTATCTTGTCTCAGGCTGGAGCTGCACCCTGGCATGCCTGGAGGGCAGTCAGCATGACAATTATCTTGTGTGTGTATGCTTACACAGCAATGGGAAGGCTCCCTGCAGCTCACAGAGCCAGAATGCCCCCTGCAATAACATCAGTTGACTTCCTGATGCACATCAATGCATCTCTGCAGAGCTTGCTTTCTGGTGCCTCTGTCCAGCGGTGTCACTGCAGCGTGCCCACAGCTCGCTCCGGTCCAGCTCCAGTCTGCAACAGCACTGGAGCCATGCCATAATACAACAGCTTCCTACTGTCACTGCTAAAAACGAGCTCACAATGATGAATGTACACCCAGAACCAGCTTCAGCTGCTGTGCTTGTGTTTTGTTGTTGTTGTTTTGTTTGTTTTTTGAAACAGCTTTTCCAACACTACTGCGATCATGGAATCACAGAATGGCTTGTGTTGGAAGGGAACTTAAAGACCTTCTAATTCCAACCCCACTGACACCTCCAACTAGGTCAGCTTGCTCAAAGCCCCATCCAGCCTGGCCTTAAAGACTTGGACCAGAAGAGTAGTCCCTACCTCCTTGTCCTGGCAGCTTTTCTCCTGCCTTTTTCGTCTTTCAATAATCTCACCTTTTATATAGCAGCACATCTGATACTCAACATCACAGCCATTGCTTGCAGGTCATTCCAAAGCATACTAGAAGTAGCACAGCAGTGAGAACAATTATTTTGTACTGCAGTTTGGTAACAGTTTTCCAAAACATAATGATCCAAATCTGATGTTTCAGAAGCAGTGGGCTGACTCAATATCACCCACTATCCCCATGATCTATATCTATATAAACCTTTCACCTATAGAACACATTTACAGTAATGAAATTCTGGGGTTTACTCTTTTTTTGCTTGTTTGTTTTTCTTGGTTGGCTTTTTGTTGTTTTTCATTTATTTCCAACAAACTTGCTAAAGTTTAATTTGTTATGTAACTTGATACACTAAATCTCTTGTCTCAGGAACAAAAGTTAAGTTACATAGGAACATATCATCTGCCCAGATTTAACAGGATTTACACTCACGTTCCACAGAGCCTGTTTCTTGTCACTGAAAGAACATCTCATTCACTGCATTTTCCAACTAACTTGACAATTCTTCCCTCCTCTCTAGAAAACATACTTTAAATCTCTGGCGAGCCACAGCCCTGGGTAACTACCCACCTGCCTTGGCAAGTGTCATATAAGGATTTACCTTTTCCACAGCATTGTATTAATAAGATATTAACCCAGCCCTTTTCTGTTGTTGCATTACCTCAGTTATTTCAGACACGGTGAATCTTGGACTAATAGTCTAGAAAATTCGGTCTAAAAGCAAAAGCAAAAGGTTCTACCCAAGGAAAACAAGAGATGCAAGTATAAGATCATAATATTTTGTAATGTGCAGGAATATGCAGGTTCCCAGAATTGCTGCAGCAATTTGAGAGGCAAATTGAATAGTATTTTCTTATAGAATTGAAAGCAAAGATCGTAACTTCAAAACTAGATGCCTTTCCAAAATCTGACTGGAGCCAGAAGTAGGCACGTAGGTTTCAACAATTCCAAGCACATGGCAATAGTGCTTTCAGTATCAATTCCTGTCTGAGTACACTCAGACAAGGTACTTGAGAAACCACACAGATGAGCAATATGGGATGTGGACACAGCAACCTTGATTTGAGCAACACTAACTTCCCTCAAAATAATAACCAGCCTCCAAGTGCTGGGATCCATTATTGAAATAAATCACCGAAATTCAACAGATTTCTCACAAGTAACCTTCTTTCCTACCTAGGATTCAACACTAAGCCCATTTGGTAAGAGAGTGCACGTATCATCATTTTGTTAATGTGTATGCTACTTAGATATAAGGAGGCATAGACAGTGATATATATGGTGCATTAATTATAAACAATCATACTGTTATATAAAATGACACATCTAGATGTCTTCAACTGTACATGACACTAACCTTTTTCTTTCAGGACTGGATCCTGCTCAACCTTATTTTCAAGACACTCCAATTGAAGTCAGACTGGATAAAACTGATGCAGACTTTGTTGACGTTATCCACACGGATTCAGCTCCTACAATCCCCTACTTAGGTGAGCGTTCAGCTTTACTGTATTGGTACCTAATTATTTGTGCTGTGTGGCACTTGAGTGTCCTAACTATTCATCAAGACTCAAGTGTGCTGGATGGTGCTTAGACACTTTAAAAAACAAAAAACAAACAAACAAACAAACAAACAAAAACCAACCAAACAAACAAAAAACCACACACACACACACAATTCTGGTCACTGAGACCTCATATCCTCAAATACCACTGATAAAACTCAAGCCAACAGCTATAGATATGAGATGACATTAATTTAAAATGTACTTACCCCTGCTTTAAATGCTTCAGGTTTTGGAATAAGACCAGCAATAGGACATATCGATTTTTATCCAAATGGAGGAGAAGAAATGCCAGGATGTGGGAAGAATGCTCTTTCACAGATTGTAGACCTTGATGGCATCTGGGAAGGTAAGTATGGTAATGAATGACACTTCATTCAGGTGTTTTGTGTTAGTTTTTAGTGCAATGGCAGCTACAGAGGGCAGTGAAACTGTTAGCATGCTCAAACAGAACACTTTCCAGTAATTATTTCCATATATGAATCAAAAAGGAAACAAGACAAAGGCTTTGGTCTGGAAACCTCCTCTAAAGTACCTAATAGCAGAAACAAATATTACTTAAGCTGTGCCGAAATCTTTGAAGGGTCTATAATAACACATTTAACTTTGGTGGAGTATGGCAATGATTCTCACATCTACATCTGTTATGGGATCTTCAGCTGCAAGTCTTCTGAAAGCTACCTATCACAACTTTGGGTAGCTTTGAAGCAATATAATTTGTCTATTTTTCAGTCAGCTAAAAAAAGATTGGCAAGAGGCTGCTCAATATTTTTTTCTTTGCTGTTTTGCATAGCTTCAATAAAAGCTCTATTTTTTAAACATCTATTAAATATTATAAATTTACATTGCACATAACAGAATATTAAAAAAAAAAGTTTTCTCCTCTAAAGACTTCGGTATACAATTTGAGCTCTTTCTTACACTACTGCAAGCACCTTATAGTCTGGGAATCCATTAATTTATATGTGATAACCAGCCTTTTTGTCTAGGTTTTAATCAATGCAGCTGGAAGCAATACTCCCCCTCACTCCCAAGTAAATTTATTATCAATAATGGGGAATTAAAGCACAAAGAAATAACAGTGTTGTATACCATCTTCTTTTTAATCTAAAGACAGGAAAGGTAATGAAATATAAAGGAAAATAATATATTCATTATTTTAATTTTAAGAGTCTCCCTTCCTTAATCACTCTCCAAATAACAATAATTTTGTTTTGAAGTCTTCATCTGGAATAAATAAGCATTGCCCAGTTCAAACCGAATACTTGGCATTCAGTTTTCTTTTGTTATGGTAATGCAACTATTGCCTACAAAAGACTGCTTGGTGCAGCTCTCCTTTCTATTGCGAAACTCGGTGAGATTACTTGAAAAAGCATTTTGGAGGGGAGGACTAGGGGTGGGCTGGGCTGCGCAGTCAGTCTCCACAAAGCATTTCAAGTTCATGTTTTACACCTGTTGAGCCAATGACATTCCTCAGAGCATCAATTCATTGCAAAAGCAAGGTTCAAACCTCATGTTCACCACTCCAAGAGTAGTGGGGAGGCTTCTAAGTGAGAATAATACATTCTGGTGTCATGACAAGTGCTGTGTTGGTATCTTTTCCTGTTTGTTTACCAAAAAGAACTAACCTGAGAGCATTTTTTTTCACAGGAACTCGTGACTTTGTGGCTTGTAACCATTTGCGGAGTTACAAGTATTACTCGGACAGTATTATCTACCCTGATGGATTTCTGGGTTATTCTTGTACTTCATACGATGCTTTTCAAACAGTGAGTATTTTTTCAGAGCCTCAGGATGAAGCATTTCAAAAGCAATGACTCTTGTCAATACATGTGAAATTTGAAATTCAATTAATTTTTGCTAACTTGCACTCAAATGGCTGCACATGTAAGAGAAGTGACAGACATCTTACAATGTTATAGCTCATGAATGGGGTCAAAGTAGGAAAACGTAACAGCAAAACAGCGATATGCCTGGTACTTCGCTGCTGTGACAGACTTAAGGTACTACTGGAGCTGTCAGGGCTTCCCCAGACCTACCTTGCAGTGTCAAATGGGGACTAGGCAAGCAGGAGAGCCTGTCCCAGTTATCACCAGATGTATTTGTCGAACTGCAGCAAGGAGAATCCCGTACTGTAGCAGATGAGCTTTCAAATGTAGTTTAAACATTTTTTTCAGAACAATAAGAAGTAAAATAATACGTAAAGGTCTGATGGGGTCAGTCCATGGCCAAAATACTTTGGTGAATTAAGACAGCCTCAAGGACAAAGGACAATGGTTTATGGACCAAGGGCAGGAAACCCTTCCCTGTCTCGGACTGGGAGATAATGTACTACAGCCTAATTGTAGCAGGGAGGCAACAGGCTCATCATATCTCACAGGCAGCACAGACAGAAGGGAACAGAGCAAGGAGCAAGAATAAAAGGTATAAAATTGATCTTTATGCATTCTGACCAGGTGATACAGGCTTCTCAGATGACTCTGGGAGAAGGCAACTGCATGCTTTGTCGTCAGGGTAAAAAACTGCTTTTTACCCTGGTGACAAAAAGACAACAATTAGCTTTGTTTTCAACACAAAGATTTTCTTGACCCAACCTGAAGGTATAAGGAGACATCACTCTTTCTCACAAATTGCTGGGAAAGAAATCTACTCCTCCTCCTCCCTGCTCCAGTTCAAGACTACTCAGGGATTTCACTTACACAGCTTCAGAGAGCAAGATGGCATGAGAAAAAACATTGAGCCCTGAAAAATAAGTCTTGCAGAACACTGGCTAGATTATATGATTTTTCTGTAGTTACAGAAAGAGTTACTTAAAACTTATTGCTGTGATTCATGACCAGTTAATAATCAGTTTTGTTTTTTTTTTCTTGGCTGTCTGGATAATTTTATTAACAGATATATTCACATGTATTTTCACCAGGAAAACTGTTTCCCATGCCCAGCAGGGGGATGCCCAAATATGGGTCACTATGCAGATAAATTCAAAGACAGATTTAAAGATTCCAGTTTCGTGAAACTTTACCTGAATACTGGAGAAGCCAAGGATTTTGCTCGTGAGTTTTGATTGCTTCAGTCATTACCTACTTCCTACTCATTGTAAAACTACTTTTTCCCCCCATTTTATGGTTTATTTAAACAGATGAATAGACCTCATAGCAGTGCAAATGGCTCTTCAGTCCTTGTGCCTTTTCCTCTTCTGCTCCAATACTAATGCCCAGCTTTGTGCCCTCCAGTACAAGAAGGACGTTGGACTATATAGCCAACTAAAGTCACGGAGGTGTTCAGTGGGCTACACTGCAAGGTGCATGGAGAAGGGATGATAGGCAAAGTACAGCAGTTATAACAAGGGAAATTCTTACTAAATGTTATAAACGTGTCTGTCACCATGGCAGTGGTTAAAGGCAAAAAGAGAGGCTTGGAGAAGCTGTGGAATCTCCAACTCTGGAGATAGTCAAAATTCTACTTGGCAAAGGCGATGAGCAACTTGATCAAAGCTGATCTTGCTTTGAGAAATTGATGAATTAGATAACTTCCTTTACAACCTAAGTTATAAGCTATCCTAAATGTCAACTTTCAAAAGACAGTTCTCCCTTCATGTTTGTAAGCAAGAATTGGAGGGAGAAGTGCTTTGTCTAATTGCATGCTAAGGGAAATTTCCTACTCATAGAAATGATCACATTGGATATTTTTTTACACTCCTTTTATACTGCTTATATTCGGTATGGGTCAGTATTTTTCTCAGTACTTCCCTCTTTCTAGCTTCACTGTAGGTAAATCCATTTGTGGTAAAAATGCTCAGTTTTATGATGTGTTTGTTGTGTTATGAGATAGGTTTGTCAGTTGGTTGCTTTCAGAAAGCAGTAAAAATGTCTACCCATTTCTCCTGTTGATCTCATTAAGACATAACAACAGATTTGATTCACTGGTGTTTTGTTTATACTGCACAGTTATAACCCAATAAAAAATGGTGAGCACCAAGAGTCCTGCATGACAGCATTGGATTGACTTTGTCCAATCCAGGCAGCCTGGGATGTAGTCTTGAGCTAAAAGTGCAAGGCAGTGATAATTTTTTAGTTTTTATTTTTATTTTTTGCTTTCAGCTACATTACACAGAAAATAAAATAAAAAATGAAAAAGATGGAAAAACAAAACCACGATATTTTGGAAATTGTTTGTCTCTGGGTACGATCTAACTCATTGTATTTCTTCTATGTAGTTTGGAGGTACAAAGTAACCGTGACACTCTCTGGAAGCAAAAAAGTAACAGGATATGCAAATATTGCCCTGTATGGGAGTGATGGGAACACAAGGCAGCATCAGATTATCAAGTGAGTTCAATATTCAAAAGGAAAGAAACTTCTCTTCTAGAACGCATAATTCATTCACATTTCTAATAATATTTCTGTTTAAGTTAGTCCAATTTTGCAGAGCAAATTCTACTCCCAGGTACAGCTTCTTGATGTAAATGCAGAGACAATTCACTCACTCTGGATTTACTTTAGAGCGGGAAAGTCTAGAATGCAGAATTTTAAATTCTTAGAAATTTAAAACATTAGGATTTGGTGCAGTCTCAAACTGCTGCCAGTTAGAGCTCACTCTGTTGATGCAACATGAAATTAGTAGGCAGATTATGAACTATGGTAACCCAAGAGCAGACGCACATTTTACTCAGTCACACTGCTGTAAGTTTGAGAACCTCTGGTAGAGAGCCAGTCAGAGCAGCTCGTGGATAATCCTTTTGGCAATCCCAAACAAATCCAACTTCTGTATCAAATAAATCAATTAACATTAAATAAGATTATTTTTTTAATGTGCAAAACATGATATAAACCCTGCCTACATAAGAAACAGGGAGCAGCTCTACTTTCTCCATATGGATTGTCCACTGAGTCTTCACAGTGAGTTATGACTGAACCACATCAAGCCTATCTGCCTTTGTTTCTTCTGACAAACACTGATTTGGATGAATTATACTGGAAAATGGACTGGCATGCTACTAACTTTCCACTATACTGACATACTACTAATTTTCCATTGACTTGCCACCATAGACAATCAGTTGATGATGGGATTAGTAATTAATGCTAAATGCCAGCCAGCCTTGCATCCATAAAACTTTATTTTTATTTTTTTTTCCCACAGGGGAACCCTCAAACCAGACAACACTTACACAGCTTTCATTGATACAGAAGTTAATATCAGAACAGTTACAAAGGTTAAATTTCTTTGGAACAACAATGTGATAAATCCAATTTTCCCTAAAATAGGAGCCTCTGCTATCACAGTACAATCTGGAGAAAGTGGAGAAGAGTAAGTATACCCACTGTATAAATCATGAAATTTACTTGGGAGGGTAAGTGACAAAAGTATATTTTGGGCAAAAACGTTTCCACAAGAAAAGGTCTTTAAAAGAAATAGACTCTAAAGAACATTTTTAATTTCCTTCCTTTCAAGATACTGTTCATACATAATTTCATTCACTGCTACTTCAACTCTCTAGCTTAAATAACTTCAAAGAAAATTTTAAAATATCTCCAGGCTTCAGAAGGGAAAACTTCCTGCTTAACCCTTTGGGTGAAAAAGATTAGCACTGGCCTGGATTATCAGCATCATTCTTGCCAAGTTCCTACTTGCTGTCTGCAAGAAATAGTTATCTGTGTCTGAGGTTGCATTAGGATGCCTGATTCACTGCCGGTGGGAATCAGCAGAAGATTTCCATTGATATTGATGGTCCCTTAGATCACATTTGACCAGACAGAGTGGAAATAATTATTGTGGCCTCCCAAAAATAGTGGCCTACCATTCCAGAGACTAGTACTTGGAAACTGTGCTTAAATGGCTAAATATAAAGTCTATTGATATAGGCTAAAACTGATTTCTGTAGACTTTGTGGAGGTACAGTGTGGATGCTCAGATTAAAGAAGTATGTTTTACTGATCCAATTTTAACCATCTGATTGGACATTTTAAAAAACCCCTCATTTGCTTGGTCATTTATGTTATTATAACAGCCTGGATGTCTAGAAGAGGGGGTACAGTATACGTTCTATGCCCATATACAAATTCCTTGTTAAAATGTAATCACTTAAAAGACAACACTGCAAGTGGAAACAGTTTCAAGCAAAGGAAAATTATTACAGCCCCAAAGCATTACCTCTCAGCAGAGGTAGACCAGTCGTAGTTCCTGTTCAGCAAACCACATGCTGACAAAGCGTATTCAATGTGCACATGCTCTTCTGCAGACTCATACCCTTGCACAAGGAGTTGAGATCATCTGTCTAGTGATGGTAGCACACAAACTGTAAAAAAAAAAAAAATGCTTTTCAGGTAGCATGGGTTTGTGTGGTGGTCTTACCCAGCTGGGCAGCAGAAGGTCACCACAGCCACTCTCTGACTCCCCCTCCTCAATGGAAAGGGGGAGAAAATACAATGAAAAGGGCTCAAGGGTTGAGATAAGGACAAGATTAATATAATGTATTACCTATTACTAACAAGGTAGAGCACTTCTTCCCCCCGAGTGGCACAGGGGAACGGGGAATGGGGCTGCAGTCAGTCCCTGACACTTCATCTCTGCTGCTCCTGATTGTCCCTCTCTGCCCCTGCTCCACGTGGGGTCCCTCCCACGGGATTCCCGAATGGATCCTGTGTGGGCTTCCCACAGGCAGCAGCTCTTCAAGAACTGCTCCAGCACGGGTCCCCCATGGGTGGCAGCTCCCCCCAGACCCCTGCTCCTGCGTGGGCTCCTCTCCAGGGGCTGCAGCTCCGGCCCGGGGCCTGCTCCTATGGGGGCTTCTCCACGGGCTGCAGCGTGGAGATCTGCTCCATGTGGGACCCATGGGCTGCAGGGGGACAGCCTGCTCCACCAGGGGCCTCTCCATGGGCCGCAGGGGGACTGCCGGTCCATGCCTAGAGCACCTCCTGCCCTCCTGCTGCACTCACCTGGGGGGCTGCAGGGCTGCTTCTCACTCTCCCAGCTGCTGCTACACAGCAGTTGTTTCCCCTTTCTTCAATCTGCTCTCCCAGTGACCCAACCAGTGTCACTCACTGGCTTGGCTCTGGCCAGTGGTGTGTCCCTTTGGAGCTGGCTGAAACTGGCCCTTACCTAACATGGGGAAGCTTCTGGATTCTTCTCACAGAGGCAAACCCTGCAGCCCCCTGCTACCAAAACCCTGCCACATAAACTCAACACAATGTGTCGAATGACAAATCGGGTTGACACGTTAAAACAAATCCACTTGTATAATCTCAGTAAATCTTGACAGTGCAAGACATTCACATATTTTTGTTTCCTTCAGATTCCATTTCTGTGGTTCCGAGACCGTGAGGGAGGAAGTTCTGCAAACTCTTACTGCTTGCTAACAACACCTGTGGATGCCCAAAGCCTTGCTCTCAATAAAAGCTGGTCATGCACGAAAGACTGGAGTCTTCAGTCACTGCAGCTATAATGGAAGCTTTACATACCGAGTAATGAATTGTACCTTTTAGATGCAGACATGCAAGAAGAAACCTTCTCTGCTCTAGCATGCTACAAATAAATAAAAATAAGTAATAATGATTAAGGAATTTTAATGTGTAAGGGATGGGGAGGCTGCAGACGCACGCTTTGTTATTTCTGGGTGGTCGTGTGGGTTTTATGTGGTTTGTTTTGTGGAGTTTTTGCTTTGGTTTATTGTGGGTTTGTTGTTGTTTGATTTTGAGTCTGTGGATCTCTCTCTTTAGGCAGCCTGCAAAATACAGAATTTTTATAGTAGCTTTAGAAGTGAATGAGCCAATGCCCACTGGAAAAAAAAAAAAACTGATTTCAGTGTGTTTCAAAATAGTTTAAAATAATTAAGGGAAAGAAAAGGGGCAGGTAACAGAATCTGGCACATGGCTTCTAGACAGTGCCATGAGAAAGCAGCCATGCTTGTGAGAAGAAAAAGATGAGAGGATTAACGAAGCTGATGTTCTTAACCAAACTGAAGGCTAAACTTGGAATTAGCAAGAGATAAAAATGTGAGCAGAGACAGGAGGTGAGCAGTTTACAAAAGGAGGACAGAAGTTTTTAAATACCAGTGAGAAATGCAATGGTGAATGTGATGAAGAATTGGCTGAACTGATGCTGAACTAA
This sequence comes from Aythya fuligula, assembly GCF_009819795.1. Classification (NCBI taxonomy): domain Eukaryota; kingdom Metazoa; phylum Chordata; class Aves; order Anseriformes; family Anatidae; genus Aythya; species Aythya fuligula. Next base: position 30,407,325 of record NC_045565.1, read on the forward strand.
GCTTAACCCACAGGATCCAGACAGAATTAATTTGAGAAATTTACATATCAAATTTCAAATGTTACAGAAATTTCATTAAAATCCTTATAAACAGAACAATCATCAAATTATTCTGAAATTCCATCTGCTGACCCACAGTCTTGAGCAAAACTGCCAGATGATAAATAGTTGAGCTATTAAATGGGCAATGTAATGAGGGATCCACTTCTTTCTTGTCTTTTTGATAAACACTATCAACTAAAGTGTAGTTAGCTTAGAAATTAATTTCTGTCCCTAAGCAATCCTATCTCAGCTCCTTCCTCCTGCTGCTGGAGAAACAGACTGTTTCTCCTCTGCTCTCAGAGGAACCCCATCCTCAATGGAAGAAAATACAGAACTGCTGGGGCCTGGAGACCCACCACTCCATGGGACAATTTCCCTTAAGGGTTTCTCCTGATGTTCTGGATGTTCTCCTGATGTGGCTGGGGCCCTCTGCTCCTTCTGCCTTTCTGCATTATCCTTCCTCCCCAGAAGGTCTAGTCCTGAGAGGACATCAGCCCACTTGCAAGTCTTTAAATTCCCCTTTTGATGGTGGAGTTTGAAAAGTAAGGCTGTAAAGAGTAGAATAAGAAGAGTCAGCACTGAAGACTGGCAACTTACTGGCATGCTCAGAGCTGGAACCAGTTCCTTAGGTTCAGTTTTCAGTTGTTCCTACAAAGGTCTCAGGTCTCTATGCACATCTTCATGACTAACTTTGCAGGAGACAGGATCCAGCCACACTTTCACACACCACTCATGCAGTCCAAGGAGGAAAGAGCACACATCCCCTCTCCAGGGAGGTGAACTGTTATGGGGTTTGCCCAGAGCACACAGCCACAGACACCAGAGCCAGCACCCAATGCCAGATTTCCATGTACCCTGCTTCCTTTGGCCATGGCTATTTGTCTCTTCCAGAATTTGGCTTCCTGATCTCAGTACCTCCTGCCGAGGAATCCTCAACAGGGTTATTAACTTCCTAACACTGCAAAAGAGTTTCTCCTTTGTCTTTTGTTCCTTTATCGTAGTATAAGCAGATTCTTGCCTACACAATTGTTTTGACAGTCATGATATTCTCTGCATTATCCTTTGCCATAGCCACTTCAGCAGCCCATGTAATTTTAACAAACACCTAACAGAATCAAGACGTTAAAGTTGACAATAGCATAATAAAAAATCTCCTTTTAATAATGAACTGCAGCCGCCGTCATCTTGTTTTAGCAGAGTAAAATCTCTCCCCCCTCCCGAACACTTTACAAAGCTATTACATAAAATGCAATGTTAAATGAACAACAAATTACTTTCCCTTTAGCTAGCTTTTAATGCTAATGGTGCTATTTATTCCTGACCTTTTCAAATATTAGATTTTTTAAATGACAACATAAAAAGAATTCTTGTTTGAAAACGCAAGCGACTTTAAACCACATGTTATTACTTGTAAGTATAGCGTGCACATGCATCATTCATTTCAGTGTCCCATTTATGGCTAATTGGTATATATTTCAGTTGACATATATTGTTCTCCTGCAAACGTGTCAAATTCCTTAACGATGTCGGTGACAAAAGCATAGTGCTTGAGATATATAAATTACGCTCTTTACCATATAATCATTCTTATCTATTGGGAATGCTATTTGTGACAAATCATGTTCAAAAATACATGCTAAATTGATTATTTTTTTAAACTTTAATATCACACCATTCATGGCAAGTCTTTGATTGAATCTTTAAATGTAGAAATGTTTTGATTTTTATCTGCATCATTTTGCAGCTTTTGAAAAGCTCACTTTATTTATTAAAGGAAGAGTAGCACAGCACAGATCTTAAAATGTATCTTTTGTTATCAGCATAAGAAAACAAATGGGCTATAATTGTGGTTATGGAATGAGTAATTTGGTGAACAATGCTTTGTACTGTAGTTTAGGTTTTATAATTCCTGCTAGAAATTACTATTATTTTGTTGGTGGGCAGCATTGCAATCAGAATTTTAAATATGGGAGTCAACTTGCGCCATGTATTTTCATTATATTTCAGAATGTGTAATGTATTTCTCTCATACTTTATAAATCATCTAAGAACAATAAAAAAAATGAAGATTTCATGTGACTCTAATTATTACTGAGATATAGCAGCACTCATTGTTGTCTTTAGACAATGCTGCCTATAGTCATTACTTCATTCTATAAATCAGTAGAATAATGAGGTTCTATCTTTCAAGAAATATTTGAGTGTATCTTAATTTGGCATTGATGAATTCTTCTTCCTGGACCTCCCGAGGTTTTTTTAATCTAGTTTGTCATATTAAAGCTTTCTTCACCTAGCCACAGCAGACAGTGCTTATGTACACATATTTATTTTTATACCTTTCTGGCATGTGTCCTCAGAGGCTGCAAATAGGAATTTTATGATGTTATGCCTGAAGGCTATTTTGTTCTTAATTTGAGTGTAAATCACAGGCTGTTTTGCTACACCCTCATGCTTCAGAAATATATACTCTGTATGATTGTATTTAATTGTGGTAAAACAAGACTATACTTGCAAAAAATCTCATTATTTTTTAAAACTGAAAACAGATTATTTGACAAAATAGATATTGACTTGAAGAATATATATATATATATTTATTTTTTGGCAAAAGACAGTAAGTTCTGATATCCATTTTTTTTCATCTGAAACACTCTCAAGTTTGAAGACATTGACAGGGGAAAAATATATCAGCATTTTTAATTGGCCAAAACAGAAGACATCAGTGGGGGGCAGAGGAAGAAGGTCGATGTGATGCTCCCACAGTCCTAAATTAAAAAATACTAATAATGGCCTAAATGCCACTTGCTTCTAAATTGTGCCTGTATACAAACAGAAACAATTTGTAAAGTAGCCTTTAGAATAGTCTAAATGTTGTATTCAATTGCACAGCAACAATTGAGTGGCTACTACACTTGCTAGCATACTAAAGACATTTATTATGTGAGACCCAAAGACAAAAGTTGTATTCAAGTCCCCCTTTGTGCTATGGCCTATGTAATTACTGTTGTGGTACATATCGTATGAAAAATCTTACCTTTAATTGCATTAAGTGGATAATTGCTCCACATCAAACCAATTAGGGAGGTGAAGGGAAAAAACAGGGGATCTAAACCTGCAAAGCAATGCGTTCTTTCACAATGTAATTTTAGATAAACATAGTCTCACATGATCTCATTAAAAACAACAACAATGAACAATTAGTGGCTCAGGTCCCTCAGTTCAGGGTATGCAATTTGAGAGCGTGAACGGAGTTTTGATTTACATGGGAGTGCTGACTGTTTATCCCCTTTGGAAAGGGAGCCTCGTGTGAGAGCACCAGCACTCCTTGCTCGGCAGAGGCAGCAGGTGGAAGCAGCCACCGCTTCTGAAGATGGCCCAGTCTCACGGGCACTGGTGCAGCTCTGCTCAGTCACAGCTTTTGGAATTATTTGGAAAGAAGGAATAAAATCATCACCTCAGTTACATGGTATGCTAAGCACGCTATGAGCATGTACATGTCTTGCCCAAGAGGCTGGGCAGAAGCCTGTGCTTTCCTTCCCTGAGCACTGAGCACTGTGCTTGCTGACCAGTCTCGGTTGGGCTACAAAAACTCCCAGAGTGGCTGTTTAAAAAGAAACACAGACTCTTGTCTTATACTGATGACCTTTTCCTTGATGTCCTTAATTCCTCAGTCGTACAATTCTCATCTCCCATTTGATGAGGGAGTAAAAATTAACAGGAGGAAGCATGAAAGGAGTTCTCCACCACCTTCAACCAAGGATGCTCTCAATTCTTCAGGAAGACCTGTAGCCTCACCTCACACCTCCCTCCAACTTTACTCATTTCTCTTTTGCTGGCAGCTTGGAAACTGGTGCCATCTGACCACTTACATGTATAACCCCTGCCCTTGGGGCATCAGAGAGGAGGGTGGGTTTGCTTCCGCTGCAACCTCACTGCGATAACTGAAGTCCAAACTCTGCACCTCTCACACAAGTCACAGAAGGAGGGTTTGGGAAAAGATGCTTCTCCATCTCACAGAACAGAGGTTACAAATCCTTACACCTTCATTTAATTCAAAATGGAGTCAAAATGTCTTTGCTGGGTGATGAGAATCATCCTCTCTGTTCCTCCCACTGAACCTGAATTGCAAATCCCCTCCCTGACTCTCTGACAAAAAGGACACTGAAGGGCAGCTTATAGCACAGATGTGCCCTTCCTTGCTGTGTCTGAGGGGACACTACAATAGAAAAGAGCATATTTTTGTTGCAAAGGACATTTGTAGAGGTTTAACAACTTCTTTTTAACCAAGGAAAATGTTGAGAGTGAAGAGAAAAGTGACTGCACTAAAGAATAATTCTCCTTTTGACCCCCAGAGAAAGAGGTGCCTAATGAAAATATATGATCACGGACAGTGTGAAGATAACTGTCTGATCAGATAATGGAATTGTTTTCAGTGATAAGAATGAATCCATTACTAATGCAAATAACGATAATAATTATAATTTGCAATACAGTAAAAATCACCTAGTCTACCTCCTCCTCTGACAGGAGACTGTATAATAAATTATAGGCTGAGAAAAAAAAATTCAAAGGGATAAAGGTTAAAAGATTAAAAAAAAAATCTGAAACTTAAATGCTTAACAGGGAAGTCAAGACCTGAAAGCAGAAATTGGTGCTATTAAATAAAGCAATTGTAAAGAATGAGATATTATGGAATTGATTAACTAACCAGAAACCAAACGTTTCCTCGTATCACCTACCTCTTGTCATAGATTTCAATAATTTTGAAAGAATAAAAATTAAGAGTTGGCATATAAAGAGAAAATTAATCATTTAAATATGGGTGAATATGCTAATAGAACTCTGGGAAGATTAACGCAACACACCAAAAGCCCCCAGAAGGGTTCAAGACATTTGGAGAATTTCTCCAATTGTTTTTGGTTTGCTTTGTTGTCCGAAACAGGTCCAGCTGTTCTACCACTCCCAACCAGAACTCCATCAAAGGACATTGGCACACCAAGCATATTTATAGGGTTTGGGGCACATTTTGATTCTCATAACAACTCTGTGGTCTTCTTTGTTCATGTCAGGGCTTATGGGTACGGAAACAAAGTGCAAAATGTTTCATCTTACCTTTGTAAGGGAGTAGAACAAGAGAGATGAAACATCTTCTATTACAGCATTTGCACTATAGTCAGCTCTTTTGTTGTTTACAGCAATTCTGCTTTCTCCATCAGTTAAGCAGAGCTGAAAATAGTGCTATACAGGGCTTACCATACATTGTTGGCATCGTATCAGTCATATTGATTTAGGTGATGGAGCAATGGGAATCTACCAAGACAGCTTGTGATTCTTCCACACCCAGCAATTCTGACTAAAATAGCAATTAAGTGACAGAGTCTAAAGCACTGTCTTCCAACACTCTTCATGTAGATCCCAGTTTTCCAAAGTACAGTATGTCCCATAACAGCCACAGGAGAAATTTAATGACAGGGAGTAGGTAAGGTGGACTTGAGGTGCTGACATTTACTCAAAATTGAGGGTGACTATCAAACGAAAAAGGCTTTCTTTGGTCCAAAAAAAAAAAAAAAAAGGCTACTTTACTGCAATAAACCACAGTTCAAACTGCTAAAGCTCAATGCATCCTGCCTAAACTTCCTCAGCAAGTCAAGTCCTTCAGGAAGTTAGAGATTTCTCACCCTCCTTGAAGTTTTTCATAACAGCATTTTTCACGTACCTGAAAAGCTCAACACACTTCAGTAAAGCACAAGTAGCCTATTGGAAGTTCTGCAGTACAGGAGTTGGAAGAAAATGCTTTAAGCATTTGCTAAAAGCAAAATGAGTGCAAAACTCACAGTATGTTTCATAACCATGACTTGTGGTTTACCACATAAGAACACTTTATCAAAAACACACCCAACTAATATAACCTTAACTACTGCAAGGTGTTCCTAAGGCTTAAACGTGCACCCCTCAGATTGCACACAAGAAGGCCTTTAATCAGCATTTGCAAAAGTCAAGAACACAACATGCCTCAACTACTCACATCACATTTCGTTGTTTGTTGACACTTTGCCAGGGCTTTCTGTTTCTTAATAGGATGTGCACAACAGGAGTCCTCTGTGTGTGCACACACATTGACTGCAGCATACGTTTCCAAATGTCTTTCCAGCAACGAGATGTTTATCTGCAAGAAACCAGCATCCACTGTCTTATCCTCAAAGCTGCCAATGGAACTTTAAAAAAAAAAAAAAAAAAAAAAAAAAAGATCATATGCCTACACAACATGATTGAAAGGTTTAATTAGAGAACTAGATACAAGGAAAGCATGGGGATAGTCTTCAGATGTGTCTGTGTTAAGGCTGTCAGAGGCAGGAAGGGTTGGGAATGCTCCCAGGTTCTCTGCGGGTACGACAACCACAGATACTCAAAGCTGACACTACGCAGAGCTTTATGAAGGTGAATACAGCAAAGGATGAATAAACCGCCTAGGGAGAGAGTAACTTTTCAACCCACCCCCTAGAAAAACAAAATAACTACAAAATTAATATAAATGTGTTTTAGAACAGCCTCAGTCACATTACCCATGTTGCACAATGCAGATTCTTCTGCCGTCTGGGATCTTTCCTTACACAGGGAATATTGGGAGAAAATTATTTGAAGGGAAGGAGGATGCTGAACTGTTGTTTGCGAGACAGCACAGTTAAGTACAGGACCCCCTACAGATGTCATGCAGGACCAGCATGTTTTCTGCTGGATTCAGCTCTGCTCACGGTTAACTTCCTTCAACTCCTCTAAATTTGAGGAGTCAATAGTCTTCTAGAAAAGGTGTGAGGGGGCAATGGGCTGAGAACATAGATTCATTAAGATCATCTAGACCAATACTAGATGATCTGTAAAAGCTCTGTGAACGACACATTACACTGCAACCATGGCCTTGGTATGTGTTAGCAAACCACGATGCCACGTGCAGTATGCAGTGTTTGCGTGGGGGAAGCATGGAGAGGCTGCTCTTTGTAGTACAGAGGAAGAGGATATGTTCAGTTTAGTGTCCACTCTTATCAGCTGATGGCAGAAGGAAGTTCTTAGTAGAGTTGCAGAGATTATTCCTCAGAGGGAAGGAAATGCTCCTTGTTGCTGTTATGAAAACAAGAGTCACCTCTCCAGCTCCTTAGAAGAGCACTGTAGTTCAGCAATTCAAACTCTCTGGTATGCAGAGCTGTCAGCCTCCCCATTGCTTCCCACTTTGAAACCTTCCCCAGTCTTTAGTTACTACTGGAACATATCAATGCCTCTGTCCTTCCACATCCAAATCCTACTTACACACCTCTTAGGTTGAGTCCTTTAGTTTCCTTACACTTAATCCAGGAATGTCCTCTTTGTACATGTTGGCTCTGCTGCAGCATGCAATACTCACAGAATAAGCTCATATTGTAATTTTCACTCCCCTGGCTTCACATCAGCTCACCTGTGGGCACTGATAAAAGGATCACAGTGGCCACAATCTACCACATTCTTAAAATCCTGAAAACAATTTTTGCCATTGCATGGTGAGGAACACCGTGTCCTAGTTTGGTGGCTTCTGCTCTAGGCACAAAGGCAAGTCCAACCTGGGAAGTGAGCATCTGGTAAACTTCTCCCAGTTAGTATAGTCCTCGAAAAAAATGAGAAAACAGAAAATAGATGCTACTTCAATCATAGCCAGCACCTGCGCAGTTATATATTAAACAAAGAAGACAGAATTTCCTGGCTCGCAAAAAAATATTTGTGGTTAATTGACTCTTCATACACAGCACTTAGTCCTTTTTTATCACTGAGGTCTGTGTTCAGTTGCTTTTGATATACATCTTGTTGATGCTGATATAATCTTACTTTTTTTTTTCTATTCAGCTAGCTCCTCAAAATATATTTACTTTTGAATATGTATCTCTCTGACTACAAAGGATTTGAGGGCTTGGCTAACAGCCAGGATGGGCTAGACTCAACGCTCCCCTGAAGTCAGTACAAACCTTTCTATTGAATTTAATGAGATCTGAAGCAGTCCCTAAACAGTGAAAAGGCTCCCTCATGTAAGTGTTCATGTCATTTCCACTGCACTGTCAAAATTCTTACACAGGAAACTGCCTCCTGGCTGCCAAACAGCAGTTTCAACAGGACACAGGTGACGTCCTGTTCCAGACTGCCAGCTTGTATGCTGCGTGCTGTTAAAATAGATGCTCTGTTCAGACACCAGTGGTAGCTGCTGGTAAGGGCTGCATGAAGCAATCTAGGAAGAAAAGTGACAAAGTTAGGAGCTTTATCTAAGGAATATTTTATAGTAGTAAAAGGTTATCAAGCTAGAATAGGTTTCTGGGGCATCCTTTGTAAGACTGAAGTGCAAGGAAAAATGCCAATGCAAGACAACCTTGTGTTAATATGGAGGAAGAAACAAAAGCCTGGATTGCAGTTCAGCTTGAGTTGATGCATTTAAGGGTCAAGGTATTTTTCTATTTGGATTATGTTCCCAAGATAAGATATTCAGTGGTCTGAACTTATTTTGATAGAGGGATCTGAAAACATGTTTGAAAAGAATGAAATTTGAACAGAGAAAATGAGGTCTCAAATTCTGTAGGAGTTCAAGGAGGAAAGCCATAGAAGAATTACAATGTATGATTAATTAAAACACAAGGGACATCGGGTGTTCCTCATTAGCCAATAGTTAAGGTTGCAGTGAAATCTGTTGTAAAGGCAGGAGGTAAACTCCCTTGTAATAAAAATGATGCAATTTACTAGTAGTACTATCTTTACTATTAGACGTGCAATTTAACATTCTGGAGAATTAGAGATAAATGTTTAATGTTTGTTTATATGTTTAACGTGCAGTAAAATTCAAAGAAGATTAAATGTGTATGCTCTGGGAATTTAGACTTCAAGGTTTCCTTTCAATGATTTGTTTGTAAACCAAGAACACAAAATTGAGACCCAAGGAACTGTACAAGAAAAATCTCAAATACAGACTTGATTTTTAAAGCTGGTATCCAACATCAGTACCTAATGAGACTGGCAAATGGCAGGACTGAAAAACAGTTATACAAAGCATCCATAGTTGTCATCAATTTATCCAAACTGCACCTCTTGAAAATCAGGCATCTCTTTGCACTGACTAAAAGGACTCCAAATCAGTTCTACTGGAGAGAGATGTTTGGATGATTTTTAAGGGAGCTATTTAGGAAACTGAAAGGGGATAATCCCTTTGGGGAAGTTAGACGCTGCTATCAGGGAGATTGTTTTATAAGTTGTTTTATTCCGTGGTTATCAGCAGAAGGCGTGAAAACTCTGTACATTTCAGTAAGGATTTCTGTAGCCATGGAAGAACCAATGTAGGATTTATACAAATTCCTTCCTATCAAGGCTGTAATTTTAAATAGAAACACTCTCACATGAGAAAACCTTCAGATTTGGAAAAGTCCGGTGAAAGGCCCAAATTCTACCAGTGAATGCACACACATGAACCTCCCCTGGAAATCAGAGCAATGTGCTCAAACACTGAAAGCAAGATTTGGTTCTTAATGTGTCCCTGAAGACTGTAATTATATTTCCCATTGTACTAGTAACATTAATTGAATGTTTAGCTGAAATCAAGTTCATTACAAGTTAAATACAGTACCTAGCCTATTAGGATGGTGTTTATAATTATAGTTATAGAGCACTTGTAAAACATCTTCATTGCAGCAAATAGGTGGAAGTTGGGGTGTAGTGGCTGCTATGCATCTCAGCTCATTCCCTGCATCTTTGCACCTTTGAGTAGTATTTTAGTGCAAGGTCACATACACCGCTGACTTGTCTCCATAGCTACTGCCAAGACTCCCAAATTTTAGACACATGGCCTGCAACATTTAGCAGAAAAAATATATAATACAAGTTATCATACAAGTTTTTCAGTGCAGCAGGACCTTACTAAACATTCCTAGATCTAGAAACATACAATGAACATGCCCATTCACGCAAATACACCTGGTTATTGGCCAGTTTATTGCCCTGATACTATAATATTAGCAATAAACCAGACTTTGATAAGGCTAAGAGACTACAGTCCTTTATGATATGTCTGTTTTTATGACTTTCTGAGGAATAATCAACTTTTATGAATTTATTTTTAACGAACTGTTAAAGCAGACTCATACCAAGTATTTACCATTTACCAAGTATACCATTTATTTTCATTACCGGTTCACCACAAAACGTCACATTACAGTTCAGCCTTCAGAGTCAGATTCTATAATATGCTAGTGAAATACAGTCCAAAATCCCGTATTCTGCCAGACTAAATGGCAGCTGCTCCTCAGTTCCAAGCAGTATCCTCAACCTGAATGAGTATGGAGCAGAAAAAAATATGGAAATATAAAGCTACCATTTTGGCTCAGCATCTCTGCATGGCACAAACATGGATTGGAGTACTGTAACCCACACTGATATCGTTGGTCCCTCATGTAAAGTGGAGGTGCCTGCATAGGACACTGCCTGTTATAAAGCTGCAAACAGCCCTGTTCACCAAGGGAGTTTCCTGAGCACAGGGACTCAATGATGATGAGTTCTGCTATATTAATGAGAGAAAATAGAACCAAATATATTGTGTACTTGCGTATCCACATATCACAGGATTTTTGGCATGTCTTTAGTAACATCTTAGCTGAAAGAAAAAAAATATATATATATATAAATATACACTGTTGATATATGTATATATTTATATATATAGTATATGTGACATATAGGGAAATGTTCCACTCTGAAAGGGTGTGTACTGGCTGTGCTACCAGAGCTAGTAGCAGTTGCTTTTATTAGTCATGCTTCGGTTGTAACTATTTGTTTTAATTAACACTGGAACTGAGTAACATTTGTCATTAGATAGTATATCTAGAAATAACAGTCTCTATCCAGGCAGTATTTTCACTCTTCCCTCCAAGCAAGCATTCCTGCATCAATGCTCATATGAAAACTTAAATGGTACTCACTGCAACTGAATCTGTTTTCTTAATAATTGATGGGTGACTGGCAGACAACTACCTTGAACACATTCTGGATTATAAGGTGTCTGGAGCCAGAACAGTAATCAGCTCTAATGTGGTGGAAAAATCCTTTCACCTGATAGATTACATCCGTAAGGAAAAATTAAATCACAGAAACAACAGAACAGTAATCTAAAGAAACGAACAAAAACAATTTGCAGAGTCAGCTGCTGCTTCTGGTTGAAAAGATAGAAATGGGTAAATATGATCTTAGAGGGTAGTGGTGTTTGGGAACTAAATCCACACCCACACCCAGGAGATCACTGTGGAATATATAATTATAACATAAGGAGTGAGACCTTCAGGATAACAAGTGAAATAAAAGACCTTGAAGATAGAGAGCAGAAAGGGATTTATTCTGTAGGGAGATGGTAAGTCACTATGTCAAACCTGCCTTTAAAGTATTAGAACAAGGAAGAAAAGGGAACTGAACTCTCACACTTTCAGGAGAGCCGTTGATTTCCCACAAAGGGCTGGGAGCATCAGACCAGTACCTGGCGCAAAGTCCTAGCTCTGAAGGAGAAGGGATGGGAGCAGCCCAGCCCTGCTTCTACCACATTACCTGTTTTGAAGAGTACCTTGTGTCACAGGTCAGGTGCACAACAAAGCAGAAAGGGTGTAATGTAAGCACCACAGGGCTCTGCTACAACCTGGTGGTCACTGACTGGAGGCATCCAAGCCACTATATGGCTGCAGGCACACACGGTGTGGCAGGCCAACAGCACGGCTGGGCTGGGGTACTGGCATGGCTGAGGGCAGGAGCCAGGGCTGAGCTGGAACAGCACGGCTGTCTCCTCCTTGGTGACGGCCTTCCTGGAGAAAGCATGGGCTAATCTCCCCCTCCAGGTCCAGGTGCAAATGCCCAAGAGCTGCAGTGATACTTCAGTGGTGGTGGCAACCTAAAGGTTTGGAAGAGAAACCTATGTACTGGCGTCATCTAACAGTATCTGTTTACTATTTCAGAGGTATTTCCCATCCTTTCACAGGCAATACTTCATGAAAATATTTTAAGTCTGTCCCGTAATAAAAATCTAAACTATTCAACCTTACTTCTGGAAATTTGCTTTTTCCCTGGGTGTGAACACGATCCAGATTTTCACCCTCTACTCAACATTCCTTCATGCTCATCCCCATTGGTTGTAATCAGGGAACCTCCACAGTCCCATGGTGGGTTTTGGTTTACATTTTCTACACTATTATGTTTTTCTAGTTATCATCAAGAAGCTCTATGAGTTTTGTAGAGAATGTCATGAAAGAAATGCCAAGAATGGTGGCTTCAGCCTTGAGCATATTTTATTTCCCAGCTCTCATTCTCATTACAGAAAAGACCTAAACTGTTTTTGATGTTGTCTAAAATCTTACTGTCTTAACTCCCAGACACCCTATTCACAGCTACACAAACTGCAGTGCAATTTGAGTAATCACCAGCAGTGACTGCAACCTCAGGCCTGCATGGGCTCTTGGTGTCCATACATCTAGAACGTTGAAGGGACCTGACATGCAACACAAGCGGTTGGTGGCACTTTTGCTCAGTTATGCATACGAAAGAGTATCGAAATGTAAGTATAACCACTTGGTCTTTCATATCCATTTTTGTCAAAACAGAAACACTCAAAAAGAAAAGTTAGTTTTACTGTATTTTATTTGACATGGTTGAAGACACAAGAACACTCAAGATACAATCCAGACAAGTTGTGAACAGCTCCAAACATCAGTGAAATCTGAATTTATCTTGCACAGAGGTGAACAAGACCACAATGGTTGGTTTTATAATATAGTTTTAAGACTATTTCAAGCAGGTGAGTACTGTGACATTATGCCCAACAACTTTTATACTATTCATCCGCTTAAGCCACTTCGTATTATAAATATGCAGGTTATCTTGGCGATTAAATCTCTGCAATACATAATTAGCCTTCTCATAATAATGCATTAAAACTCCTGTATATATTCATTGGTAAGAATATACCAATGTTAACTGTCCTAACCATCACTGCACATGTATCATATTCTAGCACAATTAATCATTCTATCACAATTAGTTGCTAACTTTCAGCCTAGAGTTAAGCAACTTTGACCCACCCAAACTTGCAAGTTCATGCTTAGAGCAAAACTTCAGTCGGGGCTTTCTGCTTTGCCTAAGGATAGCAGGCCTTGTCTCTCAACGCTAAGTTGCACAATGTCATCTGAAATCCCTACCAAAAAAATTCTCTGCAGGAAATTTCCGGCAAAACTATCAGAACTACTGTTCTAAAAATGACCCATTTCCTAATAAATTTCTTATTAATTTTACAGCCTAACATTCTCTATCAAAATGGGCATCCATTTGCCACTTACAATGTAAAGTTTTTTTTAACTGGGTTATAGACTACAGACCACAGCATAACGCTCTACTTACAATTCTAATTCCTTAGACAAGCTAATTTTCCATTCTCGGATTTAAAGAGGGCAACGAGGACAGTTGGGAATTTGCTTGGTAGTTCAGTGCTTTGCAAGGATAAGCTTGATAGTGCTCTCATCAGACTGAACAAGGAAGTGCAAAAATACGCAATCTCTTCAATATTTTACAGTTACAGCAGAACAATTTTAGCAACAAACCCCTGTTTGGATCCAGACGGAATCTTACAAAAGGTGAACAAAAAAGGGCAAAGAATCGCTACTGTGCGGGGAACTAGCTACACTTTAAAAGAGCTGCAGAAACTATTGTTAGCATTCCCTGCGGACAGGCTGAAAATAGCACAAAACCCATGGATCACAGGATCTTGCAGTTCACCTCCTGTTTGTGGTGGGGGGTTGCAGCACTTTCCTAAACCAAATTCTGCATTAACCTAAGGCCAACGGAAACAAATTCTTGTAGAATTGGACCCATTCAGTTTAACACAGGATGCAAAGACACTGAAGCCTTCTTTTATTTAAGAGTTTTGTGTTTGGTAGGTTGTAGTGGTAGACAATAGACAGGCTTACCTGCATCTACTATAAATCACTGTTACTTGGCTCTAGAAAGTACTTTTTTTAGAAATTAGAGTAGATCCTTAATAAAACTCCAAAACCTAGAGAAGAAGCTGTATATCCAGATCATACAAGCTAAATTTAACTTGGTTTTACAGGAGGATTCATCCATTATTATGATGAACTGCTGGAATGGTCACCATCTGAAACAAAGAAATGAAAATCCCAGCAAAATACAAGTGCATCTGTGTAATATACTTAACTGGTATGACTTGCATTGCAGGAAGAATGTTGTATTCTGTGACACACCAACATTTCTTTCCTATTATTATAAGATCAGCCTTTTACATTTCATATCTTACCATCTTTAAAAGCCTATAATTATGGAAGCTGATTGAGAAACTATGTTATTTAAAATTAACAGCTGAATGAAATCAACAGAGGCAAAGAGCATTTTTATACAAGAAAATAGCACTGTAGAAAGAAAGAGTCTGTACAATATTTAAATATTGTATATACATAAAATTATATTGTTCATAACTCATCTTAAAGTTTCTCTTGTTTGTAAACCATGGAAAGCAACACACAAAAAATCCCAGTATTTAGCTTTTAAAGCATTTAGCAGGCAGCAGGAGACCGAATGCTAGAAAGCACACTTTGTAATTATAGAAAAGTATCCAGCCGGATACTGTGAGTAGCATTCTCCATAGTCCCTTCTTTTTTTCTTTCTTTTCTTTTTTTTTTTTTTTTTTTTAAAGCTGAATGCAGAACAGATTTCACATTCTACTAGGGAATTCTGCAGCAGACACAGAAAACTCAACGACAAAATGCAGTGGACCAGTTCTGCAGCTCTGGACTGTGGCAAAACTTCAGGATAAACACAGAAAGCTTAAGTGCAGGATTGGAATGTAAATTAGTGAAATCATTGATAAAGCTTTCATTACCCAGTAGTTTATGTAACTCATGCTCAACTTATTAAAAAGGAAGTTTTAGTTTAACAGTTAAGATTGCAAAATTTCAAAAATGTAATGAATTCCAGCAGGTAATCAGGCAGCTCTGAATAAATGCTTTGAAAGTGTCAGCATTTTAGGGTAATTCAGGTTAGTTTCAGTCTGCCAATTTGGAGTGGATTTAGATTTGAAACTGAAGTTGTCAGCTCATGGCAGATGCAGATCCTAGGTTTCAGAAATCATCCACCTGTAGCACTTAGCAAAATAAAACCTGTTCCAGTACAGAAGAAATTTTCCAGGTAAACATGCTTAAAATATTTCCAGAATGTCGTTAACTGGAAAACAAGATGCTACCACGACCATCACTGTATTTCACTTGTGTTAGAGTTTCGTGGTCATAGTCATATAAGAAATGCTTTATTTAATGCTTTTTGTAGTTTTGTTCTCTTAGCCTCTGTCTTCCACTTTAATGAACATTAAACTCAACCCAAAAATACATTAATTCATTCAATTAAAATGCTTCCAACTCAAAATATATGATAGTACGCCTTATCTGGACATTTTCTCTCTTTTAAATCATTTAAAACTTTCTGGACAGCTATCATTTAACCGTACTCCCAAACATTAACACAGGGATTAACTAGAAGAGAAATGTAATCACGGGGAGGAGTGCAAAGTCCTGAACTTGGGGAGGAATAACTCCATACACCAGCATATGCTGGGGGCCAACTGGCTGGGAAGCATGAAGGCAGAAAAAGACCTCAGGGTCTTGGTAGACACCAAATCTACATGAGCCAGCAACGTACCCTTGTGGCAAAAAATGCTAACAGCTGGGCAGCATGAGGAAAAGTATGGCCAGCAAGTCAATGAAAGTGGTCATTCCCCTTTATTCAGCCCTGGCAAGACCACATCTGGCATCCAGTCCTGTGCCTCTCAGTACAAGAGGGACATGGACATAATGGTACTGAGTCTGGCAGAGCGTTGTGATGACGATTAAGGGATTGGAGTCTGATGTATGAGGAGAAGCTAAGAGCTGAGACTGCAGACTCCAGAAGAGAAGGCTTGGCAGGGGTATCAGGAATGCATATAAATATCTGACAGAAGACAGTAAAGATGGAGACAGACTTCTCAGTGGTATTTCAGTGACAGAACAAGAAGTAACAGGCACAAGCTGAAACATAAGAAATTCCCCTTAAACATAAGAAAAAATCTTTTTCTACAGTGAGGGTTGTCAAGTACTGAACAGGTTGCCCAGAGAATTTTAGGCATTTCTATCTTTGGAGATATTCAAACCCTGACTGGACAGAGCATCCTGTTCTAGCTGACGCTGCTTAGAGCAGAGGGGTTGGACCAGATAGCATATGGGAGTCCCTTCCAACTTCATTTATTCTCTGATTCAATGATTTCACATGGAAGCTAGTAAATAAAAGTTTGTAAGACATAAAAAAGGGGAATAAATTTGCTCTTAATAATTTTCTGAAGTATAACAAGGGTAATGCTAGCTATTTAATCCAACAGATAGTTCTGTGAGCTTTGACAAGAAAGGTCTTTTTCTCAAACTGGGGCAACCAACAGTAGGCTCCTAAAATACGTATGTTTCCTAAATATAATTTAAGGCTTTCCAAGGATATTCTTTTCAGTGGGATCTCAGAACTGAAGAAGTTCATTTCCCACTTCTTTACAAACCTTATTTTCAGCACTAATTTTTTGACAGTACAGTTCATAATCAAAAGAACAAAAGAAAGCTGTAACCTATTAATTTGTTCCATGTTCAGAGGATGATGCTGTTTAAATAGATACCCCACACATACCCACTACAACAACCACATGGGTTAGCAAATTTTTCTTTGGAGGAAAAGGAAGAAGTACAAGAACAAGGCAAAGAGATTATGATTTTATATTTTTTAACTAATCTTCAGGATGCAATAATAATCAGTATTTACTGAATAAAGGTAGATCTTTAAGCATGCTTGAACAACTAAGGAACTTTTACTACCTCTGGAACTTTTGCTCCCCAAACTTTTTAAGGGTCTTTTAAAAACCAGCCTTCGGTTATCCAAGGGCACAACCATGACATACCCCACCTTACTAGCTGTTCTCATATAGCCTGCTGAAATTCAAGATGATTACATGACACATGAAAGTCAAAAAATGGAATAGTGGACAATCAGTCTCACAAACAGGCCATGGTGGGGAACGTGATCTGTTAGTAGTTTAAGAAATCGATACCGACTTTGACACTTTTCGAGGTGGCAACATCAATGGCCATGGCTTTGATCTCAGTGTCCCCAAACTGCATAAGTGTTTTGATCTCCCGCCTGTTTGGCACGGAAGTATCAGTCCCTGTGAGATCCAGGCGAAGGGTGCCACACTTTTTCACTCCAGATTCAGTGATGAAGCTGACGTTATCTTGTTCTGAGCTATAGATATTGATCACTATTACTAACTGAGAAGGCTTGGCAGGTGTGTAACTGCGTGTCACAGTTTCTCCAAGGGCTACGGATTGGTCAGCTGAGATAAATTTGTCAAAGACATCAGTGCACCAGCGTGTGCCATCTTTGACTAGCAGCTTCTCTGGTGGATGCTTCCCTTCCACAAACCGATTCAGCACACCCACACCGTAGGTGAGAGGCGAACGTCGCACTTTGATGACAGCAGGGTCTAGACCGAAGAGGACGGCTCCTTTGAGGATAGTGAGCCCCACATCCTGAGGAATGATGACTCGACATCTCGAACCAAAAGCACTCTGGACAGCTTGTTGGAGTAAGGGGGATTCAGCGAAGCCACCCACCAGGAACAGAAACTTGACATTGGTCACTTCTGGCTTATCAAACACATCGCCTATACAGAAACAGAGCCCATTCAATAAGGAAAAAATCACTGTGCCAAAGCAAAGCATGCAAAGCTCCTTATGTCTGAGTGCACTGAACGTTCCATGCACATGCACAAGATCTGAAACTGCTACATAATACTTCCACCCTCAGCATGCACTAGTTCCACTTCTGAAGTCTCTTCTATATTCTTTTTCACTGGGACAATAACTGTGAGTGAAAACTTACCTCAAAGCACAAAATATATTTGATGTAGCATTTATGCTTTCTAAACAGAACTTTTATTTAGCTTGTAGCAGTCAAGGGGGACACAGATTTTTTTGCAAAGAAATTCTGCTGGTCAGATTACTGGTGGCAGGGAAACAGACATCAATCATCTTGTCACTGAAAGTATCAGTGAGATATTCCCAAATCTAACGGAACCACATCCCCTTTATAGCATTCCAGACAAGTCACCCCGTTTTAAATTCACTTTTTATTTCTGACTCTACCGTCTTAACTGCAACACGTACCATCTGCAAAATGCCTCCTTACATTTTTACAGATGTTCTCTTAGCTTAAGCCCACATCCCCTACTTTCAAGAAAATCATACAGTTCAGTTGTAGGCTCACCCTTACTCAGTTCATATAACTAATGCTGTATGACTGAGGTATCTGTCACAACAATCATAATTTGAGGCCTCTCCCTCTCTGCTCACATATTAGCTGTTCTGTCTTAGTTGTCTTACTCAGTTGTGGCCTCTCAAATTTACCCAACAATACCTCACACAGACTGAGTAAAGCCGGATATTCTGTTCCAAATTTGATTTGATTAGTTCTTTGTAATGTGTACAACAGCAATATTTCACTCAATACATGTATTATACTCTCTTTGATACAAATCCAATCTTCCATGAGGACAGTTTAAATAATAATTTTCCCAATAACCCTATGTCATATTCTACTGCTGGATAAATAAATCCATTGCTGCTTAAGCCATGCCTGGAAACTCTTATACCATGCTGCATCATTTATTACTTGTGTGTTTACAGATCTCAGTGATTTGAACAGTCATGAAAAATGTGACTTTAAGTTCTTCCACTGGTGAGAAATGAACTAGAGGCCTTAATAACAGTAACAATCATGTAATAGTTATGTCTCTGGCATTGTTTTATTCTTGCCCGAAAAAAGAAAAAGAAAAAGAAAAGTAGGATCTGGGTTCTCAGTGCACTTCAGCCTTCTGAAAGCATGTAGCCCTTTATATATAGAATAATTGAAGCTTAGGCAGCAATGGGACTGAATCACACTCAAAAAACAGCACTAGAACTAGAACTAGGCAGTAAGATGTGTTATGGTGATGTTCCTTACTTGAAATTACTTTCCTAAACACTTTCTAGTAACTCCAGTTACTGGTTTAAAACAGGTAAGCCAAACTTCAGTCTTAGCTCAGCCAGAAAATGGAATTACACACAGATACGTACTAAGGTGTTGAACAATCTGGTCAATTGTGGGTTTGAAGAGCGCATTCATTGCATCTGGGCTCATCCTCAGCATTCCCTGGGAAGACCACTTCACAAAATCCACACTGCAGAAAAACATTTAGAAATGACATTAAAAGAGTATAGAAACGGCCAAGTTATCATAAGACTCACCACATAAATAAACAAATGAGTTTACAGAATCGGCATGTAGCTTGCTTGGAAGAAAGTGTCTCACCTAACCTCAGGCCCATACCAAATGGAGCAATATACAATTTCCACGGATAATTGTTATTTTTGCTTGTTTAATTGTTGTTTTCTTTGCCTGATTGCCTCCTGTACCATTACAAATGCTCAGCTGCCTTCTGAAACAGCTGGCAGTCAACCCTGTGTTTGCTCATCTGAAACAGCACCAATTCATCCCCAGACGGACAACATTTAGATTACAGCAGTAGCAGGCCAAAGCCATTGGAAACAAGCAAGGAAAACAAGCAAGCATAGGAAGTCTCAGGAGACAGAAAGGAGCACAGTATCTGATAAGGAATAATGTTTGTTAAGTGAATACAGGTATTATGTTATTCCACCAATGATGCACATCCATATAGCTTGGTAATTTCCTTTTCATTTGTACATGTTCTATGTCACCTGTTATTCTACTAGTTTCAGTTTATTTGGGGGGAAACATTTGGCATTCTCTCTAAGATTCATTACTAAGACTATTAAAAGAAGCAGACAGTCTTCTGAAGGGTAGTAGTATTTCCAGAAATTGTTACCAACTTCAAAACCTCAGTTTCATTTAGGAAGCGACTCTGATCTAAGTCTTTTAGGCTTGAAGTACATTTACCAATAAGTATAGGAAGAGTTGCGGGAGTTTCAGCCTGAATTCCACATTCAACATTCACTGAAGAAAAACTTTCATAACTTTCCCCAAGCTATAGAAATATTTACGCATCTCACTTAAAATCCTGAATTCCTTCCGGAGCCCAAGCCTCTAAAAATTTAGATTCCAGGTAACTAACTTTTAGACATCAAATTTTCTATTTTTTCTGACCTCCCTAATTAACATGTAAGCATATATGAGTCAAAATATATAGTCGAATTCAGTGAAATGACACACTGGTGGCCAAATAAATGTCATGGAAAACAATACCAGGAGAGTGCAAGTATTGTATCGAAAACTTCTGCAACAGATGGAACTTTGCATTTTGGAAACTGCACTTCAGGCAATCCCATTTTCCCATCATTATATTGCATTTTTATATTATTGTCTTTCAGTCTAAATGCAACTAAGATATTTTCATTACTTGTTTCTGCAAACAGTCGTTAATTCTGCACCCATTTGAGTATAATCATCTACTCACTTGCTTTTCCTCAAGGCATGTTCTACACTGTGGCCTCGAAACTTCTTATAATAGTCAATGAAGGAGAAAGGCAGGGTGATGTTTAGTGGATTGGTCCTGTCTGGAGCTGCTGCCCGTTTACGGGACTCGAATGCTATCATCAGATCTACCCAGGCAGCAGGACGCTTGATTTTAAATTGCTCAATAAAATCTTCTCCAAATATTTTACACAGGAGCTTTTCAAATTCATAGTCCACACCTAGGGAACCATATGGCCCACCTGCATTACAAACAAAACACAGCTTTAATATCCTGAACTTCTTAATAGATTTCAAGTAGACCAAATACACACCAGATTGACACTACCAGGACTGTCATGGAAGAAGGTCCAAAGAAAGAGGTATCTTTTCTAAATATAACAGTTTGTCTAATACAGAACATAATCTTACCTTTGTCTCATTTTTACACCTACACAGTGTAATGCTACCACCATAAAACAGAAACACTTTTATTACAAGCAGAGGAAACTGCCTTCTTATCCATACATGTGAGTTGGACTTATGTTGAGGAGTAGATAGACCTGACGTACTAGATGTACAGTGTCCCCGCTTGCTCTTACTAAGTTGTTTCCTGACATAGTCTTACAGCTACCAAGATCGAGAACACTCAGCGATGAATGATACAGATGAAGACTAACTTGGTACAGAGACACAGCAACAATTAGCAGGCTGTCTCGTGTGGTTAACAGCTTAGCAAAGACAAAGACAGAGGGGATTTGGAGTTCAGGAAGGGAATATCATTAAAGGAATTGCACTTTATTGCAATAAAGTTGCAATGATGCAAGATGGCACTTTCTTATCCTCACAAAATGAGGTTTACCATCCCAAAGTGTCAGAAGCATGAAGTGTTTTACCCCATTCTGCTGACCAACAGTTAGGTCACACTAATTTTGAATGCTGGTCTGATTCCAGGAAAAACTGTTAGTGAACTGTAGTGAATAATAAAGACATGAACTTCCTTCACTGACAGGTCAAAAAACTATATAAATGAAGTGAGCAGTGGAAGTGTCACCTACCTGTTGCCTTGTATAGCTCCTTAAGATGTCCTTCAGGGAGCCTGATCTGATGGACAGTCATATCCACTGTTCCTCCTCCACTGTCAACAACAATGTACCGGTCTCCTGGTTTGACAAAGGAATAGGCAAATGACATTTACATTAATATTATCACAACAACATACTGCAACGAAAACTTCTCAGGGGCATAATAAAAATAAGAGATAATGACTTGTGGAAAGTTATGACTGTCTACACTGAAAACTTGATATTTATTAGCAGCAATTGATAACAAATACAAAATTTGAGTGTCAAAAGCCATTGGCTTAGCACAGATGAAAATTGGATATTAGTGGAATTGCTCGTGCTGCTGATGTACATTCTAGGGGGTTACCAAATTTATACTACAGTGTATTTACAAAATCTATTCTGAGGAAATATTCTTGTTGTATTTTAAAACCTTGGTTACTTTCTGCCATCTCCTGAAAAAAACTCTTTTTTGTTAGAGGATACAGAACTGCAGCTCAGCCTTAGCAACTCAGAGCCACACATGCACTTCTGTTTGCTTCTTTTCCTATTTATAATCATTCATAGAACAATGCAGCACACAGCAGATTTGTGGGAAACACAATGTTTGCCTGCAATATAAAACCCGTGAGAGCAGAGTTTATTCAAGAAAGGACACTACCTTCTTCCAGTTCGGACCAGATCTCTCCTATGACATTTTCCACCAAAAAGGTGCGACTCTGTCGATTACGACGGACGTGTTCCTTAGCTAGTCATTGACAGAGAGAAAATTACTGAGTATAAGAAAGCAGGAAGAAGTTGATATAATATGCTGTAGAAAACAAGTACAAGTATGTTGATAGATCTCTATGTATCACTTCTTAAAACAAACAGAAAAAGAAATACTGCATTAGAATTAGGAACATTAAAGCATTGCTCCTAGAAAGAAGGAAAAAAAAAAAACATTTTTTGGATTTTCTTTTCTTCCTTGATACACATTGGATTAGAAAAAATGACCTAGTATGAAAGCCACAGACAAGCCCTTTTTCATAATCCTTTATTTTACTTGGCATAGGACATGCCAGGCTTGGGCGCACACTCAACCAGCAGGCGGCAGCCCTGCTCCGCCACTAGCTGTTCCTCACAGCAAAAAGCCAGCATTTACAGGGCGACAGATTTGGGGTGCTCCGGCAAAAACGTCTCGGGAGCCTTTCAGGACATCTGCCTGTCTCAAAGCAAGCATCTGAAAACACTGCTTCACAGGTTCAGAACTTCTCACAGTGATCATCAAGCCGGACCCTCCAGTAACTCAGGCAGATGACAGATCAGGAGACCAGTAACTTTCAACCTTTACTTAAAGAAATCCTGGGTTTATGTGACAGCCTGCAAAGCACTGCCATTCTTCTATAAGCAACCCAATTACGTTTTGTCCTAATAACTAAGATTTGGCCTATTATAAACATATACAGGACACTTGCACAGCATTTTTAAAATATATAGCAATTAAAAATAACACATAGTCTGTAATATTATAACAATAAAAAAACTCACAAGACTTAATTTCTACTTAGGCATTTAAAGATGCAAACAACGAGAAAGTGGAATAGTGAGAGCCTTTGCTATTATACTTCTTAAACAACCTGTGCAACTGGATGATCAAAAAAATCATTTCCTGTGTCACTTCCATTCAAAGGCACTTCCATAAAATACTACAGAGGAACCGAGATATCCTGTAATATACGAAGACATCATTCTTTCTGAAAATAACACAGGCAAATCACTGACTGCATTTTGCTTCTAATTTCTACAGTGCCTATCATCAGGAAGAGACCAGCGGCTTCCACCCATGCCCACTTCACGAAGATCCTATGATGCAGGCAAGCTGTTAGCCTCATGGTACTGACTTACCAGCTCACACCAGCAGCTTAAATGACAAAGGATTGAAAGACAGAACAAGCAATATGTCCAAGCAATGGACACAGAGCCCACAGAAGTCAATGGGAGTCCTTTCATTCCCTTCTGTGGGCTAAAAGTGAACACAAGAGCCAGTCTTTAGCTACAACTGAAGTAAAGTTATCCTGGCTACTGTGAACAGTAAAATTTTTGTTTTGGCTTCGCAGCAATAATACAGTCCTTGGAGAACTTCTCTCTGTTTATATTTAAAGGGCTTTTCTCCTTAAGCTGTTCTCAGCTTGTCTTGGGTACCTGCCATGCCTTTATGAAATTTTAATTCTAACCCCAAATTAATTCACTCCAAACTTTGTTTTCATTAATTTTGACACGAAACCTTTCTGATCCCCAATAGCTTTTACCTTACAAAGTCAAGAAAGAGAATGGTACCCATTAGCAGAAACCCACGATCTGCCAGATTCTGTCCAGCTTCAAAACCTTAACCAAACAAGCTTTTTTTTTTTTTTTTTGATTATTTATTTTTTGGAGACAAATCCCCATGTAGCAAGCAAGTTCATGGAACTGGACTAGTTCAGAAGGAGAACAAGGGGGAGAACATGTGGGGCCCCTGAAGGGATTGTGCCCTGTGCCCGGCACAGGCCCCCATAACACTGAACACATCTGACAAGCGCTAGCTGGGAGAGGCAAGGCATGAGAAAACAGGGTAATGACTTGGCCTAAGAAAAAAGGCAATCTGGTAAGTACAGGAATAGGTTTACTGGCACAGTTTTCCATGTATTGTTTTGACCTAGTAAATACGATAAAATGCAAATTATTCTGAAAAATTCCTTCTGGGATAGATTGACACACTGGCATTTGTATCAGTGCAACTGTTACAATTCATGCAGACAGAAAATATGCTATGCTAACACGACACCACATTGTTTCATTATTGTCTTTTTTTTTTCCCCCTTCCAATCTTAGACAGGATACTATGCCCCAAAATCTTTGTAAATCAATCTTCAAACACTGATATGAGTAACAGATCACAGGTCAATAAATCAAAATTTCCGTATCTATTTTCACTTCTACACAAGTAGATAAATTCATTGCTGTATTCCAGTACTGTGTGTTCTGCTGAGTGTTGGAAGTACTTAATGGTATTTCATAAAGATGATATCATAAAGCATCTGCCAAAACTCTGGAAGAACACCTCAGACTAAAAGTCTCAGTGAGATCCAGTAATTTAACATTGCTTCAATAGTGCAGCTAATTGAACACATAATTGTTTCCAACAAAGTTAAATAAAAATAATCCAATGTGAAGTATTACTTTTTATTAAGGCAGAAAATACTGATGTGAAAATGCTACGCCTCTCCTAACCTCCCTCAACATCCCAGTATAGGCAAGGCAGTGAAGCTACCTGCATGCTAAAATCCAAGCATGTGCAAACACGTCTGCTGGATCAATGTCTGAACTTGCCTAATTACCCTAAACAGCAAATTAGCCTATATAAAGCAAAGTGATGCTAGCCTGATACATTTCAAAACAGCAGAGACAACAAGACATGGTTAGAAAACAGCCCTCATGGACAAAGCAAACATAGATGTAAGAAACTAAGAAGTGAGTTAATAGAAGTAGTACCCTGTGTAAATCCAGTTCCAATTGTGTCACTCGGGCTATAGCCATTGACAGGCGCCCTACTACTCAGGTCTATCATCTGGTGAAGGCGAAGCTTTCGGCAGTAGATAGAGGCAGCCTCGGGTTCCAGGGCAATGATCAGCTGCTCGGGGTTTTCAGGAGTTGCCATTCCTGCCTGCGAGAGAGAATTGATCAGAGAAGAGGGCTGGAAATCCCGTAACCTACAGCAAGTGAACAAGCATTTCCCCACTCATGATTTCAGTCAGGTCAGCCCTCCAAGTTCAACGCACAAAGAAGCTGCTGCTGTTCCCTAAAAGTCTTGAGCTGGGACTCGTCCTGCCCACAACGTATAGCCACAACTCACAGGCTCTAACAGGGAAGGAGGCATGCACTTACCATGCTGGCTAACTGAGCAGCTGTGTGCCTGACAGGAAGAAAGGAAGAAAGGCATCCTGAAACCTGGGCTGAAGGGCCTAAAACCTAATCAACACATGAATCTGCCTGCTAAGAGGGGCCCCAGCCTCCTTCAAGAAATAATACCTTTGACCTCTCTTCCCCATGATATTTTAAGTATGTCTTCCTTCATGTCCCAGAAGATTTAAGATATATATAGTCCTTGCCAAAGCAGACACGGACCTTCCCCCCACCATGTAGATTATAGGAATATGTGATATCCTTTGCCAGTAATGCATATATAGGCTTAAAATCATTTTTCTGTTCCAAAACATATTTTAAGTACATTCCTTGTTATAACAGCTCCAAAATGCTGTTTTCAAGGAATCAGAATAGAATAGGGCAAGTTCCCTAAAAAACTAATGAGAAGAAGCCTAAAAGCACTCTTAACTAATGTTTGCCATCCTTTCTGTTTGCTTTCTGGATTTTCAGTCTTCAGACAAAGATTTTCCAAGAAGCCACAGCTTCTCACATAACCACATCACTCCCAGAGCTGTGCTTAGAGAACAGCAGCAAAAAGCAGTTGGCAGAATTGTATTTTCATTTCTTTTCTCCTGCACTTCATATGAATTTCTGTTAAAAGATTATCATATCTTTCAACTCTTTCTGTCCAACTTTTGCTTTGGATGCTGTTGTTTATCAGTTAAATGCCTGATTACTAAAGCAAGCTAGCAAACAAATACACGTATAAGTATTTTTCTGATTCCATCGTCAGTTTTCCAGCAAACCTTCATTTCAACTTATACACATGCACTATGGTTACTTCAGAGCATCCCCAAAGAAGGCAGGATCACATGGGAAGTCTGTTAGCTTGGACTGGACTTCCGTTTCCTTTGTACACCTACACTGGGGGCTCTGCTAATTGCTGGTCGGTTTATACCTGCAGCTAGAAACTCAGAGTAAAGCTTGGTCAAAAAGCAGCACTGAGGTAAAACTTGTAGACATAAAATTGTTCTTCACATGTACTTACTGACTCTTTTTTCCCTTTCCATTCCAATACTAAGAGAGATGCATTTTTATAGAAAGCATCTTCCTCGTTGATAACAAAAGAGAAAAAACTACAATGAATGAATTCAAAAATAAGACAGTAAGGGTTATAACAATGTGTGCTCGTGATTTGAAAAGCACACTCTGTGACTGGGATTATGGTCACTTTACACTCTTTATTGCTGCTAGGTAAAACCTTGTGCTTTGGTTACATCCACTGTAGTCAACAGCAAAAGCTGAAATTAGTGGAACTGCCTAGGAAGGAAAATACTGTGCAAATACAATAGAGTATCAAGCCTTGATATCTATGTGGCAAAACATATTGAAAAAAAATACTATATTGAAAAGAACACTTGCAACCAAACTCTCAAAATTTGGAAAATGCGGGTTTACAGCAGCCAGAGTAATCCT
Source organism: Aythya fuligula (assembly GCF_009819795.1). NCBI lineage: Eukaryota > Metazoa > Chordata > Aves > Anseriformes > Anatidae > Aythya > Aythya fuligula. The sequence continues at coordinate 30,434,363 of NC_045565.1, forward strand.
AACAAATATAAAAAGGCTAATAGTCAAGCAGAGGTCCAAGCCAGACTCCCCTGCCATCACACCACTTGAATGCAAGCATGTTTGCAGGCACAGGCTTATAGGTAAAGCTCTGGAGATGTACTGCAGATGAAGATTAAGCTCTTGGATTGTGCCTTGCTACAAGCCCAAGCTTTCCTCCAAGCAGTCCAGATGTACTAGGCACAAGCAGGGCTGGCTACATGCCAGCTCACTTCAACATCAGTTATCTCCAGATGAGCTCCTCTAAGCAAAAAACTTCAATCTGTAGCACTGGAAGGGGCACCACTCAAGATATGAATCAATTCTGGGTCATTCCTGACAGATGTTTATCTAAGCTGTTAAAAACTTCCAAGAATGTGCAGTCTGCTCACACGAACTACCCCAGTCCTTCACTGCTCTTGCCTTTGGAAAGTTTTGCCAGAAGTCTCATCTGAATCTTTCTTGCTGCAATTTTAAGGCCAGCAGTTCTTGCCTTATCCAACATGGGCATGGAGAACAAATAGTTCCTTGCTTCCCTCCTGCGGTTTTCACATATATAAAACCAATTACCATGTCCTGTGAGAGCTCTGAATCTCAGCAGCAAGTGTTTTTTAATAGCCAGCAACGTGGATGAAATCAGCATGCTCAGTGTACTCTGTGTACTGGCCATAGATTAGTAGCACAGACAAAGCAATTTTTAGTCTTGTGTCAAATGTGCAGTAAGAGAGATAACCACATTGTAAGGAAAAAAAATAGTTTGTTGCTAGGGGTATTAAAATCCAAAGGCTGCATCATAAAGCATTTGCAGAAGTGACAAGAACTGAGTTGCACACATCAGAAATGCACTGGTGTTTCCTAACTAAGAAGTAATTATATTAAATGTGAAGCCTTTTCTATGGGGGATTTTGTTATATATTTCTAAGACTGGTTCTGCTAAAAGAAAACAGTTAACTATTAATGATAACATTTGCTTCCTCCCCTCCTTCAGCAGTAGTCTGCACCATGAACTTTTCACATTGCAGCCTGCACGTCAGTAGGGGAAGGCAGTGACCTGCAGCTTGGACTCAGATCCATGTTCTCAGTCCTCCAAGTACAGCAGATGCTATTCTTGCTACTTTTTTTTGTCTAGATATTATTTTAACATATTCCAAGTATCTCCCGAGGAAAACATTCAACAGAAATGACAGTTTTTAACGGTTCAAAGCACAGGTGATCCTAATAGAATTTCATGAAGCCATTTTTTGTTGTAGTTAAAAAGCTTTCCTTACAGAGTCTGATGGGCCAGGTAGAAGTGAAGAATGCGCTATTTCCACTCAAAAAAAGACCATACCAAGATTTGTGTACAGTGCAGGGTACTAGGCATCCTGCATACATATTGTTATATGTAAATAAATATGCATACCCACATATAGAGAGACCAATTCTGATGTTATAAAATACATTGTATACGTGGTTTTTCTACATACATCAGCAGAGATAGCACATCACTGTATATATATATATATATATATATATATATATATACACATACATACACACAGAGCACAGAATGGGGGAAGGAGAGATGAGAAAGAAATGTGCACACACACACACACTGCTAGGGAGGAATGGAGAAATGCAACCACTTGAATACAAGCACCAAGAAGATGAAGGCATATGAGGCTGTATCTGTCTCATCGCTACAGCTGAGGGGAAAGGGATGGGAGGAAAACTGTGCAGAGAAAGAGCACTGAAAACAGCAGGCAGTCAACACAAAGAAATGGTGATGCATTCACTACAAATCTTAACTGTAAAAGTTTGGGAATTTCCTATCTTTTCCTTTTGTTCCTTTCCACCTGCCTCACTGCATGCCCATGCCCACTGCTGTCCAAGTTCTGCTGCAAGTAAGAGCAGATTTATAAGTTAACAGGCTTGATCAGGATAGATCTAAGCAATATCTCAGGATTTAACATTACACAGATTATTCTGGCAGTGGGACTGATGTATTACAAAGTTTTGCCTATGGCAGCTTTCTGTAGGCTCTGTAACAGACCCACGTCCTGCCTGTACTCTGATAAGGAAATCTTCTCCCTCGCTAGCAGTATAAACCCAACCATCACTTATGAAACGTGAAGGAAGCTGACAGCAGTTTTCCCAAAAACAGCAAAAGTGAGAAACCCACCATGGAAATACAAAAATCCTGTTAGCATCAGAAAGTTCTTAAAAATTTTTCCAGAAGGTTGCTGCAATTTATATACATCTGCAAGAAGCAAAGAAGAAGATAAAAAGAAATGGTGCCCCAAGCTCTCTGTCTGAGCACTAGGATTTCATACTTGGACAGAGGGACTTCCAGACTTTTACTTACTCTGGCATAAACAGGTCTCTGAGCTGGTGCTAGTGCACTGCTGTTCATTTGCCAAGATGCATCATCGCCAGCAAACCTCAGAATGCTTCAAAGCCTCAAGTACTGGGGCATGCACAACTCTGCCATCCAGACACAGGTGAATTCCTAACTTGGCACGCTAGCTCTGCTACTGCTGCCAGAGATGTGTCACTGCACGAGAGCCATAGCTGACCACAGAGACATTCTTGATTCTCTGCGCAGAGCAGGGTGCCAAGTGTTAGCCTAGCTCAAATTAGCAAATACTGAGGTCTGGACTGTGACTCAGTATAGCAGTCTGAACATTTCCAGAGAGCGAAATTACATACATTCAGTGTGCAGAATTATCATTACTACAGATTAAAAGATGGTATTTCTAAAACCCAGCCCTGTATGCCATGATGCCCAATGAAAAACAGCAATTCATCATTTTTTATTTTCGTAAATACTGTAATTCGTGTGGCCTTAAAGGCAGTGTTATAGTAGAATATTCCATGTAGTTTGAGCCTTTTTAAAAGGTGCAATGAAAGCCATGAGGTAGGGCTAAATGAAAAGCTCTGAAAGCCACCATAATCAGAAGCATCAACATTTAGTGTTTAATATTTTCTGCCTAGCAGAAGGCTGCTGTTCACTGCACTCTATTAGGCTACACTTACGCAGAGGTGACCATAGAATGAGTATGTAAGGAAACATCTCAGAATGAATCACAGAATGGTTTGGGTTGGAAGGGACCTCACTGACCACTGCAACCCCCCTGCCATGGCAGGGACACCTCCCACCAGACCTGGGTGCTCAAAGCCCCATCCAGCCTGGCCTTCAACACTCCCAGAGATAGGGCATCCACAAATACACGGTCACAGACAAGGTACACAGCACATGTACTATTACTTCTCTTTCACACTACTGAAAATTAGTTAGTTAGATTCTTAGTTAGGTTATAAAGTGAAGATTTTTTTTCCCCTCAAAGGAATATATTAGACATCCTTTTACATTAGATACATTAGGCATCCTTTTACAGGCAAACAAGGAAAAAAAAAGAATATCCGACCATTATGATCCGTAACAAAAAGAATATACCTTACATAAGAGTTCTTAAAAGAACTGACACTAACATCCTAATCAGTGGGGAAAACAAAAAAAAAAAAAACAAAAAACCACTGCGTACAGAAAATAGTACTCCATCTGTTGAGTTTAAGATGCTGATTTATTAATAGAATAATATGTTAACTGGAGTCAGTCCCATCCATTTTGTATTCATCTTTATTGCCTTGAGATTCACCTGCCTGGAAATCCTCTCTCCCTCTCTCTCTCATGTGTATCCATTTCCTCTTTACTCATAAAGCTTTAGAGCCAAACTCTGAATACTAAAACTTCTGAAATGTCACTGCTGACTGATGAGAGGGCTGAGAGGCTCTCAGCTCACACTGCGCCTTTTCCATTGTCAGACAGCGTATAAGCTTGCTTTTCTGTACACACCAGCCCACTTTCAATCATTTCTGAAGCTTCTACCCTTCCGTCGAGTTTGTGTGGTAGCACAGGCAGGCCCACGCACTCACACAGCACGGATGCACGGACCCAGCCTGCCTGGGGAACCAGAGCATCAGAAAGGGCCAAACGTGCAGAACAAAAGCACAGAGCACAACAGCAGTGATAAACATCCTGCACTGTCTTCTGCTGACTTCCCAGAATTTTTTCTTCATCTAAAAGGGATGTATCTGAGTTAAGCTAAACAAAAAGTAGACTTTTTGGTCCCTGATCTGTATGGAGGTTTACAGCACAGCTGTCAAACCCCTCTGAAGCTGGGGTCAGATCCGAGGCTGCTACTCTTGCAGATCTGACACTGGATGGACAAGAATGCATGACCCCAAATTCTAAGCAAGACCTTAAACATTATCCAAAAACTTGGGTTTTGAGCTTTTCTAGACACAGACAGCTGAATACACATTTCTAGAATCCCACCAGTACCACTGTCTTCAGAGCTGGAGTCCCCACTCTGACCAAACTACCTGTCTTTCGAAGCACCAAGCTGCTCAGCCTGGAATATATCTATGGCATTTTAACAACTATAGGTACATTGGAAAAAACATCATGTTAAGGACCAAATTACAGGTCCCAAAGTGGATCCATGCTAGTTTTCACCAGAAGAGTCTTAACTTGTTCATCTCTGAAATGCACAGCACTGCCTTGATTATGTTCTGCAGCATGGGAGGTGGGGGAGATGGAAGTATGAAATGATAAAAATAGAAAGAAAGGATGCATTTTACTGCACACATACAGGACTAGATTTGCATGGTTCTTGAGCCAGAATGGTGAACATATGCAGAAAAGCCTCAAATGGTTGAAATGTGTCCATAGGTAATATAAAATCAGAAGCATCATTATGGCAAAAAGCAGTGCAAACGTGTATTAACCTCAGCAAAGCCTGTGAAAAAAGGCTCAAACTTTAAAAGAGAAATGGTTAAGAGTCTGCATGGCTTGCTCATAGCTTGGCTCTGGCCAGTGGTAGGTCCCTTTTGGAGCAGCTGGAGCTGGCTCTGCTCTGACCCGGGGCAGCTGCTGGGCTCTGCTCACTGTGGCCACCCCTGCAGCCCCCTGATACCAAAGCCTTGCCATATAAACCCAATACAGAGCAAACATTTATTTCTTCATGTGCCAGCTAGCATGTACAAAAGCTGCAGGGACAGGTACATCCCAGCTCCATGGAGGTATGCCTTCAGTGCTGACACTGATTTCAGAAGCTCGTGCTACCCCAGCCTTGGGTCCTTGTTCAGCTTTCAGCCTTCCACCACGTACTTTATTCTAATCACTTTTGAAGCAGCCCTGTAGACTAGATGAGTGTAACAATCAATTCTTCTGGGTGGAAGAAAGAATATTTCCAACCCATTATATCACTAAAGCCATAGTTGTAGGCCTTAGAGACAAATTTTAGAAGTTGGATCCCATGAAATAACTCTGTAAAGATAATGTGGTTCATTAGGCAACGAAGCCCTGCAGGACAACATCATTCAGCCAGAAAAACAGAAGCTGTGAATTAGCATCAACATTTTTGTAGTTTGCAAGATATTTATTATAATTAGTAACAATAGGAAAGCCATGACTGCAAGTTAAGCATCATGCAGCCTGCATGCAGAAAGTACTGTGTGACTGAATCTAGGCAACACAAAACAGCAGTTGGAAATTAAGAGCCCTGTGAAATTTACACTGTTTAAACTAATCAGTTCATTGTGTTAACAGGTTCATGATAAAACCAGCCACTTAGTGCCTCAGTAAGTGAGCTCTTCTCTAATCCTCCTCCTTTTTCACCAGCTAACACTTTTTTCAGTTCTGTAGCATCAAACTGGGATGTCACAAATAAATGACTGAGATCTAATTACACAGGCAGAGCATGCCAGGACAGAAGATGAACAACACTGGAAAAGAGTCTCAGCTTTATCGCTGAGAGGCTTGTACGGGGGAGCTGGGTCAGCAGGCAGTAGGTTAGGGGATGTCACTAAGTTGTGTCAAAAGCACAGTTCATCCAATTTTGCTGGATCTTTAGCCTTTATACATAATAAGCCTTCACCAAAAAAGGGTGTGAAAGTCCCTACACCATCACATACACCAGTGCTCTGCTGTTAGTCTTCAGAACAATGAGAATACAGCAGGACAATAAGTAACTTGTGAATAAACACAGCAGAGCAAGGACATGCAGCCCTAGTAGCTCAGACAACTTATCTGCTCAAAGACAGATTCTTAAAATTGCTCAACAGAGGAAAGAGGATGTTCAAATGCACCCAGATTCCTCTTAGGGACCGCAGCAGAGTGAAGAGACTGAGTTTTCCAAAGGCAGGAGGAAGAGCTGCTGGGGGCTCCGCTCCCTTGGAAAGTTCATCCTCAGGATTTAAGAGCCTAGATGAAAACTGAGAAACAACTTCTTTTTTCCTCTCTCTTTTTTAAATACTGTCGACACTGGTGGTGGTTGATCCTACAAAGATCTGATATTTACAATGTCAGAGATAGTTGATGCTTTACAGAACCAAGACCTTTTTGCTTTCACTTCAACGTCATTTGCTATACATGCATATGTATGTACAAAAATGCATATATTTTCACTCTACTGTCTGTTGACCTAAAACTAGGTTTGTAGAACAGGCTGTCCTTTGTCCTAGTCTAATCTGGTGCCACTGATAATATTTTACAGTTCACAAGTGAAAATATAACGAATAATTATCACGCTACAGAATTCTTTCTGAGTCGGCTTCCCCATCTGCATAGTTAAGTGCCAGGACAGAGATATTAATCTCTTGGTGAGAAAACTGCTTGAGAGAGCATAAGTGAAATCTCAGGTTATGGTGAAAATATTAGAAACTTCACTTTGCAGAAAAAAAGAAGTACAAATTATGACAGATGACAAACCTAAAAGCCAATCAGTTCAATGGAGGGGGCACAAAACTATAAATTAAGAGACTCCTGGAATAGTTTTCATTTATTCACTTTGCACTAGCATAAGTGAGTAAGTAATATGAAAGACACAAAAAGACAAACCTGTGTAATTTGGCCTTTAAATGGTCCTTTGGATTTTGGGATTCTACTGAGACCTCTCTTCCTTTCTGCCTCGATGAAGCAGAAACTGTTACTATATATTTATACAAATTTCCCTTGCTTTTAAAATACCAAAGCGTAGGCTTCTCAGTGCTTTATGCCTTCCTAGTGCCCGCCTATACAAGAAGCTCTTGCACAGCAGCTAATCCACAGAAAATTCACAGCCTTCCTACAGCCTTCACTTCAAGGGTAGAACTCACAAGCTATGAACTCCTGTGAAGGAATTTTTACAGTGAAATCCTCTATTCTGCTGGAAATCAGGGCAGATAAGGTACCTCACACTTGCACACTTAAAACAGGTTTAACACTTATAATGGGTTTGGTGAACATTGCCAAATGATATAAATTAACAAGCTTGTGCATGGGTATGTTTGTTGAAGGGATAAGAGGCTTAGATTAGTGTTTATTTCTGATTACTTAGGTTTGTGATGGAAGACACTCTTGGATAACCAACTTCAAAAAGTTGAGATGAAAATATATAATCACTGTGTGAACTATTATTGTTGTTCTCAATGCCAAAGAAACCACTGGAATCACTTACAGCCCTCAATTAAAACAAACTGAGAAATAACAATGAAGCACGTATTCACAATTACTAATTTCCATGAGTAATGACTACAGAATGAACTCTGTAAAGGTTGTAAAATGAGCACTTTTGGACCCATCAGTTCAAGAGAAACGTGGAGAAGCTGGAGAGGGTTCAAAGAGGGCTCCTAAGAGAACACGTTCTGTAAAGAGAGACTTTAGGAGCTGGGTTTGTTTAGTCTGGTGAAGAGGAGGTCAAGGAGCAGCCTAATAGCTGCCTGCAACTGTTTGAAGGGCATTTAGAGATAGCCTAACAAAACTTTTCTCAACAGCAATATAGTGCAACTTGCAAAGTTCTAACTGCGTATTCCAAAAAGCCCTTTTCACTACGAAGGTGATGCCACGTTGGAACAGTTACCCAGAGAGGCATCTATGTCCGAGGAGATTTTCTAAAACTTGCCTAAACAAAGCAACTGCTGACCTGCTGTTGGCAGTATCCCTGCTTCAAGTGAAAGTCAGACTAGATGATCTCCAAACACTTCCAATGAATGCTTCTATGATTCCAAAATGGTGCAGATATTATGCACTGAGAAAGACCAACACTGCTGGTCTGAGTGTTTCCCAAAGACCTACACCCTTTTTCATTTCTTGTCTTTGTGAATGCTGCATCAAACCCCTGCCCGTATCCCTGAGTGAAAGCCTTCTGGATCTGACAGTACGACAGCAGAATCAGACTCACTGTAACAAGCCCACAATTATTCAGGACCTCACAGAGTTCTGTACGAAGTTCAGTCATCTTTGCAATTAGAGAGTCTCCTGGGATCAAAAGGAAACATTCCTTGCACTATGCTTTTTTTATATGAAGGCTGCACTTTTTATGTCTGAAAACATAAAAAACACAGCTGTCCTAAGAGGTCCTGAAGCCTTAAACCACAGCCATTTTAAGACCATTTTAAAAAATGATTTAATACAGAGAAAACTATCAATTCAATGCATTGAGAATGCAGAAGTTGAGTTTAAAAGACTAATACAATTTAACCCCCCAAAATTCTACCTCAGTCCAGAGTCTTGTCAGGGAGGGAAATTCAATTTCTAATTAATTCATTTTCTTATATTTTGTTGTAGAGGACATATGGTCTTGTTCTTAAAAGCATAAGAAAACAATTGAGCTTCAAGATTTGTATTGTATTCATATTTATATATTTATATATATATATATATCGCTTCACAGAATCACAGAAGCTTCCCATATAGCATTTTACAAATAATTCAGGCCAAATTTGGTGAAACAATCCACTAAAGTAAACATATCAATTTCTGAGTATCCAGCTCAATATTCAAGCACAGGTTTAGAACGGAGCTATTACTGAATTTGTTGGAATGGCAGGTGCTGGGACTCTAAAACATCAAGGCTGGCTATCCATCATACACACACCAGATCATGCTACTTAGCAAGCTGTTTTGGACCAAAGCAGAATCCATCTGATATTTCATTTCTGTTTACTAAATTATTAATAAAGCTAATCCTATGGTAGGAAGTAAAGTACAGCCTGTAATGCTGGTCCCTCATACCAGCTGTTCAGAAACCATGGCATTATCTCACTCTGAAAAGCAAGAAGATAAATGTGGCACCTGGAACTGTAATGAAGCGTGACTTTTACTTTCAGCATGCTCTTTGAATAATGAATTTTGTGAGGTAGTATTGGCTACAGTCAGAACTTCTGAATTTCTGTGGTCACTGATCAGATGCAGCAATTTGCTACAGATGGCTAGGCTGTTTTACTCTGATAGATGCCTTTGCTAAGCATGGTCAGACTGCCTCGATTTATCTTGCTTGGGGTTTTTGTTACCTGGCCATGAGTAGAACTTGTCTGGATGCCTTACCTGTGGATGCCTTACCTATACTTTATATCATATACCTTACTTTTACAGTTTATTACATGTGCAAACTGAACTTGGAATTCTTTGGGCCTGTAAGCACTGTTAGATTCCACTGTCAAAACCCTTACTTATCAGGCCTTCGGAACTTTGCATAATTATTTCCCTTTTTTCACTTATAAAACAATAAAATGCACTAAATATAGGATATAATACAAGCCTTCTCCAAGGAAGAAATTTCACAGATTTCAAGAGATTTTACAGGAGACTAGTCCTTAGGTCTCAGTGTTCTGCTCTGGCAAAGGTGAGAGATGGAAATCAAAGAGATAAAAGCAGAGAGAAGTGTGTATATTGCACCTGTGGGAGGGTCTGGGAAGAGGGCCAGGAGAAACTGCCACTGTTTTACCCCCTCAGTCTTTGACTCCTCTCTTTCCCCACAGCTTTATCTCCTGAAAAATCCTCCAAAGCCTGTATGATTCCCCTACAGCTTTAGGAGGTGAGGAGGTGACTATGCTGCTGCAGCATGTTTACTCAGAGCCAAATCTGCAACAAGCCCAGAGAACACAAATGAGGAACAAGGGAAGGTGGAGAGTCACGAACTTTTACACAAGTTTGCAGACAGACTCTCAACAAGAAACTCTAAGAAACTTTCAGACCCTGTGGGGCTAAAAAGACTGAAGGAGATGAAGCAGTTCTAAGGCCCTGCAGAATTTATGTTTACATCTAGGTATATACGATAAAGGTACTACTTGCTCTACCCTTGCTCTGCCCTTGCTCTTCACCACCTCCAATTCAGTCATTCCACAACAAATGCAACAAAGCTCGACTCTTCTAACATGCACCTACTCCAGCAAACTCATGAGCTTGGGCTCAGATCTGCACCAGCCAGTCACTGGAAGCGTGATTGCTCTCTGAAAGCTCACATCTATTTTCAATAGATTGTGCAGAGATGGCTGCCACACCTCCCAGCAGCACATAAGCGCACTCAAAACTTCAGACATGCTATTCTTAATGCTTTTTGATGCAGCCACAAAGCATGTACCCCTGTCATAAGCCTCCTGCTTTCCTTTTCTTCCACTGCACTGGAATCTGCTTCACTAGAAGGAGGTACAACACCTTCAGTGGGTACAGAGGAAATATTCTGGCTGCCTTTTACCAACTGCTGGGAGTAGCAGCGTGAAAATTCAGGTGCCAGTTTGTACTCCATGGCAGACTGCAGAGTCAATTGCCCCGAATCTCTCCCAATTAAAAAGATTGCACTGTCCTTATTAAGGCAGAAAGTGAGGGCATGCACATTCACAGCAACGGGATCTGTTCTTCACTGCCCTTAGAAATGCCCACTGAAAATGAATTTCTAGAAGCAGCTACTTCCCAGACAGAAATAAAGTTGGAGAAATACTACCTTTTCTTTATGACATGATGACAGGATTACTTCTTTTGCTATCTTAAATCCAAAAACGTCCTCCTGTAATTACACTTTGCTTTTCTAGGAAGGAGCTCAGTAGTTTGTTTAAAGGACACTCAGGGGTTTTAAGTGGGCCAGATGAATCCAAGAGCAGATGTCCAAGTGCAGTGGTTTGGAAATGAATGGGCAGGCTTTGAGGAAGTAAATCACATTTGGTTTCAGAAGTCTAGGCCTGTTCTATACCTGAATTTAGGGTAAGATTCCAATCTGCACATAAATCTACCTCTAAAGTGTCTGTGAAGCGATATTTTAGCAGATTTAAACTCAGATATTTATACTAACCTCAGCACCAGCACCAGCACCTCAGCACCAGCACCAGCACCAGCACGTAATCTATGTAATCCTAGGCAGCAGACACAATTTTCTACATGGAAGAATCCTGGTTTTCTTCCAAAGTAAGGAATGATAGCAAGCCTCTGAAACCAGCCATATATTTCTTTACACAGCAGGCTACACAACCTCTCTGATGTTGTGCCCTTGCCCTTCCATTCCTCCAAAATTTTCACTGGTATCAGGCCAACAAATAAATCCAAATTGGTGTTACTGCAAGTGACCCACACATCACTGAACAACAACTTGCTGAGGTGGGGGCTGCACAAAGGTACATGGGACCATAGTGGCACCATGTCCATACGTCCATACGTCCACCAGGGTGATGCTGCAGCCTGCCCCCAAATGATTGTTGCAAAGACCACATTTATTTATGCCATAAATGAAAGCACACCTCCAAGTGGCATCATCAAGATTTTTTTGCTGCACTACATTGTATTCCCCAAGGTGCAGAGAACATTAGTTGCAAGTTTTATGACTAGCATGCATTAGAAAAATGGAGTCATTAAATTCTCATAAGCTTTTCAAATTTTCATGTTATGTTATTGCAGAAACGCTTTTTGTACCGCAGGCATGCATTGGTTACCACAACAGGGAAACCCAACTCCTCCTGCTTAAGTATCTTTGTAGTGTTTTATGTCGTCTGTCTCCCTTGCTCAAAATAACCTATTTTTAGGTCTTTATGGCTCAGGCTGATTTTATTAAAGAGACACAAATGGCCCTCACTGAGAGCAGTTTTGCCAAGAAATTCTATGCTAACTATAGCTTTCTGTAGTGGCATCTTATTTACCTTGGGCTTTCCGATATTACCTTAGTATTTTTCACCACAGTTTCCACATTCAGCTTCTATTTCTTTTCTCTGTCTTGTAGTGCAATACTGGCACCGAAGATGTCTTTTAGACCGATCACTTATCCTCCTTCACTGTCTTTTCTATGAACTTAGTATAAATAATCCTACCCATTTATTTTAGACCAAGTCCGCACTGATTTACATTTATTTGCAGACTTCGAGCACTCCCCTACTAACCTGCTGATTGTAACTTAAAGCCTTTTGACTGGAAACTCCCATCTAGGACAGCCTTTCCTGCAGATGGAGGAGAGACTCTGGTTTCCCACTATTTCCATCAGTTTCAGTGTCCTTCCAGAAAATTTGTAAGATCCTGAGAAACATGTTCCCCTGCTGTAACATTGACCTTTCTTCACACAGCTGAGGAGATTCTACCTCATAAGGACAACTGCTAGAGGAGAGGGTCTGCATATTATGTATCTCAAGAAAGATACAACTTCATGTGGCAGGCACAGATCCATCTACCCACTTGGACCCAGAGTGCTAGGAAAACCTCCTATTTTACTTGCTTAGCAAAATAAAAAGAAAACCTGCAAAAATTCCAACTTGTGACTCAGAAGTGGCAAAGAAAAAATTTACAGAACTGGATTAGCAGATGGTTTTGTCAACTGCCTGTGCCTTCATGTGGACCTGGCTGGGTAATTAAAATGTGTAAACTGAGATCAATTAGTACACATTTCCCACTGTGCTGAGCTCCCACTGTGTAGATTTGCACTCCTTGATTAATCATAGCTACAAGATGCAGAATCCTTCCAAACATACCCCTTCATAAACATTTTAATCCGTACGATTAAGGAGATCTTAATACTGCAAAAATGAAATCATAGGCTCCAGAGAACTTCAGAAGCTAGAAGGACTCAGGACTTTTGATACATTAGCATACTTCTGCCTCCACTAAATGCTGTTTTAAAGAACTCGCCAGCTTCCCAGTGCTACTTATACCTGTACACCATTGGCTTTTCATGCAGTTTATAGCAAGGATAAACTACAAAAATATATTCTGTCCCTAGACACGGAAACAAACTTCGGATGCAAAAGCTTTACATCCCAAAAACCACAATGCTTAAAGAAGCTTAGCTTAATTTCACGTTGCTTCACAGACACTAAACAGGTTAAGTCCCTCTAGCTGTCTTTTTAGATCAAATGAAGAGGGGAAATGACCGAACTGTGGGAGCACATCCAAGCTCACAGCCTACATTTTAAAGCACCTTTGGGTCACCAGGTTTTTCCCTCAGCATCACTCACTGGTGTCTGTAGGTCGGGCCTACAAGGCAGGCTGCTTCTCTCCATTGCACTGAGGGGCGGTTTAGGTAGCAGATGCTGGCAAGGAGCCCGGTGCTACTTCAGGAATCCGTAAATAGCCCGGCACAGGGCCGTTGCTCCCACTACCATCTCCATATATGGTGGAAATGGGACCTAAACTCATTTTTCTTGCTGTTCGTACAAAAATCCTGACAGGGCAGCTTGGCGCAGCTGCTGCTTCTAGGTCAACATTATCAGAGGTTTCTCAAAGCACAGCACATCTCGCACCACTGGATAAGCAGAACTGCACTAAGTGACAGCAGAGATACCACTAATGCATTTTACTGTCCTTTAATTAACACCACTCATTCCTCAGTTATATTATTACTTTACACCGTTACAGCTCTCATTAAATGCAACTGGACTCCATGGGAAGTGTCTGTATTTGTCCTGACATCTCCATTGTCTGCAGCTTCCTGCCTCTCAGAAAGTCCCTTTCAGAGGACAGCACACACGGCAATACAAGCTAGGAGGGCCATAAGTATTTTAACACCTTTCTTCTCTCCCCCCCCCTAAAATGAAAGAAAAATCAATGCCTTCCAAAAGGTAGCTTCATTTCTGTTAGAAACATTTGACGACAGAAGAAACATGCACATCTGAGACAACAGAGGGAGGAAAAGAAAAAAAAAAAAAAAAAAAAAAGCTTGCTATTTTTATTACAGTCTGCAGAGATTTACAAAACACAGAGCCCGTGTAGGTAGCTCCAAGTGAGCCCTTCTAAGCCAGTCTCATTTCATCTGGAAGACATGGCTTACTTGCTCCTCCTAACTGATTTCAAGACAGATAGAATCTAAAACATCCCTTTTTCAAAAAAATAATACTGTAGATAAGAATAAATGGTAAGCTTCAGTATACAGGAACACTGGGTCACACTGAAGTTTAGCCCAAAACATCACCTTGGAAATATTCCAAATATCCAGAAGTGACATTTCACAGGACAATCTAAAAACTGTTTTCTGCATTAAGGCTTATCAAAGACATTTGGATGTTGGTTAAATTCTAACATTTGAGGACTTTCACCCTTTGCATAAAATGTTGTGACAGGCTGGGATATCCTTCACAGTCCTTTAACTATCAGTTCTTGGAGAAGTGTTCAGCACCCAACCTCTTTTCATTCCTGACAGTGACTTCTACATTCTCATCACTTAGAGGAAAAAATGTTGCCTTTAATAGCACTGGGTTTCCTGCTATTTTTACCAGAAAAAAAAAAAAAAAGTTAGAAGTTGTGTACAGAAACGAATGTTACAGAGAACACTGATTGGAGATTACAACATAAGATGTTTCTGGATAACATCTAGCACGTTTCCTTTTTAAGCTTAATAGCAGCGGTCTTTTCTATAACTGGTTTCTCAGTTCTCACACAGGCTTTCCAGGTGTGCTGTCACATTCATTGTTCTCAATCTATTCTTGTTCAGAATCCTTTTATCCTTTATGTTATCCTTTTGAAGCAACATCAGTCATACGCACACTATCCAAGTGAGGCTGTACTATTTATTTACAGGAAAAAGGCGTTGCAGTATTCTCCATATTGCTCACTGTTCCCATTCTTCATCATAAGATCTTGCTTTGTAGATGGAGGGACAGGTGTTTTTGGAGAGAGAGGGTTTTGTTTGTTTTTCCCCCTGCAACATCTCTTTTTGATACGATACAATTCATTCAAAGCTCTGTAAGGCAACATGGCTATTTAAATGCTACATTCCACAGTACTTCACATTTTTATTGGCAAGGAGTTTCATATGTCATCACGTTACCCTTTTACCAAACATGTTTATTTTTCTCTGAACACTCCTACAGAGCAGACTAGTCCTGATCTCTGCAATGTAAGCCCAGAAAACAATGTATTAAATAATTCTCATCATGCTCATTCCATGATGAAACTAATGTGAAAATATTAATAAATATTCAGTGTAAGAGCCAGTCAAGGAAAATCCCTAGAATTCCAGGCTCACGTGCTTAATCCTATAACTTGGACTTCTGTCTGTTTATTTATACAAGCTTACCATGCAAATATTTTATTTGCTCTTTGTAATTGGAATATAAATCTACGTCTGAGCTCTAGAACTGCATTTCAAAAGCAACAGTTCATATTAAGAGGAAAAAAAAAAAACTATAATATCTCTAAGTAGACCAGCTGACTGATATTTGTAAGGTTACAGGTATTTGAGGCAAGCTTACGAAAAAGCACTCTTTCCCTTTCATTTGGTCTGTCCTGAATGCATTTCGTATATCATGTTTTACTTTCCTACCCTTACAGCTTCTGCATTCACACAGTCCTGTCAAACTCCAAACTCGTCCTTAAAACTTTATTTCTATTGGCATGTTCAAGAAATTCCAGCCTCCATATTCTGCTCCACACTTACTGTGACCAAAGAATTTGTATTGAAACACGAGCTGGAAGAATGCCTTTGCTAAAAAGAAAGGGTCTGCCAAGAATATTGGATCTTGTGTTCCTCTGATAAACAATCTACAGTGCCTGAATTTCATTTGAAAAAGAGACTGAAAGTGCTGCTTATAGCAATACATTAAGACAACGAAGTGCTCTTAAGACAACAAACTACTCACATCTACCAACATTCAATGGGTTTCTACAAAAACAGTACCGAATACTTTCAGTTCCATCTTCCCATAAGTCGGCACTCCTCTCCCCCTCCCCCAGTAATACAAAACTAACACTGAATTTTCTTGTGTCAGTTTGACCTCAGATAACACAGAGGCGGGATCCTGGTTTTGCGTCCACATTCATACACAACTCTGATGAGGCTGTAAGTGCCAGGCCAAATTCATCAGCAGTACATGGGCTTGCCTAAACCATTTAGATTGCCTAAAGCCTCTTTCCATGTTGGCACCTAAACCTCAGGCCCAGTGCAGGTAGGTGCGTTTGGCTGCCTTTCCTTCTGCAAGAACAAGAAAAGGGCAGGTCCCACCCACGTGAGCCGGATGGGATCTGCCCACATGCTGTCCGACTGCACTGTGCTGCCAAAGTCTCCAAAACAAGAAAACACTTCAGCGATTTGAATTAATTACTCACGATGAGAGTTCTTCATGAGAATGGGATTCCTTCTAAGACTGGTAAATACAGCACTTCTGAAAGAACTACACCAAAGCAAAGAATTTGAAACAGAAGAACAAGGATACAGAAATAAGAAAAATTAACACTGTTTATGATGCCTTATACTTCATGGGTAGAGAAAATGGGAAAGCTGACTGATGCAACCTAAGAGTCATTATTCAAGATGTAATGAACACAGATGAACACCCTAATATCTGCAGACGTGCCTTTGGGAAAGTAATTTTAAACCAAAGTGGATCCTACAGAGATGGCACCCTCAGCTCTGCCCACAGAGCTCCCTTCCAATGTGAGCAGACCTCAGCAGGAGTCACAGAGCTTTAGAACTCCCTCTGGATAGTAGCACAGCAAGAAGTGTCTGTGGGCTGTTATTTGTGAAGACAGCAATTTTGAATTACAAAGTGAATTGTAAAGACATGCAGATCTCTACAATCTACCAAATGTAGTCCTTTGGGCGGTCCCAGAGAGCAAGACAAATGAGGATAAACAAATACCAGTTTCAGAGGTAACAACTCAAGTATGGAAAGTAAAAATAAAGAGTTAAGAATAAGAAAAGTACAATAGATGAATACAGATACATGTAGGGCAGGCAGGGTAACAGCAAGAAGCAATAAGGAAGTTTACAAATCTCAGTAGGTCAACCACGGTCAAGTTTTTGTATGCGTGACAAAAAAGACATTTCAGAGAACGTTCCAGAGGAGAAAAATGAGTTAGCATTATAGATGCTTGTGTCCAGGACATGCAGCTTATGTCTGAGATGACACAGATGGAGGCAAACGTAGGCTGATTCCCTATCAAATGTGAAGCAACAAAGCCCTTTGGTAGCAGCATTCTGAAGGGATGCAAAATAGGCCAGATTACAGTCGCAAAAGCCAAGGAAATGATGTTGCAATAACAGAGATGCAAACTCAGTGACAGCTTTGATGAAAGCTCAGCGGTATGAACGGACAAGAAAAGCTGTTGTGCAGACAGAATTAGCAAGATTTTGCTAGGCTGGATGGGAGGTCAGAGGAAGAACTGTGAGCTGAAGGGAACACCCAGATTACTCATTCAAATGACAAAGCCACACAGCAACTGGAAGGGGGAGCCGTGGGAGCCCTCCAACAGATCAACAGTGCCAGGCTAGCAATGGTTTGTTAAAGCAAGACATTGATGAGGAGATGTCAGAGATGCACTGAAATTGGAGGTTGGAAAAGCATCTACAATGCTTTTCACTTGACTTTAGGAATTCCATGCAGTACTTAGATTTGACTAGACAACCCTTTCATAATTCCAGAAAGGCTGGGCTTTACATTGTCAACCAAAGACTGAAATAATCAGTACTTTTATTCTGTTGGAGCTACGTTACTTGCCACAGATTACTTCAGCAAATTTCCACACCTCAACTCACTTCCCGCTAGTTACCTATCAGCTTAGACTAGTGGTTGCACCTGAGCGTGTTTCCAGCAACGAAGTCTCTACCACTGCCTTTTCATACTTCTCTCAATGCTCCAATTACTCCCATGAACACAAGCTCTGCTTTTCATGATGCTTGCACATTTCGATAGCTAGCACCAAGGGCTAAAACTTCTGCTGGATCCAGCAATAGGAATCTGAAAGACTGAATGGCAACACAGAACTCTGTCTTCTGCATTTCTGTCTTCATCCCCATTGCTTTAAATATCACCCGTGTGTGTCAAGTAAACATTCAGTTATTTCCCTAAATGCTTACGTTTTCCTGCAATTGATCACACACCGAGTTAAAAGCCTTGTCAGTCCTTGCTTTTTAACAAGCTTGCCGATAAAAGAACACAATCACAGACAAAACCACAGACACAGACACTACTCAACAACATTCCATTGTGCCACAAATGAGAGATGCCCAGAGATCTACCTTGCCCTGCCCTGCTCCTGTCACAGATCCCGTTTCACGAGCACACATGCACACAAACAGCAGGCAGACAACAATATACAAAGATAATGAATGGGTCTCTAGTGTTTCAGATTTACCTACAACCGTGTCCTTCCATCAGAACTTTAAGAGTGTTTTGCTTCTGGCACTAGCATTAGCAATCCCACAATAAAGACTGTTAAGAAAAATGTTGCTCAACATTAGAGATAGTTAGAAACAGAGTTAGAAAAATCTGGGTGCTTCCCAGGAGCACTCTGCAAATTACGCATGAACTAGTAGATATTTCACAAACTGTGCATCACAGATCTGCTGCCAAGGGGTTACGCAAGTCTGTGACCAAAAATAAATAAAACAAAATGCAAAATGAGTCTCCTGATGAAAAGAAGAATGCGTACATCTAGTATATCACAGACGCAAAGTGAATTTGAAATAAAGGACATGCAATATGGAATGTGTACATTTGGGGGGGGCTAGAGAGGGGAAAGGGTTAAATGCAGATAAACATCTTACTGGTGAAAATAACATTTGAATTTAATTTTATACTCAGACTATCCGGTTCACAGTCTGTTCGTTTCTACTGTGGGAAAATGGGAACAAGAAAAAAAAAGTCCCACTGAGGATGCTCTGTGCTTTCCCTACTTTTCCTTATTTTTTTTTACTATAAAAGCCTGTGATGACCTAAAGAAAATAACAAAACAAAACTGCGCCCACTGTTTTCATTTAGCTTTCCCTTGGGTCTCAAAACTGCATCTGTTCCATGTGCACTGAATTCAGCAGGAATACAGTGTACAAGATGACCAAAACACCAGAGTGTGCAGTGAGGGACACCAATATATAGAAGTAAATCAAAAGAAAAAGCATTTAAAATGTGAACACACATGACTTGAAGCTACAACTTCCTAGAATTACCTTCTCTTTCAACATTTCTAGTTTGATTCTTTTCTAGACTACTTTTATACAGTTTATCCTAGTTCTAATTGTCCCAAATACCATTTTATCATTTACCTTATCATCTAGGGCTTTAAAGGGGGCATTTTTACATTCACCCTGTAACCTTACCTTGTAGGCAGCTTGTCTCATAAACTGCTTTGCAGGCTGCTTCCAAATAGCAGGCACTGTAATGACCCATCTTACTTCAGTGTTTTCAAAATCAGAGCCTGCTTGGTCACTGAGCTCCTAAACAAAAGAAAAAAGATGTGAATACAAAATGATGTGTGGCAACTTCATAAGGAAATATTTTCTGCTGGCTCCAGTAACAAAAACTTTCTCTTTTGATTTTTTTTTTCCTGTTATGCTACTATACCTATGCTATAAATCCAAACATTTAAATTACTGCCAACCTGTCAAGAATGCCTTACCATGCCAAAAGCCAGGATTGGGGTTGACACCTTCTTAAGGAGGCATATAGAAAAGGTTACTGCTTAACATGAAGTAGAAAAGTCAGTTTTTCCAAAAGCAGCTCAGGTACTGCTGAATATTACGGAATGTTTATATACGTTCTTAAGTCATAGTGTGGGATTTGCTGTTAGCCTGAAGAATTCACGCTTACATCTTGATTAATAAACAGAAAAATATTTGAGGTATTGTTGAGCATTATGTTTTACAATCTGGATTTTTCAATGCCTTCTTTATACATCACTCACCTTTAAATCAAACTTTTACATCTCAGTTAACAAGGGGAAATTACAGTTGAAGCCTTAAAAAAATGGATTGGTTGCTCCTTGAAAATTTTGCATTAAGCAAGCATTCAAGAGTAGTTTAGTTCTTTTATTGTCCTTTTTTCCCCCCTTAAAAAGAGGAAAGTCTGTACTGCATTTGCAAATTAGGTGATATACTGACATATTTTGGGAAAGGTTCCAAGTAAAATGTCATTACCATATGTCCTATCTAAATCTCCATCCAAACAGGGAAAGGTTCATAAAGGTGAACAACGGGCCTTTAGAATGTAAAATATGTTTCTGCGTGTGCCGTGCCAAGGTGTTGTGTTTGCTTAGCTATGCTGCAGCTGAAAAATCCACTGTAGAAAAGTAGTACCTTTATACCACACAGGGCACCAGGAACGGACAGATTACAGTCCAGAGGAACATTCACACTGCTTGTCTGATTAGTTTCAGCATGCAGTCACAAGTCACAGGGATGTGTTTTTTAACATCATAAAAGGATGCAGCCCAGAAAAGGCAGCACAGTCACTAAGAATTTCCCCAGGCAATGAATGCACAGGTACAGGTCTGTGACTCAACGTTCAATGCAAGAATCCATCGCATACAGTCCTGGACAAGTAAAAATTTGGAGTTGTAATGATACGGTAATTCCTATGCAACCATAAAGAACAGATTGATATCTTGCAGCAAATAAATTAATCCCATTCAGAAAAGTAGGTTAGCTTTACATCAACAAGGCTTGCTTGATTATGGCTTGGCTTAGCAACTGCTATACATTGGCAATATAATGGTGCATCTGAAACTAATGTGGACTTAATTCTCACCTGACTGTCTACATGAGACCTTAAATATACAAACTGCTTAGTGGAGACATGTATTTCACAAGAGAGGAACAAATAAATACAATCTTGTGACCCAAGAATAATATTAAAAGGTATGAGCATTATAACATTTCAAATTGGAAATAGAAAACAAAATGCATTCACCCTACAAAAAAACAGACACAGTAGTTAAAAATAAAAAGATGGTGTAAATAGAGGCAGTACATCAGAACACAGTATAGATTTACAAATTAAAGCTCTAACAAATGTCTGTCTTACTTTTAGGTTCTCCCTAATGCTTGTTAGATTTTCTGTACAGATTTGCATTCAGGATGAGAGCAACCAACTGACATTTCACAGCGTAACATGAAATTCACCCCTGCGAAGAGTCAGCACATGGCTACAATGCCATAAACCACCTGTGGCTCTTTGGCACACGCGATGCAATTTAGCTGCGTGGAACAGAATAAAGTGTTGTGCAGAGGTACCCGAGATGGTTGGATAACAAATGCTATGGATCTGCACTAATGCAAAATTCCGCACAGGCTAACATACTCTGTTGCTCTGTCAATTCAAGTAGCCTACACAGATCATTGCACTAACATAATTACACTGTTTCCACCGTGTTAGCCAGTTTGTACACCTCAGTAAGTCATCACTGTACAAACGTACAACGAGATTTGAGTCACCCAATTGTACATCAGCTCTTAATAATCTTTCTGTAACAAAGTAAACCCAGATCATCCAGCATCCCTGTGGTCACTGAAGATGATGTCAGATTGGGACAGCAAAGATTGGTAGGTGCCCCCTGTGTTGTGTTTCACAGTGCTGACTCTTTACCATGAGAGAGAACCTCAAGTGAACACAGAACACTGAATAGTTCCAGTGGCTGCAGTGCAAGGGGCAAAGCCAGAATCCAGCCTAAAATTTAATTCTTGGCAAGTTAAATATGCAGACTGAGTGAAATGCTGAAGTTCAGCTCCTACACTTTTAAAGTTTTCTTTTCGAATCAACATTTTTCATGAGAAAGAAAGCAAACAAAATAGTTATCCCAGTAAGAAAATATTCAGAACCGCATCACAGTGATACACTTACTATTGTTGAATCATGCTTCCCCTGTGCAAAGGGAAAGCATGGCAGGCTATTGTGAGCTCCACAGAGTCCACAGACTGCCGAGAGTTTCTACAGCTGCCTTGCTTTGTTTACATCAAATACCACTGAGGTCAAAGCTCAGTAAGGTTAGAAATGTTAGGTTCACGTTTATACTGGTTATAAATATAGAGAATCTAGATAAGGAAGCATTATTCTACCTTTAATGCCTGTTCCTTAAAGAATTGCAGGGCGTAAGCAAATATCTCAAGTGCTTTGACTTTTTTGCCATTTGCAGCTGTCAGGTCTGTCTCCATGGTAAGGTTCTACATGAAAGAAAATAACTGGAAGTTATTCAGAGGAAAAGATAAACATAAAATTAATTCCCAGTGCTTGAGGAAAGGGAATATTTCTTTATCCACCTGGCTAGGAAAAAGTGACAAAACTGTTCTGAAGAGGATCTAACTCATCACTTGAATTTCCTGGAGCATGACATTTAGTGTTTATTTTAGATTTTGTTTTTAAACACCTACCATGTCTACAAAGAACTGCAGGCAGAGAGAGCAATACAGAGCAAAATATTAAGTAATTACAATAAAATATATCTGTAATTAATTGCAACAAAGCTGCATATGCAAGACATTTAATCCAAGTTAAAAGTTAAAAGCATAGATTTTTGACTTCCCACGAACACATGAAACCAGAAAATACCTCAATACAGAAAGTACTGGCCAAGTCCCTAAACTCTACAATGGTTTAGTTGAAAGACCTAAATATAATCAGTAGAATAATGTAAAATTAGCGATATGATTTCCACTTGCAGTTACTACAAAGAACTCTGGACAAATCTGTTCCTTTGCACAAGAGTTCATTATGGCTTTTATATTCTATTTCTGCTCTTTGAATAAATTTTACAGAACAAACTGACCTTTTGCAGACTCCCTGCAAGGCCATCAATTTCACCCAAGAAAATTAGGCCTTAAAGATTTAAGCAAAGCAGATATTGAGCTTCTAAGATCTAGAGAGAATACAGGCAAAATGCACTTGCCAAACACAGCAAGAAGCAAAATGAATCGGAATAAGTTAACTGAATAGTTTCATTTACTTTATTCACTCTCTAAACTTAGAAATAGATCTCCCTCATATCCAGTTCACAATCTTAAGGCAAAATCTAGCACTCGGCATAGGAAGGTGATGTGAGCAGCGAATGCAGAATTATCCAAGAGCATTAGTTATTACTTACACCTGTGGTATGTAGCTTCATCTTAAACTTCTCGAAATACAACCAGTGCTTTGACTCATTGGGATCCAAGTCGTGGTAGAAATCTCTCGCTGCATACCCAAAGCTATGAAACTTTCTTTCTGGTGTTAAGAGGATAGTAGTTGGTGTCTTCTGGTTGGATACACCTGGATCCCCACCTTCCCATCGTCTATCCAACAAGAGAAACAGCTTCAGTAAATGACACTAACACTTAGAGTAGTAAAAAAATAATATTGTTAGAAAACAATCTGGTAGCAGATTGCACACACAGTTTTCACCTCAAATATACTAATATTAAATTCAATCCTTAGAATACCAAAAACAAGTGTTTTTATTCACATTCAGTAAAAGAGGACTGCAAGTTTTGTTTCTGAGAATTCAATACTTTTTACAGTTAGTTGTAGTTTTTAAGGATATAATTATAGTACGTCTTTGATAAGAATACAGGTTTCCTAGAGTAAGCCACACAGCTAAGAAGGGAACAGCGTTATACTTACATTTTCAAACTGAACATATATATGCAATAAACACTATATTGAAAAATCTGCAGATGTTGAGCTCTCATTGTTGTTCTCTCTACTCACCTGAAGTTGATGGAATTTGTTTTTAAAATGTCTAAATGTCTAAAATGTCTAAATGTCTAAGTATAAAGTTTAGAAAAAAATGTCAGTCAAAATTAAAATAGACTCCCTCAACCCCTAAATGTATTAGAGGCACCAAAAATTTTCCCTCACTACTACCCATTAAAACAGCGATTATACCTATCCTATCTTATGAAGATCACAAAGGCATTTTTGGGAAGACCTGATAAGTACAAAGGTATTTTGAGGAAGATCTGATAAGTACAAAGGTATGACAATGAAAGGAACACAACGCTAGTTTCACAGACTGGATAAGGAAATAAATAAGGATAGCGAACATGGGAAGAACCTCCGTACTTTGCATTAAATGAAGCAGGAATTTGGGGGTGGGGGAGTAAAAAGGTCATACAATAAAAACCTGTACCACAGAGCTGTGAGCATTCTGATTTTCTCCTGGCTTCTCCATCACAAAAAAAAGCAGAATGGAAGAACAAGAAACTCATGTTACTGCTCCCCTCGCCCCATATATAAATACTTTCAGCATGGGAAACAAACATTTACCAGACAAGATTTTCTTTAAAAAGCACCAGTGGAAAATCTGCTTTATGCTATCAGCCATAATCATAATGCAGCTCAAAAAGGAACCAAGTTAAGATCACAAGGGCAAGTGCATTCATTACTAAACCACATGTTGATTGCTTTTTTTCTAAAGATAGCAAAACACATTTTCATAATGTCCTCCTGCCAAAGCCCTTGTTCTGAAGTACAAAACGATTGCTTTGTTCTCCGGTTCTTGTTTACGTGACATGGGAAGATCATGTCAAAAAAATATTTATTTTTCCATTTCACTCTCAGAAACAGTTGAACCAATTGAAAATTAATTGACCTCCACATCAAGTCAGACAAATGCTGGAAAAAAAAAAAAAAAGTATCGATCTAAGAGGTTAATACTTGGCCAAGTAATAAGCAGCTAGGATTGGGATCTTCTTAGGATTGGGATCCTGTACACTGTTGGGAACCCTTGAGACCATTCAACCAGATCTAACAGAGCAAAACATGTCCTTTTTTGCAGTAGCAGCAGTGATGGCAGGGAAGCACCACATCCATGAATTTTCTCTAATATAGAGGGTAATTCCACTGACTTGAATGCAGAAACAGTATGATGGGAAGTGGAGTGTTTTTCCACCTTCACCCACTCGGAAAAATCTTTGCTAAACCTCCCTTGTCCTGCTGCTCAGCCCCCCAGCTATTATCAGCCAGCAAGGGCTCTGCTGCAGAGCATTTCCTGCAACCTGCTGCTGGCGATGTACTTGGTGAAGTGCAAACCCTGTGAGCAAGCAGGTCTTACAGCTAACATATGGTTCCAGCACTAAGAAGTAGGGGTCCCACAGCCCACAGGCAGAAAACGCTGCCTCTTCCACCAGAATGTTACATCCCACACATCCGCAGCGAGCAGAGAGGAGACAATCTGGTATCTTTTTCACTTGAAATCATTAATGATTCATTCTGAGTCACTGGTGGGAAATTCCATAAATAGGACGTGTACTTAGCTGCTGGCTAATAACAATGCCTCTTTGTTTTTCTTTATGGCTAGGCACATTTTCTCTTTCTGGAAGAAGCACCCATAACCTGTACTTTAAATGAAAACAAATTGATGCTCCGTAGCACAGGCTGAAATTTTCAAAATCATCTATAGAGAATTAGGTGCTTGCTTCTTGATGAGCTCCTAATGGAAATTAGACACTGCAATTGTTCAGCAAGTGAAGTTCTCAGCCTGTGTTACTGAGAACAGAATGGGAAGTCTGACTTTACCATTTGCTTTTGAAATATTCCTGTGTGACATCTTTTCTAGAAAGAAGCAGCTGCAGTCAGAGGCCCGTGCACGCTAGCTCCTCACTGCACTCTTCTCAGATGGAGCACTAGCCTCGCTCCAGTTAACGGAGGCTTCTTTCAATACCATCAGCACGGCTAGCATTTCAACACTTCTGCTTGCAGTTTTCTTTTGTGGGTTTGATTCAGGCAAAATAATAGTAATAATGCTCTCAGGGAAGAAAAAAAAAAAAAAAAAAAAAAAAAAAAAAAAACACAACAAACATCTGTGAAGAGCATGACATAATACACACCAGCAGCACTCTAAATGCACGTGGGAGGTATCTTCTCAAAGCAGAGTCAGAGCTAAAAATCTATTCAAACAGAACCTAAGTCAGATTTCTGCCTAAATTTAGACATCTGAGACCAGTTCCTAGGCTGACATAAAGTAGAGCAGCTCAACAGAGCAGCACAGACCAGTTTATAGCCACTCAGGATCTGACTGTATATCAAAGGTGAAAAGAGACCAAAGGAAAGCTAGCGTGGAAAGGATCACAAGGGTACGGTAAGGTGAGAGAAATGCCCTTCCTCACACATGAATCTGGCTAACAGAGGAAAAAGAGTGATCCTTGCAGAGTGATGAGAATTTGATCCAGGGCTGCAGTCAAGGAAATAAAGCAGCGGGGTCATCACATGGAGCTGAACGCCTCACACAAGAAAGGCAAGCATGTGTCAGCCAAGAATTCCAATCAAACAGGGAAAAGAAATAAAAAGAAAGACTGAAGATTGAGTTATATTGAAAAAAGACCACATTCTCCCTTCTACCAAATACAGCCTGCAATTTGTTTCAAAAGCATACATGTTTGTCAATTCATTTTTTCTCCATCTGTGAAATACTTAAGTTCAGTTTGTTGCTATTTAACCAGCAGAGAAAATATTTTCAGCTTCACATAAGCACATATAGATCAATAGGAGTTTTTCAAAACTGCAACACCTCACATATTGCCTTCACAGGAGAAGTTATTTGCTAGTTCAACAGCACGGAGCTGTCTTTCATTAGGGCTCTGGCTCTGCCCTGCCTATTGAAGCGCTCACTTAAGTCCTGGCCAGATTGCTCATACACAAGGACTCAGCCTCAATATATGCAGAGAACAGCACTCCCTGTAACGTGTACTTCTACCCTGCAACAAGAACCTGAAGGTAGCCACTACCATCTACATAGAACCTGTGGGGAAGGAGTTGGCAGTCATGAAATATTACCTAAAATTAATAAAACAGCAACTAAAGTCATCCAGGCAAAGACACTCATCAATCATCTAGAGACCCGTGCCCAACTCCAAGCACGTGCTTTAGGCCACTGAACTCAGGGAGGCAATCCACAGGTTTAAAGCTAAGCATATGCCTAAAGATCTTTGTTAGGTCAATGCCTATAAATTCCTCCTTTTAAGTACTGGACACCACAGCAAATTAATTAAAAAAAAAATCATGTTTATGGCTGCGGGTATACTAATTACAGGACCAGACCTGTAACCTCCTAACACTACAGTCTAACTTTGGACTGAAGCCCTGTGTGTTCACTCTTTCACCAAAGCAGGACCTTCTAACTACACCCACCTCGCCCTGCACTGAGACATGTACAGAAAAGCAGCTTTGTTAAAAGGCAGCCAGAAATCAAAATGTCTGGAAAGGATCAACACCAAGGAGGAAAAGGAGAAAAAATGTTAGGAAGCACAGACCATGTATCACTGGTATGCTTTATTTTAATGTAAACATTCTCGAGTACGGGTGGGAAGTTACATTTAGTCTGCAGAAATATTTGTAAGTTACCCTACATGCAGCCATCGTTATGTAGAGAGTTCGAACTTCTTAATACATTGGAAACCACTGAAGCCTTATTCTGACACATACACAATTCTGTTCATTGAACTTCATGATTTCACTTGTATTTACATATATATTTCATAAGTCAATTTCAGCTATATCTCCCCAAAATCCATCCCTGCCAGCAGTATTTTATGAACTTTTTCAGTACTTCACAGACAGAAGCAAGGGCAATGCTTTTTTTTTTTTTTTTAATAAAAATATTTTTGTTATTAAAGTATTTTCCATTGTTTGGAATAACCACTGGAATAACCATTGGTTGTTAACCATTTGGAATAACCATTTCTTCTTTTTAAATTAATTTATTTAACTTCTTTTTAAATCAGGATCTCACATATTATCTATACAGGTCTGCATCACAGTCATGCTGCCTTTCTTGCACGAGAAAAAATATGGTGTTCTGAACCGCAGGAAGTAAAATATCATTTAAGATTTGGAATATACTCTCATCTGGCACCTAGATTTCAATGTATCAGGAATCTACCTCAGGAAGCTTGGAACCCTGGAAGGAGAATCAAGTTTGTAATTAACTGCAGGGGAGTGCAAACCAAATGGCAAAATGAGGTCCAACAGGTAAAATTTTGAATCCTAAAAACAGAAGTAATTATACATAGTGAAAGATCCACAGAAACTATAGGAACAAGAAGATATATAGGACTTATGTACAGCTCAGAGATGTCTTCCCTCACTTCATTCATTTGGTTTAAGAAATCTGATTAATTGTTTGCTGTAAAAGGAGAAAAGGAATTGATAAATATGGGTTCTGATTCCAACAGCCCTGTAACCTGGCAGAAGTAGGTCTAGCAGTAGAAGCATTAGTTAATAACCTGCCACATTTCTGACAGTGATTTCCAGAGATTCATCAAGACTGACAGGTTACCTTCGAAATTTCTTAATGAAGCTGACTGCTACTGCATGGCCTGTCCTTTGACTTCTAGCATCAGGCAGCTTCCCATGCCATTAGCAAAACATTAGATGGATGGGATGCAAAAAAAGTCCTTGAAGCATGTTCCTATTGAACACAGCAAGTACCTTTGCCACTGTATGGCCTACTGTCATTCTAAAACTTACTTCCCTTTAGATAGTATTTTCCATCACCCAGTTCTGCCAGATCTCTCTAAAATACTTTGCAGCCACATACAAGGTGACTGTGCAGGCTGACTGCACAATGAATTCTGTCTGCTGAGATTTAAAGGCCTGCATTCAGCTAGCAACTTTACTTAGAAAAATTACAGTATATCACAGTGGACTTCAGCAAGTTAATCTTTGTGCCCTTTCCTTCTCAGCATTACAGTGTAACAAACAGCACATTACCTACTGCTACAACAGCAGCTTTGTTGAAAGAACTTCTCTGGCCTAAGCTTATACATACTTTCTTTACGCCTTAAATTGCCTATACCTTAGTCTCATTACAATATAGGCATTTTAAAGATACTTTAATAAAAATTACATGAGCTTTTAGTTATTTTTAAAAATCCCCCAAAATATCAAAAACACTACAAAAATGTCTTGTGGTGCAACCCCTTCAGATACCTGCCATAATAGTTTTTGCATTAGACATATACATCAGAATCGTAGAAGGAAAAAAAAAATAGGATTGTTGCTTGAATCGAGAAATAAAAAAAAATAAATAAAATAAATAAATCACATAATAGTACCTGAATTTTGTCCCTTGTTATGTACAATACAGAACAGAATTCACATCAAACCTGAATTTTCCAATGCATGCCTTTTGGTTCCTTATTTTCCAGTATCACTGGTACATTAACAGGGATTTGGCTCATATTTAATGCTAAAAATCAGCCAAATGGACTACCAGTTTGTGGGTGCAAGTAACTAACTGTTGTATAACACAACTGTATACAAGAATGATTCAAGCAGATGGGCAGCTGCAGACAACTTACTTACTCACTTTCCCTGGGCTCCATTTTATTTACTATTGCTATCCTGCTTCTAATGAGCATTTCTCAAGCCAGAAATGCTTGAGAAAATTCCATCAAGTAGCTTGCATGATGCTCTCGGATCCTGCTATGCTGGCAAAAGCAGTTACCACTCCCCTTATTTGTCAGTAGCTGTTTATGCATCTAAATGCTATTAAACATGAAGAAGCCATTAAGATCTTAAGTCTTTTATGAAAACTGGACTTACACATTACTACATGATGACAAGGTAGATGATAAGATTATTTTCTACTAGCACGGATTTGCCGAGTTCTGCATGCACCAGAAAGTCAAACATTTTCTTGAATGTTTTCCTTCAATATCTGCTTCCCCACCCTGGGAAATGCCATGTTTCTTTTTATAAATGTGCAGTTTCTCATAATCTCAGAGCTAAGGCCATCACTGCTCCCTAAACAATTCTAAATATTCACTAACTTCTCCTTTTATTCATATCACCTTACAAACTTAGCAAAATAACAGAGGATATTCTTACATTGTTTATTAAAGCAAATTAGAATATAATAAGATACAACCAAAAATTATAGCCACGTGTACACTGTAGCAATACTAGAGAAATCTAGACACTTCAGGGTACTGCAGGAAATAGCTACAGCTACTGCATAGATAACTATAGCCCACAATCAAAAACTAAATGCTGCATTGCAGCCCTTACCTCATTACATGAATACATTCTGGTTCCTTGGTGAAGCTGTAGGCGTAGCCACTGGATGTTGTGCCAAAATCAATAGCCACAACAACGAGAAATAACTGTTCTACAGCATCCTCTGCATCAGAGTCCTTCTGTTAAATAGCAGAAGCAAAACAAACGCTGAGTCATTGATTAGAATAACTGTAATCTGTTTCATCCTTCAGGATTTCTGCACTGCATACCTCTTCAAAGGAAATAAGGACTATAAGGAAATAAGACCTAAAGCTGCATTTGTGAACAAAGTTGATGCCAAAAAGATCTATATTCCATTCTAAGCAGAAATTTAATATATAATTATAGATTTACTGGAAGATATATCACAGATTTGCTGGAAGATATTTTATGCATTTTTTATTGAATCACAAGTTTGTCATATGCATTTCTTGGAATAGCTGCTATCCTCTAGCATTAAAACTTATGGCTAACAGCAAAATGAGTAACCTAGTGTTTTGTTGTTGTTTTTGTTTTTTCTTAAACTGAACAAGTGAAGGATATGTTTATATCCATCAGTGTATTATATCTGGGGCTTACTTAGAAGTTCTCAGAATTATCTAGGTCATAACCTTGACCCTGAGATACTACTACCATTCTGAAGTAGTAGAGGCAGAACCACCCAATATATAGCAATAACCTCTACGTGCCACAATAATTACTTATCAATTAAGAATTTACAAAAAAGCTTCTTTTGGAAACACTATTTCCTCCTGCCTGTGCTTGGATGTGGAGAGTAGTTCAGCTGCTTATAGAAAGGAGGACTCACATTCACTGTCTCTCCTTTTACCTGTAATCTTCCAATCCCTGAAAAGCACAGTCTGAGCCACTGTGGGAGTGTTAACTAGAAAAAGTGAGTGGATCATGGCCCAAATTGTAATGATGTGATACAAAGCATCGTCTCAATTGTGCCACTCCCAGGTGTGCTCTTGTCTATCATAAATCCTACATAAAAAGGCAATAAGTAACAAAAAGTAAGAAACTCTTGTTCAAATGCTGGTAGTGGTTAAAGCACTAACAGCTCGGCATGCCAGGAAGAGAACAAGAAGCTGGAAATACTGGTGAAAGAGCTACGTGCTTAAGGCAGGCAGATGGTGAAGGAGGGTAGTACACCCACCCACACATGTACCATCTTGGCAAAACCACCGTGGAGCAGAACTGCTGACCCATAAGATAGGGGACATGTTTGAATCCCCCACCACTGCTGTTCAGCCTGTACTCTCAGCAGTATTTTGAAGCAATTGGTATTTTTACAGAGGAACTGCCAGATGTCCCCTTTCTGTGAGCAGAGTTCCACCACCTTCCTCACTTATACCCTGTGTCTTTGCAGCTTCATGCCTACTACTTCCAGCACCTTTCTGTTGTACCCCTACATTTTCCACATCCTATAGGCCTGCTATTTAAAATGGAGAAAAGAGCATAATAAGGTTTGGTCTCTAATGATGGAAAAATTGTTTGGACTGTCCTAATAAATCTTTTCAACCAGAGCAATATGCATTTATAGGTCTTCCTCAAAGAGTTCAAGAGGCAAATCTAACTGGAAGAGGATGTCACATCATCAGTATGGTAGAACGATGAGGTGGAAGTTCTACAGTGTATGGAGAAAGAAGGGAAAGGAAACTAGATTTATGAGCAAGAACTCAGGAAATCCCAAAGAAGGATGCTGTACAGTCTGAACATGATTCAGAAAGCTAAGAAAGAAATCTGATAAGGATAGCGATGTGTTCTGTACATGATCTCTTGTGATATTAAGAAATATTCAGTGCATATACTGTGATGATGCAGATGATCTTAAAAACAAATGGGACTCAATTTTAATGGGAGTTTCTCAATGAAATTAACACAACATTTAAGAGATTAAAACACATTAAGTACATGGGATATTTGCTTGTACCTAAAAGCTTACAGAGGTGGCTATTTTCCTTAGTAAATTAGATCAGTTCTATTGTGAGCTTCATTCTCTCTCTGCTGGAAGAGATTCTTTTGTCTGGGAATCCAGATTATACTACTACTGTATTGTATAGATCCTTTTTTCCAAACAAAATGAGTATTTTCAGGTGCTGCCTAAACGAATCAGTGATAAAGACAGGGACAGAATGTGAGAATTATGAGGATCAAGTATCCCCTCACTTTGATGTAAAAGTATACAGGAACAAATCTATTAGGTCAACAAGTAGGCAAAAAAGGCAAAACCAGGACCCCAATGAAATGAACGGGAGCTCCATCACTAGCTCCAGTGGGACCAAAATTTTAAACTATGGATAGCATAGAAGTGATCAGCGTGAGGGGAAATTACAGCCTTCCAGAGCAAATGCTTCCCGTGGAACAGTCAGGAGAAAGTCATGTCAACAGAGAGAATATATTAAAAGCGCATTTCTTACCACAATATGTGATGGAGACAGTGGAGTTATTCCAGGATCTCCCAAACTTTTGGCTGGTGATGAGTAAGTAGATGTGGAAACAGCATCTGAAAGTAAACAAAAATTCTTCAGCGTCCGTAAGCAGAAGAAGTAGGGTAGGATAGTTGGCTTTGCATACCGCTACCCATTTTTCCCATTATATCATATCTACTGAAAAAGAAAGCAAATTCCACAGCCTCCTCATAATTTTATTTTTTTCCCCTTAGAACATGGTAAGAGCAAACTGCTGCTTTGCTTTTCCAATGTTTGGCCTTCCTGACTAACTCCCATTCTTTTGCCTCTTAAATCACCATGTATAATTTCAAAAGCCTTCCTAAATATATTGAGAAGTCAAAGTTGATACAAATGGCTTTAATACCATACACTTACATTAATAGCCTAGGATTTAAACATGTGAATGCAGAAACTAAACACAAGTTGAGATAAAAAAAGACTAATGTGAAGAAAAAAAGAGCAGTTCATATCAGTTTAACAACCCAGTAGGAAGAAGTTGCAATTATTCCTTTATGAACCTTTAGTCTTTAACCTTCCTAATACTGTCTCTGTTTTTATTCCTCAATACGCTCTGCACAGAAACATTTTGCAGCTGTTAGTATTACTGCAGGACAGAACCCAGCTGGGAAAAAGGAAAGTATTATTAACAAATCATCAAAGAAATATTTTTATCCTGCACACAATACTGAAATTTCATTTAAAGGAACACACCAAATAAATGACAAATGTATTTTTCTTTCTTACATTTACCCTATGATGACAGAAGATGAAATAGTTTAGTAAAATAATTAAGCACTGGTGACTCAGATGATTTATATCTAATATAATCTCATGAAAACTGCAAAAACTTATCATCACAATAAATATTAAGCAGCACATTTCAATATATTTTTATCCAACGCAATTCTAGGTTGGAAAGTACACGATGAGATGCGTATTTAAGGATGGCAAGGAATTCCTAGGCACAGGACTGTCAAGTCTGAGCATTAATCTAAGATGACAAAGGAGCTGCCCTGCAGGAAAAGACCTAAGGGCTGCTTCATGAAGAATCCTGTTGTTCCTGGTAATCAAAGATGTGGCTTTCCAGGGCAGATGCAAAAACTTTGCAGTAGGCAACTGCAGGATAATCACTGGAAAAGTTTCCTCCAAATCTTAATATTGCTCTTGAAACAATATTTACTTCTATTCAAGTTCTAACATGTCTGCAGAGTTTGGTATTCAGAATCACTTACAGAAGGAGAACATTCACATTTCCTATGCAAGTTCGTCAAGAGTATAGTACATTACCCCTTTTGTGGTAACGCACAGAAACCCACAGTCAGCACAGAACCCGCCTGTGACAGCACAGAGTCTGCTGGGCTCATTAAGCTCTATTTGGATCAGAAGCTGCTATCAGCTTCCTTATCCATTCGTACAATTTCCTCCTCTTTTCAAAACCAGATTCGCTTCTATACCGTCAACATGGCATTTTTCTTAGAACTGAAGAACAATATTTCAGGAAGGAAAAAAAAAAAGAAAGAAAGAGTAATAAACAGGTTCCTTGCATCCTGCTGTCTTTCCTGACTGGATCCGAACCAATACTTTCTGAGGAGGTCAGGATATTGCAGTGTCAGTGCTGACTCAGCATCTCTGCAACATGAATCTTAGGATTCTGTCTTTAGAGGACAAAAATGTAGATGTCAAATCACTACCTGCATTTTCATTATTCCTCTTTGTTACTAGTTTTTTTTGTTACCTGTTTCAGCGATCTATTTTCCAGCCTGTCTTCAGTTATCAGCCTTCCCTGGGTGTACCTTGCAAAGCTATTTATAGCTCTGTATGACACTCAGAAAATCCATGTGGCAACATACACATTTTTTGGTCTCTAAGAGAGCAGTGATTAAACAACCACTGTGATATTCACATCCAGTCAATGACAGCACACTAAATTGGGTGGAGCTCTGTCAAGAATTTATTTGACCCAATTAACTTGTGATTATCCAGAAGTAGAAAAATGTATACAAAGACACTTGCTGTATCCACAAGTATAAAAATATTTGGCAGCAATGAAAAAGTATTAAGCAGAAACCAGAGGGCTGTCTTTGCTACCCATAGAAAATAACACTTAAAAAAAAGACCCAGATATTTTCATCCAAAATCTTTAAAATAAGTCATTTTGAGTTTCAGAATGCTCTTGAAAATTTATGCATAAGGCTGAATTTGTAAAAAAAAACAAAGTTAGTCTTTCCAATTCTCAACAATTGCTCAACTCTGCTGGAAAGTTAAACTCTTTGTGATTTATTAGTATTTTTTCACCAGAAAAAAAAAAAAAAAGATATTTCCAAGAACATGACCATTCTGCACTAGTATTCACTGTTACACTTCATCTAAGTCATACGCCACTCCCGCAAATAAGAATAATGTCAGCTCCTGCAAAACAAGAATTCTGCAATGAGTCCTACACCTCACCAACCTGGAGCTTTGTTGGATCAGGAGAGGAAAACCATGCTACAACTTCTTAGGCAGCAAACTGGAATTTTAACCAAGACATACTATTACAGTGATTCTGCAGAGTTGCTATCATTTTGGCACAAGCAGCTGTCACATTACGCTGCACCAGTTTAAAATTATTTGATACCATTTCATAGCACCACTAGCTAATCACGTGCAATAACGAGGGCAAAGCTAATTGTTGTAACTCTGCTGTCAGAAGAGGTCCTGACACTACCAGAGCTTGCAGAGCCACCAACTGAATGAACGCAGTTCGAAATACTAGGAAGTTAAAAAGTCATTTACCCAAGTGGTTGGCATTTTCAGAAAATGCTTGCAGGCCAACTACCCTGGATGTAATGCCAAGAGTTCTTCTAACGAGTAGCAAAAAAGTTGTGAAAAGCACATGAAATTAGGAAATGTTTGTACTATCTACCCTATCTAAAGAGAAAGGTGTTAAAATAAACTTGGGCGTGTGGGAGCATGTGGTTAGTTAGCATTTGCTTGGGGGGGGAAGAAATGTGTGTCATAGAAGAGCAGTAATGCAGAAATATTCCAGCAAAAGCTGGATATTTAAAAATCTCTTATTTCTAAAGAGCTGGGATTGGCTAATCTAAAAGAAAGCCAGAGAACAGGTAAAGGGTTGCAAGGAACCTGATTCGAAATCATGCAAGAAAAGGCCTAGTCTCTGGGAGTAAATGCCTCTTCTTGGCATTTAAAAAATAAATAAATAAATAAAATTATGTCCTGGACAGTATCACAGTATTTGGAACAGTCCCTAAAGGCAGAATGACTTATTGAGGCTGATTTAAAGAAAAAAAAAAAAAAAAAAAAAACCACAATCGTGTCCTGCATAGCTCAAGTTCCAGCTTTATCTCCTGTGTTTACCAAGGATCGCTATCTGTGCCAAACTACACGCCATGAAAGGATATATAGCTAAATAACACGTGACAAATAAACATTTAATTCTTGATAATTTGCAGGTTGCAATAAATGGAGGAACCTGATTTAGAATCCAAATTAAGTCTTCAAATACTTACACCACTATTTAAACTGATCTAAGATATGATGCAAACTTTCTGAACAGAAATTCTTTCATTTACTTATGTACAAAAGTATGAGCACATCATTGCTTGTAAACATTACCTTGAAATACAACTGTCTATGTCAGGGGGTTGGATAGCTTAACTAAACATGTATAGAATGAATTTGACCATGTCATGGCATTTTCTGACTTCAGTTCTAAGCAATTGCCTGAGAATGTCTTGTGCATTTTCAAGTTGAACAGCAGAGGAAGGGAAAAAAGCTGTCTTTTTCAGCACTTTTTTTTTTTTTTTTAACCATTCAAAAGGTTCTTTCTTATTTCCAAATCCCCTAACACTTAGAGAACTGGTAAAATTATGGGATTAGCAGATACAGTATTAATAATGAATTATATC
This sequence comes from Aythya fuligula, assembly GCF_009819795.1. NCBI lineage: Eukaryota > Metazoa > Chordata > Aves > Anseriformes > Anatidae > Aythya > Aythya fuligula. Next base: position 30,470,670 of record NC_045565.1, read on the forward strand.
CATTATCACATTAGTTGCAATTGCTGGTTTAGCAGATTTAATTTAAAATATTCCTTCTTTTCATCTAAGCACAAGCAAGAGTTTATTTGCTGTGGTTTCCTGCAGCAGCTAATCAGTTTAGATTTTCCTGTTTCTTGGTAAATGATCAGCCACTTTCTAAGTTTTCCAATGCAGCTGATGACAACACGCAACAAAGGACTAATCTTCAGGTACCACAGAATATAGTCAGTAAGAGCAAATTTGACAAAATTAATAAAAACTTAGCTGAACATTTCCACTGGTAACATGTCCAGCTGAGTCTGATTTACTAACAGATCTAGAGATCTAATAGATCTAGAGGACCAAGCTCATTGTTTCATTAGAAAAACCAGTTAATGGCAGGTGGTCTCCTCTGGAAGACTATCAGTCTATCCTGCCTATTTTGGATCCCCTTCAATGTGTTCTTGTTCAGAACCAGATAGATGAGTTTTAGTAATTCACTCAAACACCACATAGGAGAATTGCTGTGGTCCCAGACAATCAGTTTTAAGGCAGAAAGCTTAAACCTGCTTTAAGAAAAACAGCTGCTAAACATCACAGTCGCAAGGCAATAAGTTGGCACTACAAGTTTTTTCAGCAGCTACACAAAATGTATACTTTCATTAAATTAACTTTTTATTAAATATTCAATTTTGTAAAATTCAGCAATGCCATGCATCAACAAGATTTTCTGCTTCAAATGTTAGGGAAATTGTTGATGGATTCACTGCCAACAGGTGTCCTGCAAGCCAAGTAACATAGTAAAGTTTGGTAAGTGTGCATTCTCTCTAGGTAAGAATTTAAGAAATTAAGAATTTAAGTAAAACCAGCAATTCAGCAATGATATGCTGCTAAACAGCATTAAGCACAGTAATCCAGCCAGGACAGAAGAGAGGGGAAGTATATTTATAAGAGGGGAAATATATTTATTTTTGTTTCCTTTCCATATAATAAACTAGTTTATTATATGGAAAGGAAACAATAAATAAATAAATAAATAAATAAATAAATAAATAAATAAGGTATCAAGCCTCAAGTTTTCCGTCAGAAACCCCAGTGTGGTGGACCTTTCCAGGCATGCTATGCAGTAGAGTTATGGCTACAAAAGAGAAAGCTTGGCTGGGAAGAGAAGTGCACGTGCTGAACACCTTCACAAAGCTCACTTCCAAGGGAGGGTGAAAGCTTCAGCATTCATGGCCTGGATCTCTTACAGGTGTTTTGCTAACCAGAAAATGGGCATTCACTAACCCTAGTGAGTATGCTACATCCCAATCCATGTATCTTAAGGTCACTTATTACCGTGATCCTGCTGGCATGACCACAAGCCCAACACTTGCTAATTAAGCTCTACTTATGCTTTTCTGAATCAATGACAGGATCAATATTATTCCCTGTTTCAGGTGATAATTTCAGCATTTTAGGAAGCATTTCCACAATAATGTTTAAGTAAAAAGGGACATTCCTAAGTCCATTGCTTCACTCCATGACCTACAGTGCAATGAGTTTCATTCCTTGTGTAGGTTGGAGCCTCTGGCTGAGCTCAGGGACTCCACTGGGAAGATCAAGATACCACATCCTTTTCCAGAAGTTCCCGAACTCCTGAGTATTCCTGCACTGCACCAACCTGCCTCAAGCAACAATCCTTCTTCCATTTGTATAACCTGCATCTACAGCTCCATATGCCAAATCCATTCAGCCTCTTCGTTGTCTGTTGGCTGACAAACCAGGTGGACACCGTAAGTCAGGGTGCGTCAGACCTACTACAAATGCCACTGCTGTAGCTGATCTTTATCAATAAATCCAGGTTAACTGAATGCTGAATGAACTGTGCACATGCTGATCATTCTCACAGATCAAACACTTGCACATATCTGATCGCCATTTCTCTGTAATTTCCAGCCATCCCAAGGCTGGTAAGAGTGACTGTCATATGTGGCTCTGATCTCATCGAGTTTGCTGGTCATACCAAAATTTTGACAAAATTCTTCATTTTCCATCTGGGCAACATCTCTGGATTAAACATTTAGAAGAAGGATGCACCAAGCGAAATATGGGGACAGGGTAGACATCGTGCAGTAAGAGAACAGAATTCAAAGCTTTGTTTTTCATTCAAAACATTGTATATCATTTCAAGCATCAATAATCATTTTGCTGCAAGCAAAGCTTGCTAATGATGTTTGCACAACAGGGAAGGAAGGATTTACCATATTGCTATTAGCTGGCAACTGCTGCACTGGTAAAGAAAACCTTATTCAGCTTTTCATATTGCTGAGACTTTGCTTTGCATTAAGCACAAGATGTCACAGCTTCCAAATGTAATGTGACAACCTAGAGCATTTTACTGCAAATACAAAGATGGCCTTTGAAAATAATTATAGAACAACAAAAAAAAAAAAGAGATGAAGAGAAGCAAATACAAAGAAATACTTTAAATATCCTCATGTATAATAAAAAGCTCCCATACTTCATACCAGAAGTAAGAACCTCCTGTTTCCACTGAAACTAATGGCCCTACTGCTATTAACATCAACGGAACCGGAGTTCTTTGTTTCAAAATGCCAGTAGGCATCCAGTCTGTTGAAGACTCCAATGTACTTCCCTTCTATGAATACAGCCGTGGCTAATCCCTGATACAAATCCAAGTTTCCTGATACCCTTTCATAATAATTGGTCAGCCAAAGAGCTGATATCCATCGCAATGATGCCAATTAGAGCACAGTAATTTTCTAAAGAAAAAAACTTCTCCCAGTTCTTTGGATAAAAATAAAAAAAAATAAAGAAATCTAAAAATTTGACATATTTCTCATTACAAGCTATGAACTTCTTCATTTAGGTTTTTACATTCCCTTCCGATCATGGTTACAGTTTGAGTGGAGGAATTACTTTTCCATTATGCTATCAAGCTTTCTAAGATCATTAAAGTCTTTACCATCATTGTTAAGACTATCAGAATACAATCCCAGATTCATCCCGTCCCTCGCTTTAGGGATAACGTTCATTTTCCTGCACCTCACAAGCAAAATGAAACTAAAAGACACCACCTATTTTCTGTTCTATTAAACTTAAGTTAAAAACCACACACAGGAACTTGCAATAACCTTCTGAATATAACAAACACATGCACTAAGTTCACCTCTTCTCTCTCTGACGATATGTAGGCTAAACTATTTTCCCTAGATTTGATCTGACCTCACTAATCCTTGTAAACTGAACCAGAAGAGACCTAGAATGCTTCCATGCTTTCTACATAACTGTCTGTAAACCTCTGCCAGGTTGTTATGAGTCCTGAGATTTTTCCCACTTGATCAGAGCCTGCTCACACAGCAGGGCCTGGAGTGCAGCGAACTCACCAGCAGCAGTCATGCAATGACTGCTCACGTCCTGAACTCTGGCTCTTCTGCACCCACGCCCTACTGCCAGACAAAACTTAACTGACTCTGCTTTATGCAGATGGGGAAGGCAAGCTGCATTAGCAGATGCATGTTGTGGTAAGTGTGTGCTAACAACAAATTCTGAGGCTCAAGGTACTGTAAGACAACTCCCCAGGATCATTCTAAATATTCCACAGACAGTTCTCTTGCAGATACCTTTGGTATGCACTAACTAACCTTCTGTCCCTTCAACAAACTCCTCTGAACCTGCTTCCTTCAGGCTTCCTTGTACTATTAGCCTCTGTGCAAGCAATATTTTCCTGTCCTCCATCTCCTCCCTCCTTGCTTCTACACAGAAAGACCTAAGGAACAGAAAACAACACACACAGATGTTAAGAGAGCCTAGATTCTGTAAAGAAACCTTCTTAGAAAAGGTTTCCTGCTGCCTCTCTGTCACCATCCTGTCTGTCATCATCTACCTCATCAACTTGGTTCACTGCAAGGTTGTCAGGAACGGCACTAATAAGATTACGCTCCAGTTCCCAGGACCACACGCAGAAAACAGAGCATGTGTGAGGCTAGGCACTTTGGGGAATGCACTGCTTACCAGCTGAAGGTGGGCTGCTTGCCTGCTTTTTCTTTTAAATAACAAGACCAAAATATTACAGCATTATAAAATTTCTTATTTTATCATGAGCTCCTACTTAAGAATCTTCTCAAGATGTAACTGTATCCTGAAAAAGCAATCCTAAATTTACCTTTCTAGGTCAAGATACTCAAAGGAACGTTGGCCAAAGACTGAACAAAAATCACTGTTTGGTTTTTCTGGATCTTGTGTCCAGCAGAGAAAATAAACCTCTTCCCCTGCCCCTGCTTCTTACCCAAAGCAAACAAACTAACAACAAGAAAGAAAGAGGGAAACAGTGTAAAAGGACTAGGCAAACTGTAAGAAGCAATAGTTATTCTAGCGGTCAGCATGAGTGATGTGATATATAAATCCCTTAACTTTCTTCAAGGCTAGTATTGCTCAAAAATGGGAAAATAAGGGAACATTAGTTGCACAACTGCAAAAAGTAACGTCAAACTTGACAATTCATTAGAAAAGTGAGTTTATAGTGTATGGGTTTGAGTGACACTTCACAGCTAAATCGAAAATAAGTTTGTGTTTATTCTTTTTATTTTGTGATCCTGAAAAATGGTTAGTAAGCAGGCTTAAAGGAAAATACCTTATGAGGAGAGAAGCTAAGGACAGAAGAGAGAAAACTGATGTTTAGGATTTGTAGAGCAGATCACAAAATCATGCAGTCACTGATCAAAATCGATTTCCAGAGGTTTTTATACTAGCACCTGTCAGGACTCCATTCCAATGCCATGACTGTGCATACACATCACAGCAAGGGGTCCAATGGCAACCAGCAGATGGTCACCAAAAAGGTACACTTGCACGATGACACGCAGACAATACAGCCTGCAGTGGGGTCTCCCACGGCTAAAACCACAAGATGAGCATAGCTGAGGAAGCAAGAGAGCCACTGTGAAAGGATGATTTGTCAATGCAGGCATCCCATCACGACAATGCTGAAAGCGTTTGTAAACGGCATGCCTTACCGCTCTGATTATAGTGTGTGCTCTGCTAAGGTATCCATGGAAACTTAGGAAAAAGATGTTAAATTTGTTAGATCTGTTTGGCACAAGGAACGGGGCCTACCATAACCACAAGTATTTTGATCTTTAAGTACAGAGAAAGCCTCAAGGTCCCTTGAACAAAGATGAAATTTGCAACATTGAATTGTAATGGGAATTTGGGAAATATTTCCCAAACAATGACCAGGAGGTGGCAAAGATGCACTACAGAAACCTGGTTTTATGTTCTCATTATCCCTTACTAGAGAAAAATAGCTGTAAAAAGGAGGGATAGGCTCAAATACCCACTTCAGACTTCATGTGGAACAAGAGGAAAAAAGTATGCACACACATACAAAGAGCCTTGTGGTGAAAGGCCACGCACAACAGGTGAGCATGGAGCACTCTGAACTCTAAAAATACTTAGACTGAGTACACACAGAGGCTGTGCAAACCCCTAGGGAGGGGTCCTGAAAAGCAATACAGATGTAAAATATATCTAGAAAGGGACAAACCAAAGCAGTGCTCACAGATGACTCCCTATGCTGCTTGCTTCTCCCCTAAGGAGAGTAACTTCCCCAAGAAGACTACAGCAGGTTGGGCACATTTCTGCAATACAGAGTTAGTCTTCAGAGACTAGAGTAAATAAACTTCCAAAGATTACATAAAATTGTTACTCTAAAATTGCAGTTACATACACACTACTCTCTAGACTCCAAACGATAAAAATTGTTAGAAATGCCTCTCAAAATTCCTAGGAAACGGCATCTCCAGAGCACAGACTGTAAGCGCCGGTCAAAGCGTTCAAGAACCAGTGTCAGAAGAAACAGATGAAGAAAGACCCTCCCCATGTCTCCTGTACTTGCAAATTGAGATGCTTTGGGAACTGATCTGTGTGCCCAGCACACTGCAAAGCAGTCATGGTAGGGCTACTGGGGCCAGCAAGCCCCAAACGACTCCAGCACACGACCAGATCCCAGCAGCATGCCAGCACCAGGGCAAAGCAATGCCAGAGCGATGCAGTTCCTAAAGCAGTTCTCCCATGTCCTTGACACACCCTTATGCAGCCCTCAGCAAAGGCATTGAGAAAACAAGAACAAAGGCAGTCCAGCCTGAGTGCCGGCCTCCACATTCTGAGCATTTTCCTTTATTTACTTACTTTTTTATTAGAACTGACTGCATTTTCCTTTTCTTTTACATGAAAACCTTTCTCAAACCCCTCTGAGGCAGGCTTTGAAGAAATTTCCTGTTTTAGTACCCACTGCCATCCTAATTTTAAAACACTGCAAAGTTACTGCTTTAATAATAGTTACGACAAAATTTAAAACTTGTATTTGTTTATTTTAAATGCACATCACTATGTTTCTTAACACAACAGCAAATGGGTCATAGCTGACATATTTTGAGTAACGAGAACTGTGGAAAGTTATTTTTAAGACCAAAATGTGCCTGGTGACTGAAGAGAGGCAGTTTTAATTTAATGACCGAGGAGCCAGAACATTTGGTAGAGTTAAGAATGAGAAGTCTTCACGTATGTTACAGGCATTTCACATCACTGAAGCTCGTACTTGACAGAAGCATTCCCTGAGCGCAATCCCGACGTCTTTGGCCTTACATCACAAAACAGCTGCACACTCTTCAGGAAAACATCTGGGAAGCAAGCAGAGCATTTACAATCACGGCCCATGGACTTCAGAGCTCATCCTGAAACAGATTCCAAGCCCTCCTGGTGTCTCTTTCATCGCTGGGGAAGTACAGCTGGGCAGGTCTGCGCCACAGTGTCGTAACCTGGAGTTTTACCCATTTCTATTTTCAACTAGCAAGGCTGTTTAACAGGAAAGTGAAAAGCATCAAATAGAAGCTGAATATGTAAGCAACTGATGGTATTTATGGACACACACAAAGAGAAGCAGCTTAGTGAAATCATTAATGGCAAATCTCCTCTACTTTACATTAAAATAAATAAATAAAAGGAATAGAGCCAAGCTCCCCCCAAAAGTTGCTTCATACCTACTTATGATGCCTACTTATGGTCATGGCTGTTCTTGTTCTTCTCCTTGGAGGACCGGCATTTGAATAGAGTTTTTTATTCTTTACCCATTTTCCATTATTGTTCACTGAGAGCCTGCATAGCTTTTCTTAAAACTCAAATAAACCAAGTTGCTCTTTCACAATATGTACAGACTAAACCTGCCACAGACAGACATTAATAAGGCCGTAAGTGTTGCATGCTTTCAAGTCAAACACTTCTGAAATCCCGCCTTCCACAACATCAAAAGGTAGAACTAATTCAGGTACAGAAAATGGAGGTGATGGGATCCTTTGGTGGTTACTGCTTTAAACTTAAAAATACTTTAAGTTTTTTCTAATAGAGGTATGGTTATTCAGGGCAGTTATCGATAGAATAAGTGACTTCAGAGTAGATGACAGTAAAAAGCATTTGGGAGAAGAGAGTGCAAGGTAAGATTGCAGTCAACGCGCATATTGCCCAAACAACAGTGACAGGGTCAGAGAGCATAGTCAAACCCTAACCTTGCACAGACCAGCTCTTTTGTAGCTGAGGCAGCACTCTGCTCTCCTTGCACAGAGCCAGCCTCCTGAAGGCTGCTCCAACTTCAGCTGGCACCCACAGCCACTGCAGCCTCTTCCTGCTCCTGGTGGCAGCCGTGTTTGAGATGTGCTCCTCATGCCCTCAGGACCCACTTAAAGCCCTGCTAACCCCACACATCTGCCAGACAAAGCAGCCCCTGGACAGGACAGAGCTCCTGGGGCCTCAAGCAGCCCTCGGGGAGCCTTGCAGCCACAGAGCTGGGCAGCACCTCCCCTGCTGCTGGCCCAGCGGGAATAAACTGAACACCCAGACCAAAACCTTACCGGGTGCATGCCATAAGGGAAAACTTGTCAGCTGGCTCAGCACCACCCAGTTCTAAGCCAAAAGCACTGAAAGTCAGTATAATTGGAAGTTTTACATGCAACAGCTCCTGGACACGAGCAGTTTCACCCAGGCTCGCACTCAGCAAGCTGCAGATACCGCAGTGCTGCGCTAAGCGAAGCCGTGCAGTGACTGGCACACAGCGCATGCAACACTTTGCTGCTTCACCTCCAGACATTTCTCCTGCGCATTGCACGCTGCTGCAATAAATGACTGCAGCTTCAGCACTGTCAATGCCCCAACACTCCCTAAATCACGTTTTACCCCCGAAGTCTTTTTTTTTTCTCTGACAGCCTCAGCATTCCAGAGAGTGGAAAGTACATAAAGGTTTCTGGCATAACAAATCATTGATTTACTACCTGGTATTCCACCTCCTCACAAAATCCCTCCTGCACACATTCTCCCTGTGCCACGAGTTACTTGATTTCAGCACTGCACTGCCCTAACCTTGCAACTTGGCAGAAAACAAAGCCCAGGACTCCCTGCCACCCAGCCGCCTAATGAACCTGTCATTCTCCCCTCGCCTTTGTCAGCTGCTCGCCGGAGAACTGCTACAGGCAGCTTCACACACAACAGACAGAAGAGACTTGATTTGGGAAGCACTTAAGGAACACAAACACGAGGGGGGGGAAAGATGCTGTAAGGATCGTCTTGAAGGCTCAACTAGCTTCCAATTATCGTTGTTGTGTTGTTTGCAAGGGACGCCCCGCGCCTCCTTTTACTCCACACGCACTGCGGTTACGCTATGTTACTCCAAACATTCCCCGGATCCCAGCACGATCCGTATAAACTCAACCTTTCAACTTTCCCCCCGCACTGCCACCGCCACCTTAGGCTCAGCAGTAGCTTTCTAGACTCCCTGCAGCGCTGCAGGGAAGAAGGGATGGGGATGTCGGATGCGAGCAGGCTGTGCCTGCATCCCCCTGGGCTTTGGTCACCCACCCAGATCACCGCACCCCCGGGCCCCTCATCCCTCCCCAGCCTCCTCCCCCACCCTGCAGGGGCCGCCTTGATGGGTTTCATCGGGCACAGCACCATCACGAAGGGACCCTTACACCTCGTTTGGGGCCGCCAGGATCCAGCCCCACTATGCCCACGTCCCGAGCCGAGCCCCGCTACCCCCAGGGCCGCCCCCCCGCCGGGGTTTCTTGCACCGCATCGCCCCCCCCAGCTATAAACACCCCCTGCCTTTATCCCTGCCCCCCAGAGGCACCCCATTCCCAGCCCAGACCCCCCTTTTCCCCCCGGGAGCCCCCTAAACCCCCCTCAGGCCGCCGCTTTGTCCCCGCACCCGGCCCCCCCCGCCTGCCGCAGCGCCGACCCCCGGGGACGGGGCGGAACAGCGCTGCCTCAGGGGGATCTCGGAGGGGATCCCTGCGGGTCTGCAGCCCCCCGTTCCCCCAAAACCCCCTCCGGTATCCCCTAAAACCCCCGTGGCGGTGCCCCCCACCCCTCCACCGTGCGGTCCCGGCCGCCTCCCCCCGCCCGGCGCCGCGCTCCTGCATTGCGGCGGCCGCCCTACCTGCCGCGCCGCCCTCGCTCTCCGACATGGCCGGGCACCCTTCCTCCACCTCCTCCTCCTCCTCCTCCTCCTCCTGTCGCTGCCCGGCTCGGCCCGGCTCGGCTCGGCTCCCTCCCGGCCCCACCCCGGCCCTGGCAGGGGCGGCGCGGCCCCTCCCCGCCGCGGCAGGGGCTGATCGCGATACGGGGAGGGGGGGGGGGGGGGGAACGGGGAGCTGCTGGGGGCGGTGGCGGCTCTGCAGGGCTCGAGGTGCCCTTGGCTGGGCTCTGCCACCCCCCCGGGATGAGCTCCGGGAGCGGGCGGCTCGGAGGGGATCACCGGGGGCTGCAGGACCTGGGAGAGAGACGCGGCCGCCGGCGCTCCAGCCGGCAGAGTTTGCCTAAGTGAGAAAAGCCGAGGGTAAAAATGAGGCTGGCATCCTCCCGGCCGCGATCCTGCGGCTGGAGGAAGTGTTTTCCTCTCTCCTTCCCCTGCTTCTGGGGTCTGCGCTTATTTCCCAGCCTCAGCAGCCGTGCGGGCTCTCTGACAGCGCTGCCCGCGGCTCCCACGGAGCAAATAACTGAGGGCAGGAGCTGCGAGCACGGCCTCAGCCCCTCCTGCCTCAGGACACCACCCTGACAGCCGGCACGGGGCTTTGTTAGGGTCACACAAAGCTTGTCCCGAGCCCTCCCATCGAAGCTGTCGCTGTGACGAGGCAGGATCCCGGGAAACCCTGGAGGAGGCGAGAAGCTTGAAGCAAAACCCTCCAGGCAGCAGCTGCTCGCTCAGCACAGCCCTGGTTTTCCCCAGGTTTTGTTCCCTTTGAGGAGCCAAGGTGTGGCACGGAGGTAAAACCCCAGCAAACTGCTTCACACAGCTGACCTGCAGAGGCCTGCAGCAGCCCTAAAAAGAAGATTGCCTCCCCAAACCTGCTGTCATAACCAGAGCCATTGCTCAGCTCCCCAGCTCGCTGCCTCCCAAAAGGATTTGCCAAGCTGCTGAGGAGCAGGGAGGGAAGGAGCACGCCATGAAGGCTCCCAGGACCAGCAGCGATTGAGCAGCTCATGGCACAACGCTCCTCAGCTGCATGCGTGGCTCCCTGGGGAGATCCCTGGCCGCAGGGATCGCTTGCAGGATCTGCCAGGAGCAGGGCCGGCGTGCACTGGAATTGCTGCTGCCTGCACCATGCCATGCAACAAAGGGGAACATCTGGCCAATGGGCTGCTTTAATTACGTATTTATAGTCAGGCTGAATATTTATGCTGCCATTAAATGGCCTCGGAAATAAGAAACCAAACAACCCCAACGCTGGGTTTCCTGACAAGAGACTTAAATAGCAACAAAGTTTTGCTTCGGGTTAAATACGCTTCAATAGCAATTGATCGTAGCCTTTAGAAGGCATTGAGATAATTAACAAAGGAAGGGGGAGAAGCAAAAGAAGCAATCAAGAAAAACAAACACAGACCCGAACCGTATACTCTCAAGTAAAAAAAAAAAAAAAAAAAAAAAAAGCATTATATGCAGGCTAGTCTTCCATGTGATGCTTCGAGCAACAAGACAACACACATAAAAATAGCATTTGCTGGGTACAGACATCTTTCCGAATGTCAAGGCAGTGACTACATTATTCAGTATCAAGCCAGGTTGCCTAAGTTACGCGCTCAGCTGTAGGTGTTTTGAATAATGCAGCAGGAGAATATTTGAACGCATGTGACTGCTGGTTTCAGAAATAAGACCCTTTTCCCAGAGAGCTTAGCATCTCCTTTTCAAATCTAATGAGGAACCAAGTTTAAAAAAAAAAAATTAGACTCTCAATCTAAAATATAAAACATTGGACTAAGACACCCTAAATTGTGTTTTGCTTTATATAGATAAAACTAAATCATGCTGAAAACTACAGAAAAAATAAAACAGTACATTATTCTTTCCCTGTCAACTCTCTCCATTGAAAACAAATTAAAAATATATTTCATATGAAAGAAAAAACACCTTCAGAAAGGGTTACCATAACAAATAAGCCCACTCAGGGGCTGGAAACACTTTATTTTGATTCCTTGGGAAGTTTGTCACTTTTATGGTCATTTTGATATGTTGTTTGGAGTCTGTGGTTTTAATGGTTGAAATTTTATAAGCATAACAGGAAACGAGTCTAAATATAATAAATACAATGTAAGAGTACAGCAGATAGATTTTGAAAAGAACAGCAAAGTAAAGTCATCTGCATTCTCTGAACACCTGCTCTAATGAAGACATAGATGAGCTAATTCGCTTGTCCCCTACACAAGGTTCAGTTTCAGTATGGATCTGGAAAGAATTTTTTCTCCTTCTCAGTGAACCAACATCAGCTGGTTTAGTACATTGCAAGGGAGTAGCAGCACAAAGGAAGAACCTTTCTCTGACACTGAAACGTCACAGTATTTTTGTAAGACTACCAAGGCACCCATCAGCATTAAATTCAAGCACCTGGTCCCGTATTTATTACGGTATTAGTGTGACTATGCAGAGAAATGCAATTACTGTGGACGCTTGGGATAGCCTTCTGCTCAAGTTCCCTCTCAAGCACCTACTCAGGATTGATACCTCTCAAACACAATCAAGAACAGTGATTTAATAGACTGTATTTTGAATCCACAGAGTACTTCTCCTAGGTGATTTCTAGAAAGCTGCAGCCTCAAACCATTCAATCCATCACACAAGGGGCTCAGATATGCCAGCATAAACTGACAGTACAGGAATAATAGCTGTCGAACCTCACTCTGATTTTAACAGAGCTACCACATAGATGTTAGGCATTAGCATCAATGAAAATTTCATGAGAAGGCTGAAGATCACTACAGTGCCCTCTCAGGGCCATATTCACATGTTGTGAGTGCTGCACCAAACTGTGGCCAGACAGTGAAAAGAGCTACGTGCTTCTCACGCATGATGATGAGGGGCTCGACCAGGCGCTGCTGGGTAGCACTGAGAATCAGCAAGCTGTAGACACGAGGCACAGAGACCTGGAAGGAATGCAGGCATCTGGATATTGCTTTTAATGCATCTGACAGCAAGATGGGCAGATCTTGTTACAGACGTGGAGATCAGTGTGCCACATACCCAATACCAGCACCAGGGAAAGTGGGATCTTTAAAAGCCACAAAGCATTTAAAGCAAAAGAAGCGAGGGTAGGTAAGAATTCCTCCTGTACTGGCAGCTCAGGAATCCCTCAAAATGCTATGTCTACCTGGTCAATTAAAATACCTAGGGTAATGGTTGCATACTGCAAAGACTCCTCTGAGGTACTTTCTGGAGCACCATTAAACATATAATACCTGATGTTTTTGTCATCTGCGCAGTTATTGCAATCTCCTCCTTCTTTCCAGCTGTATGGTTTTCCACTTTGCAGCACTTTTACCTCTCTAGCTTTGCATATTGTTTCGCGTACTAATAACTTAGAAATTAACTTCATTACCGAGCCAATTGGCAATCTGTGTTTTCCTAGATGGAGTTGCTACCTTCCCCTTTCCTCTTATTTTAATACTCAAGAAATCTTTGTAAAGACAAGAAGAAAAGCTATTCAGCACTATCACAGCTTTTCAATAGAGAAATATATGAGCACATACAAATATGAAGGGTTTCTTCAAAAGAACGGTTTATGCAGTTTTCATCTCTCTTTTATACATTTCTCGTTCCTGGTATGCCAGCATCAGTTGGAAATGCATCATTCTCAGAACAGAACCTGCACAGGATTCTTCACCGTGTCACAGCAGGAGGTTTCTGCAACAAACCTGCTGTGCTGTAGGTACTGAAAGTGCAGATCTGGTGCCCATGAATCTCTGGCAATACATTACTCATTTGGAGAGTGCTTTCAAACACGGACAGGGAAGCCCAATACTAACCACTGCTTCCACTGTTTTTGTTGTTGTTTTGTTTTTACACCTCTTTTACAAACCATACAATTTAGATATGCTGAATGCTGCACTGTCTCTCCAGTGGGAACACACAGTAAATGTTCAAGAGTTTTATTGTGGATCCCAACGCTAGGAACGTGCACAATGCAAAAGATGGATTGAGACCCAAAAAGTTTCCACTCACATTGTATGTCCTGAACTCAATTCTTCCTTAAATTCACTGTTCTTCTTCTACCTTGGTTGTATAGAAAATAAATTATTTAACTTCATGAGATCACACTGTTCTCATTTCCCAAAAGTAACAAAGCTGCATGTGCATCAACCCGTAAGCCTAGCTTTGTTATCTGGTTCCTGTGAACATAAACAACGATTAAATAAGTAATGAGCACATTGGTCTCTACTGAAGTGAACAGAAGTGGCAGGTGACAAAAAAAAAAAAAAAAAAAAAAAAAAAAGCAGCAGCCACCTGGAAAAACGAGGAACTCCAGTTTGGGCAGGCCAAAATCCTGCATACCCTACTTCTTCTGGCCTCTGCTCAAGGGAATGCATTGGTACCCCTCAGGAGGCATGTCCGGGTGTTATTGTGCACAGCCATACTTTACAGACTGCTTCACTGAATTAAATGGCAATACCAAATTTAAAAATATCCTGTACCAGACTGATTATAATAAATTTGACAGTGTAAAGGAGAGCCAACTCAGAAAATTATCAACCTTGACAAGTCACAGAGGAGCATAATCTCTTGTTGTGCACCGGTGATACATAAAAACGTCATCACAGAAAGATATCAAACATAAGACAGTTACCAGGCTCCTACCTGGTCCAGTTCATGTGGTCCAATTAAATATTAGAAAGAAAAGGCAACATGTTGAAAGATAGGCAGCACAATTGACACGATGCTCCAAATAAACTTTATCCAAGGGGAAAACTTGAAACTAGAAGGATACGCAGCTTCCACAGCTTCGTTACTCATAGGGGAACTGTCACTGAGGTTCCATGTGGGTACATGTCAGGTTGGTTACGGGTGGTTTTTTTCCTAAGCCATTTGAGAAACTGTGTGGCAAGTACATAAATATAAGGATATCAACCTAGATCATCAAGATTAGTACAGAATGGATCAGAAGAGTGGGCACTACAGCACACACTAGATTACATCTATCTCACCCTGTATCTGGGAGGTAGAAGTGGTCGCAGACAGACACATGTAGAGAGGAATAAAGCAAGCTTAAAGGCCAACTGAAGAAATGCAGAAGAAGCGTAACAAAGTCATAGAGCAAACAATAAATGACACAATTGGTTTTACAAGAAACTACTTAAAGTACACAGGGGAATCTATACCTACACCTTAGGCCAAACACATTGATTATTACTGGAGTAAATCTTAATGAATTCACCAACCTCCAATTCAGCAAGGCAGCAGGGCCGCTAAGCATTTTAGATTTTGAAAGAAAATGAAAAATAACCCAAAGCACTCTGACACTCAAAAAAGGTGCCTAGTGAATACTGGAAATATTTTTACTATAATATACATGTTTTCATAGGCTTTACAACCTTTAAAATTTCATGCACATGAACATTATATGATTTGATTTTTGCTTCTAAGTATATTCTCCAAAAAGAAAAAGCTAAACTCTTAAAGGTGTCTTATAAAGACATGCCTTAGAAATGGTCTTGAAATGTAATATTCAAATATAAGTGATGTTAGATTTTTTTCAGAGAATAACTTTAAAAATATATATTTGATAGAAATTATGCTTAGGACTTACAATTGTACTATTTATTCAGTCATTGGTAGATAAAGCATAGTAAATTACACAGATATGAAGAAAAAATAGAAATACTCCAAGATGTAGTGGAAGTGGGTATGTTAGTATGAATCCTCTTGTTGAAATATGTTCTTACAAAACATTTAAGAACATTCCGATAACTAACACATTTGGAAAAATTAAAGAACTAGATCAGTCAGTGACTGAGTAATATATTTACTTTTGCCTAAAATATCTGAGATTAACAGTATCTTGAGTATCACCAACATTTCCTCAAAATCTTTATGTGCCACTAGTTTCTGCACGTTCTTTTTTAACTACCACATACTTCTATTTTTGGAATCCTTAATGAGGGCACACATCCATAAATGAAAGTATCTAATATCCCAAATGAACAGAGTGAGGCTTTCTGCTTGCTATCTTGATATCTATCTCAGCATGAAACAGATGAGACCTCTGATGGTATTTTCTTCCTCATCACTAAAGAGATGACAATTCCATAAGATTATACCACTCTATCACTGGTTGTAAACTCCTTCTGAAGGAAAACATTGACACCAGTTTTTGAAGATTTCTAACCATACAAAAATAAAGGCTGTGAATCTGTAAGTCATACTACTCCTGCAAAGGTGAGGAATTATTTTGAGCAGTAGTAAGTAATTAAAAAGTCAAACTATGTAATAACTAACAACTCAACAATCATATTACAAAGATAGGACTCTTTTTAAGAAAATTAGTTAATCCTATACAAGATTAACATCACTGAAATAGTTTCTATAAACGAATGTTGATTTAATTACTACAATGGGTACATAAAAAATAGAAACAAAAATAAGCTATTTCCTGTATTTACACAAATGTAAACAAGAATACAGTCTGTCCCTGACTTCAGAATTCAATCATAGATAAAGAAAAAGAAAGAAGACAGCAGAGCTCTACTGGCTTACAAATGCAATTGAAATCGGAAGCAGTAATTCAAATCTTGCTTTGATGAAACAAATCAGTGACTTGGAGAATGCTGTTATTTGTCCATTTTCATTTAAATATGACAGTTTGCACAAAAATCTTTCAAGTGGAACATACAATGCAAGAAACATCATTCCTCTTAAAAAAAAAAAAAAAAAAAATCTGTTGATTTTGCTTGTGGTATTTTCAGTAATGATTTATTATTTCAGTCTTCTTTGCCAGCAGAAAAGAATCTTGTTGACATTCCTCTAAGTGTTTAGGCTGAATCATTATTAAAGTGCTTGATCCTGGTAATTGAATAAACCAAGAATTTGTTCAGGAGAAAAACTAACACTTTAAATGTCGCCTCTTTTTAAAACTTAATCACCGTAAAGCTGTTTTAATTCCTTAAAGAAGTATAATCATTTTAATTTGCCTTTTCATTGCAAAAGAACATAATATTGACCCCATTATTTGCAATAAAAATATTGACCCCATCATTTGCAATAAAATCTGTTATTTATTTATTTACTATTAGTGAAAATTATCATTTGGGAAAAGTCAAAAGTAATTATTTTACTATAATATCTCTGCATGTGTATCTTATAAAATGAGAATTTTCGCAGGCCCCAAAAATATGCCCATTCCTTTTCTTATTTAAGACATGATGGCAACTGTGATCACAACTTTTTATAGCTGGATTTGAAGTCTTTTCAAATCAATGGAAATCTCCCATTGGTTTCAATAATTTTAAATTGGTCCATCAAACACTGATGATAGCTGTCCCCATATCTGGTAACTGTATAATAGGGGATGTAACGTTTGGTAATATTTCAAATATTCTTGAGCTCACTCTTCATTAATCATAAACTCATCCACAGCACCATGAAGACTGTCACAAAATTTGGATTGAGATGTTTTTAGAGGTCTGCTACTTAATAGTACTTAATAATAACTTAACTTCATAGTACTTAATAATAGTGCTTAATAATAACTTGTGGGTTTTTTTTTTTGTGGTGTTTTTGTTTTTTGTTTTACTTTTTGTTTGTTTGTTTTAAGAAAACACAAGGACAGAACATGCTGAGAGGGAGACTAGATTGCTTTCAGGATCAGGCAACAACAGCAGGTCTCAGCAAGGACATTTAGAAACCCAAACAGATCAAATGCACAGAGGTTAATGTGTTCACACATCCACGGTGTCCTGTCTTTGAAACAAAGGGCAGTGAAAGTAAATGTAGGTGCTTCTTTAAAATCAGTTCAGCAGAAAGAAAATTGACAGGGAGCAAGCACAACATAAAAGCCATCACTAAAGGAAGCCATACTCAGTTTGTTTAGAAAGGCAGCATAACCTTTCACGTGAAAAGAAGTACTTGACACTGTTTATAAATAGTGAAATGTGTAAAAATAATGTTTAAATCCATTTGACATCTCTCTTTCGGAGGACTATATTTTTGGCTGAGTCCATATTTTCAGTCCTTTGCCTTGAGCTTGCATATGACTGCTCTGTTATTTAGACAGTAGTGACCTTCTTTTACTAATATAAAGAATGGGCAATTTTAAATTTGAATGTACAAAACTACTGCCACTGAAGTATAATTTAACGCAGTGCTCAATATGGGCACAGCCCTCCTCCTGGAAAAGCTTTCTGCCAAAGAAATAGAAAAGAAAAGGAGGAGACAAGCCTACATCAAATCAAATGGTTGGCTAACACAATTCTTGTACCAGCATTAAGTAGGTCTTCAGATTGCATGATTTAAATAAAAACAGGTAGTAAACGACACACAAAAAAAATGAAGGCATTGCTCAGGAAACAGAAGGAACACATGGCAAGGAATGTACCACGAGGAACGACTGCTGAGAGAGAAATAAGCAGGAGGAGGTAAGAAGAGTGTTTTCTAAAACAAGGTTACTGCAGAAAAGGTTTCGGATTCCAGTCTATGTTTATAGCCTTTGGTGTCAAGATGTCCAAGAACAGATCCAGAAAGACTGACGCTGTAAAAGTAAATTTTCTCTGTCATCCTTTCTCTCACCCGAGGTGCTATCCGTCAAGGCCTATAAACTTCACATTGGATATATTATGTTAATAAGACATGAAATACTGTATATAGCTACAGGGAAAATAGCGTGCTTGTATCAAATACATCTTCCTGTTCACTGATGCAAGATCTGAGGGGCATTTTCTGCAGATAAATGGGTCTGGAATAACATTAACTTAAAATTGTATTCCCAGTCGTAAACTGGCTATGCAGACAATGGACATATGAGCAATACAACCATTGCCACGAATGGCTATTTATAGTCAGCCTTCCTGGTTCAAACTTTTCAGCGCTAGATATTAAATTACTACAAAAGCAGCACACTTAACTCTCATCATTTCAATTTTGCACTCGAAGCAACCCAAACAAGAGGTTTTAAAGTCAATTTTTCACAGGCATCCGTAACTCATTTTCCATAGTGCTGCATGGGTGCTGTGAGGACTCGCAATCTCTCACTAAGCTAGGGAAAACAGTTGTTCAGAAGCACTCCAATTCTAAATTTTAGAGTTTCAAAAAGTCTACCTTACTGTTATTTTCTCTGAGATTAAGATGTTCAACGCCTGAAAGAGCAAATGTCTAGTATTCAGAGCACTCGCAGATAGCTAGGTGACCATCTCTATTTTCAAATTCAGCCAGGCACCTAACCTTCACTGAAAAATCATGGGACATAATTGTAAAATTGCTTTGCAAAGCCAGCCGGAAAGCTATCTCCATCTCTGTCTAGGTCCTCTGACAAACTCATTGGCACATTTTCCCCTGTAATGTGTGTTTCTGTGCATGTGTGTGTGTGGAGAGCTTTTGCAAGATTTTATACTCTGCTTGCAATTATAAGGATATTTTCTGCAACAAATACTAAATTTACTTTGAGATAGTTCTCTTAAAACTCTCTTCCTGCAGGTATTTGAAATTTCAAGGACAGTTAAGGACATGCAGCTTTAAGGACATACATTTACTATCAAGAAGGAAATCAGTTGTACTTAAATGTGTATTTTTTTTTGTGGTATGTATGAACAAGTTTTACGTGGTTGCATACCATAACTCCCTCCTGATGTGATATTGTTTACAGGCAAAACAATACTAGATGAGTAGCTGCAATCATAGATCTTTTCAAGTCACTGCCGAATCTCCTTGTTAAAGGCTCTTTGGTTCTAGTGTTTCTGTGTTTGGCTGGCCCTTCTCAAGCAGCACAGCTGAGCAGGGGCACTAATAGCTACGGACCAGCCCCTTTCAAGGCCCTCATTCATCTTTTTGGGATCACTGCTTTCTCGTAGTGCTGCATTGGCATATTTTTAAGCATGCAGGTACCTAAGTTACTGCCAACTGGCAGATGCTGCTACTCCTTCACAGCTAGTAATCTGCCTGCAGCTTCATCTCTAGCTGGTGTCTTGGGTTCAGAAGCAGTATTTTTAGAGTATGAGTTCCCACGTTTTCACTGCTAGCTCCTTCTGATCCTTCCAGATGCTCTGAGCATGCCAAAGCCAAAAGGTGACTCGCTGTAAAGACATACACAGTGGAAAAAAACAGGGCCTATCTTTCCCTGCTTTCAGACAAATGGTTGTTCTGACAAAGAGACAAACTTTCTCTTGCAAAAGGGATATAGAAGCTGAAGACCTTTCCAAGTCATTCTCAGGAGTTATAAGCATTCTGTATGCTCATTTACCATTTTCTTCATGCCTCTTGTTCACACACTCACAGTGCTTATTTAGACAAAAGCCTCTAATTCCAGATGAAATTCCATGTCTGGGAATCCCCCAGGAAGTGTCTGCTTGCCCAGAGACCATCTTAGCCCTATCACAGTTGCTGTTACTGTCTTGGCCTAGTAAGATTATCTCTCCACACAGCTGACATCTGTGAAGACTTTGGTTGCCCAGCTCTTCCCTATAAATTTCTTGGGGGAATGCTGGAGCTGAGGACTCCATCTAGCTGCAAGGCTCATGGGAGACAGGCACTGAGGTGTTCAAATACCTTTAAACATCTGTTGAAAACACTTCTTTAGGGCCAAGACACCCTCTAAAACAGAAAGTCTGTTCAGAATTCAGAAGAGGTTGTTAGTGGCAGCACAAGACAGCTTGAATCTGGAAAGAGGGGGGACAACATAGCATGAACCTACTGAAGGATACAGATCTACTTAGTATTTTTTTTCAGGTAAAGTGCCAGGCTGTCTCACTGCTTGGTTCTGCAGTGTAACATAATCTGAAATACATGCTGCAGTACTGCAGTGATGCCAGATTTAATATACAGATCTATTTTAAATAGGCTTATGATACAAAGCTTAAAGCAAATGTAGATTTATATTTTAAAAGTAACCAATTGGGAACAAGGGCACGTAGTTTTGCAGTACAAGAAAAAAATTGGACCAAAACTTCATACTTGTTTTCATGACAGCCATCCCCACAAACCTGCAGGCAGGAGCTACAAAATTCTGTTAAAAAGGCCCAAATTAAACTCTTTGAAGTTTCATCAATAAAGGCTCCTCACTCCTTCCTACTGAAATCAATCATTTCTTCAGGAAAACCCTTACACGACTAGAAAAATAGGCTGTGATCAAAAGCTCAAATGTGCAAAAGATGGAAGCTATGTCAATGACCCCATGTCAATGGGGTCGAGGATCCCTAACTCCTTGTATCTAACTCCCTTAAGATTTAGGGGAGGGAGGAAGGGTGAGGCTATAATCCTGTGCTCTTGCAGTTACATCAGCTCCTGCAGTTAGGCCTTCCAGACAGGTGATTTCAAAATCATGCTGGATTCAAACTCTTCAGGACTTTGAGCACTTGAATCAACCTCTTCAAATACGGCAGCAACCACTTTCCACAGCAGCCAAAGCTTCCAGTGATTGCGGTGCATTATTCACGATACCGTGTACTACACTAATCTACTCAAGAGGTGACAGAGGCACAGAAAACTGTGTAAGGCCAGCATCTGAAAGGAAAGGTTGCAGACTCTTGGGCAAACACAGATGATAAAAGCATTCCTGGCGGCTCTTGCTATCTAAGCATTCTGAAACAGCCAAGGACATCTTCAGAATGGCACAACATCATCTTCAGAAACTCCACTCTCATTATCTATTTCATTTGTGCAGTGCTTGTTTTGTCCCTTAACAACCTTGCATGACCCTCTTTAAAGCCAATGGAAGTTAAACATACTCAGGCGAGAACAAAATGGAAAACAACTGTACACAGACTTTGACTTGATAGACAAACCTGAACCCGGTAACATTCTTAAACAAATGTTATTTTGATTTGCCCCTTTAGGCCCAAACACATACCACAGATCCAAATAGGATCCAAAACCACAATTGCCAATGTTGGTGATGAACTGGATGCATCTTAAAAAACAGAAACAAAACCCCCCACAAAACCCAAATGCAAGAACAATCAACAGAAATCAAAAATAAAAGCTGAACTGATCGGAGAGAACAAATCCGTGATCACATCCCCACATTTCACAAGGGCAACAAAAAGGCCACACTGCTCAGCCCAAACCCTGTTTGTCCCAAGGCCTGAATTTTATAGCAAAACTGCATCTTTAGCTTACCTTTTATCCCTGTGCATAAGTGAAGTAGCCTCAAGACTTCATTCAGTGCTTTCCACAAAAGTCTATAACCAGTCAATCACTGAGTAAATATTCAGACCTTTTCAGCGTTGATCTCACTATCCCTGTTTTTTCAGCATCCCCATGCATGGTGCTCAACATGTCAAAAAAAATTTAAGATAGGAGCTGCAGAAATACACAGCCAGTGCTTAGTGCATAGCTAATGGCACTGTCCCAGCTGATTAATTTGTGCCCTTTGATATGACCTTTTTCTTTAGCCAAGTTAATGCGCAAGCTTCACTTTGTGGAGGAAATCAATCAAATTCTGCTTGCAATTCCAGGAGTGTAAATCTGAAGCAATTTCATTGCTTTATTCCCAGTGTTATAGAATCACAAAGACAATGTTTCAGACAAACAACACTATGAAATATGATGCATAGCTAAAATCAGGAGACACTCATTAACATATGATGATTACATTTTGGATTAGCAACAGCATCCTACAATGCAAGAGGAAAACAAATGCAAGGTAACTTCAGGGACATGATGTGAATATCCTGTACACACTGCTAAATTCTGAAATGTTCCCAACAAAAAAAAAAAAAAGCATGTTGTCACTGGTAAAGCACATACTGCTCAGCTGCTATCAAGAAATAAATAAAAGGCTAAGATGGATGGAGAACAGAATTAAACACTTACACCTAGATACAAAGCTGTTAAATGTGACACTCTGACCTGGAGAAGTGTTCAGTTCATACTGTCACATAAGTTGTGTAAGAACCGAGTAGGGTTCAAAGTGCATGATAAGAATGACTTAAAGACGTTTTTCCATATGACAAGAAATTCAGGTTGGGATTGGACAGAGCTGACAGACAACTTTAGGAGAATGTTTTGTTGACACACAACTCATCAACTTAATAGTACAACAATAGATTGCAGATCACATTTTTTTCATAAAATTATTTCATATTAATTGAGAACAAATAGTACCTCAGAGTTCAACATTTCTTATTTAAATAAAATAATTTACTATATTCATTCAAACAAAGCACATCCAGGCTACACAATGATCTCTCGGGAAAAAAATAAAAAATAAATGGTAAAAATAGGAAAAATTAAAAATCCCCCAAGTATGGCAGACTAAAAGATTTTCCACTGTGAGATTTGTAACTCTGAGTGCCTGATTTGACTCACCAGATAGTGCTCAAGGGCAGAAGAGAAAACGTTAATTCTGACATCGTCCAAATCACTACTATAACCAGAAGGCATCCTGAAGAGTTACACACAAACTACGTATGGAAGCCAAGAAACTGGAAAAAATGACATGCTACAAGAATATCAAATGTTGAGACCAAACGTTCCCAAGCAGGCAGTGGCTAGTCAACTGCCAAAATGATTCCCTGCCCTGCAATAATATACACACCAGAATCATACTTTGCAGGCATCAGCAGGTTAGTATAGGAAGAGGCTCTGGTATGAATACAAAATCAAGGGTGACACTAATACCTTCTCTATTTCTTGAAGATGCCCTGTGTATTTCTGGAGGCACTTTTGTGCAGACAAGAGACATCTTTACTTAGGCCCCAGCAAGGAACAGCAAACACCCTCCCTCTAACTGGTCCATTTCAGCAGCCGAACAACTCTTACAGAAAGCTTTGAGAACAAAAAGCATCCAGATAAGGGAAGCAAAAATGTCTGGCATTCAGAGGTAGCAATCACTGACAGACAAGCATCTGCCCTGAAATCTTAATTTCTGGATTTTACTCTGTTCTAAAGTTTTCATTTAAAATTATTTAGCTTTTATTACCATTTTTCTTCTTTATTTATTTTCAGTGTTAGAATGTATGGCGGTTATGTGTTGCAGCTGTGTCTAGAGACTAGAATTAGGTTTACCAGCACAAATATATCAGAGAAGACATACGGAAGACATGTCGCAGAAGGTATAATATGCTTGAAACTTATGTCCAAGGGCTACCATAAAATATAGCAGTGCTACCTAGAGACATGCTTTTATTACAGTTAATATTTTATTTTGTATATTGTTTCTTTTGCTAAATATTGATTGTTTTCCTTGCTTATGATAAAAATACAGATTTGAAGTCCTAATTACATACTACAGTAGTTTGGGAAGTAAGGGGAAAAAAAAAAAAAAAAGACAGCTTCACCATGGGGCAGAAACTATTTACCCTCCCACTTGAATAACTTGTGTCAGCTCAGAAATGCACCAGAAGGTGTCTGCTGTTTTTGCCACCTGCAAACTTTTACCACTCAGACAATGAAAAATTCTCAAGTAATGACAGGGAATGAATGGATGAATAGCCTCCAGCTCCACGTGAATGGGAAAAAACCTGACCTTCCCTAAGCCAACACAGAAAATTGCCTGTGTCTAATACATAACTATGTGCATAAACAGATATTGGTAAAAACCTACATCAGCAGCTCCTTGTTGCCTTCTGGTACAGAAAAGATTTTCAGAAGCACAAATTTTCCCCTTTTTTGGAAAACCTCTATTGAAATAAACATCACAGGTTTCTACAGATAAACATATCTTGTTCTTACTTTTAGCAAATACACATTTTGCTTTTCATGTCAATAGTCACATAGATTCAATTTGTTGAAAACTCTAAATGTCTTTTGTTTGCTATGAAGTACATTAGCAGTGCTGTTTTTCCAGGATGTGTCTTAAGCTAAAAGAGCAACTAAAAAAATTATTTCTTACAAACACTTACAGCTTATTCAGAATCATGTTGCTCTTTTAATCTTTTGCTCGACCTGCTATTATCTTCATGTTACTAGTTATTTGTAGAGCTACATTAAAATGACTTGGAAATTGTGAAACAGGATTAAATCCTTGTTGTTAAAGACTGTAACAAAGCCTTTTTGGAGGGCATTCAGAGAGAAGTAAAAATGAGTAAGGTGCTTGAGTAGTACATATCTGATTACTTTCAGAAGGCAATGGCTAACTAACATGGGTGAAACTAGCATTATCTAATCTTTGACAAGAATCTAAAAAATATGGAGTTACATTCAGAGTAGCTTGAGGTAATTTTTACTACAACTAAAAAAGGTGTAACAGGATGAATAGGAATATGCTAAACATCCAAAAATATTTGAAAATTGTCTTAAAGGCAAGCATCAAGAGGCATAACAGACTGGAAATAGCTTTCTGGGCTTAGAGAAGAGCTTCACGGCAACCTCTTCAACTGGTTTAGAAGTGTCCAGTTTTTGCAAGGGAACATATCACATACCTGCTGCCAGAGAATGGTATTTGCTGGGTTCTCCTGGCACATTGTAGCTAACCATAAAGCATGTCTGTGCTTCTTGGAAGCTCTAGTTTCACTGCACCTGCATGGCCTGAAACTGCTTTGTGCCTGTATTTGAGTTCGGGACAAATAGCAGCAGGGCACAGGTGTACTCCCCTAGCAGCTCATGAAACCTGTTTCTGGCTGCTGATTTTGTTTTGTTTTGTTTTCTGGAGGACCCTGAGCTCCTTGCCTGTCATGCATCTTCGGAAACTGTGGGGTGTCACCTAGGAAGGAAGAACAGATGGAAGTTGGCTGCTGCTGTCAGCTATTCACTAGCCTGCAGCCACTCCCTGAGGTGCTATCATGAAAAAACATGGCCTAAGCAGCTCACCAACCTTATGAGATGCCCTGCTTGCACTGGGTAATCAGCAGTCTGTGTTCACTGCAAAATGTCAGACGTACAGCTAATATTGACTTCAACTGTGCAAGTTCTTCAATTAACATCTGTATTTAAAGAATTGTCTGTAAAACCACAAAGCTGGGATTCTTCTGTGGCTCTTAATGAAAGATGAGCTCAATGGGAGATAAACTACAAAAATTTTACACACCTTTGAAACTCTCAGCCAAAATGACCAGCATGGTTACCTCAGAAACAGCCTCTCTCACTTCGCTATGTAGGAGCTAAGACAAAGCATTAAGCTAACAGCCCTTCATTCACAAGGGGGAAGGGAAAGAGTCCCAATTCTGAAATTTGTTTGCCCCTAATCTTCCAGAACTCAGCTGACTGTCAAACCACACTGTGATGCTCATTCTTCACACATTGGAATAAAGGAAAATTTCAACAAATGGGGGGAGATGGGGTGTTTCCCATTCAAAACTGTCATATTTCTTTTTTTTTTTTTTTTTTTTTTTTTTTTTTGGGTGCTGTTGTTTGTTTGTTTTGCAATGACTTTAAATTCATGCTGTGGATTATGGGTAAGATTATTTTTGAAAAGAAAATACATAAATAAGACAGTGCAATTTTGCAGTATCATTCTCTTCCCACCTTCCTTTCTTTGCTTTATAGGAACAGCCAGAACCAATGCAGAGGGTGCTTGACTCAGCAGTTAATGACCAAAGCAAAAGGTCACGCACAAAAACGTAGCTTGCATGAAATGCTCAGTTTAGCAGTTATTAATAGTTGGCACTGAGGAAAGATCAGACTCTAAGCACTCAGACACTATTTCTTCTTATCTGCAGTGAGTTAATTGCTGCTTCTTTCTCCACCTCAAGAGAGGCGCTGGCCTCAGATGAAACTAGAGTGCACACCTTTTGAAAGAGTCACATGCATTGACCCAGACTCTTCCAAGTGACCTTTCAAAGGCTGTTCTGTGGTGCTTCTTACAAAGCACATTAGAAGTGTGATCTTTCTTTGATGTCCCTGATTATAAAACTAATCCAATTCTCACTAAATACAATAACAGTTTTAATATTGGCTTCATCAGGAATGGAAAGAAAAGGAGTTATATTTTATATTCAAAGACGATCTACTGCTCACAAGGTCATAGAATTTGGAATCTAGAAGAAGCTGAAACCTCTTCAATTTACTCTTATGCTCTTGAGTTTATTTGAAAGAAGCTTCTGATGTTTTTAAAAGAGCTTATTTGTGGATATATTTAACCAGATCCTTGGGAAAATCAGTCTTGTGCCAAAATTAGGATTCAGTGACCCCAAAAGAAAAAAGTTTCTGTAACACTAAGCAAAAGTATAATCTACGAGGTTGGTCTTCTGATTAGGTTAGCAGACTCCTACTCTTTATCTAACAATGCACTGCCATCGTGTGGTTCATCACATCAACGACAAGATTTATCAAAATGCACCTAGAATGCATTTACTCCTAGGATGCAATAATCCTAGGATCATTTCATAGATCTTTCATAGCTTTAATTTCTATGAAGTTAATAAAATATAAACTTTAAGTCTTCAGGTTATTTATTGAAAGTTTCACCATTCAATTTTTTTAAAAAAGAAGCACACAAAATGATTCATCCTTCAAATTAAAGTTGATTATTTTTTTTTGCAATAACAATCTTCAATATGTTCTGCATTTTAATTGCTTTATTTTAATAGTGGTCTGATTCTAATGCAGATCACTGCCACCCTTCCATTTTCTTTAATCCAAAAGGGATGAGTTCTTGGAATAATTTTATTTTTAATAATCCTGCTACTCCACTGTGATATCCTTTGCAGGTATGCCAACACTGGATTTACCAGTTCTGCTCATGACTACATCGTTCATTTAGTGATCTTATTGAAAAGAAAGAAAAACTTATACATACCACTGCTAAAACTTAAATATACCACTGCTAATTATAATTAGTTCAAAAATCATCCAGCTGTGACCAGGCAATTTCAAAGTGACTGCCTTTGTGTAATATCCATGTTCAATGTGTTTATACACATAACTTTATCATTCTCGTGTTTGGTTGCTTCTCTGAGTTGAGAAAGAGGAGATGGTCTCCTAGACATGCACTCAATCCTATATCTTCTAGCAGTACCTTTTATCTGAACCCTAAGTATTCTGCTATGGATCCCAATGGTCCAACCCACTGAAAGTCCCTCAGGTACTTCCCTTGCATTGCTGAGCTCTGGGCTTAGACAGAGCTGCACTAGGGAAGGAAAGCTCATGTACGTACTAGTCACGAAGAATATTAAATTTAGGGGAAAGGACTGCAAAGCAAACACTTCTTAGTCCATCTGCTGATTGATCTATCAACATACAGAATGGTGAGACCACACCTCAATTTTTGTATTCCCCTACTGCCACTTCCTCCCTTCGAAATACTCATGCAGAGTTTCTGGCTAATCCAATGATTGGCAAAAATCACTCTATTTCTCGTCCTTCCCTGAAGATTTTTTTTTATTTTTTTTTTTTAAACAGCTAAACATAATAAAAGAAATCCATCTGGCTTCACAGTGTTAGGAAGTCAATTTTGGCCAGGAATGTCAAGAGCCATATGTAGCATTTTATCGAGGATGGTCTTATTTAAGGATTTGACTCTGACATGGGAGGCTGTCACAGGTACAGCCTCATGGCTGTAACTGCACAGTCAGAAGCAGTGGTTTGATTTAAAAGGCTGTTTATTCATGAGGATTGCAGCAGCATCTAAATAATACTCAGTTTTCTACTTTCAAATAAGAAGCAATTTGCTTGTAGAAGACAGAGCTCAAAGGACAGAGCTCAAATGTGGCTCATTTCCACATGCATGGAAAAAGGTCTTCCTGACCCAATCATTAATGTAGTTACATTATGTCTTGGAATGCAGCAATATATCTATTTATGATCTAACGTTCATCAGAAATCAAATCTGTTTTCCTTCTGGCACATATATATACACATAAATGTATATAAACGTGTAAAATTCATGACTTCTATATATTCAGTTTCCTTTCAATTTTACAGTGTAGCCCTTAACTATCATACAGGGAGGACAGATACATTGGAACATCCCACGGGTTGTTCAACATGTTCTGTATTACAC
The DNA here is from genome assembly GCF_009819795.1 of Aythya fuligula. Classification (NCBI taxonomy): domain Eukaryota; kingdom Metazoa; phylum Chordata; class Aves; order Anseriformes; family Anatidae; genus Aythya; species Aythya fuligula. The sequence continues at coordinate 30,499,049 of NC_045565.1, forward strand.
ACTTCCTAATATTTTCCATAAAACACAGGTTATAAGGAAGCCTTTCAAAGTCCCTCATCCTCCCCACCTCCCTTGGCTTGCTGCTTTCTGTGTCACTTTCTGCACAAAGCCTTGCAGCTGGACACAGCAATCCAGACGAGGGCGTCCTGTTGCTTTGTATAATGACCGACGTCCTGGAACTGGAGCCAGTTATCTGTGGGGAAGGGGTGGCAAAATAGGTCTGTACGACACTAAGATCAGCAGTGCATGTACCACATGCATAAAGGAAGCCAAGTAAACTAAGCCAAGGCACCATACACCCACCAGCTCCTGGGTAAGGCTGGGTGCTCGCTATAACCCATCAAGGTCCCTGTGCTCCCTGAGACCTTCAGCCTGCCTGCAGCCTTGTCCGAGGCCTGTCCACGGGCCTGCCACACTTGGCAGCCCATCACCTTCCCCTGACCTGGCCAAGAAAGTCATCCCACAGCTCTCCAAAGGCTAGGGGAACTTTCTGTAGCCTAAAAGGCCCAGAGGGAGAGGCAAAGATTTTCACCTGAGTCAATTGAGCTGCTAAACACAACTTGCTTCTGAGAATTTGAGGCCTACCATGCTGCAAACCCATGTGCAGTATTGCATCTGAGCCAATTTCTACCAGAGGACAGCTCCGATATCCATTATGAAGAAGGCTGGACAAAACTGGACACCCTACAGTCATATCATCATGAAAAACAGCCCTTTTGTAAAGAGGTATCAAAAGCAGCAAGAAGATACAGCCTAAAATATTATGAAACTTTTGGCTCAGCAAACAACTTTAAAAGCTTATTGGGAAATTTGGAGTCCTAGAGAAAATGCTTGCACCTTCTCAGAAGTTCATGACTAACTTTACCTATCCTGGGTCTGGGAAAACCCTTGATAAATCAGGAATGAAAGAAAAATTACATCTGAATAAAAGTTCATTTAATCAGTACCTTTTATTACAATAAATTGGTTAGTTTAACTTACTTCCTACAGTCAAGCAATAATTTAAAGGGCAAAAGCTAGCCATGAAAAAAAAAAAATCCTCATTAGCCGCTGAGGGAAGCATGCTTGTTGAAAATGCAGCAAAAATATTTCAAATCATTCTGTGATGAAAATAAAAAATACTACAGGAAAGGTGTATTTTAAGAAAATTGTAATGTATATGAATGTTGTATGATTTAAAGTATAAACTACATAGCCATTAATAATATAGCAAATTATTGCATTATACAGAAATAACTATTAGAGGTATTTTTAATACTTAAATTCTAATACATTTCAATGACTTCCTCATTTGTTAAGAATATCCCCAAACTGGGATAAGTTTCATGTCTTATACTGCCTTCTGCTTCTGTTTTACTGAAGTCAAGGGGAGTTACTTTCATTGACTTGAGTAAGAATTGAACTTTACAGCTCTAGTCAAAGGGAAGGATCTTAGATCATCTTGATGAAAGGTAAGTTTTATGAATTGTTAAGCACAATTTTTGAGAATTTTTGGTCAACTGAATGTCTCAAGGCAGTTATCAAATGAGCAGACTATATCACACTCATCACACTTAAAATATACACTCATGTTTGTTTGGTTTATTTCTAAATGAATTTCCTGTCTTAATCTTTGAAATGTTACTGTGCATTGTTAAATAGTTATGATGTTTCATTCCTATGACATTTCATTCCAGATGACCCGCATTTCACCACTAGAGATACTGGTATTGTATCTGCAACATAGCTTGTGAGGTCCTCTGAGTCCCTTTCAAATGAATTATACCACAGATTTAAGACAATTGAAGTGACTGATAAAGCACATAGTAGAGCCAGCATAGCCGGTTATATCTGACCAATGAAAAATCATATTTTTTTCCACAATATTCAGCAGGTTCTGCAATTGTTCTCTCAACGGGAGACAAAATGTTAGGTTACAGAACCCTTAAAATTCCCTGCTGGATCTCACAGAATCTGCAAGTCCCACCCCGCAGGGAATGCCACTTTCCGGCAGTCTCCACACATTCCCTGAAAGAGTTCAAATTCTTTACACCAATTGAACGCATTTCTCGTCTCGTTTGAATGGCAGACTGAATGGAGACACTTGAGAGTTCTTGGTCGCAGACATTCTAATTGATCTCTTGGCTGCAGTATACTGTAATTTGTATGGAAATATGCATTTCTCTGTGTAGGCTGTCCTGCAGTGGACTAAGCATAGTCATGTCACCTAACAAGAGCACTTTATGAACCATAATTTTCTCTGTTCAAATTATATCTCTCAACTTAGGAGGTACATGAAGAACCTTTCCATATACACACACACAGGAGAGAACCTGTCAAAACATGTAGCTTTGATAACATTGACTCAAAAACTGAATGCTTAACAAGAGCTCTCTATGAAACAAATGGGGAAGAGGCAAAAAATCATGTTTTCTTAGACTAAAGTGCTTTCCCTGCTATCTGTAAGACAAATTTAGCTGTGGCATTTGCACTGCAAATCTCATTAGGTAGGCTGGTAAGTTATGCAGGCAGAAACAGACTTCTAAGGATTGTTCTGCAAAGAGGGGGCATTGGCAGCACACAAAGCACTTCCCTTCCCACTCCCTGTGCTGTGGGATCTGGTGAATCCCCAGCTGTGCTATAAAGCAGACCTGTCAAGTCTCATGCACTGACTCATTCTTTTGTATCACACTCTGTCACTGCCGGCATTGCACATTTTTATATGGCACTACCATGGCTCTCTCCCACTTTTGGATCCCACACATCAGATGCAGGTGGTCAGTCTGATCTGTGATTATCTGACCAGCTGCATCTGATGTGTGGGTCAAGGAGCAAAAGAAAGGTCATGGTGCTGGCACTGCAGCTGGGGAATGTGCTGTTTAGCAGGACCCAGTGCTGACAAGAGCCCTGCTAGAAGGCGTGCTCCCCTCTTAAGGCTAAGTGCTGCAGGACTGAGCTTTTTAATGGCTGGACATATGCTCATCACCTAACCTTGCACAGAAATGTGTGCCCCAGCACATGAAATCCAACATGTCTAAGAGCGCTGACTTAGGAGATCTGTATTACAAGTTTAACTTTGTCATGAGATTTTTGCAAGAAAAAGTAATAGGATGAGAACTTGGAGATCTGGTCAATATTTCCTAAAGAAAGATTTTGTTGACCTTACCTTTTCCCTTTTCCTATATGCTATTATTGGTCATCTCTTAAAACCACAGAAACAAGTACATGAATTCTGATTTTTCTTTCCTCAATTTACAGGATCTAAAGGCAATAAGTACTTACGGTGAAGGTAACACTTCTGAAATGATTTATACCTACTTCTGAGTCTCTCTTTGTGGCAATCAAAAATTACATTTCATAAATACATGTTTGTATGCAGTTACTTAAAATGAAAAGGTGACTGAGGTTTTAAATGTCATCCACCCAAAAAAAGCACTGTAAACATTTCAGCCACTCTCAGTGGAGAAGGCTGATGACTGGCATATTAAAAGCCTCAAGGCTGCAGTTATTTACAAACTCTAGTTTGCTAGATTGTTCCATATGTTTAATTCCCTTCCCTTCTCATCATCATTATCCTTCCCACTCCTTTTCATCAACAGGCACGTTAACAACAAGTTTGGTTATTCCTAACATTTCTGTATCTGGTCTGATTTTTCATCACCTGTAGAAAGGAAGATCAGGAACTGAGAAATACCTCTATGCAGAGAGCCTCCATATGGCCATGGATGCAGCAGGCTTCCACCAATGCATGTGATCTTCCATGGGATTCCCGTACAATAACTCTGTATAAACAAAAGTATAAAATATTAGCACCTTTTAAATTTTTTCCTCACAAATATAGACAAAAAGTCCAGCAAAACAAGGCTGAGGAAAAAAAAAATGGATAAGATGTACATTTACAATAATTAGTGTCTTATTGTTTATTTAATTGAAGAACTCCCTTTGGCAGAATCTCCATTGACAAGCAAAATTTGTTTACAGGATCATATCCGTTGGAACACAGATACCTGTTCGTTAAGGCGTTAATGAGTTTATCTTTCACTACAAATGAAAACCACAGTCCTTATATATAAGGAGGATTTCTGATCATAAATATCAGATAGCCATTCCTATTGCACTGCTCGACTATTAGTAATGTGCAATTGCATTTCAGAGAATCATAGAATGGCTTGGGTAGGAAGGGACCTTAAGATCACCTATTGCTTTATGTGCTGATCCCTAAGCAACAGCTAGGCTGGAAAATCTTTAGATGTAATGAAATAAAGAAAATGCACAGAGATGCAAACACAAAAACACGAGGAAAAACATACAGTCCATCTAGTCCAAGTAATCAAATAAAATTAAACTGAAAATGTCATTTTGTGTGTGACAGTGGATAGGACCCAGGCAGACATTCTGTTTAAAACCTGAAGTACTAATTCATGCTAAAACCCTTTAAACAAAATGTAAGTCTTACTATCCATCAGATAATGTATTCAGCACTGGCAATGTGTTGTAGAAAATATAAGAAAATGAGAAGTCAAATGCTTTGAACATTCAACATATATATATATATCAAAGACAGGTAGGTATCAATATCCCCCGCCACGTCTTAGAAAACTGTACAAGAATTCAGACAAGCCATGAATTAGCCCCATGTTGAAGCTTCTGTAGCAGTCATTGGTCACACCGCTGCAGAACAGAACGTGCATCTTCTTTCTGCATGCATTTTTCGTCTCTAGATACAGTGGTTTCAACAAACTGTTGTTGACTGCTATTTCTGGTGAAATAAAAAGGTAACCCCTGCAGATACTGTTCACCCCTTAGTTTTGCCTATGGTCAAATGAACCCATAAGTAAAAACAGCTGTCAGAATTCCCCACCAGGACTGAATCCCTAATTATCTGTTTCCACTAGAGAAGGTGAGCCTTCCTGCTCCCGTTACCTCCTTGATTTTATTTGCCACATTCTGCCCATAATATCCTATTCAGTGCATTTGGAACAATGCAAATACCTTCACACATGCTACCATCAGCTATAAACACTTTTTGCTCCTGTTATTTCACTAACCCTTAAGGAACTGTACTCAGTCTTCAAACTACTAGGGGAGTCTGGGTGCATGCACCTCTCACAGCATGGCTTTGCCAAAAAAAAAAAAAAAAACAGGTAGGAACAAGTTTGGCATCTTGGCTGTAGGTAAAGTTGTACCTTTGTGTGCAAGGAGGGTTAGGAAGCCTTAATGAGATCTCCAGAACAAAATTGCCTTTCTAACATCAGTCCCCCCAGTTTACTTCTCCTTTCTTAGCTTTAGCTCACAGCTCTCAGTGGTGGATCTTACACATCTACTTTAACATCAGTGGAAGTAGAAATGGGAACAACCTTTCCAGTTGACATCAGAGCAATGTATCCACACACTTCTACTTAAAAAAGGAAACTTTTTGGATTTATTTGGCAGATAAACCATCTCAAGCAAAAATCAGTGTTTTGTATAGAACAGTTACCCTTCTGCCCCCCGTTCACACACATTGGAACACCAAATAAAAGCACATCCTCACTTCTCAGCCCTCAACAATCTTCTCTCTTCTCTATTTCTGGTAAATTAAGCAGTTCTCTCACTCCAGCACAGAGAGCAACCATAATAAAATCCCATGGTTACCCTTAGCAGTACATGACAATGATGTTAAAAAGGATAACTTTACTTAGCCTTACCTGGCTTCTAGATTTATAGTCAATAATAACTTAATTTTAAGGAACAGATTATGAGTCTTATTACTGTCCCATCATAACCCAGGATTCAGAGGTTATACTTCTGTCTTTGTAATTGATAGTTTATATCATTTTGGATGTCCATGACTTTATTTACTAATTTTCTCCAAGCAAGAATGACAAGTCTGATCTGTGAAAGCTTTCTATTTTTTTCCCTCCCCAGAATTTATTTGGTTTCATTCTTTCGTTGAATGCAAAACAGCTTGGCAAGAGGGAAAAAAATAGGAGGGAGAGGGCGCTCCAATAGCCAGGATTAATTAACCAAAGCAAGAGGATGTAAATGCCTCCTAGTGGCAGGTTTACAAATCTGTATTTTGCTTCAGTTGATCCTTAGCAAAATCTATATACGCAGGACAGAAAACTGAAAACCAAGAAGGCAGAGGCTGCTCTTTGTTTGGGTTTGATTCTAGCTTCTTCCCATTCTCTCCCTCTGCTCTCTCAAAATAAGGAAAGAAAAGATTCACACCACACGACCCAAATTTATGCTTATTTCCATTTTAAAAGAAGATTCACTGCTATTTTTTTCTTCAGCGCTGTTAAGGCTGAACACTCAACTGACCCACTGTGTTCAGGTTTCCCTGAGTGCTTCACAGAGATTTGTTAAAGATATAAAATAACATAGCAAACAATGAAAGAGCTTGTTTCCCCAGCCATTTTTGTTGAAAGCTACTTTGTATATGTTCCTATGCAACAAAAATTAAGTTTATGTGTAGGTGTTCCATGTTTTTACAAACTCCACACTCCTTAGTTGTTATAAGATTAAAACAATTTTCTCCCTCAGTAAATGCTTCCCTTGAAAACCACTGGAAGCACATAATTCATCTGTCCATTTATAGCTTCTATTTTCTTCTAGGCACTGAGAAACTGCTGATTGTGATTGTTGTTTTCCCTTTTAAGAAGCCAATGTTGAACAAGTGACAGATAAGACAATTTAATGTTTCAGTGACCACACAGATCAATTTTTTCATTTATTCTGAAGTTTAAAATAAAAAAAAAAAAAAGGAAAAAAAAAAAAAAAAAAGATAGGCAACCAAGGTACAATAGCAGGGATTTTGTTTAGCAAATTATTCTTCTATACCCAGAAAATTTAACAGGCACTCTCATTAAACCTGCAGGGAGTTTTAAGGTAGCTTTAGTCCTAATATTTTTCAAAAAATGCATTCAAAGATTTTTCCCCTGAATCATTTTCTTCTCTATGGAATCTATCAGAAAGGTTTGGAGATATAGTACAAGTCTTTAATGGTGAATAATAGAAGAAGAAGAAAGAAAAGAAATGTATTATCACAAGCTAGAGAAGATCTCAATAAAAAGGTAAGTGAACAGGGAACATTGTGTAGTTGCTGTATTGGATAGAGAAATGGAAAAACCACATACATTTGGGAAAGTGTTTATATGGAAAAGGTTCAGGATTGGTATCACCTATTAGCACTTACCCACTCAATACAAGTCATTGTAGGGTGATGGACACCTGATTCACTCCTTCCTTCATTTCTTCCTGGTTTTATTCCCTGTAGATCTCTGCCTTCTGTCCCTGCGGTGTGCCACCTGATGTGCAACCCTATTAGGCAAGCTAGCATTATAGCACTGTATGTGGGCTGGCAAAGTATGTGTACTCAGCCTCCTCATGCCTGGGTGCTAGCAATGTGACGGCTGCACATTGCACCAGCATTCAGTGTGAACCTGTATGAAATATCTTCTACATGCAACAGACCCTTCTGGAGACATTAGGGGGCCTTAGGTACCTGACCTGGCTGTCCTCAGGAAGAGTAAGGACTGAGCATACCTACATCAGAACCTCCCCCTTTTCCAGTTATTCGGAGACTAAACTCAGATGCCGTGGCTGTTTACCACTGTACCTTTTCCTGCTGTCAAGTAAGACAGCACTCAAAGGAAGTTATGCAGTCATCAGGCTGTCATCCCATAAAAACAGAAACTGAGAGACAGCTAATCAACAGTAAATAGTCAACAGTGACATCCAAAATGCTACCCATAATACTCATTGTTTTTAGCTTACTGATCACAGGCAATACATTTATGCCAAGGAATTTACAGGGACATCCCAAGCAATCTTGCAAAAGTCCTGGAGCTAATATGTTGGTTTATGTTCACAATTCTTACTGATTTCACAGTTTGAAGCAACAGGGAATCACTTTAAAAAAATCAGATTCATAAATAAATTCAGGTTCAGATTCATAAACATAAGAAGCAACCCTAGAGATAAACCTGCCCCATCCCACTCCGCCCCCTCCTTTTACTTTTTTATTTATTTCTAAGTATTTTTATATAGTTTGCACTGGAACAGGTTGTCATGAGAGGTTGTGGAGTCTCCTTCTCTACAGATACTCAATACCCACCTGGAAGGGATTATGTGCAACATGCCCCAGGTGACCCTGCTTGAGCATCAGGGTTGGGCTACAAGAACTCCAGAAGTCTCTTGCAGCCTCAACCTTTCTGTGATACATAACATGAACTCTACTGAAAATAGCAGAAAATTTCATCTTTGTTCTCTCTGACACGAAGGTTTTCTACCTTGGAGTGAATTCAGTTCATTTTATTGAGAGGAAGTAGAATTTTAAATCCTGAGCTTGGTTATCTGTGAGGCCAATTGAGAACACAGGTCTGTATGTATTAATTTGGCCCAAATACTAATTACAAGATTTTCTTTCATGAGCTTTACTGTTGTTCTCCTGTTTAAAAACATTACCAAACATCAAACATGTTAACAAATGTGTTTCTGCACGTTTCGCAGTGTAACAGAATGACATCACTGTCAGCTCCCTATAAAGAGACTTTGGTTCTGCTAAATACTAAAAGACTTTATTGCCTCATATACTACTCTTGACCACTTAATTAACTACCACAAAAGCTAATTAATTAGACGACACAGTCTCTAATCATTCTGGAATTTGTTCTATTATGTTCAGCTGGAATATCCTCTTTCCTCAACAGACCCCCTAAAGTTTTGATGAAGCATTCTGGGTTTTTCATTCACATATTTCCAGATACTTAAGATCAGGATGGGAATATTTTAGACTGATTTTATTACAGATTCTCCCCTATTTAACTCTATCTTTGATACAACAGATATCTTTGTGAGTTTGGAAGGCTTCAGCCTGTTCCAATGTTAGCATTCTCATTTTTTAATCTACTGGTCAAATTCACAAGCCATGCCATATTGTACAAATAGGAATTAAAGTGATTTTAAGGTCATAAATTTTATTTATAAAGGAGTGCCAATGGCCAGAAAAATAGTTACACAGTTTTTGTGAGGCAGTGGAATACAAAACCATGCATCCTAGAAAGAAAATAATATCCTCAATCATTAAATTAAGATATAACTGTATCTTTTAAATATATGGTTACAATTAAGCTCAAGGCTTAACTCTTCAGGCATACAGCTGTTACAGCTTTTATAGAGACTTTGTACTGTTATTGTGTAAAATGGGACTCAGGAGCTGGTCCAAAAACTGAACTGTACATGAACAGAGACAGATTTAGAAACTTTTTGGGACAGGAGTGACCTAACTTTGCCAAAAACTCACTCTTAAGAAGTCAAGAATTCCAGAAACTTAATGAATGTCCACTGCCAATGCATCACAACACGTATATCCTATGCACAGGAATTTCATGAAGCACCTTCCCAAATAAACTCAAAAGATGTACGTCCAAAATTTCAAATTGCTTTGGCAACAAGATGCAGCCGGTCTGTAAAGCCAGCCTGTGTGTCGTGATGGAATGAAAGTACCAATGAGAAACAAGCTGATGAATTGGTTTGACTAATCATTAAAACCCATCTAGTATAATCATTTTAGCTGATCTCGTTTAAGTCATTCCGTGAAGCTGCCGGAAGAGTTCAGGGACAGGTCGATCTTCTATTCGCATCATGCAAGGATCAGGCAGATAAAATCCGATCAGTTACCTGAGCATTCTTGCACTTATGTGTAATTATTCCCTGTTGTTTTAAAGCTTCCATCTGGAGGAAAGGAATCTGTTCTGTTCCTGACCTTTTCAGACCTCATGCCACTGTACTTAGCTTTAACAGATGGATTCTACTGATCTGATATGAAGAAAGAAATGAAAGATTGAAAACACGAGAAGAGTGGAAAAATATAGATTCATTAAAGCCTTGACTCATTGCTAACTGCAGGTCACTGGGTGAATCTTCACTGGATTCATGGGTCATTGATCAGGACTCGCAGTTTGTTCCTGCCCTAAACCGCAAATGAATTAAGACGACTTTATTAAGAAGGTGATGGGCACTACCTTCCCCTAATGTGCAAGTCGGTGAGAGCAGGAAGGATTGCCAACACACACTGTATCTCCAAGGTCATGAGTATTTCTAACAGACAGCCACAGTCAAAAATAAGCACTAGTTCTGAGCAATATTGAGATCTAGCTTGCAGAAGCAAGAGCAATTGCTCTGAGCAGCAAAGATTTCTGCAGAACAGCAGAATTTTCCTATTTGTGCCGGGCTTTTCTTCTTCTTCTTGGTCAGAGTGAGTAAATAAAAAACTTTTTGACAGATGCATGTACAAAGCATTTTGGTGAACAGCATTATTCTTCATCTGTGCAAAAACACACTGGAAATCTTAAAACAATAAGAAATAATGAAAGCACTTTTCGGAACAATACACATGAACCAGTTAATCACAAAGAAAGGAAAGAACTGAACTTCTGCAACATCAATATTCAGCTTTGGTGTGCTGTTTCAGCTTAAGGAGCAAACTGGTGAAGATACATTTCTGAATCTCACAAATGGAGAGGAAATTCAGAGCGAAACCTGGTTCTCTGTCCTTTGTTCAGTTCACTTCGTGTATGTTATGAAGATCAACTACAAGGCACTACGCTTGGATTGATAGATGCTGCAGTTTAATACAACCCTGTGTAGTCTGGAGTAGGCTACGACAGCAGGAATTTCTGGGCACGTTCCCAGAACAGTAAAGAGTAGAAGAAATGTATTCGTAGAGAAGGCTTGTCTTCCCCACATATCCATCATAAGATTCATGAAATAGACATGCATTTTAGGCTATTTGGTGTGCTGCAATATGTAGATACAATAAATCAGAGAGACAAAGACAGATTTCAATAACTTCAAAAAAATACCATTACCTTCATGGTGTTCTCCATTTTCTTACTGTTTTCTTCATTTGAACAACTTCTCATAACAGCTTTACCTTTACAGGAACTGCACTTTAAGATGTTAAAAATTTACATCTGATGTGTACTTTTTCAGTTTGTATGTTATCACACAAACAGAAAATATTTTTTTTTCATAGCGCAACAGAAACCAATTCTTTACTTTTAGACATACATGTGCTTCTGAAACCTCCTGAGGATCTGTATACATGTATTATAAGGCAGAAGACATCAAGACAACCTATATAGGAAAACAGAGAACAGAATGCAGAAAATTGGTATTTTTGGTATTTCCAGTGCACATTTGCATAAACATAATGCTCCCATTGGAACTATCTGGCAATACAGACTTATTCACTGTCATTGTTACCAACCTTCCAAAAATACTAAACAATTAAATGTCTAAAATTCTTTTAGAATATTTGGAATTATTAATACAGAAACAGCAAACATTTTGCTTCATGTTCTTTGACTCCAATTATCAATGAAAAATCATAGCAAAAGAAAAAAGAAACATCCTCTCCAGAAATTACCCAGGGGACTGGCTACCTAGCCAACAACTGTCCTGCCTGCCAAGTTCTTCTTATGCTAATATAATGAAATGCATTTCATTGTACAGTGCAGATCCAGAAAGAAGATCAGACAAGATATTGACTAACGCGACTCATTATATTTTCCAGTTAGATTTTCTCCTGAAAAAAACACATGTCCCAACATTACCTCTGTATTTCAATACTAATTTCTTCTGAGGGGTAGGGATACCATCTTAATAAACTACATAAGAAAACTTTTAAGACTCCTGACGTGAAATATTGCACTACTACAATAGTTGTCCCCACTGACAACAAATATTTAATAAAATACTTAATTGTTCAAGCTCTCATAAAGCATAACTGCTTGTCAGCTGTCAGGTCCAATCTCATACTGTTTCATAGCTACAATTTTGCTAAATACAACAGAAAGGTATTTGTTTTCTCCAGAGCTGAATTTCTGTGAGTTGTCTTTGACTTTTGGATCAGAGATAAGGGCAAAGGAAAAAAAAATAGTTTTACATCATTAACAAGAAAGGATGCAATTGTTTCCTGTTATAGTCTTCCTGTTTAAACAAGCAAAACTATCATTACATTATGACTACAGCCATCAAGTGATATGAATTCTGTGATTGTTTCCTGTCCTTAGTATCACTGAGTGTTATTAACCAGTTGGCTGTTACCATCCAAGTGCTACCTTATTCCTCAGCAGTGGTTTCATTCCATAGAAACCAAAGAAATTCCTGCACGTAGTGACTTTTATAGAAGTAGGGACTAGCTCAATTCATCTGCTTAAACTGTGAAGTCTGAAAAAGTCTGAGATCTACTAAGATCTGAAAAACAGAACCTCAACTCAATATTAGATTCATCCTCTCTCTATATATAATATATATATATATATAAACACTTTGAGCTATTACTTGGTAAAGCATTTTAAAAATCCTCACTTATTTATACCATGGTCAGCAATGTGTTTATGCTTTCGAAATAAAGGGCTATTTTCTCAGTTAACATAAACTAGCATAACTCAGCTGAAGTACTATTGATTAACCAAGTGAAGATACCCATTAAAAAAGCCAATTCCCCAATATACTGATGATCTGATTTTACAGTTGTCAGATGTCAAGACACCTAGGACTGGCCAACTATCAAAAGCATGTGGCCCCATGTGAAGATGGTCAGGGTGCTACTAAGAAACAGGTGAGGTCAAAGGAAAACCTTTATATTCTGTGTTTTGTTATTGTCTTTAACAAAATACTGCTGTTAATACAGCAGGGAAAAAAATAGGATTTTGAATATATTCTAGGCTTTCTTTCTGATTGTAGAAACATTTCACATTTTTTAGGGTTATTAGGATGTTTTGATGGAAAATGTTAATACGTGTTAATAATAATGAGGTTTGCAACAGGAAAATAGAAAGGATTTTATTTGTAGAAGGATCTGCATTTATTCCTCCTTATGTCTTCCTACATTTGGACTGCTCAGTGCCCGGTTTATGGAACCAGTGCTGTTTCTGCACCAGTGCCTAAGGTTTATGTGGGGAGGGGAGGGAGAAGGGCTGCTAATGATCGCTCAGAGATAAATGAAATTGCTGATTTAGTCAAGCTCATTCTTGACCTTGACACAAGACGGGACAGGCAAAGGGAAGAGCTCAAAATAGAGCAAGTGAAAGAAGGGAAGATCAAACGAATGCCCAGGTCTGGCCAAGACCCCCCCTACATTCAGCTAACACCTGGCTGAGTTAGAAAACATGACCAGCCCAACCTTCCTGTTGGAGCCGATTGAAGCTGTCAGCTCCCGGCTTGTCACCCACTGCATCAGGAGGCCCCTGGGCTGCCACAAGAGCCCTAATTAGGCAGAAATGGCACTTCGGCAACTGACCCGCCAGGACCTTTGGCAAAGCATTTAACATCATTAGTTAACATTTTTATTAAAAAAAGTGTGAATGTAAATGAACAGCCAATGCATTTCAATAGGGTTTGTCGGTGGCATTGCACGCCCCCCCACTCTCCCAACCACACACACACTTTTTTGCATGAATAGTTCACTTGTTTTCTCCAAAGGGGGATGGGGATGCAGAGAATGTTTTTCCAAGGGAACTAGACATGTTCAAAGCACAGGGAAGGTCTTAAACAATCAGGCCCAAACTCTTGCCTTTTGGGGAGTGTGTTGGGGAGTGAACAAACAACTAAATGTGATCTTACCTGCAACGTGCCTAAAGGGACATCTGAAAGGGAAAGGATGCATAACCCATACTGGGATAAAGAGATGCACAATCACATATTCATCTGATTGTTTTAAGCATGTTCCTTGTATATTTGTTCTTTTCTGCTACATCTAAGAATATGGGCACCTAATCCAGTAAATTTGCAACACTTTGCTGGAGCTATCAAAAGCTACAGCAAGATAAAAGGATGAATGCCTAGGAATATACTGTCCTCTTGTTTCCCTATTATTTCTTTAAAGTACTGCATTTTATCTTTGATAAAACATTATCAAAAATACCACTCAGGCATATTAATGACCTACCTTAAATGAGCCACCACTGGCAGCAACCTGTATATGGAAAGTTATTTATTCATACAGATGAATATGCAGCCTTGGGAGAGTTTATTAGTGTGTTTTTGTTTTTTTTTTTCTGCAGGTTCTTTAATGGAAGAGCTGCCATAATATGTCATTTCTTGACCAAAATTCTGGCACAGTTTTTTGGAGGTAAGGGGCACAAGGAAATGAAATAATCATAAACACACTTTTGAAGAAAGAAATAGACAGGACTTGGAAGGATGTTCAGTCCTCAGATATTTTATGTCTATGTTCCATGAATATGCTACAACCCTTTATTTCCCTTAACCCATTAGACTCCTCCTTCCTCCAATGGATGCTACAAAATATAGCACTGGGGCTGATTTCCCGGGCCAGATAAGGACTATATTACCTCTGGTTTTGGAATTTGTTCCTTCAGTCTGTAACAGCCAAGTTACCAGAAACAGTTGTAGCGGTAAGGACTACTACTTGAACCTTCTAAAACAGATCAAAAAAACAGATCTTCCTAATAAAGTACCTGGGATGAAGATTTTGGTTCAAATCCCAACTCATCAGATTTTCTTTGCAGCCATTGGAAGGTTACCTCCTTTCTCAGTTTCATGTATTAGAAACTGAAATAACAGCCTTATCCTTTTCTCATATATATGTTGGCACACCCTGAGGTTCTGGTCCCTGAGCGTTCCAAGCCACGTCAATGCCATACCAGGAAAAAAAACTTGGCTATGCAAGTTTCTCCTGTATGTTCAGTTTGCTAAATTAATCTGACTCAATCCTCAACACTGACCTGAAACAAAAAGAGAAGCACTACACTCCTACATATCACCTGATAGGGATAACCAGGAGATCATACCTCAGAGTACATCAGATCCCCCACAGATCTTCCCTACTGTGACAGAGCCATAGCAATGCTTGTATTCAAATGCCAGAATAAAGATATACCAGTACATGTGTACCCCACATCTGCACAATGGTGATGGAGATGCAACCAATGCACACAGGCAGAAGATGTATACATGAATATGCTCACACGTACAAGGACTGTCCATTTCCAAAATGGATAAAAAACCCTCCTTTGTAAATGCTTTAGGATCTACAGATTATTCCATATAAATTCTTGCTGTGTCTGTACATAAACAAGTGCAATCATTCTCTGTTTAAACAAGTATGTGTAGGCTTCAAGGCCACTCTAGAAACATTAAACCAACATGGGCTTCTAAATATAAATTTTTAAAGCACAAGACCAAGTCTTGAAATCCCTGTAGGAAGCCTGGTGTGATCTCGACTCACCTGTAAGAGCAAGAGTGGTAACTTTGGCAGTATTCAAATCATTGCTTACCACTCTATTAATGAAAACAAAATCTGTATCTTTCTTTCTAGAGCAGAAATAGGCAGGCATAAACATTAAAAATGTATTTGTTGACAATAATTAGATGGTGGCTTGCCTATCCCCACGATGCAGTTGTTCAGAGGTCATTAGCTTAAAAGCAATATTAGGCACAGGCAATAAATGCTCTTTAGGAAGTGTCAAAAAACCTGAATTGTGCAAGGCACAGAAAGTTGGTAACAGTAAGGTGTCTGTATCTGACCCCTTTTCCCATCACATGGCTGTTTTCCAGTCTAGTTCTCCAGTACGGCTTCTCTTCTCCCGCTGGGAACCAGAGGGGTGGCTGAAGGGAGAGAGAGATGACAGCTTATTGAAAAGCTCCTGCTCCCTGCCTAGTTTTGGCACATTTTCTGCAGGTGCCTCACACTGTAGCCACAATAGGCTCTGGAAGAGAGGATTCAGACCTGTCAACAGCTACAGGAGGCAACTCCACAGCTTTGTCTTACATGCTAAATTCATTGTCTGCTGTTCTGAACCCTGCAGCACAGGCACCCGTTAATGAGATGAGCCCCTTTTTCTTGGTTTGTTCCTCCCTCTGTTTCTCTTGCCTTTCTGTAATGATTTAACTTGATCGTATTGGTTCCTTTCTAGTGGGGATTGCTCCAACGATCAGATAAGATAATTGCCTGTAGAATACTGCTTGGCAACAACTATTACTTCTTTGGCTGAAAATGTCAGAGCAATTGAAAGCTCTTAGTGAAGTTCAAGAACAAGGAGGCAAAAAGAAGCAGCTCCTATATATGGATGTATCTGTGTGTATATATAGCAAGTTTACTGTAGCCAGCTCTCCTGGATGATCGTGCTTTACGAGCACCGCTTTCTGCATAATTTATATTTCTACGACTTTTTAAGGAAGCTAAACAACAAACACACACACAATTCACATAAGGATGTACTTTCTCATTTGCTGTGGATTTACATGTCACTAATTTTACCTTTGGGAGATGATATTACTTAATTGCCTCTTTTGCCTTTTCCCCATTTCCTATTCCATTTCTTAAAAAACAAACTAACACAATTTCTTTGTATTTTTAAAATATTTTCTCTATACACTCTCTATTCACTAAAGGAAAGCTCAGAGTGGCATGAAAAAGTGGATGCAGTTATTGAATAGTGCTATAAATTTAATCACCTTCAGATTAGTCAGGCAAATTCTTTATTCTTTGGTGAGCAACTCTAAGATAGGCAGCTACATGTTGGTTGTTTTATGCAGTATCCCAAGATTACAAGCTCACAAATTACGTGACTGAAGACACCTGGAAAGAGCCAGGCTCTAATCTTGCAATGTAATTGAACGAGACTCACACTAGTTTAATTACATGAAGCAGAGAATAAGATGCATGGGAGGTTTATACATTAAGCATTTCAAAAACAGAACTACTATATTGGAACTAACGTTATGGTTGGGTTTTGTTATCTACAACTCAGCTGATGAGCTGAGTGAATTATAGTGCAGGTATCCAATTTAACTAACTACCTAACTAACTAATTTGTAAAGTCTGCTATGTAACTTATT
The DNA here is from genome assembly GCF_009819795.1 of Aythya fuligula. Lineage (NCBI taxonomy): Eukaryota > Metazoa > Chordata > Aves > Anseriformes > Anatidae > Aythya > Aythya fuligula. Next base: position 30,515,882 of record NC_045565.1, read on the forward strand.
CAGAATTTTCAGAATTACTTTGTTGGCTGATGTAATGCTTTATAGCAAAACGGATTGAACAGATGTCTGAAATACAGTTTCTTCCTGTTCTTTTTGCAAGTGTTTTTGGAAACTCAGTAATTACAACAGCTTTTTTTTTTCTTTTTTTTTCTTTTTTTTTTTTTTTTCCAAATATACAGTCCCACAAGTTGCCAAAGAGAGTAGAATTTCTATCTAAAACTTCAACATCAAGAACTGTGACACAGGAAATTGAGAATAACTGATTTTCCTTTGCGTCTGAAGCTTAGGCTAGCAGACTGACTCTGGAGCCCTTGACAAAAACTCACACTTCTAGAGAAAGCTGGAAGTGGTAATTGCTACTCATGCTTGTCCTGAAACAACATGGCCTTTGAATGAACTCCCATCACGGGGCAGGCTGGTGCAGTAGCTTCACAAACACTTCATAGCAGTCCTGAAAAATGACTGTGTGTAAGTAGGAAACACAAAAGAAAAGCTCTACTATCTTCTGACAAGTAGCCCAGGAATTTAAGATGTTCCTGTGCTCATTTCCTTGCCTGTTACAGTCAATGCTCACAGAATGCAGGAGAATTAAAACATACAAAATTGTTAATTAAGAGCTATGCTCTTTATTAAGATATTATGCTGCAAGCAGGCAGCAATTATTCTCAAATTAAAACCTAAAACCCTTTAATCTTATAGATCACATGCAAAAAACAACACAGTGCTTGGTATACACAGGAGGTCAAGAGTAAATGATCTGATAGTCCTTTGTGGATTTAAGCTTGTAATAACCCAACTGCTAGGATTTCTTTTAACTTTAAAATAGAATACTAGCATCAGGCACTTCTCAAAATAATTTCACTGCATTGAAACACAGCCTGCGTTGCCAGAGATTGTGTGTGTTGGACTATTTCCCTCCCCATGAATGGAGCAAGTAACTGAGTACCAATTAACTGGCAAAGTCAGAAACCAGAAGTGTTTATTACACGACACTGACAAATAGTTGTGCATGTTTTGCTCTCAGCCTGCTCAAGAGACATCACCAGTTAACAACAAATATACCCTCTTTCTTTGCTGTGGAAAGTGGTGATTTCTATGATGGGTGTTTGGACACATTATGTATACTGATTGCTTTCTGGCTGAAGCCTGATGGGTTTTACATACTGTCCTTTTCATTGCTCTTGATACATTTCACAAAACACACAGCTGCAGATGCAATATCTTCCTCCAGTTCTAGAGGGTTTTCTATCAAACAATTCTATCACTTCCTACCGTCATGTTGCTTTCAGTAACTTTTTGTAAGAAACGGAGACTAGAAAACAGAAGTCTGTATCACAGTTGAAGATAAAATGAATGAGTCTGTAATATTTTCTGGGGGTTACACACATGATTTTTAATACAAATACAAATCATACAAATTATAATACAAATCATACAAATCCTGATAGAAATCTAGAGCCTGACAATGAACTCTATTCCTAAGCAGTGTTCCAGTTACGCTCTATCAAATCATAAACCTTCTTACACTAGCATAATTAAATACTCCATGTCAATAAACTGCAACACAATTTCCATTAGTGCAACTGATGCAAGAACTTACCGGAGCGTGTTCAGCACAGGGCACAAAAATGATTAAAGGACTGGAGCACCCCTCATATTAGTAGAAGCTGAACTTTTCAGCTTGAAGAAGAGAAGGCTCTCTCCTTATTTATCAATCTGTATAAATAGCTGATGGGATGTAATGAAGGGGAGAAAGCCAGCCTCCTTAGCACTCGCTGACACAACAAGAGGCATTTGGCACAAATTAAAAAATGGGACATTCAGTCTGAACACAAGAAAATGCTTTTTGCTGTGAGGGTGGTCAAACACCAGCACAGATGCTCAGAGAGCCTGTGTAATCTCCCTGCTTTGACATATACAAACCTCGACTGGACACAGTCCTGGGCTGACCCTGCTTGAGCAGGGTGGTAGAAATAAGCGGTCTCAGGAGGCCCTTCCAACCTAAGCAGTTGTGATTTTTGCAATTTACATCACAGTGAAGCTTCAAGAAGGAAAGATGAAGTTTTGTGAAAGCTTGTTAAAGAGACGTTCCTTTCAGCTCCAGGGAATCTGAAATATTGAATCAAAATCTGAATCAAAAATATTTTACAAAAGGAAGTCACATTCAGAAGTAAAGCACCTCCACATTTCTCCATGTATGATTCTTGAAACCTGGCTATCAACTCCTGAAGGAGAAAATGAAGGGAGGTTTTGCATTAGAAACAGCCACTATCTCTATGTCCATATCAGCCACTGCTTAATTTTAGAAAATAGTGATATTTGAAATCTGAACTAATCTCCCCTGTGCAAATGCACTATGCCAAACTATTTCTCCAATCTTTTGCAAAACACTTCAAAACCACCACACTGACCTCATGTTCATAGCTCCTGTGGATTTACAAGTCTTGTTGACTTTTGAGGAAAGTCAGACTTGTTCAAGCTCACTCAAAATCTGTGCTTTCAGACATGCCAAACAACTAGGTTTTAATATAATTCTAGCAATACACTAAATTTGCAAAAACAGTATTTTGTGGATGAATACACTCTCAAATAGTAATGCAATTCAGTAGACCTGTTGTTCTTCAAAAGAAGGTATATTCCACTGTATCAGCAGGATGTCATTCAAACATATGGTTGAATATCTTACAAGGAACTGTGAATATTGCATATTCTTCTGAAGGCATATTCTCAACAGCTTTTCAGTTTACATCTAAGTTTATTTATTTATTTAATGTGTAGGAGCAATATTTCTCTCACACTTTTTACTAAACAAGTTTTGAAATGAAAAAAACTATTAAAGGTAACAATGGAAATCATGGAAATAGAGGCAAATAGAGAATTTTAGTACCTCAATTCACACAGTATTTCTCTAGCCTCAAGGGACTATTTAAATCCTGTTTATAGGGAAAAAAAAAAATCAGATTTCATCTGAGATCTGAAAATCTGGGGGTTTTGTGCAAAAATATCAGCAAGTTTGCTACCAAAAAAAAAATAAAATAAAATGCATTACAGATACCGAAACTAGTGCAATGGCAATAATAAAGTCAGTTATAAATTCATGTAATCTTATGGGCTTATCCCAAAATGATAGTCAAGCTTTTGCTCCAGATGGTGCAATAGTGTTTGTGACATCCACTTTGAACTGCAATCTAGTTATGTGTCAAGCAGGAGAGTCCATTATTCACAGCATCAGTGCTGGGGAAAGAAGGTTAAAAGTTCAAGACATGCCCCAAGCGATTAAGGTTGTAAAAATCAGGAGATATACCATGGGGAAAAAAAATGCCATTCTTCTGTTTCTTCCATACTCAGATTGTCCCAAAAAATGTGTTTAAGGAAAAAGTCACAGGACATAGGAAAGCCCCAATTCTGAACAGTAATGCAAAAATTACCTTTTTATTTGAACTGCTTAAATCCCTCTGCTACCAGCTTTGCTTTTCCTAGAAAGAAACAGAAAGGTTTCTCTTAAAATCTGTGAGCAAGTTACATGACTTGAGAACTCAATTAACGCTATTTCTCACTCATCACAACATTCAGTTCAACTATTACATACATCCAAATAACTCTGATTTCAAACTTTACTTTTTACGTATCCCACATATCAATGGATCATCTGCACCACTCCAGCTTCACTTCTTAGTCGTGTAAGCCTTTATAAGTAACAGATAGTCAGTAGCAGATAAAATACAGATTGCTTCCAACCTTCCCCAAAGTTTCTGTACTTGGAACTGCAAGTAATGCTTCTCAAATGGTTGACCCAATTTCCAAATTTAGGGAATTTCTAATCCAATATAACAGGCAAGAGGAAGACCCAAAGCCCAAAGTGTGAAACTAAAATAAATTCAGATTTAAAAAAAAAAAAAAAAAAAAAAAAGATTAAAAAAATGGAAATGCTCTTTGGAAATTGAAAGATTTTAAATAAATAAATAAATAAAGATGTTTTAGTGCTCAGAACCTTTAAAGGGTATCAAATAATCTTTTCCCATCAAGGCATCTCATTTCAACAAACTGGGGCCAGAAAATTAAAAAAGAGCAATTTCCTTCTAATATGTTGCTTTTTATGATTTCCATTATACCACAGGTTCAAACCAGCACATCCAAGGAAACCATTCTGACCACAAAAAAGAGATGATTTACATTAAAGTTTTTCCCTAGAATCAATAACCCAACCCCAGAACTAGAAAACTTAAGTACATCTTCCTGCTTTTCTACCTCATGCTCATCTCTGAATTTGCTTGCTGGTTTGTATAATTGCAAATGCATTATGGCCACCTTGCCACATGATCTTTAAAATTGTATTGTAACTGATGCATGAGAATACATTCTTATTTTCATTTCATAGAAAATATTTAATATGAATGTCACAAAGCCTGGTAACATTCTAAGGCTGTATATATTTATAAGTGTATTAACATTTCAGAGCATCCTGTTGAAACGATCCTGACAAAGATCCTTATAATCTATCATGTCAAGGTCCTGCAACTAGGTAGGCTTCAATAATGTTTTAAAGCTCATAAAAGATACTTCAAAATGCATGCGCAAAGAAATCATGTAATAAACTCCTGATATCCTAGACTAAAACTATCCTAGTATTCCTCCACAACTGGTGCATTACAGGAAAAAAAAAAAAATAGAAAAAACAGTTACATGACAGAAATTTGAGGACAATCTTTTGTAAACTCAAAAATCAGCTGAAAGACTTGGCCTTAAGTAATTCACATTCTAAATTACCCTTAGAGTTGGAATGATAAATCAAAGCCTATAAGCTCTCATGTTTTAGCTCTGCAGCCTCCTTTGCGAAGGCTGGGCTCACCCTCGCTCAGCATGAGCCAAACAGACCCACAGGAAGAATCCTCAAACTTTAGAAATAAATTAGTATTAAAATCCACTCAACTTGAAGTAACTGTTGGAGCGGAGAATGATTACTCAAGGCAAATGAACACTTATATGAGTATTTTGGAAATTAACAACACTAGAGAAAAAAACATGACCTAATAGTCACCAGAAATTTCCAAATATTCATTATATACGTTACCCAAGTTCTTGTACATTTTTTATCTAGACATAAAGCCCAATCTAAATGTTATACATCCTAGGACCAAAGCTTTGGTTTAGTCTTGTACGTAAAACCATATAGAACTTGATACTGATGTTTATCATACATAAAATATTAAGAATTATAAAAGAAAAAACACTACAGAAGTATTTTTGTGTGTAAAAAGAATTTTTAAAAGCCTTTTCAAAAAACTAAAATGCCTCAAAAAAGAGTAATATATGTGTGTAAGAGTATTTGTATTGCCAAACTAAAAAGGCAATCCTGATTTTATTGGAAACGTCATGCAGTTTTTATGTACTCAGACTTGACTTCAAAGAAGACCCTGTCAGTGGAATGAGCACACGTTACTCTTCTGTGAAATCCTACAAGAACACAGATGGCAGTGAGACCATGATCTTAATTGATTTAAGGGGCACTTTTATGTCTTTAAAGCAACGTTTCAGAATGGCAAAAATCAGATCCTTTATGCAACACGTAAGCACGCCATAGTATACTTGGTTTTAGAGTGCCCAATAGCATGTTGATTGGCACCACACATAAAGACTCAAGTGAGATATAGAGCAACTTGGGAAAAAAGTAATGCAAAGAGTACTGTATCATAAATGAGGAGAAGCTGATCGTAATTGATTTCCTGGCAAAGGAGTTAGAGCAAAGGCAAAAGGAGTTAAAAAAAAAATAGTTTCTCTGGAAAGAAACACAAAACAGATTTCTCCATCCACCCACAATACTACATAAGTATAAACATATAAAACAGAACGTGGTGTTACTGGCCACCCCTAGAAAAGTGACGATAGCAAGCTTACAACATCGGTGGTTTGGTACCTTTTAAATGTACGTGCTGATATGAATTATCTTTATTGTTCAAAAATTAAAAAGAACTACTACGGGGCATCATTTACACCTGTTCGTTTCTTGGAGGACAGATCCACACCAGTCACATGCATTTGCTCACTGGGTGGGTTCCTTGGAGCTCGCTGCATATACTTTGATTACTGAATTTTTAATTACACTTTAGCCTGTTAGCACTATGGGGCCAATAAAACTAAGAGAAATAGAACTAAATTCTTTTCATTCAACACAACTGTTAACTAAACACCAATTAATTACACCCACACAAGCCTAATGAAGATAATGGGGTTGCAGAGAGTTCACCGATGGTATGAAGTGGCTTGCAGTACCCTAACCTTAATCAGTTAAATACTTCATAATAGGTAGGATCATAGGATAAGTCATCCTCTTTCTGCGTACTTGCAGTTCCTATTACTGTTAATGGAAATTACACGACTGCAGACAATTCATGCAACGTTCACTTGATTGTGAACCTAAAGTGATAAATCTGGAGGGGAATCCTTACTAGCATTTTAAATTGGTAACTAATAAAATAAATAAATAAATAAATAAAAGAGTGCGTGGTAATTTTAAAAAGTGAGTATTAATCTCCTTTGATTCTTTGTTTTCCTGAAACTAGCAAGGGAAAATTGACAAGTTTCTTTTCCCAGACTATTAATCAATACCAATACAGCAACAAACAATGCTGTTTCTCCACAACACATTTTGAAAGGCAGAAGGTGGGAAAGTGAGTTAAAGGCAACTGAAATTTAGCAGTAGATACCTCTGCCAAATCACATCATATTGTCTAGTAGAAGATGCCCACAAAGCACCAAACGGGCACCATTGCCTCAAGAAGTATGCTCTTATAGAATTAATACGTAATTAAAACTTAAATACTGGGGGGCAAGCCGGCAGGAGCAATGCAGGTCTGAGTCCTCTCAGCCAGCAAAACCTCACCAGATATTTATTCTCTTTCCCCTCTTTAAGGCACGGCTAGTGTCAGTTTAAAAACTTCTTCTGAGGAAAAGGCTGAGAAATAAAAAAAGGAAAAAAAAAAAAAAAAAAAAAAAAAAGAGGGTTTAACTCTCTAGAGAGGTACCATGCTATTTCTGAAGGATGTGAAAGGGAAAGAAAATGATTCAGTAGGGATTTTTCTTCATTATCGCCCAACCCAGAGAAGTGAACATACAATGAGCAAAGGTCTACACATATTGATTTTAGAGCTGAGGAAGTGTGCAGCTAACAGCTTTTTAAGTATCTCCATTTTCAGTTACTTCAACAAAATTACCAATGAACAGTGTAACAAAGTGAAAGTTTTTGTAGGAAATTGCAGACTAAAAATGATCATTTAGGTTGTGAAACGTTTCTTTTCATTGAAAGTAAAGGGCTTTTAAATGCAGAAGTAGAGTTACTGGGGCATTTTGCAGCGTTATCCTCACTAGACATTTCACAAACCATAATCTGTCTCTCTTTCAGGATGATAATCTTACACAATTTCGTTGTTCGGCGACTTTTAAAACTAAAGAGCGCCTGCCCCAGGCATTCTGACTTGGAGGATCATCACCAGCCCCTGAGGGAAGAGCCAGCGCGGCACGAAAGCAAGGCACCAGCCAAACACCGCCCCTCCCTGTCGCCGGGGGGCAGCTGCAGGACCCCGGGGGGCAGCCGTAGGAGCCCCGTTGGTGTCTCAGGACGCCCGGGGGCAGCCTCAGGACCGCCGGGGGCGCTGCCGCCCTCACACGGCGCTGCCTCCCCCCCGCCTCGGAGCCCGCCCGCCGCCATTCCCCCCTCAGCGCCGCGCTTCCCGCCTCAGGGCTCTCGCGAGAGGGGGGGGTGAAGGAGGCGCCGCCATTTTGTCGCCGCGGCCGGCGGGCGCTGCCATGGAGCCGTGTGGTGGCGGCGGGCGGCTGGGGGAGCTGCGGAGGGAGGCGGCGGAGTATTACCGGGGCCAGCGGGTGCCGCAGCGGGTGGAGGAGGCGCTCAACGCCCTCTTCCCGCTGTGCCCCGCGGATCTCTACGGGGCCTTGGTACCGCCGGGGGGGGTTGCAATGCGTGAGGCGTCCGCCCCGGCTGCTCCTGAGGGGGGCCGCGGGGCTGCTGCTGCCTCAGGGCGGGCGGAGGCTTGGCCGAGTTTCCCCTCGGCTCCCCTCAGTCCCCACCTGCCCGTAGGCCCCTCACGGGTGTCCTCTGGCAGCCCCGGCTGTGCCCTGCCCTGGTGCCCCCTGTAAGCTGAAAGGCTGCTGCTGAGAGGAGCCCGAGGTTTCTGTGGCTAAAAGTACACTTAAACACAGGGCGTGCCGCTGCCTCGGGCAATGCTCGTGATGTTTCGTTCATTTTTAGCTCTTGGGGACCCTGGCACGATGATGCTGGTCCAGATGTGCGGCATCACAGGTTTTTGTTGTATGCTGGTTGCTGGTCTCAATGCAAAGGGAGATTACTTGGCCTTGGGAGGCTGTTGGGCATCCCTAGTAAAATAAAACTGCTGCTCGGCACACTGATGCCATGGGCCAGTTGCAATAAGAGGCTGGGCATGTTTCAGCTCTTGGAAAGAGTGTGGGCCTCACACCAGTTATATCTGGTATCAACTTGAGAAAATACCATAAGGAGTCCTACTAATGAAACATCTGTTAGTGGTGATACAGCAACTGCAAGCAATACAAATAGGGTGTAACTCCTAAAAAAAAAAAAAATAGTATGTGAAAGTGTGTGTGGAAATGGAGCATTTCACAGTTTCCCATCTCCAAGTGTTTTGCTATCACCACGGGAAGATGAATAGCACAATGATTGTTTTTGTTATATAGTGGAAATCCAAGTAAGCCTTGGGCAAATGCCTATTTTCTGGGAGGGCTAAGGAGATACTTGATGATATCCATCACTAGCTTTGTAAAATAAAACACATGTTCATCTAACCTGGATGTGACTTCGGACTTTCCATTTAAGTTGGATTGATTCCCTGGAATGATTCTTCAGCAGATGCTGTAGAAGTAAATGTACAGTGTAACACGAGTGTGTTGAAGATTGGGACATAGATTTGCTCAGTGATGGATATAATCTAAATTTGTTTAATGGAATAAAAACCTGTTTGCATAGCAACTGACTTCTGATGAGTTCTTTCTCTTTCATTTAAGGCTAACTACTTGTCTACATTTTCAAAAGCTCCAGTAATATGCAAATTAGCTGGAAGAAAAGTTCTTGATGGAGTTGGTAAACCAACATTAGAAGTGGAAATATACTGTACAGTTAAAAACTATGAGAAGGTATGAGCTCCTTCTTCCTGTTTTATTTATTTAATCAGACAGTATCAGGGAGATGTACTATTCTACTCATATCCTAATGAACATTTTAGTTTGTATCTTTAGTGAAATGATAAATCTCCATGACTCAGTAGTTGAGTACCTAATGTTGTATGTACTCAAAAAATGTCATGGAAAAAAATGTCATGTTAGCCGTGCCAACAACTATGAAAACTTTATGCTTTGTGAATTACACAGTACTTTTTGGACAATACTTGTTTACTTTGTGAGTGTAATGTGACAGAGCATCTATGTTAAACTTTTGTCTGTCTTAATGTATCGTGTTGCATTTCCTTACAGCCATGTCTAGCCAATGTAAGTTCATTTACCATCTACATTTTTCTTTTGTTTTTGTTTTCAGATCCTTATATTTCTATTTTTGTGGCAATGTTAAAGAAAAGTATAGTACGGTGTCAATAAAGTAGAGGTGAAGGAACTTTTACTTTGAGATGATGTGGGTGATAATTAAGTCAAACATACATCTCACCTGCACTTAAACTATGACTCATTCCATTCTTGATCCCTAAAAGGAGCCAATTTAAAGAAATTAAATATAATTTCAAAGATATTCACAGTATATAAAGTTAATGCTATTAATACAGGCAGCTCTGTGATATCTGTAAATGATGTTTCCATTGGGTGAGTTTTGGAAGTATTGTTCATATTGTAAGTATGGTACAGAAAGATAAGCTTAAAATACCTAAATAAGACAACAAGTAAGTGATCATGAGTGATAGCATTAACCATAAATGCTGATGAATCATGGTACAACAAGCTAACAACAACTGCAATGGAAGATGTTATAATGACAGTATAATCTTTAAAATAACTATTCTGATAACAAAAAGCATATGTAAAGCAGATCTGTCACAAGGTTTTTGCCTAAGTAGTTACAATTTAGATGGAGAAACTTGAATAAGGTCTGTGCGTACCAGAGTGTAAGAGACCAGGAAGGAGGTGCTGGATTAAAAGAGATCAGTTAAGTGGAACAAACAGTAGTTCTGCAGATAGGTGCTTGTAGAGTTGGTAAGGTCATCTGCTTCTTATTCTTTCAAATTACATTTTCAAATTGGAAATGAAATAGTGCTTTAAGTTTTTTTACGTTATTTTGCAGAGGATTTGTTCTGCTATAATGTCTTCTCATTCTCATGTACCTGAAAATGCTTCACCTGAAATAACTGAAGGTGGTGAGAAAGAAAGAAATGACACTGTTACCACTGCTGTGGAATGGGTGAATGAATCCCTGAACACAATGTTAAGGGACTTGAAGCCTACTGACCAGTGTGAAATTGATAAGATGCTTGGGTAGGTCTTGCATGTGACTTTATGTTACTGCAAAACAGGTCACTGCATTTGAAATACTGTGAATTTATATCTAAATGAAAAACATAAACAATAATGCTTCTAATATTTTTTTTTTTGTATATTTTTAGGATATGAAGTGCATTTAAGATATATTATGGTATATTATTTCCTGCTGCTTCATAATCATTATATGAAAATTAGTCTTTTTTTATAAGAATTTATAGGGATTAGATTTTTGGGGGGAGGGGGAAATAGGAGGCTAAGAAAAAATATTTGAACATGTTATCGAGTGTAAGAAACTCATTCGGTGCCAGTTTAATCTGGGGGACAGGTTTTTCAGATTGCAATTCTGTTTGTTCTGTTCATTGCACTGCAGAAAAAAATACGTATGAAAGGCCTTTGCATTATGTCTTTTGCACTGAGCTAGATGCACTGAAGAGATAGATACATACATACGTAGTGTTTTCAGGATCTGAGTGTTTTTACTGGGCAGGGTACTCCTAAGGGATTTTTATTTGGAGTAATTAGTTTCTTTTAGCGGGTATTCTACACTTTCTTGGAAACAAAGTTTTTCTAGTAAAGAGTCATATATATTGTTTCATACAAATATTTCATAGGGGAATCTCAAGTGAAAATGAATAGCTGTGTTTTTCCATTAAAAATAAATATTTTTGTTTATAAGAAGAAAAGCCCTGCGGTAAAAAACATCACGTGTATCTGAATGTATTTTTACTAGTGTTAGAGAAACTACCTGGCAGTGTTGTGGCCTCCTTCACCCTGGAAACAGTGGTGTTTCTGCCAGCTGCCTGGCTGAACGCAGTGAGGCTTTCCTGGAGGGGTAGCTGTTGGGTTGCCACACTTTTAACACAAACTGTGGCAAACAGACCTAATTGCCTTCCAAGTGGATTAGCTGGAAACCTTTCTCAAGAGAATAAGAACTCATGTTGAAAGAAATTCTTCCATCTGAAGTGAATCTAAATAAGGCAAATACATTACTTAACGTTACCTTACGTAGCTTATGTGCTCCATTTGCCTGAATTGGGTGTCTGTGTGACCATGGATGCAATTCCCACTTCATGCATGTAGTTGAAATACAGCCACTTAGAGCTTGCATCCACCCAGATGACAGCGTACAACTGACCTCTTGGCTGAGCAGTTTAGGCTAAATTGTTAAATGTCATAAATTTATGACAGGATTACAGTCTGTTACTACCCGTGCAATGCAAATTTATCCTTCACACTAAGATACGTTACACCTGCTTATGGGTTCTTTTTGTTTACCCAGTGATGCCGGTAACTACCAAAAGACAGTCGTTTATTGACTTACTCAGCTTCACACAACAAGACCATGGCAGAAACTCAAATAGATGCTCTTAATCCATCTCCCAGCATCTTCCTTAGCAAGTATACTGTGTCTACTTTTCACATGCCTAACACTATTTTGAACCAATAATCTTTATGCCTTTTCTCTCAGTGAATACTTTAGAAAAAAGGTAGAAGAAAAAAAAGAAATTCAAAAGGAAGAAGAGGAAGAAGCAGCCCCTCTTTCCTGTGCTCCATCAGCACCATCAGCTCCATCGGCACCATCTGGGAAAAAAAAAGCAGCAAAACCAGGTTTTAGTTTATTGCCTTTTATTTGCCTTTTAGTTTATTGCCTTTAGTTTATTGCCTTTTTTCTGTAAGACCTGTGATACCGATATTGATGAAAGATGCTAAAATACTTCTGTGGACACTAAAGAGTAGTGTCACATGTTTAAGGGTTTAGTTACTCTGTCCTAAATCTTCTTTCTGCTCACAGCAGTTTCTCCTTCAGAAATGAGAGAGGGAAACACACAGTTTTCTCATCACTCGTTTGCATTTGTTGAACAGAGTTTCTGCCTTTGTCTTAGACAGGAGGTTATTACTCTTCAGAGTGAGGAATAAGAATGGAGGAGGATGCAAATGAAGAATAAAAATGAAAATGATAAGGAAAGAAAAGAATCATAGAACTGAAAAGGAAAATGGAAATAGAAGGAAGATAGAAGTTGAAAAGAGTGGAAAGAGGAAGGGAGAAAGGGAGAGTTGTGGCTAACACTGACAAAAGGAGGAAATAAAGGTGAAAAGTGAAAAAGAAAAAAGGAAGGGGATGACATGGGGAAGACAGGAAATACAGAGTGAAAAAAAAGAAGTAAGCAGACAGTGATACTGAAGAAACAAAATGGTGCAAGAATAGAGAAATATGATTACTATATATAGCAAAAAAAAAAGGGGGGGGGAAGCATGCTATGTTAACTCCATGTATGCATTATTCTCAGGAAAAAAGATCTTCCTGTTGTCATTTATTGGAAGGACATAAAATTTTGGCAAATTATCGGTTACTTACCAGTTTAGTTTGAACTCTCGTAAAATACTAGCAAGACCTCTCAATTAGTATGTTCTATGTGTGTACTCTAAGTTCACTTTTCACCTGAAATGGAACATCTGAAGCTGTCAGGTCCATCCAGATATCATCATGCTGTATATTGTATTCTTAGTCAAGGTTCCGCTGGTACGCGTTACTTGTTTTCATTCATTTTAATTTCTTTTTATTTGATTGTGACATTGACTGCAATAAGATTGCTGGAACCAATATCTGAGTATTAGGAGTCAATGATTATAGACTCCAGTTGTGACAGGAGAGCAGTAACAGATGGCAACTTCCAGCAGCAGGTGCTTTCAGAGATAGCACCTCTAGCTCTTTATCCTCAATGTAAGAGGTACAGAAGTTACATGCAGCATGTGAATGATGTATAGTGTAATCTGCATATCTGCTTAAAATCCTTAGGCATGTTTTATTGCCTATCAGAGTTGTATCCTGCAGCATTTACTGAAAACTTCCACAGCAAATTAACATGCGTATGTCACTCCTATTAGGAACCAAAGTAACTGGTCAGATTTACAAAAAAAGTACCCAATGCATATGATTTTTGAGAATCTGACATCTTAGTTCAGTTTCATATAGGCAATAAGAAGTGGTAAGAAGCGTAGGTAACAAGTATAGTAGTGGGAACTGCTGGGTTTCAAGCATTTTGACAGAAGTTATGCTACTGTATCTGAAAGGGAAGTAAGCTCTTTTGAAAATTTAACAAGACTCCGTGTATGGAATACTTAAAAGACCTGATCAGTTCTCTTTCTGGAAAACCCAACTGTAATAGGCCTAATTTTTTTTTACACTCATTATTAGAAGAAATCAAGTATGCGTACTTCCAATCAGCTTATAATGTAATATTCCAAGATGTTTATGCAAAAGCTGAGCATATAAAGAGGCCAATAAAGACTACTGAAAACATGTTTATGAAAAGAACCTGAAAAATGGTATGACATTACTGCATATAAACATAGATTTCAGTGGCTGAAAGATTTCTAATGGAGATTTGAATCACATTTGGAATCAGAGTGAGGACAGATACTTTACTTACTTGTAAGGTCATTTCATATAAAACAAATGACAAGTTTAAGGTAAAAAATGAACCAACTCTTATGTTATATATTGACTACACTACCACAACTTGACTTTTTATTTACTTACACAACTATGGTATGTAAGTACATGTTTTAAACCAATAAAATGTTTTGCTACTACTCTGTCTCACAGGGAAGAAGCCGTCGAGTACAGAGAGAACACTCCCACCTGCAGAACCCATTGAACCAGTGCTTTGTGGCAGCTTAGCTATTGGGGGAACATCACTTGCTGTAGCTAAGGCTGGTGCCACTATTAATCATATCCCATTGTATTTACATATAGCACTGCTGAAATATAATCAGGTGTGTGAGACTTTGGTCATTTTGTTTATTTTATTCCAATTACCAGAATTCTAGAACTTTGAAATCAGGATTCCCTCACGAAAGTGGGATTAAATATACCTCATAAAGTACATCCATAAGACAGTTGTCTATAGCAGGCTTTGAACTGGCCCTGTTCCATAACTAAAATATATATATATATATATATATAAATGATTGTTTTTTAACACTTTTTTTTTCATATGGTACTCCCAATTACAGGATTCACCTAAAGAAATGACTCTGCCACGTCCAATGATTACTCTGTTGAACTGTGAAAAATTTTCACCTGCAAAACTGAAATTAGTGAAAGAACTTATGCTCATACCACCAGCTCAGTTATCACTCAGACAGGTACTGTTTCATTTTTGTTTAATAAATATAAATGTATATTCTATAAATTCCACATAAAGTATATATGTGAGTATATAGATCTTTTCAATACAATCTTTAGACTCTATATTTTTAATTTTTTGTTTACTCACAAGGTCAAAGTTCTAACGAATGTTAGTGCAGAGTTCTTACACAAGAAACATTAAAAGAAGTAAAGATGAAGATTTAAATGAAGATGCATGAAGATTTTAAGTTTAAAATGCCTGTGTTAATATACAGGAAAAATGGTGCACTGAAGAAGATGTAAAAGAATTCTGTTATACAACAATAACAGCCTAGTCTTTTTTAAAATGTGATTTTTTATTAGTAGATTATAAATAGCGTGAGTTGATCTGCAGCGCATACAACACAACTCAACAAATTCACAGCAGAGCCTTAAAATCTTTGGGAACAGATTTCTTTAAAAATTAAATAGTGAAGATAGACAGGAATACAAAGCAGAACAAAATCTATTCAAGGGGCAAGAAGGATGGATGAGACAGACTGGGTCAGCACCCTCTTTTTGTTTAGTCATGTGTTGCATTAAAGAATGTATCTGCACAAGATGCCTACATTAGGGCTGTGATTTCTACTTTGTATGCTGGTGACCTGAACAAATAGCTGAGCTCGATTCTCTTTCTTTTTCCTATTCCTTTAGATTTTTAGAAAGCTCTTAATAAGGTTACCAATTCTGTACCTCTAAGACTTAATGCCTCCTCGTGCTCATGGGAAAGTAGCAAGCTACTTGCTGAAGTGCAGCAAGCATAGCAGGTCCTCCTGCATTGATATGTTGTCAGCTGTAACTGACTTCTGCCCCCTTCGGTTTGCCTTTACTGGCACAGTTTTAGAAAACGTGAACTGTGATTTACAAAGTTAGCATTAAACTTCTCCTAACTCAGCAGAAAAGGAAAAACAGCCTTGTGTTAAAAGCAGTGGATTCATCTAATTGGAGTGTTCTTCCATTCCCCAATGTAAAAAAACAAAGACAGCAATTCTTTTCCTGCTTCCTGGAAATGTTGTCAGAGTTTCCAGTTAAGAACTCTTAAAGAAATCACCATCATGGACAGTGATTAAGGTTTTATTTTTTTTTAAGACTTTATATTAAGGTCTGCATTCAGAAGTGTGTTCTCTTTTCTGATTTAAGCTGTTAAAGTGAAAGAATTTATCTGTCTTTTGAAGAATACTGTTGTTTCATTTCAGGGCATAGAAAGAGTTCTGGATATACAGAAAGAAGTGATGAGCCTGTTGGAGCCTGCAGGGAAAGTGGTACAATAAAAATGTGTTAACAATGTGATATACTTCATTTGACATTTCTACTACTATTGTCTATTTGAGCTTAAACATAGAACATTTAGCACGTTAATACGTTTAGTCTTGTGACACAGAACAGAAGATTTGTTTCTCTGACAGATGAATAAAACATTGGCCATTTAGTGATATTAAATTAATGAAGATAGAATAAAGCATTGTTCTAGGCATAGGAAGACCTGCTACTTCATTATTTGAACCAGGAAAGGTCCACTAGGAAAGGACGGTATCAGAATGAACATATGGTTCCTGCAAAGTCTCACACACACGTAACATATATTTGTTAAAGTATTATTATTGCAGTAGAATACCAAGCTCGGTATTTGTATTTGCTTTTTGCAAAGCGAGGTTTTTAGATTTCTCCTAGGACAGACTCTAGATTATCATTTGCTAGAACCCTGGTATTACTGATAGGTAGGTGGGAGTATTTTGAAAAACAGATGATGGTTAGGGAAATGCCAAGATAAAAATAAGCATTTGAAATGAATTACCACCACAAAATAAAACCAGATAGTTGCTCATAATTTCTGTGTCTTGAATGCTATATCCTAAATTAAATACTTGCAATCCCTTTAGACTTAAGATTCAGAGTTGTGGTCTAAAAAATAGAGATTTTTCTTTTTTAATCTAATATCTCTTTGTCATTTTGGGGCTTTTCCATGGCATTTCTTCACTGTTTCTTTCTTCCTACCTTCCCAACAGCCCAGTCCTCAACTAGCAGACAGTAAGAAAGGCAAAGCACATAATACAGGGAAGAAAGCT
Source organism: Aythya fuligula (assembly GCF_009819795.1). Lineage (NCBI taxonomy): Eukaryota > Metazoa > Chordata > Aves > Anseriformes > Anatidae > Aythya > Aythya fuligula. The sequence continues at coordinate 30,532,646 of NC_045565.1, forward strand.
CTGGTAAGAAAAGAGATTTTCATTTTAAGCCTTCAACAAGGTATTAACAACAGCAGGGAACCAAAATGTTCTTAAGAAATGAAACATTAATCTACATTACTACTTTGGAAAGGTCAAGGCAAGACTTTTAAATACTCGAAATGCCCATATTTTACATAGTAATTTAGATGCCTCTGCCTATACTTTGCCTTCCTGCAGAACATTAACATAAAGGGAATTCTTCTGGAACCTAGACATTTTGCTTATATGGAAAACCTTGTTAAGTCATCCAAATGTGGGCCTGTAGCACCGGCAGAATACATGCCCTTTGTTCTTGTAAGCCCAAAACTATTACCTCCAAGACTTGCATATTGTGCTCTTTGCTAACTCTGGAAACAACTCCCATCTTAGTCATGCTATGTTAAGTTCCCAGTTCCTCTGTGAGGTTATCAATAATGGCAGATAGGAAGAAGTAGCTGAAGGACAGCACTTGCAGTAGTGGCAGGGCGTTATTTTAACTGATTCAAATGATCTTTGTTGCTGTTTGTTGTTGGTGGTGTTTTTTTTTTGTTTGTTTGTTTGTTTAACTTTGAAATCTGTAGTTTATTGATGAGTTTTCAAAAAAAATAGCTGGAAATTCCATGCTGGTTTTGCTTTCCTTTCTGAACTAATTAAAATATTACCAGGTAAGAACTGTTGCATTTGTGGAGTATACAAGACAGGATGAGCAGAAGTTTTCACACTGTTTTGTTGCATAAACAACACAAAATCTGTCATTGCTAATCAGCTAGCCACTATTTTTCTGGTGGTTAGTTTCCACATTCTTATTTCTCTATGTACTGCAGTAGGAAGCTAAAGTAATTCCTTAAGGTAAACCTAAGGAAGCGATGCATTAGATTCTCTGAAAAAAAAAAATTATTTCAATAGGAGAAAACTAAAGGAGATAGAAGTGGGACTGAATTTTAAAGTGATAAAACATCATGCTAATTTGATTTTTTTTTTTTGAGGGAAAAAAAGGACAAATGACAAAATAGGCAGTGAAAGAAATCATTAAAACAAGAAGTTGCACCTGTTTTTTTAATGTGTTTAGATGTCAGAATGAAGGACTGTCTACTAAAGTTTCCTAGGCTTTTCTTTACAATAGTGACAACTTCACTTTAGTCAGACTTATTTTGAGCCTGAAGCAATTTTTGTAAACCAGTACTGGCCATAAAAATGGGAACTACATGATTAGACGCATTTCCAAGGATGATAAATTTTCTATCTATTAGCAGTTGGTAACCCTTTATTCATAGAGAATTGTCCTTAAAGCTCCTACTGCAATTTGTGAGAACAGGTTTATATTTTCATAACTGAAGGCAGGTTGTAATGACAGTGAATACACATGTGAGTATTATTTATGTGTAAATAAATAGATTATTTTTGTTTTATTTCCAGCCACCGGCCTTAAAAAGAGTATCACACTTAGGTTGCCTAATAACAGGATGGGATAATCTAGAACAACCTGTACTCCTAATGCAAACAGCTTGCAACAACATAGGTCTGGAGCTAGGAACAGACATGTATTTAGCAATAAATTGTGCTGCTCATGAATTAATGGATTACGTAAGTTATTTTCAGTATATGTTTTGTTGGTTTATTTTAAATAAATAGAAATTTGTTAACAATTTGCTGTTGTATTGCAAACTCACTTCGAAGCTTCCAAATCTGTTTTCCACAAGCAAACCAAAAGTTTTGTCTCTGCATTTATAAATTATCTTTGAATCAGTCCTACAAGTGTAGCAGATACGTTACTGGATTGTAAGAGCAAGGAGACAAGCCACGCAGACCTCCTTCCAGTCACCCAGTGCAGTGGGAGCCGTGAGAATGCTGACACGCATTCCTCCTCTGCAGCTGTACCAGCATACTGATGCACCTTGCCTGGAATAAGGCTTAGTGGACCAAGGCAACCCCCCTTTATGCCTTGTGTCCTGCCTGCAAAAATCTGTTACTTTCATGATTTAACCTTTACTTTCAAGTGATGTAAGCCTATCTGCATCAGCCAGCTTTATTCCTTTTCTCTGTTTATTAATTTGTCAAGTTTATTTAAGATAAAGTGTGTTTATCTCCAGCTGAAGTCCTCATGTTCTTGCCTCTATTTCCAAGATCTTTTTTTTTTTTTTTTTTTTTTTTTTTAAAGCAGGAAAAGAAACTTGCTATTCTATTTGGTTTAGTATTCAATGAAATTTTGTGTTTAGGTATACGATATCAGCAAATCTTACACTAGTAGTATATTTTGTGAAACAGTTGCTCGCCTGACAATTTATGATGTCTTAATCCTATTTCAGAATGAGCAAAATCGTAATGAATGAATTATCAGTAATTACTATCAGCAGTTCTGTAACTTTGTTATTGTACTGTTAAAGTCAGTAAAGCAGTGTTTTTTTCTGGCACAGTTTGACAGTGTCAGTGACCCTTAATCATCCTCGTATGTTGCAGCTTATACTTCCCATAATGATGAGACTAGTTGAAAACTTTTTTTTTTTTTTATGAGAGGACAAAGAAGCAAGGAAGGGTATTGTCTTAGTTTTGAGTACTGAGGGTATGCATCTTTCTCACAAGAATATTTTTAATGAAAATGAGGAATAAGAGTTAACCTTTTTTTTTTTTTTTTTTAAGTACAAAGATTTTTCATACAAGATATAATAAAAATACCAAATACTGCCAATTTTATGACAAAGTTGTGTAAAACTCAGCATTGCCAATAAAATGCTGAAAGAGATCTCCCTTGTTTTGGGAATGGTATCTTTGGCATGAGACCGCTGCAATGTACTGTTACTTTAGGCAAATATTTCTGTAACAATGTGCACATAGACATAGAATAAAGTAGACAAGTGGATACGTACTTACTGAAGAACACACAATCCACTGCCTTCATGGAGATGTTGGTGTTACAAGACCTGCAAGCTTACATTACTATTTTTTTTGAAGTATTACCACTCTTATCTTTTGCATTTTTTACTTACTAGGTTAAAGGGAAATATGAAATACTTACTGGAACATTCAAAAGTCCTGATGAAATGGTTGACATGTATGTGGAACTGATTAATAAATTTCCTTCTATTATTGCATTAGTAGATCCCTTAAGGAAAGAGGTAAGATAGTTTATGTGAGACCACTGAATTTTTCACATTTTTACTAAACATGCAAAATATGAAGCTTCCATTTCCAGAGTGTTTAGGGACAGAAATACCAGTATATAAAAAAAAAAAAGTAGATAATTCATGTGCATCTCTGTAACTGGCAATAACATTTTTCAAAATGTTTGACCTAATTTCTGATAGAAAATAATCTTGGCATGAACAGAATGTGGATAGTACAAATATTTTAAGGAATAACAGAAAAATGCTTTTTTTTTTTTTTTTTTTTAAACTGATTGGGGTTGCTAAACCACAGTAATTTTTATTACATTTTCCTTCTTATTTAAGTAAATAATTAAAATTGTATTGTAAAATCAAATTACAAAATTCAAGTGATATATAAGTGTTATTACATTAGACAGGAGAAACTGATAATTTGGACATAGTTATATATTTCTTAGAACAACTGAAAAAAAATTCACATCGCAGCTATTCTTTACAATTGAGATTTATACCCGAAGCCAGAACAAACCTGTAACTGGCACCATTGCTCAGCAGAATTTTAAAACTGTATTTTATCACTGTGATCAAAGTTCGAGAGGTTAACTGAATATGGGCAATAGATTACAATGATAAAGTAGAATACTCTTAAGCATGGTACCAGATTATTGATGGATGAAAGAAATTGCACAACCTCAAATATTAGCATTTATGCATACAATTCAGCTTCCATATATTACAAAAAAGATAAAAATGTAATTGAAGCAGAAGCTACAATTGCGACCTAGATACTACAGAGGCACAACTTAATAAAAACTTATTGTTGCTGTGGAATTGTACACCTTTTTTTAAACATAAGTATATGACTTTTGTTCTTCTTAAAAAAAAAAAAAAAAAAAAAAAAAAAAAGAATATGAATGAAGGGGGAATGAGAGTGTCTTTATGAATCTGCCAAGTGCCTGAATCAGTAATTCTGAAACAGATGATCTGCAAAATCCAGTTTTTAGCTGAAACTTTAAAAGCTTATTTTTCAAGTATCAGTGTATATTGTTACCTCACTTACTCTAGGCAGCCTTGCTTCCCTGCACTGTTTCAAACTGACTCCTATATTCCAAAACACCAGATTATTCCCCACTCCTGCCTGGGCTGCAAACTTTCTTGAAAATTCTTATGAAAAAATATAGTTAAAATTGTCTGCAGAAGAATTGCAACAGATAGTGAAGTCAAGTTTGAAATAGAGTACTGTAAGGGAAAACGCCTCCCCTCCTCACCGCCTCAGAAATCTGCAAAGTTTACCTAAGCCACATCCTTGCCACAGATAATTAGGTCCTTGAGGATTAGCTCTTGTACTAATTCAGCAATTCCAGACAGCAGACCACTTTAGTTCTTAAGTTTAAGCATTTTCCATGCATCAAAAACTTCATTTTCTGTTACATAGGGGCTTTGAAAGTTTCATAGGAATGGACTTTCATACAGATTGCAAGTATATAGGTACAAATTTGTGTGATCCATACACCAAGAATTATCACTATCAGAATTATTAACTAGAAAATTAATGTGTATTTAATATGAGAACTTTGCATGCTGTGGACATAAAGAAAAATAATTTGTATTTTTTTTTATTTCAAATTATTTACACATTTTTTATCCTCTATTTCGCTTTAAATCTCAGTGCATTAAAATCAAGAAACAAAGACCCTAAAAATGGAGCTTTGCTAGAAAGAGAGTGTTGTATTTGGCTGTTCCCTGTAGGTCTGATCATCCTCTCCACGTACCTGTCACTGAGTCTATGGCTGCCTCCTGTTTCCTTATTTTATAATCAAATAAAGATTATGACACTTCACATATTATCACAACAATGAGACCTTTAAATAAAACAATGGACAATTATTTTATAGTCCATGAAAAATAAATACAAGTCAGGAAAGGTAATTAAAATAGCAAACTCATACAATTAATTTGAAATATTTAAAACTGTGCCTGTGTGTAACTAGCTTAGATTAATTCCAGATTAGAATGTTTGTTTTCTAGGAAAATCTTAAAATTCAAACAAAATTCCAGTATTTTATTTTTATTTGCTTAACAGATTTAAAATATAAAACATATGCTTATATGGAGAGTATCTTTAGGATGAAAGGACAAACTAATTTTGTATTTTATTTTTTAATTTTTATCTCAATTATGTTTTTCATTCATTTTGTTGTTTTAAACTGCAGATATTTACTTGATTGTTTATGCAGGACAGACAACAATGGAATAACATTAGTTGTGCTCTTGGTTCCAAATGTTACCTGATTGCTGAAGATGCTGCCACAAATATTTCCAAAATTAAAATAGACCAGAACATGAATGTACCAATGTGCAGTGGTGTTGTCCTAAAATATATTAATCAAACCAAGGTATCAGACCTCATAGAATTTACTGGACTTCTAGATGGTGAGTAAAGTGCTTGCTTTCAAACCCTACAAGTCAATAAATAGTGTTGCTACATCCATAAATATTACATATTTTTATTTAATAATCACCGCTTCAAATTTAGAAAGCGTTTGTCAGAAGAAACTAAAATTTATGTTTTGATTCACAAATATTGTTTGGGAGCTTAAAACAGGCTCCAACTATAGCAAGTTAATATATTGTGGATGTTTTGAATGTGGATGCCCTTTGACACTGCAGATAAGTGTTGTACAGATAGCTAATAGAATTTAAATAAAACAAATGATCTGAATAATACTAATCTGAATTTTGACTAATATTAGCATTAATAATTAAGAAATCCAAACAAGTCCAAAATGTTTAAAACTGCAGTTTACATAGATGATTGACTACATATTATTGAGCCTCTGTGGTAACAGTACTTGTGCAGGTTTTTTTTTCTTTATTTACCTTTATAGCCAAGGAATAGATGGACAAATTTAATGTATCCAATTTTATAATTTCCTTCTCCTTATTCCTTCAAAAAGCCCAGAATCACTATATCAAAGTGAGTAAATAGCAATCTAAACATTCATGCAGTCCTGAGGGTAAACTTATAGGAAAGAAAAATCATTGCTATAGTAAAGAGCGTATTTAAAATAAATAGAACAGCCTCCTGGCTTGTAGAATACATTACCAGAAACATCAGCTAGAGATAAGTTGTAGGATAGCATGTTAGATATTCCCTTATCCATGCTGAAAATAAAAGAAAACATACTGTTAATGCCATAGTGGTAGCAAACTAATACAGTGTACATTTTTATGAGATGGGTTTCATTGGTTTTACTCCTGCTCGCATTTAACCATAGAATGCCCAAAGGAGGGGGGGTGGGACGAAAAAAAAAAAAAAAGTCCAATTTATGTGTTGAATTTATAAAATATATACTAATGAAGGTTTTACACTCCTGTTATATATAGGTCAAAGACATATTACCATATTAGGAAGTCCAGATGGAGAATCTTCTGATGATAGCCTTGTGGATCTGGTAAGTATTGAAAGCTGTTCAATTGCAGAATTGCCAAAATACTGCTTTTAACGTGAACTATTTTTTTTAGGAGAAAGCCTGTTTCTGTGTGAGAAAGAAACAACATTTTACGAAATGGGCTTTTTCTAGAGTTGCTTTTTTCCCCCCACAGAGAGTTAATTGAGTCTGAAGAGAACACACAGAAAATTTGCCAAATCAGGGAGTATATACAAAAGTGCAGAGAATCTATTTGCTTGCACTAGTTTATAAAAAATGAGTTAAAACATTTCTGAATGGTAATAATACTGTATATAAAAAATTAACACTGATAATATTTAGCCTTTTGTATTAAAGCTACATTTACAAATAAAATTTCCTATTGTATGCCAGTGAAAATTGTTTGCATCCAGCAAGTCTTTCATCAAGGACATTTATTATTTGTAAAAAGATAAGATTGTTAAGTTAGAAGTAGGATGCCGTGTATAATAATTACAAATGACATCACTTCCCAAACCATATAGTTTTAAAATACGCACTTTCTTGTTTTAAGGCTGTTGGACTGGGTGCCAGGTTTATCAAGTTGGGAGGTCTTTCCCGTGGAGAAAGGGTGACCAAATACAACCGCCTTCTTGCTATAGAGGAAGAACTGGCCAAGAATAGAACGCTACGTATGAGCTTCTTTCTTACTTTGTTTTCAGCTTGCAATGAATACGAGAACAAAGATTGGAGGGAGAATGATTGAAACTGCACCACAGGAGGGAAGCGAAATCAAAAGACTATAAATAAGCGCTGACAAAAAAAAACTAGGATAGCACTTGCCACAATGTATATTGTTGTCCTAATGGATTATCTGTTTACTGAATGTTAAAATAGACCCCTTCTTGAGGAGTAGCCTACATTAAGCCTTTTTCCAGAATTAATTGGTAGGAGTCTTGAAGCCCACGGTGCAAAAGGAACAAAACAAAAACCACGCATATAACACTCCAAAAAGCTGCCAAAATGGAATTTTAGGCCAAATACCCCACCTCCCTCAAGCCCCTAAACATATATTGCTAACAAAATGTCATTTCACAACCCCTTTGTGTTCCACGTCCAGCAAAACGCGTTTGGAAAGCTACAATTGCATGGTTAAGCACTAAATAAAACCCAAGAAAAATCCAAGTTGAGGATGCACAACAGTAGCCTTAGCTACTTGTATGCATCTGTCTGCATTTCATGATCTGCATATTCTTCATACACCATTTTCTATGCTGTTAAATACTTAACTGGTCATTAGAGCCACTTCTCACTTGCTCAGGTATCAATCAAGACAGAATAAAGGGATACAGTCTTGAGGGGAAGAAGCAGAAGAAATGAAGGAAAGGGTTTGCACAAATTTATTATGGCTAAGTAAAAGAAAAACGAAGGAGAATTAAGTCATTTGATCTCGTTTCTCATCATTTTATGTTCTGTGAATGGCATATCAGCATTTCACATGCAAGCATTATATAACAAAGTATTTTTTATAAAATACTGAAAAATATTACGAATTTTGGAAATCTCCCACTTGCTCATTTATAGCCATTATAAATAAAATAGAAACAAATTCATTTTGATGAGTTTCACAGAATGTTTTCAAAAGCAAGACAGATAATTATAAACAACTGTGACCTTGAACTGCCTCAACAATATTAATATATTCCCTATTTAAATGGAGGTAGTCTAAACAAAAGAGCTCGAGTTTGACAAATATTTAAAACTATATCTCATAAAATGAAATAGCATCAATTCCCGAAACTGTTAATCATTTGGCAGAAATAAAATCCAATAACTAAATCAACAGCAGGGAAATATTGAGATAGCATGTCTGAGCCGCATACCAAACTCTTCATTTGGCTGGGCTGCGAGCTACAAAATACACTGGAGAGCTGAGCAGTGGAGGACTCCCTAAGTGGTGCGGAGCTGGGAGGTGACATTGACCCATCAGGAGTCCCCCCAGGACTGACTGAAGCAGGCCTGCAGCTGGGCCCAGGAGCACCACAACAACAGGAGCCCTCAGCTCTGCCTGCTGCCATGCAGACACAGAGAGCCGATGGGAACCTTTGCAGGAGGTGCAGAGGAAGAAGGATGTTCAAATAAATAAATAAAAATAAAAAAGGGGGCAGCCAGAGCCAAGGTGGTGAGCAGCAAGGTGGGATGATTAGCAAAGGGAACATCATAAATACCCAGCTCAGGCTGTTGTGAATCATAGAATGGTTTGGGTTGGAAGGGAGCTTAAAGACCATCTGGTTCCAACCCTCTGCCTTCCACTAGATCTGGTTGCCCAGAGCCCCAGCCAACCTGGCCTGCACCGTGTCCTCTTCCTGCAAAGTGCAGCAGTGCTGCTCCCTTGTTTCTGAGGCCCAGACTTTTAATGGTGTTTAGAGACTTGTGTAAGCATTGTGTGGAAGTTTTTTTCTTAAAAAAAAATATATATATATATAATAAATATAAATAAAAAAAATAAAACGTATATTCTGAGTGCATCAGAGAACCTTTCAAGAAACTGAATCTCAGCAAACATGAGAACAGGCTTCTTTTTTCTCTTCTGTTACAGGGTCTGAAGCGAATTTTGAATTTCCTGATTTTGCTGAAGAAACACAGCCAGAAAAAGAAGCATCTGATATAATTCCTCCCCCAGAGCAGGATTCGTTACCTCCCCAGCTCTCTCAGCCAGCTCTGCAGGTTCATAGTTTGCCTGCACAGCTCCCAGATAACAGCACGCTGACCTAGGTTGCCCCCCAAATTAACTTTCGGGTAAATTTCTAAAAACTAATTTTGGTAAGCAACTCATATATTGCCTGCTACTTAATCCATTTATTTTCAAGTACTTCAGCTAAAAAATTTAAGCATTCAAATATTAGCTTCTTTTCCCAGAAGCCCATTACTTCCAGCTGAAACCAAGATAACTGAACAGTGACTACAGTTTGAAAATACTACAAAATTCTGTGCTGTATTTACAAGTTGACCAAACAAATACTTCTGTGTTAACTTCAAAACTAAATGTTTGTTTTGAGAAAGTAGAGATCTCTCTCCACACAAAGAGTAAGCTATTGACAAACAGTAAAAAAAACACATTTTACAAAAAACAAAGGCCTTGACTGTTATGCTGCTCCAGCCCCTCCCCACCCCCCCCGCACAACCTCAATGCTGCTCTTAGATCTAGCCTACAAGGGAAATTTTGCTCCAGTTCGAGCTAGCTATCAATACAAGTGCATCAGTGCAAACCCCAAATGTAGGGCACAAAGCTGTAATTTGCATCAATAGGAAGCCTGCTTCAGTCTGAGGCAGGGAATAACAAGTCAACTTCACAAGGTCTGGGAAACTTGTCAGTAGTCTTTTTAATAAGCAACAGTGAAAAGATAAATAAATAATTTATATCGTAGGTAACAAATAGCTTAAAAGAACTTTTTAAAACTTCTGGTTTGGAATCATTTGAAAATTTGAACATATAATACAGCAATAGTAATTTGAGGAAAAATACATATATAAAATGTTGCATTTAAAATTCAGTGTAACAGATACATAAGTGAAAAATTAACCACCAAAACCACCGCTGCCCTCCAGAAAGCAAGGTATCAAATAAGGAGACAAATTTCCCTAAGTTTAGGAATTAAACATATTCAGTAATTAGATCAAATCCAAGATTTTCTTAGCAAACATGCAAAAACACCAAAAAAGATGTGAAACTACCACATTCGTTACTATCATTTTATTTTCAGGAAAAGCACCAGACAACTGCATGCAGAGCCAAACTAACAAACTCTGAACATTCATCCTCCAATACTATCAATGTTTCAAATCATTAAATAAAAAATAACCCAAGTGCATTCAGGTATGAGACCGCCCGATTTTCAGTTACACTGATCTTCCTTAGGTAAATCCCTGATTACATTTGTTTGTTCATTATAAAAGAATGCGATACCACGTTGGATTTAAAAAGAAACTACAATGGCAAGTGAACTGGCAGTGCAGCAGATCAGTTAGGTACCTATCTCACTGTCCTCATAGGGAATAAGTGCTGAGGGAAAGCGGGATTTGTGTTACCAATACAGAAATCCAGAGCGTTACCGAATGAAGATCTTAATGCCACCACTCTGTACTAGGTTCAAAGCAAAGGCATCTTTATTTATGCTACTGGGTTTTACCTGGGAGTTCTCAAAAACGTTGATTCCAAATAACTTGCAACCCTTGAATGACTGAATCCCAAACATAGTCCACACTCACGGGAGCCTAGGATAACTTACTTTTTGCAGCAGCACATGCAGATTCCAGCTGCATCAGTACCAAACTGCTACATAAGACAAAATAAAATAAAATAAAATAATTAAAAAAAAAAAGGAGATAAATCCTCCTTTGAAGAGCTGCTAATCCAAATGAGAGCACCAGTCTCTATCTGCCGTTGACCAGAAGTCTTGGTACCAAAGAGACATGCCGCACTGCCTCTGCTTTTCAGTCTGTGGGCTAGCTCTCTACTGGGGAAACTGAAACAGAAGTGTTATGCTTGTGCTTTCAATTTCATCAAAGTGGCCTGTGTGGAGAAGGCAGTAAGGAGATCCACAAGACCTTGTTTTAGGTAGGTATCAAAGTGTTCTTAAAGCAATGAGTCTAAAACCTGTTTGTTTTTGTTTGTTTTTTCTTTAGTAATACCCCTATACTAAAGCTGAGTGTAATCACCTTCATAAGGTCTAACCCAAAGCCAGTTCAAGAGGGATGCAAGGGGCTCCCAGCAAGCTTTGGAATGGTCCTTTAACGAAGGATCTTCTCAATAAAAGAATAATTAAAAAAAGCCTTTTCAAACACAGTTTTAAGAAAAAGGAAGGTAACGGTCAATATCTAGGAAAACATTAACCATACCTGCAAAACTAAAGTGGGAAAGGGATTTTGAGTGATACATAGTTGTTTAACACTAATGCTTGTAACAAAACTGCATACAAAAGACCATTTCAACCTGCATTACTGCAAACTTCGGAGTACAGACTGTAGCCCCTAGTAACACACCTAAGCAATTTACATGTCCAGATAATGATTCCCAAAAGTTACGGCGTTTTTCAGAACAGGTTTCAACAGTTAGAACTGTCGTCTATCTCTTTCATTTTCTCTATGTTAGTTTCTTTAGGCAGTGGCTTGCTTTTTTCTTCTCTCGTTTTGTTCTGATGCGGTGTGTTTTCAGACATCCGATCCCCACTGGTGGCAACAGGATCTAAAACTACAATGGATTCTGTCCCTTTTTCACTACTAGAAGCTTTTCTTGTAGACTCCGTGTGACTAGTCGATCTAAAGGAAAAAGAATAAATACATGAATACAGGTAACACTTCACGTATTTAGGAAAAAGAATATAAATATACAGAAAAGCATTTCTCTTTCAGTAGCATATGTGACCAGAATAGGTCTACCAGACTAGTGAACGGGTTATAAATCTATTACACATTACAGCCCCTACGCACAGGTAGCAGTGCACAAAATGCAACAGTCACATTTCCTGAATCAATGAAGCCAGCCCTGTAAGATACTTAACAGGAGAAACAAACTTAGACTATGAAAGAATAATTTTAAAGATAATCTTAAGAATTTCTTTTCACTCCACTGGATTTAGGTTGCCCATGTCCAGCACAGCAGTCACACCCAGAGAAAACGCTACCAGTTTCTGTCACCTAGAGGCTACTGGTCCTGGAAGGAGAACACGGCTTCTTCTCCACGCCTGCATCCCCGAGCAGTTTGCACCCTACTGCACGATGGGGAGCTGGTGGCACCAAACCATGTTTTCTGCTGCAGCTCAGCACCAGCAGGCTGCCAGTGGTCTCACTGGGAGCGAGCGCAAACCAGTTCTGAAAGTTCACCACTGGATTTGCTGAAGTACAGAGGGGCTTTAGACCTACGCTCCCTACTTCAGAACGGGGCTGTGTCTCGATTGCTTGCAGCACAGGTTGTTGCAGAGGAAAAGCCCTCTGAGCGAGGAAGGAAAGGTCAGAGCCACCAGGGTTATTTCTCGTGGCTGGCACAAACACAAAAAGCACTTGTTTATATTCAAAAGCTTCGTACTAGCATTGAAAATGTGCGGGTAAACCCTTAGATTAGCTAGAATACACCTGCACAGAGCAAGGCAAACACGGGGAAAGCCTGACCTGAACGTGTCACAAGCCAGGGTGTTCCCCTGCCACCTGCAGGCTGCCCTCAGGACCCACCTTGCCATCGGGCAGGCAGGCAGCTTACACGGGGGCTTAGAGCTGCCCCTGCCCATGGTTTCAGGGCACGTTGGCCCTGTGTACCTGTGGGCACGTAACCAGACGTGCTTGGAGAGACTCCGCAGGGCAGTGACACCTGCACGCTCAGCGCCTCTTCAGACAGGCAGAGCCTTACGTCTGCACTGACACGGCCACAGCCACCGAAACAGAGAGGAGCAGAAACCTTAGCACAGAAAGGTCCTACACGGGCATGTGGTTCAGCTCTCACGGGAAGCCAAACTGAACAGATGCTGAATGCAACTGTATTTAGTAGTTCAGAGGCTTTTTTTTTTGTTTTATTATTATTTTTCATGCTTACTCATAAGGAATGGCCTTCCATACCGCTAAGGTAACACTCTTGAAAGGAAAAAGTAGAATCAACTGGAGGCCAAAGAAAGAAATTCATCTAGTGGATCCATCTGCTGTGAACTGCCCTTTATTGTGACGGTCTTTGTCCTAGAGGAAACGAGGAAGAGAAAAGAGGTCACCCCACTCAACAACTGGAGCATGGGGTTGAGAGTGTGCTGGCTCTCTCTACCTGAGTGGGGGAGAGTAAATGTACAGGTTAAAAATAAGTAAACGATCAGAGAAACCACAGTTGTTGCACTTGCCATTTCAGGAAGAATTTACTCAGTTTGCTGCTGAGATGTACTGGATGTATCAAATGAAATTCCACGTTCAAGCTTTAATTACAAGAATTGTCTCTTAACATTAGAACTTCAGTATAAGTTAATTAATTCAGAAATTGGCGCTAATAGATACAGTTTCAGGCTCATTTGATTATCATCAGAAGCTAGTGATTTCATAAGGCAAATAATGCTTATTTTATGCAAAAGTTGCCAATCATTCCGGAAAATACAAGGTGGAGTATTTTGAATGTTACAGCAAATTAAACTTTTTAAAGCGGTGTAACCAGAAGAGGGTTATTTTAAAAAGTGCTACCTCTGAAAAGCTGATTGCCCAACACTATAAAAATGGTCAAAGCCATAAATGCCAAGTTCATTTTTATTTCACTTTGGAGGTAACTATCTTTCAAATCCCAACAGCTGGACTATTTAATACAATCTGGTGAATCAAAGTATAATTCTTCACTGGGCTCACAGTGGGGAGTCTGCATTAGTGTATGGCAGCATTCCAACAACTGATGCACAGCCAAACGCTCTGAAGTCTGTTTCATTTATAACAAAAATGGATAAAACGGCAATCATATTTACCACCTTCAAAGGACAGAAAAATGAAAGATGTCGATATAAAGTAGTTTAATGGAGAAAACCAGTGATTAAATCAGCATTTCAAGCATAAAAATAAGAATTACTATTCAGACTTGGTTGTACTAGCATTCCCTTCTTCAAATCCTTTACACTGGTGCAGCACCAGCCTGACAGTGCTCCTGTTAGAGCTGAGGTATTGTTAAAATTATTAACCCTATTTATCAGGTATTCATAGCTCCTTTTCTATACTTGTCAAGAGCAGAATGCAGGCATAATAAAGTTTCAGTGCAAGAATGAACATAATTTTGGAGCCCTCTTTCAAAAAAACTGGTTTTGCTGCTACAAATTAAGCTTGCAAAAGCAATTAGTATGGACGGAGTTAGCCACAGTGCTGAACAATTACAAATTTGTCCAGCCAAGGTAGCTCTATCGAGCTCTATACAAAACTCTTCCCTCATTAAGATTGTTAACGTTGTTATCAGTACTCCTGCTACTTGTCCAACTAGAGATTTAAGCCAGAAACTGAGATCCTGGTTTTATCGTACTCCTTCATACATAAAAACATATGCAGGCTTACAAACAATTATGACTAAATACAAAATTCTGTACTGTGAAGTCCAGATTTGGATAATAAATGCATTTGAGATAACTGTATAGGATATGCATGGTCCCATGCAGCTTTGAGAAGGACTGCTTGTGATGTAAGAGTATCAAAAGCATTATTTTCCATTCATACAGTTACAGAAGATGTAAAAATAAAGGGTTATGACCAATGGGCTATCTGTGAACTGGTGCTGCTGTGCCTTTTGTAAATAATTTATAGCAGAACAAAAGGGCAAACTAAGGATTGGATTGTCAACTGAGACCTGGATTTCCTTTGTTTCCTCAGGTTCGTATTATAACCTTAGTGTTATTTAACCTTGCTTGGTGCTCTGCTCATGAAATCATTGAACGTATTTCCATCAGAAACCAGAACTTCATATAAATATCAGCAACGTTTTTTGAACGACATCTCATCCAATTTCCTAGCAATGCACAAAAGCAGAAGGGCTAAAGGAAACCATTCAAAGAACACACTGTAGGAAAATCTGTTTTTTACACCATATGCAGAAAATAGTGGCAAAAATCCATTTCAGCAAGGACTGGCTTTGCAAGTACATCGTTAAGCACGTGGAACTGAAGGCTGGTACTCTGCCTGGAGCCTAGGCTAGCATGAGGTAATTTCTGACAGAAAAGCCAACATTAGCATGCCATCAAATCAGCACTCTGCCTTTCAGCAAGGTCCCTACCGGAATACCTGTAATCTCTCTTCAAAGCCAAACTGCTTTTAAACCCCAAATAAAGCTCAACCAGAGCTGTTCCTCACTGCCCAAAAGATGAGATGTGAGGCATTAAGTTAATTTGTCTCTTGCTCACCACCAGCTGCATCTTCAATAAAGCTCAAAAACTGGGGCTACGTGCCAACCGCAGCTTGTTATCTGGCTAAGTGCCGCCCACCTTGACCCCACTGTTCCTGTTTTCCTACAAGATCCCCATAGCTGAAGACAAACACCACTCGTGCAACAAAGCTCATACGCTTACGGGGCTCCACGGAACAGTAGAAAGGCTCAACTCCACCAGCCTCTGACCTGGTGCAGCACCATGGGGCACTGCTCCCGGCTCTGCTCACCCCACCACTGCCCAAGGAGTCTGCCAGACTCCAGCAGTTGGCTTTATCCTCCTCAAATACTTGCACTGAGAATAAAAGCTGAAGACGTGCTTATTAAATATTTCAGGATTTTTAACGCAGCATCGGAATGCGACAGGACCAAAGGCTAAAACCAAACAACGGTAAGGAGTACACCGATTACAAGCCTGAAAAGCCTTAAATGAACTGAAAAAAAAACAAAAACATCCATTTGTCAAACACAAGTTGCAGGGGATACAAACAACGACACCAGTGAACAAGCCTGTGGGTTCCCTACTCTGAGGGTGTACGACTCTAGGTATTTACCAAGAAAGCACAAGGAACTTTCTCCATTTCAGGAATCTGAGTAGGAGTGGTCAACACAGCAGTGACCAGAACGTATTTGTAGAAGATCTTTAGTAAGGCAGATCAAGTCAGGGGAAATTGCTCCTGTTTTACGTACTTTTTTGAAGAAGCTCATAAAGATTGGCAAATTAATTTCCATGATGAATCTTGAAGAGCTTCTCCTCCCTGCACTGAGAGTTGGAGCACAGGGAGAGTAGAGTCTAAGAAATGTGTGTGAGGGGAGCTTTTAGAGCAGTTCAAGTCAAGGAGATCCCAAACTTCCAGAACATCCCATTGTTTTCTTCCCGCGTTGTTCAAACTAAATTGCCCATGCTCAAGCTGCCCTGGAAAACCTTTGTAGTTCTGCCTAGCTGGGGCTGAGCTGCTTCCCACAGAGCTGGTAGGTGATTCAGGGCTCCTAAGATTACAGCCAGGAGGAGGAGGACAAATCCTTTAATTGTATAAAATCATGAGATTAAGACTAGCCCTCTCCGTGGTTCTCTCTGTTAACGGAGATCTCTGGTGCCCAGAAACAAAATGTTTACAAAATTCTAGGGGGAGGAACAGGAAAAAAAACCAACAACCTAGGAGCAGAGCCAGACACACCTTTCCCTTCTGTGCCTGCACACCGCGGGGAGTCACGGGAGCTCTCTGTGCTCCCGAGGGAGCTAAATTGTCACCTTGCTCTCAGCAATTGTCACAGAATTACACTCACGCTGGGTTAAACATTTGGGAAGAGATTTGTAGAGGAAGTTACCTGAATGCGGAGGTAAGGCCTCAATTTCCTGACAGGACACACTTTGTTTGTGTCCTCCCCCTCGCTGCCACCTGAGCTAAACTGCACAATCCCAAGTCGGCTGCCTGGGGGCTGCAGGCCTGCTTCTAGCAGCGGCCTGCACCGAAGTAACGCACAGCCCTGTGCTCCAACCCCACCTCCTTCTTCTGAATTAATTTCTGTGGCTGAAGTGTCATCAATTAGTTTTGTTACCTGGAAATTTCTGAATCCACCTCTGTTTGTTCACGTCACAGCTTTTGCCCACAACCCCTCCTTTGGTGACTAACTTCAGTGGCCTGCTTGGGGCTAGTGCCTCGCGAGCACTTCACTCTGCCAAGAACCACGTTGTGTGGGGAGCCCTGCTTCAGCCCCTGACCAAATCCCACTATCACATTAGTGTCTAGGTCAGGTTGTCACTGACCTGGTGGGCACACCAGGGTTTTACTCAATGAGCTGACTTCTGAGGTACCATTCAGACTTATTTTCAAGGCTGTGCCTTTTTCAAACACGTGCCCTTCCTTCTCCAGGAGAACAGGTGTGCTTAGCTGTAACTCGAAGTGAATAATGATGAACAGGGCTGTTAGTATTAACAATAAATATTACTCCTTCAAATTACAAAGATCCACAATGAATCCTTGCTATGCCTTTGTCACTAGGGGAATCTGCTGAAAGCTGTACACTACTTGGTTATCACAGGCAACTTTAGGGAATAGTGTGGTGCAAGAACAATAATTTTCCCAACCAGTGCATCCAGGAATCTGTTTGTGCACAGAAACCACTCCAGCACACAAATAAAAGCACAGCAAACAGGGACAGGAGGGAGATTTGCTTCAGCATCGCACTGCTGATGCAAACTGAACTGCTTGCCCCAATCTACAGAGCTGCCTAATTAGAAAACTAAGTTGTCAGATGTGTTAGGCAAACGAACTTCCTTCTGATGGCTGCTTCAAACGAGCCATGTTTCAAAACAATGCTACACACCCTGGAGTCGGGAGGCAGCCCCTACTAACCTCTGCACCCAGGAGAAAAAGATAAGTAATTGCACTGCAACACGGTACGAAGCAGCTTGGTTATTTCCACTCCTCCCTGCTAGCCCAGCAGATGCATGAGGGAGCCCCAGCACCTTCTCTCATTGGAAAACCATCCTCAGTGATGAACCTTTCCAATTAAGCAGGTTTACACCAGTGACGTGGTGCAAAGAAGCCCTTGAGCACTGCGAAGTCTGGCCCTTCACATTTGTTTTAATGCTTTAAACAGATAAATTAAAGTGAAACGCGTCTTTTAGGATGTCACTGAATAGGCAAGCTGAGAAATAAATTGAGCTTCACATATGCTTTTATAACACATAACAACTGTGACTGTCAACACAAGATCCTTTTCACTGTCAATTCACCACGCATTCTGCAAGACCTTGGGGCCTGCAATTATTTCATTTCCTTTCTTGTAAATGCAATTTGCACTTAGTTTGGTGGAATAAAAGGTAGACTAAGGATGGTAGGAGTTGCTGTGCTTTCTGATTAAGGTTATCTGTTCAAAATTGTTGAAATCCACAAACTACAAGTAATATTTTCAGGAACCACCTCACCTTTCTGTCAGGGTGAACCTTTCTGCCTTTCTGGCAGTTCAAGAAAATGCAATGGCATCATCCCTGTCAAATTACTTGTTGAACAAATCTTCTTTCTGATTAAATTAAGATGAAGATCATCTTTCTTCTAAGGATACTTTAATGAAATAAAAGGGGAAAATACGTATAATTGGAAAAAGCAGTCTGCTTTTAAAACTCAGTGTGAATCAAGTAAGACTGCAAGGCATAGGAAAGAAATTGGGCTCTATCCATTCAAAATTAAATCATAAAGGTACTTAAGAGTGAAGTAAATATCAGGTCATAAAAATAGATGTGAACTGAATTTCCAGCTCATGTGTCGTGACTTACTCCTTTGAACTACGTAATGGGGACTTGCTAGAATTGATACTGGTGGCATTTTTGAACTGATAGAACGGGAAATCAGAGGTTTAATTAGCCAGGATTACAATATGCTGCTGATCTGTCTCATCTCTTTCCTTCTCTTGAAGTGACAAACTGACAGATGTCCTGGAACTGAAGCAAGCACACAGCTTCATTTCAAAAGCAGCTTGGTATTGTTATAAAGCAAGCCAATCCTCCACCGGATCCATCTGAAATAAATACTTCTGAAGCAGGTTTAACTCTTTGATGCTTACCTGGCACTTTGGATCTTCATTTTGTTGTGACATATTGTCTGTGCAAATACTGTACACTAACTGCTTTTTTTTTTTCCCTGAGGAATCTTTATCTTGAGATTTAAGAGTAATAGTCTGCATTCATTTTGATCCAACAGAAACTGCACAGCTGCACAGAGACCAATATGACTTAAATGAATCTATTTTTGAAAAAAAACTGTGCAAAAACTTTTTTTCTGTGGATCAAGAGTTAATTATATAATTTCCTTCTTCTCTTCAGGATATGGAAAAAAACCTTCAACCTTGCTATCCCTCAAAATCTTGAGTTCTTTTTTTGTGGCAGAGAAGATGAACTTTTTTATGAGCAACATTCACAGATTCTACAGGAAAAGAGCTTTTTTACACAGAATTCAACTCCTATCTCCAGGTGAGACTGTGAGTTATTTGAGGAGTCACTGATAAACAGCTATAGATAGTACCTTTATCCTGTTAACCAAAATTGATGTAAAATCACTTTCAGAACACATCAGCTAAACAGATCTGGTACTGAAATATACCTAGAAAACCAGATGCTACTTACTGTGACGTAGCCTTGGAACCTGCAGCACCTTTAAGCTGGTTAGAAACAGGACCTGAATCGGATACTTTGGTACTGAATTCTGTCTCCAGATCTTTCTTGTTCAACGCCGTTTGTGCAGCACTGGCTTCTGAACCTAGCACAGGCTCAGATTTTGATTCTGATGTGGCCAAGATTCCAGTGGGGCCTAAAACCCAAAGAAAGTTTAATGCTTCTGTTGATTGGTGTAGAAACAACAGGTAAAAAGAACAGAATTCAAGTCACCTGCAGAAGTCAAAATGAATTTTTAAAGAGCATCAAAACACCTTATTTGCAGCTTCCCTTCTCTCAGCCTACCACTATCACAGCCTGCTAAATCGACACAGCTGTGCACTTGATCCCCCCACTTTCTGTGGTTGTAAGTCCTGCTGTCAACACAGCACCACCAAGTCACTAATTGTCAGTGCTCTCCCTGCGTGAAGTCCAGCTGGGGTGAGAGGTAGCCCACCTACAAAAAATGTTTTCATACTAATGAGTAATCAGTGAACTGTCTACCTACAAAATCCCAGATGAAACCATTCACTGACATTAAAACAAGGCACATCTGCATGGAAGATGGAATGGACTTACACTTGCACAGACGGCATTTCTAGCCAAGGAGAACATCAACAGTTTCTTAGAGATGATGATGCAGATATCTTAACAACTGCAAGGCCCTTGCTCTGTAGAGGATGTTAATTCAAAACCGGAGTCCTAACCCCATTGCTCTGGTTACCATTACTTTCCAGAACATTTTCACAGGAGGCTCAGGCTAGTAACGCTCCAGTACCACTGTCTGAGCTCCAACCAAGACAGAGGCATCTGTTTGTATGTGGCTGCATTTGCAGAAAATCCTGAAAGAGGCATTTCTTGGAGAAAATAGGGATGAAAAGCAACAGGAATAACGGGGATGTGAGTCAATGTAGAAGTAGGCAGGGCTCTCCATAATGGCTGAGACAGCAATGGTCTGGGAGAGAAAGTAAAGCTTCAAGAGTCACTTAATGCAGGGGTAGGAAGATGCCTCTGAAAGAATCAAGCCCCTTACCGCCACTGTCCTGGTCAGTAGTCACTTTCCGGCGTCGCAGAACTCTTTCTAGCTCTGTTTCACCACTGTCTGTCTCAAGGGACTTCAAGCTTCGGGAACTAGTGGATTTGTTCAGCGTTTCCTATGGCAAAAAACAGGTTTGAAAAGCTGAGTATACATTAAGCCCTGCCAAACACCCCATATGCCCAGCATGAGAACCTTTTAACTCTGAGAAAACAACCGCAGCTCTAAATCAGAGTGCAAAGCTCTCCCTTTAATACAACAAAGAGCATCAGGGCCCTGGCTACCATTCCTCCCCTTACCTAGGCTTTCCCTATCTATGGATTAACCATATTTACCTACTTTAGAGGGTTGATACCAAGCTTAAAGATGCTGTGGATCACCAATGAACAAAATTCAGTGTTTGCAGAGAACTACCACCTTCCTCCCTCTTAAAACTTAAAGGATCTTAAAACACTGTCCATTGCCTCTATTAGCAAAAAGCCACATATTTCACTGTTCCAGCATGTTTTGCACTTGAGTGCGTTTTTGTGTTGTGCTTGGGTGCACTCGCATCTGTAGAAGTCATCACGTACAAGATGCAACTGCAACATTACTATATCCTATAATGTGATCTGGCATAAATTTGAGCCTATTTCCATATACTGGATGAAAACTTAACTGAGGAGGTATGTTATTAAGGAGCAGTGTGCTCCCTATCTGTGCAAACATACATATCTGAAAGCAACTTGAGCAACTGAGTTGCTCCAACTCTGCAATTTCCAGAACATAAATGTTTTGTTTGTAACAATTATATGGAGGTCTACATGAAATGCATAATTAGCATAGTAACAACAAACGTTTACTCCATCACATCCCACCCCCATGTTTGTTGTCCGACTGTGCATAATGACTGGTCTCACGAACAGACTGGAATTGGATTTTATATAGTATGTCTTATACTGCAAATATCCTAAAGGGCTCACAAGCAGCAAGCTAGACACAGAAGTACAGTGACTGTAGGTCTCTTTCTGCTTCCTCTGAAGTACATAATCAAGTCTCCCCTGATGTCAGTGGTACAGTGTCAAAGTAATAAAACAGCTATTAGGAAACGAAAGGACCTTCAGCAGGGCTGTTGAGTCCACACAGGTCCAAATAGCACACCATAGCAAACCATGGATACACTTACGGAGTTCCATTTAAAACAATCTCCACGTCACATTTTATTCCTTTTCTATTTACCTCCATGTTTAATTATGTGTACCTCTAATTACAGCGCAGCATTAAGGTCTGGTAGCTCTCTAGATCATTTCTTCCCTTCTTCTGCTGCTTTCACATGACTGGAGAACAGTCAATTTAATACGTCCTTGGTCCCACACTCATTATTTAAAATCACTGTTAGCTATTATCATCGCAGTGGCTACTCCCTTCGCTGTATCTTGCATCACCCAAAAAAATACTGAAGCTAATTTTTAAAAGGGATATTTAGGTGCTATCATGGGTGATCAGATAAACAGTCCTACCTGCTGTGGAGTGGATTTGAAGTGTTTTGCTTTGATACAGGCAGAATTTTACCATATTTCACATCACAAAGGCAAAATTTCACTTGACATACCAAAGATGCACTTCAGCTTTAAAAGCTTTGGGATTACAAAAATCAGGGAGCAAGAACTATGGCTACTTCTGACTGTTCCATACAATGTTAGCACTTGTGAAAAAGAAGCAACCAGTTAAATAAGCAATGCAATTGGTGAGTTAAGAACAGAACAGCAGCCAGCTTAAGCACATTACTTGAGCAGGCCCAAATACAAGCCTAATGTCTCTGTTTAGTGACAAACAGGTATTTGGAGAGCTACTCAGAATCTGTTTCTTCTGCATATAAATACAAATGGATTATAGAGCTCTTGTTCCATTTAAACTATGTCTATGCTAAGATGAAATTTGATGAGAACTCTTCATCTGTGCAGTCCAGGGGCTTTACTTTGGACTACATTTATGCAGGTGCCTTTCCCTCCCTAAGTATCTCTACTGTGAGTACTTGGAAAGTTTCCGAAGGTCCTATGGCAGGTGCAGAATATAACAGCCCCCCTAGTGGCAGGAACGTACAAACCTGGAGCTGAATTAACAGGTTAGTTTTCTCCAAATTAAACTCTTAGCAAGACAAAAAACATTCTTACAGCAGGACCAAAGTCAAAAGTGGAGATGTTCAGGGGATTCTGTAGAGAACCGCTCTGCAGCTTCAAACCAAAATACTAACACATAACTTTTAAACACTTATCTATTTCACACAGCAAGAATGCCAGCTCAATGCAAAGACAACACTGAAATATAAATTGCACATTTTCTTACCAGAATCCCTTTTAATTCTTTCATTGCACTTTCAGAAGGCTTTGGTGTCTCTGGCTGTAAGCAAACATAACAAACACAGGTTAAAAAAACATGTGCTTACTGATCTGGCCCAACTGAAATGGACTGTGACAGACTTTGCCCTTCACCAGACATCGCACAAGGGTCTATTGCACAGGCATGCAATTGTATCACCTTCCCGTGCTCTCTCCTCTCACAAGCCCATGGGTAACATTCAAGCTATTTGCTTATATAGAGGAAGGGAAGAGTCTTAGCTCAGATGGTAAATCCCAGACTACACATTGGGAAAGATTACACTTTTATGAAGACAGCAAGTGGTATTTTATAGCACTAATGCATGAATGTGGCTAGAAGTATTGCACAAGAGGAAGAAATATTGCTAAATACGTTTCTTGATCTTTCCCTTTAACCAATTCAGTTATTCCCTCTGTGCTTTTTCTTTCTCTGCAGCCATTTATTTACAACAGGTTTGCTTTCAGTTCCTTTCTGTGTCAAAGAAACTGGGCTTCTACTTACTTAAGTGAGTTGGTCTCACTTTTTTTAATTCAGATTTATGCTTCCCTAATTTATTTTATTCAAAATCAAGCAAAGCAAAAGAGGAAAGCAAGGCAAATGTATTCTTCTGTATGTTTTGTAGAAAATCTGATTTATTTTCAATATAAATTACTACGCTCAGTTAATAGCATTGCTTTGCAATTTATTCCAAACCTTTGTTTTAGGTCTGCTTGACTGGTTGACTGGTCTCAGGTGAACTCCCTTTTTAATTCTGTCCATCATTTCTTCAACAGCTTGTCTCTTCAGATCTGTTACTTCTTCACCTGTTCCAAAATCAAAGAACATATCACATTCCAAATATGAAGTAGAGGAATATTAGAAAAAAAAATATATTAAACTGATAGCCTCTTTGACAGCTTGTTTGCCAGACACAGCCAGCCATTGTAACCATGCACTAGTTTCAATGATGAACTGGCATTTATCAATGTTTAGTTATACTCCCTGCAGTAGCCCTTCCTGACTGCACATGTGATGCCTGGTGCTCACACACTTTTTGGTGCTTATTGCTCAATTTTGTTAAAAATGTAAATGATAAACATAAATATATAATCTTAGTTTTCTCTGAATAAGTAGGCTGTTCATGGGGTCTTCCTTAAAGGACCTCTATCTTACCCTCAGCTTTCCCCACAACGAGGGGCTAACTTACACTACATACACCTAAAAGCTGTTCCCATTTTCTATGTGATGGCAGGAGCCAGCCGTTTTATCTCTGTGTGGGAACTGCAAAAGCTCAGAGTCATAAGGCTGAGTACCAAGGACTGAAGAATATGGCCCCCCTGTTTGTGTTCATTGTGGCTCAGGAGACATTTCCACAGCTTCGTTAACACAGGACAACCTGATCCTGGCCTAGCATGGCCTACAGGCAGCCTGTTACAGGGCCACCACGTTGCTTGTATTTCACATGGGCTTAGGAACTTTTTCTGAAATGCTACCCACATTTCAGACCAAACTAAAACCACACGTTTAATAACATCACGTTGAGTTAAAGGGCAAGACTTAAACAGGCTGATTTTCAAGAGATTCTGTATCAGGACTGCAAAGCACTCAGGTGGAACTAGAGGCTGCGTGATGAACCTAACCAGTACCTGTTAACTTATCAGCCCTCTGGGGAACGTAACAAAAGACGCTTAATGTGACATGCTGAAAAGAGGAAAAAAAAAAAGACTACTTAAAAAGAATACACGGAGAAATATGGTTGATGCTATTCAAAGCTACAATATTGTACCTTATATAATGGGAATTTTAAATAGACTTTTGCTCTCTCACTTGTCAGAGTACTATTGATGATTCATAGAAATGTGGTTTCTGTATTGTAATCCAATTTAATGTCAGGCTTTAATTTCACAAACAGGCTGTTTCGAATATAAAAGCTTAATTGCTGGTATGGGATAGAAACCACTCATTCTAAGTCCTTCAGAAGGGTCAAAACAAGCCTCGGGGTGAACATAATAACTAGATCAACAAATAACTTTCCCCTTTTTTATTTTTATTTTAATAAATATTAAGCTCTATTAAGAGAGGAAGCAGTTCATATATGATTGAAGAAAGGTCAGAACTGTTAAAGTTTGCTAATAATGAAAGAATAAGGTTTTGAGAACTCATTGTAAATTTCATAATATTTCCTGCAATCACTGTTTGCAACAGTCTCAACAAAGAGGTGTAATCAAAACACCTAAGATGCTTCAAGGTAAGGAAACTTGATAAATGAAGGCAACATAATTGAACTGTTACTGAAAGATAAGATTGACTCTTCATCAGGGATCTTGGTACAAGGTCATGTCTCTCATTTTACCCAGACCAGCACCCTTATTTCTCCCATACTGGTAACCAGTTCCCAAAGGTTCCCCAAGGAACCTGCCCAAATCCACTCCATTCCTTGTTCCCTCACCTAACTAACAGGAGTGGTCACGCTTCCTTTCCCCCACTTCCTGCTTGTCGGTCCCATCCGATAATCCAGCCGTGTTTGCAACACTGCTGCCATCTGCTAACAGTGATCCTTCCTTAACAGTCATACCCTACACCTATAATTTCAGCCTGGTTCCCTTCTGCAGGCCCCTTCTTTGTTTAAGTGGCACCAAACGAGTTAAGCAATTCAATGCAAACAAACTCCCGCTGTTCCAGAAGGAAGAGAGAAACAAAGAGGAAAACCTTGGTTATTTAACTGGCAACACTTGTCTGACTAGCTCTGACTCTTCAGGCAGGCATGATCACTCGTAAATCTGTACTTAACTCCTGTTCTCAACCTAATAAGTTTCCAGCTTCCGTTAACAACAATGAAATGCAATTTCAGCTGTTACTTGGCATGCAGAGCCACCTCAGTGCAAGACTGTTTTGTTTTTAGTTCTTTGGTGTTATTAAAGGATTAGCATTACGGTCAGCTTTGAGTGGTAATTTCAGAAGATATGAATCGAGGGATGAAAACTGCAGCATTTAAAGTAGCCCTGTAGAAAGGCTTTGGACAGGAGAACTCACAAAAAAGAAGCCATTCTAAGCTGGAAACTTCCCTATGATATCCAGTGTACAGCCTGCACTTCTCTTAATGATTGCTGGGTTTGTTCTTCTGCTTCTTCCAGGTAACCTGTGGATGTGCAGAGCACTGGACGTGCTGTAGCTGCAGCTACCTGGCTGAGCCTCTCAATGCTGTTGCAGTGTAACTGCTGCTGATATAATACCTAGGCTGCAACCACATTTCTGGACTGCAAGGCATATGAATATGCTGGGACACAGACAGTAATTGTTATGTTGGCAATTGCAAGCATTTGTGTAACTACCTGCACCCAAAGTTCATTTTCACTAGCTCCGTCTGTATTATCTAGTGAACAATCCACACAACTCGAGAAAGGATGAGCCATACCTGACTCCTGCTGAGGAGGTTTCTCCTTCTTGCTCACATTGGTGTTGGAGTGAGATCTCTTGCGAATCATTGACATGAGAGACCTTTGAGGAAAATGAAACTGCAGATTGTCATTCTGTCCTCTGTTACACACTGCTAGAATGAACCCTGAACATGACACACAAACAGCTTGCTTATACCTGATTATACAGCTGCTTACAAAAGCCTCATTTAACAGTTCTTGAATGCAGATGTATGTACTGAATTACCCCCCACAATGCCTCCCATCAAAATGCACCAGAGAAATTTATTTCTTTTTAACAGACATTAGGCACAAATCAAAACACTTCAGATTTGAATATTAAAAGACAGTGTCTCATTGTGACACATGACAAATTGAAGCTGTTCCAGCATAAAAAGAAAAAGGGAAGGAAGAGCTGTAGATGTTGAAGTGAAGTATTATTCTCCAGAGGACACTTAAATATGGTGATCAGTATCTCCTCACCAACTCCAAGTTTGTAATCTTCTTACAGTGTCAAATAATTATCCCTTCACTACAGTCAAAACGTAGAAGTCCAGACAATGAAATGATTCATCTTAGAGCCCGAGTATAAGCTCCTACGTGCAATGAGCATGTTAGTGGGGCCTATCCCTCCCCAGCGCTCCTTACGGAGCCCAGTGATAAGGGGTCAAAGCTCTCTCCCAGAAAAAAAAGCATCCAGTGCCTAGGTTCTGAAACAACCTTTGCTCACATAAACTTCACAATACTTGAAAGAAATACTCTGATTTAGCTACTACGGGGCTTAAAATGCATAGTGCTACCCATCCTAATTGTTAAAGGACCCAAGCTTAAAAAAAACAAACCACCACCACCCCCCAAGCTAATTCACTTTCTCACTAATATTAGTGAGAAAGAAGCAGGCAAATCAAACGAGTTAACAAAGGTAAAAGGAGCAAAAGATGGAACACAATTGTTCAGAAATTGTTTAGACTGGGTTTCTACAAACAGAGCACCATGCACAAAGGGTTGAATTCTGCCTACTAATCATTATTTAACCCAGCAGTTAGCAAGACTCCGTGTACATACTTTCTATTACAGTAGTGCATTATAGTAAATATTTTATTTAGGGCTCCACATACTTGGGCTTAGTGCCCGACACATCATATTGGTCGGTTGTTTTTTTTTTATGGTCCTTTAAAAAATTCAGTCTTAATTTTGACAATTTTGCCCAAACTGCTTAATGATGTGGTGTTTTTTTCTTACTTTTTTGTTTTTAATTTTTGAAAACAATTGTTGGAACTGAAAACTGCATTTTCATCACCAGTATCTGACAGGAAGGGGCACACACTAATAATCCAACATATCCTTTGGTTCAAAGGGATATTCTTAGCTGCAGCTTCAGACAAGCACTTCACAAGTCTATAATTGCAGCTATCAGGTGAACAGGAAAAAAAAACTCCTACATTTAGAGGAGTCAGGTATCTCTCCTCCTCCAAAGTCACAGTCTAGACAATTGATTAGGCTTGTGATGGCAGACACTGTTCACGAATGGTCAGGGTGCAAATCTGTTAGCAGGTGGGACAGGAGAGCGTCCAGCTGGCAAAGTGGAAGAAATGAAGTCTGAGGCAAACAGAGAAAATCTTTTTTTATTTAAAGACAGGTTTCTTCCTTGCATGTAAGCTCATGTGATGTATTCTGCTTTAGCAAAGAACATTAACGCTTGACTCTTGATTTAAACACTTACCGTATAGGGTTAGGAGGTGGTGGAGGAGGAAGAGGAGGAGGCGGAGGTGGGGGAGGAGGAGGGGGAGGATTTTCAGACTGGTGTACTCGTTTTTGAAGTTCATCAACTGTGCAAGAGAAATGAAAAAAACTAAGAGTCAGTTCTCTGATTCTCACATCTACTCTAAAAGTGATTCTTATGTCTTACAGCAAAAAAAAAAAGCTACTAATTAACCAAAAAACCTAAACTACTCAATTGCTAGGAAGTCCAACTTTGGGTAACATCTTTTCTAAGACAGCTGAGAGAACTCATAGGCCTGCCTAGACATATTCTTAAATTTAGCTAATGTAAAGCTCCAACACAAAACATCTCTTCCAAGCAACACTGCCAACAAGCTTAAAATATAATACTGCTCTTAAGGATATGTTTCAAAAAAGCATGGTTATACATGTAGTCTTATCTAAGGATATGGATTTTGGCCTCCTCTGACAGGGGTTCAGATGCTTTCCTTACCAGCTATCATGAACTAGCACCTGCTCAGCCCTTGAGCACAATAAAGGCACATCAAAATAAAAAATAGGCCCTCCTTATAGTGAGACACACACACCAGTGCCCCTTTTAAAAAGCAGTTTTAAAAACAAAGCAATAAATAAATAATTTTTCTCATTCCATTTTACTAATTTTTAAAACTAGGAAAGAGGATACATCTTGGATGAATATGAACGATTTTTTCATGTAGAAACCCATTCAGATGCACGTATCCAGCTGTAAGACTGAGGGCAGGCTAAGAACAGTATTTTTATACCTTACAGAACTTCACAAGGTTATTCTTTCACATGTATTTTACACATGACCGTTCTGTGGTTGAAGGCAACTGCTGAACGTCATGTGAAGCACACGTCTGGATCCCAGCTACAGAAGCCGTTGCTTCTTGGGTCTCAAATACAACGTGTAATTGTTAGACATACACCACGCACACACCCTATCGTAGTTTTAAAATGGAAGTTCCTACATGATTTTACCTGTATGCTTTAGGTCTCTTGCTTTTTCTTCAGAGCTCTGACACTTAAGCTCTAGCTCCTTTTTATCTTCTTCTAGAAGTTCTAGCTGCTGTTTAAGACGACTGATCTCCTTATGCAGTGCTTGATTTTCCAGCTGCTCTTCCAGTTCTTTGATCTACAATTGGCAAACAACAGCATTCATTACAAAAAAAAAAAAAAAAAAAAAAGTGGTTTTTGTCCTTCCTTTTAACAAATTAGGCATGGTTATTCCTGAGAACATGATGTTACAGTATAGGAATGAACTACAACTTCTGGACAGAGGACAAATTTTGAATAAGAGCTAGACAGATTTTTCTGAGAAATGTCAGAATTTTCTATTCTAACCCTAAATTCTCTTATCTCCTTCTTACAATACTTCTTCTAGACCAAAGTACTTCAGCTGTAAGTCTTTCCCTTTTTCTTTTTAAGGAGTTTTTAACACATTAATTTTGTTTCTGACTATTTCTTCATTTGAAGCATGAGAATATTACCACTTATGTTCGAGAGTATTACCTCTTGTGTTCTCTGACTGACTGCTTCCACTGATAGCTTGGCTATTTAAACTCCCTTGTCTCAATTCACGCAGATGTCAATGGGTAAAGCGTGGAACATCAGCATTAGAGGCAGCAATAATTCCCCAAACTCCTTAAATATATATAATTTGCTCTAGACATCAAGGAGCCAAAGATACAGAGGTTTCCTATAAACAGGCAACTATTCTTCCAAAATACTCATTCAGAAGCATATGAGATTACACAGTCTTAATATTATTGCATTCCCAAAAGCCCAGGAATGGTGTACCTCTTCCTAGCACTCCATTATCAGAGATTTAAGAACAGACCTCACAGCTAAGTGAAAACTCAATTTCAGGCTTTTGGTGAAGCAATGACGATTTATCCCAGTTAAAGACTGATCTAGGCATCCAGTTTCAAAGATTATTTTCATTTAGATCCTATCATGACATCCTGCAGCCTTTACCTAGCTTTTCCGTGTTCCAATGTCTGGCTGCTCCATGCAATGCATTTCCTTAGCAAGAGACCAGACTGCTAATGTGAACTGCCTACCTCTCACCTATGATTAGTTTACATCACCTTTGTTTACATCACCTGTCCTGTCACCTCTTCTCCACTTCAAGGAACTTCACTTAATGCTTATAATTAAGCTTGTGCTTTACAAGCATCCAGAATACTTCCCAAAACCAGAGCCTTCCGGCTGGAAAACCTTCCGTTGTTATACTCATGTCTTACTAATGACCCAGAAGGAGGGAATCACAATCTTCTCTGAAGTTTAATTTTTACACTGTAAACTCTTCCAGGGTGCAAGATCACAAATAATTCTTAACCACAAATCCATGACAATTCATAGCAGTCCTTAAATTCAGAAGGCTGTCAAAGATTTCTGCATTAGATGAAAAGTAACCTAGTTTTACCTTTTGTTGGTGTTGAAGTCTCTCTTCCTCTAATGTATGGGTTAGCTTAGCATTGTCATCCAAAGCCTTCAAAAGTTGCTGATCAGGAGCAGCATTTTGCAGAAGCAGCTGACTTTGCCTTTTCATCTTGTTTTGTTCAATAAACATCTGCCAAAACAAAACCCACCCCCAAACAAAACCAATAGTTAAGCAAAGTCTAAAGCTATCTTTGGGGGAAAAAAGGCAGCTGGAAAGAAAGTGAATAAGTTAATGCTGTATTAATATGGTAGGGGTGGAGGGGGAAGTGGTGAGAAGGAAGGGGAAAAGGAGTCTGAGAATAAAATTTACATGAGCTGATCTCACACAGAAAGGAACCAGAACAACGCACTGCAACACCTCTATTACTTCCATGCTGGCAGCGTAAATAAAAAACAAAATTCATGTCTGAATTTTGTTTCCTGGAAACGTGAATTATCCTATTCTGGAGCTCTGGAAAGATTAAAAAAACAGCTTGTGAATTCAGAGACATCTCCTCACACACATCTGCAAGCCTTGGCATAAAGCCCTCTTACTGTACTGTTACCTGGTATGTGAATGATGATGTGCCTTTAGGAAATGAATTTCAGCCCATATTTGTGTAATCGTTGTATAGACTCACCCTTGGAAAAGGCATTTTAGATCAATTTCAGCCTTCTATTTCTGATGCTTGTGCTCTTTTCTCTTTACTGGTTATATTTTTGATTCAGGGAATGGATACATTAGGAAAAAAAAATCCAACAGCCTAGAAGCATGATGCTGACATGAATATCACACCTCTCTCTAGGCTTCACCTGAGAGGTGCAGAGGCTGTCAGCATGTGCAGTTTCCTTAAGATCTGCTTCTTTCAGTATTGGAGAAAACGAAACAAAAACTGTTTCCTGCCCCCAAAATTACTCAGTGAATTTTTTCTGCATCCTGCTGTTTCTCAGGTAGATGGGTGCCTGCCAAGCAGCAAGAGCTTCCACAGGGCCCTGTTCCTGTTGTTACAGCAGAAGGTGCTGAGGTTTCACATGAGCGTGCACAGGCCAGCAAAGCGTGCCACTTCTGGCAGGAGAACAGAGAACAGCCAGAGACTCCCTCAGACTGTTGAAGCACTGTTCTAAAATAAAATATTAGACACACAAAAGTTCCATGAGAGTTTTTCTAGAAAGCAGCTTGCTTTCTATCAGTACAGCAAGAGAAGCCCCCTGCCTGTGCTGAACTCACAACGTATCCTGCTTGACCCTGCATGCCAAGAAGAGTCAAGTGATGTTGACTCAATTGATGTCTATATACGAATAAAACC
Source organism: Aythya fuligula (assembly GCF_009819795.1). Classification (NCBI taxonomy): domain Eukaryota; kingdom Metazoa; phylum Chordata; class Aves; order Anseriformes; family Anatidae; genus Aythya; species Aythya fuligula. Next base: position 30,564,490 of record NC_045565.1, read on the forward strand.
AATCGTGAACACTCATTGGCAAAGCAGTGCCATGAGGGAGGTCATAAGAACTGGAAGTAATCAGTGAAAAGGAAACAGTGAACACCTCCAGGGATGGGAACCCCCCCAGCTTCCCTAGGCAGCCCCGTTCCAATGCCCGACCACCATCTCTGTGAAGAAATTCTTCCTGATGTCCAACCTTAACCTCCCCTAGTGCAACCTGAGACCATTTCCTTGTGTCCTATCAGTTGTCACCTGAGAAAGAGACTGACACCTTCCAGGTAATAATAGCATCTCCCTTCAGCATCCTCTGCTCCAGACAAAATAACCCCAATTTCTTCAGTTACCCTCCTAAATCCTGTTTTCTAATCCGCACTAAAGAGCTCAATGCTGTATCAAAGCCTCCTGTCACTTCTTAAATCAGTCAAAAAGTTATTTAACTCTGAAAGAAACAACTTCTCTCTATAAGCCACCTTTGTGCAAGCTGGACAGTTTATCTACGCTGACCTTTCAAAGCAACGTGAAAATTTGAGTTTTATTCATTTTATTTCTTTATTTTGACATGGAGAAGTATTTTGAGGCCTTAATTCCAGATTTTTTCCCCATGTTTCTGTCACTAAGACCAGCAGAACAGGGATGTTCCAGCTGGAAGGAGCTGAAACCTACCAAAACAAAAGGAAATCACGCATAACGACTTCAGCAGATACTTCACCAAGTGCAGAAAACACACACTCACTTCATTACATGCTTTTCTAGAAGGAAATTTAGGAAGTTCTCTTGAAGAACTACATGAAACCATTTCATTTGGAAGTTTTCACAAGAAGTCCTGCATTTTTCAATCACTTGAAAGTTTTTCATGATATGGTGAATATGTCCCTGCTTACAATAAATGTGAAAGGGTCTTCACCACCAAAAAAAATCCCAAATACCTTTTAACTTCATTTTGCAATCAAATATGTGGGAACCAATCTCCAGTGGGAAGTCCCACCCATTCCAGGAGCTACTTACACACCTGTAACTTGAAGTACTAGCACATTCTAAATGGAAAGGACAAAACAGACAGGATGGTCAGGGCAGATAAAGCAGGAAGAGAGCTGGTGATGAGTCAATCATAAGTTTTTGAGATGTTGCTCTGTGCGTTTGACACGGGACAAAAAAAGACACTTAGAATTGATTCTAATTCAAAATTACAACAGTCACTTCTTGCTTCAGCACTCACAACCCTGAATATTAATTAAAGCAACTGCTGAAAGGGCAAAAAAAGCTACTAACAGGATTATTTAGACCAGGTGGAATTTAACCAATTGATGAATTCGTTCCGACCCCGGCACCTGCTAGACAATGACCTGCAGAGTATCCCAAACAAGGCGAGAAATGTCAGTTGGTGCTGGGGGAATCTACCAAAACCATGACTGCGACTAAAGGCAGCTCACAAAGGACTTACACCTATCCTCTTCTTTTTAAAAACCTCCAAGGGTTGCACAAACCAGCTGCACATCTCTCCCCGAGCTCACAAACGGAAGCTCTGAAGTGCAGAAAATCTGGGACTTGGCTACGTTCCATCGGCGGGGTTTGCACAAAAAAAAACGGGGGAGGGAGAAAGAGAGGGGGGATGAAATCCTGAAAATAATAAAAGCTCTTCCCTTGACCTCACAATGAGGCCACACCTCGTTCTCAGAGCCCTGCTCTAACCGTTACCCACATAACGTTTGCTGCAGCTGGTTTTTGTTTACAGCAGAGTTACCAAAGGAATTCTTCCTCATTAAGAAAAGTTAGAAAGCAACTCTGCTGGTGTCAAGTCCCTGGGAACCGTGATCCTCGTTCAAGTAACGCTCAGAGTACAACTGGATGCTGTCCAACTACCACTTCTCCCAGGAGCAAAATGAGGCCAAAGGGAATGCTTCAATATCCATACATTGCTACGTTCCTATAAATCATTTGAGTACTCACTGTATATTTTTGGCTTAGCTCCAGCTTGAAAGAGAAGAATAATGTCCAAATACCTCAGCACTACTATAATAACGTAATCACAGGCAGCACAAAGTGAAAGAAAAATCAACAGGAAACATCATCAGCTATAAATACAGTACCAATAGAATCATACAGTCATTTAGGTTGGAAAAGACCTCTAGGATCATCTGGTCCAACCTTTAACCTAGCACTGCCAAGACAGGTGTGAGTCAAAGGCAGAGTCAAACTTTGGAAGCCTCAAATAGGAAATGGAACAAAATCAGACAACTGACCGACTGGTCCTCATGTCAAATCCCTGGCAGCACTGCTCCATCCCCTGGTGAGGAATCAACAAATCATCCTTGTGGAGTGGTAGAGCTCCCGTTTACATGTGCCATAATTCACAACAGCCAATGTCTTTTGCAATATGGATACCCTGGAGCCTTATATTCCTGTGTCCAGAAGTGAAGTAAGTCCCCAAGAGAGGAAGGCTCGAGGCATTTGTATCTCCCCATAGGAAAAGGCTGTTTGCAGGATTTTGTGTGATGTGGGAGAAAGAGCGATTGACAGATTATGGCTTGACAGGGCACTACGTGGCTCTAAATTCAGGAGGTACTCTGCTTCAAAATGTAATTCCAGGTGTGGATTTTAGTTCATTGGCTAATCAGGAAAAAAACGCATACACAGACACTTCAACACCTTGACTGCTTAACGGTGCTGTATTATGAAGGACATTTGAGCCTGTAAGCTTCACTGCATAAGAATTTTACAGCAGGAAACAATGGCTAGTGTTTTTTTGATGGAAGAGCTGAGAAACAGACATATCTCATTAAAACACATTAAGAAACTCAACCACAGTTTGGACATTGACCTAGCAATGCTCTCTCAGCACTCAGACTCAATGCTGCGTATCAAGCAATGACATTTGCCCAGGAGGAGCTACAAAGCCTTTGTGTTTTCGTGGGTTCATAAGTGCTGCTCAGGAGAAAAGCTCCACCAAATAAATGGGTTCTAAAGTTGGGACACCATCCAAAAAACTTGCTTCAGCACATGCTTAGTTTTCAGTGCACGTGGCGTTACTCTGATCTGAAAGTTTTTTATCTGGTGCTTATATTCTTGCCTCAGATCTGCTTTTATAGAGAGTAACTATCACGAGACATAAGACAACGACAAGACTGCTCCAACAGCTAACAAAAACAACATGACGTATGGGAAACCACAGCGGTGCATTTCTAGCAATGTGTTGTGACCTTCACAGACCGGGATTTTCACTAAAGACTAACTCCAGATTTTCAAGCTGCCACAGAAAACTGACCAACTTGATCACGAAACAGGACACGTCTAAGCAACGTGCAGTAATCAGCCGCCAACAGTCACTTCTCTCTTTCCAGATGATGTACAATAGTTTTTGTTAAGACCTGCATCAATGCAAGACAGCATCCTCAAGTTTTCTGGCTGAAGAGATCTGATTTACCCAATGCAGAAACTGGAGTAGGTGAGTTAACCCTATTTGATGCCCAACAGTTGCTTTTCACCAAAGAGGTGTTTGGATCACGTATTTTAAGTGTGAGAAGACAATCCTCATCAGCACCATGACTTCCTTGAAAACACAGTATTACTGCAGAGCCTGCTCCATAGGAGAGGGTTTGTCCATCTACAACACTCTTGCATTATCCACTTATGAGCTATAACTGCCCAAGGCTCAAAATAAAGAAACAAAAACAAAAAAAGATTCTCTTTTCATACTTAACATTACTTATTTATCATCTTCTAATCTCCCATAGTTAACGGTTTTCTTTTTGCCATGGTAGAAGTGCAGAAATACATGCTATAAGGCTCACAGTCCTACAGCATTTAGACACCATCTCATATATTCAGAAATAGATCACACACCACATGAAAGAGGAGGAAGCCTCTTCACTTTTTTCCCCGATAGAGTAAGTGCCTGAACAGACACACGCACACAAAGAGAAAGACCAAAGAGAGAGTTTCCTAGAGCGTACATCTGTTACCATTTCACAAGCCTGTTCTTGGGAAAAAGCTTGATGAAATGTATTAGTGTTGCATCACGCTTCAAAAGTGGTAGCATTCAAGCTTAGGAGACTTCAAGTACTAACCACTTACCATGTCTCTCTAATTATTATTTCCAGTTCAATCAGTTGGACTGCGAATTAATTACCTTCAGCCACCAGTTTCTGTCCAGCTATTCTTGGTGATGCACAGAGCACACTACTTGTAAGCACAGACTTGTTCTACGAGTGCTGGGTTTGCTGTATGCCCTCACAGATGTAGCACGTTAATGCAGAAGTCCTCACAAATTAACCCAAAAGGTCACAAATGCATCTAATGAAGAGTTCTTTGAGAGCTCATGTCTAGCACAAGTCATTGAGACAACAAAATTCATAGCACACAACCCCATGAGCAGTGCACACATCTGTGAAGAAGGACAGTAATTTTTCCTATAAAATAACAGCCACCTTTTATCATCAGATTCAGTCCCAGTAATATGTCAGCTGTGAACTGGCACAGGTAAGGGATAGGGACATTTTGAGGTAAGCAACTGAAATGCAAAGATGTTATTGTGTTATAGATACGTACAAACACAGACATAGGCATAGTCTACTTTTTGCATGCATCCCTAAGTGCTGAGAGTCGAAGGGAAGTCAGGGGGATGGTGGAACGATGCACGTTACAGACTCACTTCCATTTTCCACCCATCTGGATGACAGCTCCTTTGCATGCAACCTCTCAACCCGCAAAATATTTCACAGATAACCATAAACACTTGGGAAGCCCTTCATTTCTTCCAGGTTGTGTGACTTGAAAAAAGCCTGTGCTAGGCACAGAAGTGAGAGGAACCCTCAAATGTTATCTAACAGCTCAACACTCCATTTCTGTTCATCCAAAATTCAGGGAACAGAAAACAGGGGCACACCACTAACTTTGTGAGCACGCTGCCTCTTCTCGGGGAGGTTTCCAGAGTAATTTTAGGTGCAGGGGTTGTCCCCATGCCAGCACACACGACAGTAATAAACTGTTCACTTTACAAAATATTGTTGCAAGGCAGGTTGTATGCTTAATAAACCATTTATGCCAGATTATTTTGTTAAACTCCTGGGATTTTCACATCGCTAAGACTTTCAATTTACATCTTGCACTGTGTTCCACCCCTTTTGGCTTGCTTTGGCTGAATGTATTGTATTTTGCTCATCTTTGTGGAAGAGTGCTTTTCAGGGCTAGCCTCTATATTATTGCGATGGCCTTCAAGATACTCTCTGCCTTCCTTTGTTTGCTTATAAACTGCTCTACAAAGAGCTGAGAGATCTTAAAGTGTCTCTTAAAACATGACACTAGAATTCTAGTTAAGCTTGCCAAGATTCCTGTGTTAACAACCCTGTTTTATTCAGGTAGGTACAGATTTTTCCATGCCCCCGCCCCTTACACACTCTATTTATTTAGTTCTTTTATGCAGATTCCTGTACCTTTCACAATGGATTGTGACTCACTTCAAACCCTCTTTCTTTTTCCTTCCCCCTCTCCACACCACGGCTGACAATATTTACTCAGTTTCTTTAGAACCTCTAAAGAGCACGAATTCTAATGTTTGAAGTTGGATCATTTTTGATTAATTAAATATATATTATGGTGGTGCCAGCAGCATGACTATAATTAAGGCTGTATTTGATTTTTTTTTTTTTTAATCAAAAGCTTTGATTTTCAAGTGTTCTCTCACTCCCATGTGCACTTGCTCCCTCTCTCTCCCTGTCTTTCCCCCCCGCCTGCACTTGCTCCTGCACACGCTCACCTCCTGTTCTCTCTCTCACACCTGCACTTCCAATTACTCACATCCTGGGGCAAATCCTCATCTCCTGCAGAAGCACAGGGTGGGAAGGGCACCACTTGGAAACGCCTAAGCCAGCCACTCGCGTGGGCTCCTCCAGCTGTAGCCCAGGAGGTCACAATGAGGAGCAGGGGGCTGATCTGAACCCATGGCCAACACCCTTGGCAGGAAAGGCTTCAGATGCCTGAGCCTTGAAAAAGTCAGCGTGCCCCCCACCAAACAAGACCCCCTGTAGGCATTAAGTCTATATCTAGGCTGTTGGAGATACCCTGAACTAATGCACCATGCTAAAATGTGCTGTGTAGAAGACTCCACCACAGCAGTCCCATGGCACGTGCATTGCTCAGGGATCGGTTCCTTACTCAAAGCACTCCAGGCAAGTTAAGCACAAAGCACTCAGCACAGGGCGTTGCCCTTTGCTCAAAGTCCTCCCAACAAAGTCCCAACAAACCACACAACTCACGCAAAAAATCCAGCGGGATTTTGTATTTCAAAGAAACATTTTATAGGGACAGAGAAAACAGAAGGCCAGGGAAAGCCTTGCAATGGGAAGCCAGGCCAACAATCACAGATTTTTTAAAGTAATTTGAAACATTGCCATTTCCCCAAACGCAACTGAGCAGTGCCTTTGTAGTCACACGCTCCTGTATTAAAAAAAAAAATAAATCCAAAAATCTTTCTGAATTGCATGACACAAAAGGAAAAGAGGTACACAAAGGAAAGACTAATGCAGGCCTGAAGCTCACTGTCCTAACAGCCTCTGGAAGGACTTCAAAGAATGAAAAGTCCCAGCCGAAGAGCTACACTGTCAGTCTGCCACAACAGCAGCCCATATTTTCATATTTCATTTATGAATATTTCCACATCCATAAATAATGACACACACACAAGAAAAGAGATGCACTTGTTCATAAATAACCGGGATTTCTTTGACATTGTACTTGACAGTTTGCCTGTTGGTTTGTTATTCAAATACTAAAAATACCTTAAATATCCTCCTTCAAAACATGTAGCTGTCTGAACATTGTAGTTATGAATCTGAACAAAAGCAACATTCTGGGCCCGGAGTATCAGATAATATTCTTTTCTGACCTGAAAACCAGCTTAACTATGCAATTATAAATTACTCTTTTCTACGAGATGTAAGACCTTTACATACAATCTTCTACTGCCAGTTAATGAACAGAAGCACGTCATTGTTCCCCACTTGCCTACTAAGAAAAAGCAAAGCAGCAGTAAGAGATGTAAAATAGATATTGTAATAATGCAGGCTAAATGAACGTGCTTAATTCTTAGGAATTTATTTTCTGAAAATAGCAGTTCTGCAGGCACCACAGCCAACAAAAACTGCTAAAAAAATTAATACCTACACAGACCAGTAAGTCTTGAAAAAAAATCCAAATGAACATGGTACTGAAATTTGCAGGTCTCATTGTTATTTCTGAAAAGAAAAACAAACAAACAAACAAAAAACAACTGTGAACCTTTGACCAAAATCTAAATGCCCCAATGGCACTGAAGTCATGGCCGAGGGAGATGTCGAGCTCTGCACAGATGAATTTGGGCTTCATCTCACAGAGCTCTGTAAAAGTGGGGTCTGGAAGAGACTGTACGTACAGTCTCTGATTTCAGAAATCACTGCTTTTGAGCAATATTTCTCTTGCATCAATTGACTCTAACAGTATTCTGCGAAGTCCACCTCCATAGCCCAAATCAGAGTTAGAAGGATGTTTTAATAACTAGTAAATTATTTTCACTTCTAACATTTTTTATCCTCTTGGGAAGAAACATGTCAGCTGCTTGAGCTTTGCCTGAAGTACATTTTCAACATGTGCCAGACACTGACAATAGGCAGGAGACAGCAGGTATGGGTTTCCTGGAGGGTCGACACGGTGACCTTACAAAGAGGTGAACAGGGAAGAGCTACAATAGGTGGAATGAGGAGAGAGAGAAGCAGTACCCTTGGCTCAGCTGCATGAAGTTCTTCAACCTCTGTACATGGCACAGTCAGAGAGCACACGTGTGACTGAGAGCGAGCGAGCACAAGCAACATCTGGTTGACTTCCTCACCCCTCTCTTCCAGATTTTTGAATTTGAATACAGTTTATCTCAAACCCACAAAATGTTTTGTTTAAAATGTTGCTATATTATTCTGTTCATCCCCAAAGAAATCAAATAGCCAGCACAACACACAGAACACAACAAGCACTTTCAGTGTTTTCTGTAGAGTTTCCAAGTTAATATATGCCCTTGCTATCATTGACTGAATGCAGCTAGATGTACAGGAGTAATCAAATAAATATCTTTTTGTGAAAGACAGACTGGAAAAAAAAATTGGCAGCAGCAAAAACAAAAAGCACAAGAGCTCTCTACACGAAGTTGATTTCCTGAAGGCTAAATATCTCTTTACTGGCAGCCCTGGTTTCAAAATCTGAAATTATACATTTTCCTTATTTAAAATATTTCAATAATGATTACCTATAATTTTGATGTATAATGACTTTCTTTAAAAACAGAGTTCCCTAAGAAGCAATTACTTAGGAAGTCCAACTTTTACTAAGGAAAATATTGTACACATGGCACAGGTTACAAAAGCATGAAAACATAACCCAAGTACAGAGCTCTCAAAATCCAAACTGCAAACTGAAAAAGCATGAGGAAGAAAAAAACACACTTATAATTTTATTGGGCTTTGGTCTATCACCAGAATGAGAGAGTTTGGCAGCATTGTCTGAGGCAAACAGCATTGCCAGCTAGAATTCATCTGAGGAATTGCTAGCTGTTCCATAATGCTATCCAGCATCTCGTTTCCTCTTTGGGAGTTCATATCTTTTTTAGCATACAGAAGCACTGTTTGTGTTTTTTTTTTTTTGTTTGTTTGTTGTTGTGTTTTTGTGTTCTTTTTTTTTTTTTCTTTCCACAACTAGAATGTTCCTTGCAAGAGGTTATTCAAAAAGCACATTTTAAATAAGTAACCAAACTTGCATAAACCTCAACTAATACTGTATTTTGCATCTTTTTTTTTTTTGTGAATTCACTTTTTTTCTTTTTCCAGGAAAAACAAAATGCTTTAAATTGTACCAGTAGAAAGGCAGCTAATCTTTCCCAGACCCAATCACTACATATATCACACTGAAATGTTGTAGCTGATTAAGCCCATAAGAAACTTTAAAAAAAAGACAGAGGTAAGAGTACATGGATAATTCTGTAAAGTTTTATAAATTCTGTTGAAACAGTAAATCCATTTCACAGATGATGTATGTTAGTTAAGTAGCATGTGGAAATTCAAAGCCATCATTTCTATGAGAGTGAGGAATTGAAATCAAATCAACTACGTTGGTAGTAGGGTTTTGGTCAGAGATCCCTTTTACTTAATTGCTCACCTCTTGGGCAAATGACTCTGCTTTCTTCCGTAGGTTCTTTTCCAGTTCAAAGTTTACATGAAGCTCTTCATATTCCTCTACAGCCAGCACAGATACTGTTCACAAGAATGAAAGAAAATCAGAATTAGAAGCAGAATGGATAATAAACCATCAAATCAGAAGAAAGTACTGCTGGATTTATCCAGATAGGCTGTTTTTCCCTAGTACCATGAATTCCTGAACAAAGATGAAACTTAGTTTTACATTTCTACATACAGTCCACAATATTTGTAATATTTTACTGTTTTGTTTTAAACCTCACTAAACATACACGCTGCTTTATACCTGTGCATGCATGTCTCATGATCCCATGCACATCTGCACGTACAGGTATTTTAACACTTGAAAAATCTTTTGGAATGTTTTTTGCCTATAATAGGATATGATTTTCTTCCCCCTTCTTATGAACCTTACAGGCTACATATTAACTACTACCAACTTAAAAAGAATACAAGAATATTTATAGCTTACAATTGCAAAATGAGAATTAAACAATATATATTTTTTTTTCTGGATAACTCTCACAGAATTGCTATTTCTCATCACTGCTCTTTGAGATGTGACAGCTGAACATCTAGCATAGTCTAACTAGAAAAGGGAACAGTTTCTCTGTCCTTTTTCTCCTTCACTTTTCTTACTCTTTCCTGTCTGGTTGCTCCAGGGTTGTTGATTTTTATTAGTGAATAGACTAACGTATAAAATATTTTCATCAGTATGGAGCAATAGTTATGAGCCAAGGATCAAGTTACTCGTTCCAGACAAAGAATAACTACAGGTAGAGAGAGCATCTTCTGGTGGAGCTCAAGCTCAAAGCTTCAGTAAGAGACACAAAGTACCACAGATCGTATCTTGTCTCTTTGGGCAAAGGCAATCAAAGTCTCAAGAGAGCCTTGCTCAACCTACCAAGGTATGCTGGAGGAAACTATTTGCCTACCTGGTTTGAGGGAGGTTTGACATGTTCCTTTGCAAGAGATTTCAAGGGGTCTGAAGAAGAAAGCAGCACAATTTTGCACTGCCTGTATTTAAACTGTGCTCACAAAAGCATGCCTCATATGCGTGGCTAAAGCTAACTATGGGACACGCTCCCCCATATTATCCCAAACACATCTCAGTCCAGGAGATCAAGCATTGTTTACAAATTCTGTCTCACTGACCACTTGCACTTTCCTAGTAAGCTTTAGCTCTTCCTGGCCAAAGACTAGTTTCCAGAGTGATGCCACTGGATTTCTAACAGTATCTTATGTAAATTCCTTGCTTCTTTGGAAGCAAGTGTAACAATTTTTAAAGGTAAGTATAGTACACGGGACTTCAGAAAGTAGGATACACATCCTAGCCCATCTCAAAATGATATCTAAAAGAAACCACCACACTTACATTTAAGATAAATTCGCCAACTCTGACTGTATGTATCAATTACACAACTCCGAGACAGCACCACATAGACTCAGAATACAGTAGGTATCAAAAAGACACTTTAGTAACTCATTTCAAGCATACAAAAAAATCTTGCTTTATGTTGCCAGCACATTAGGACCTAACCTTGTGTAACTCATTTTTTCTGGATAACAAGCAAACATAAAACAAGGAGCTGTTCTTTTTCAGAAAAAGAAAACATTTCAGTCTTCTGGGAGAGTGATCCACCAGCAGCCTTCGCAGTTTCCTTTACCCAACAAACCTTTCAGGATCCCTTGGAAAAGTTTTGAGAGCTCTTTATTTTTCTCCCTGGGTAAGCAGGTAAAACACAAAAGGAACGACTTGAAAATAAATCAGAACAATTTCAGGCACTGGGAATGTGTCTGCACTATTCTGCTGTTTCTGCCACAGAGCAAAAAGTCTTCCTATTCTCCCATTCAACCTGCTACTTATACTGGCACATTTTCCTGGAGCAGAGACGGTCTAGAACAGTCCATGTATTTATCCAGCATCTATAGCAATGAGACCAAATGTCAGATTTGGACTACAGTCACTGTTCTGCAACATGTTCTTTGAACTATAACATAGAAACTCTGACACATCCTTTGCAGAATATTCAAACATTTAGAAAGCCTGCTAAGACCACACACCTCTGTTACATTTTTCCAACAGTTTTTGCTGCTTATTAACTTCTGTTGTCAAAACAGCCTTTTCTTCTTTCACTTTATTCACCTAGAAAATAAAAAAGAACAAATTAAAAAATAAGACTATTTTAATTAGTGGTATAAGGCATATAACACATTACACAATGCAAGCAACATTTTGCTTTCAGTAATTTTGTTTCTTAGGTTTGGCTTGATGTTAGGGTTTTCTGTGTTATAGCAAGAATTTTCACCCTAATCTAGAGATCTCTATCACAGACAGCATTAAGAGGTTATGAACCAATCCTCCACGCAGCGCTCCCGTGGCCCATTTTCACAGCATGCACCAGACACAGCTACAAATGTAAAATCTTTTGAACTTTTCAGGATGAGGCACCATAGCACCTGGTTAAAAAGTTACTAGCTTGCCCTTGACTGCTTGCCTTTAATATAGACAGGCTGCTGGATTTTTTGTTGCATTTGTGTTTTGTTTTTTTTTTCCCTTCCCTGGGCTCTGTTCATTGTTCAGGAGCTGTCAGCTGTCTCTTTCTGAATGCAAGTGTTGCACAGACAGGAAGAACCACTAAGTCCTGATTTGCATCAGTACGTGGCTTATCCAGTTTTCAAGAAGGAATGAAACTGCTGGCTCAAAAAGCCAATTTGCTGGTCTAATTGCCATGACAGGACACTGCCAATGGCTAAACTCAAGGATATGCTCAATGAAGTAGCAACAGTGATTAAACCGGGAATTCTCCAAAAATATTTCTTGCATTTGGATAGGTTTAAGGGGAAAAAAATTGTACTGCAGGCTAATGGGTGAGAGGATGTCAGGAAGGGGAGATAATGAAAATATGGGCATTAGAACAGATTATGAAGAATCATCTGCCAGCAACAGCAGCAGATTGAGCTCTGACATAGAAGGCCCCTTCTAGATGTGTGCCCTAAGTGGTACCTCACATGGGCAGGCTGGCAGGACTTTCGATTAGATAGTATTCAATTAACTTCACAACTGAGTGTTTTTAGCAAAATTAGATACAAAAAGTACCAACTACACGCTAACGTGGTCTCGCCTTCCATGGTACAATACATACTTCTTCAATTACTTCTACAAGTTTGCACCTCAGGTTTTCCAGTTCAATGGCTAAGGTCTTCTTTTCCTCATGAACAGATATGATTTGATCTCGCAGCTCTGCAGTTTGAGGAAGGAAATGAAAAATATATTTTTATTTTATTCTTGGAAGAAAACAACAAAAGAAACGTCAGAGCAGTGCAAGTACAAAACAACTGTATGCAAAGCATCAGATGCATTCAAGGTGCATCCTCAATAATTTAGGAACTTTGCAGAAGTGTCAAGTAACAGATCTATCATTGGGCTCCAGTTTCAGATTTACTCTGTTGGGTAATGTGCCTTGTTCAGCACTGCCATCTTCATTTGCATTCTGAATGATTCATTTCATGCTATAATGGGGCCAATCCTGTCACCACGGAGTGTCCTCAGCCCTACTCAGGAGACTGTCACATCACAGAGACTCTGGTAGTCAGGTAGCAGAAAGCAATTTTTAATAGGCGTCCTTTAAAACAAAATAATGTACTTCAGTTCTTTTGGGATCATGAGTTCTCGTCACAAGGGAAATAAACAAAACAACAGGCAGTTAATACTTGGGAGGTTTCCACTGAAGAAATTGTCCTGAACAGCTGCCAATTTTTAGTCTTTGTAACATGTGAACAGAGTCGGAATATAACCTTTACTGATGGAAGAGCTAATGCTTGTAATTTTCCCCTCAGAATTTTTGTTCCTTAATTATCAAAATATGAAATAAATTAAATTCACAATGCAATAAACCATTTGATTATAATCACTTCTTAACAGGAGATCAGTTTGCATACATAATATATCGAGGTTTAGGTTAACAGAAAAACACCACAAAATATAAATTTATTGATATATATTAGCTTTCAGTAAGTGCTCTCATTCCCCACCTGCTTCCAGTATTTCATAGCACTGCTGTTCTTTGAATACCAGCCACCAGTTAAGAAAATTGTTGCTAATCAATTGCAGATGATGACAACAAACTGGATGTCATTTTGTTTGGTTTCAGATCTCCAAAATGTCAATTCCTCCTCCCCTCTTCCCAGCTCAGGAGCTTCAGATTTATTTTCCTCTCAATTAATGGCACAAACATTGTAAAGGAAAGAAAAATTCTTGTTTTCCCAGAAGATTCTTGAACCAAACCTTCCATTTCATGGATGTGTGCTTTCCAGTGAAATTAATGGGAAAAAAGATTCCAAAATTTATGGTAACTAGGTTAACTCAGGTGCTACAGTACATATATCAAACTCAACATAGAGAGAAGGAAGCATATCCACACCAACTTGGGCAACACCTGAGAGCATCAAGGGGAGATTGAAAATGCCTCTTTCATCACACGTGATCTTACACTTCGCAGGTAATCCAAGATGCTACCAGATTTTTCCCCTCAAGACTAACACCATGCAGTTTGGCTTAGTCGGGGCGCAGAGCCTTATTATTGCTTTTTGGTACATGTTGTCAGATCACTCTGCTACCATACACACACCCACTTCTCTCCAGGCACAGGAACAGAATATTTTTTCCTCTAGCAAATGGGATGCCAATGCTTTTAAAATACTCAGCACTTGTAGAAATAAGACCAGTAACATTTAATAACAGTGCCAGAGAAAGAAGCAGAAGTCAAGATTTCTAAATCCTTTACAACTTCTGCCACACTTTGTTCTCTAATGAATTCTTCAGCAAGGCACAGACCATATACAGCAGAGCATTTCTTCAAATATTTTTCTCATTTGGCCCTGCTACTCTTCCTAACAACATTGTCCTTTGACCTGCAGACAGAATCTCTGCCCCTTCTAACAGTATCCTTGACGTCTTTCTCCATTAAAAGACAGGATGAACTCCAGAATCTTATTTGAGATTCAGAGGGGTTGCATGATGTGGATCACACCATTCTCTGCCTCCTTTCCTACATGTGTAGTACATGTGAAAGGGCATACAACATCTTATTTCTTGGGTGTTTTGTGGGGTTTACTGTTTTAGTTTTTAAAAAAATTTAAAAATACTAGGATTTTTTTTGTTTTTCTTTTTCTTTTTTTTTTTTTTTTTTTTTCCAGTGATACTTTGTACTGTTTCACTGAGGCTACAACATTCAAACAGATAACAATTAACAAGGTCAGGCTGAGTTCAAGACAGTTGTACTTGCACGGTGTTTACTACTGTAACTTATCAAAAAAAAATGAATGTTTTTGCTTGATTAAATGAACCATTTAATCTCTCTCTGTATCAAAATGAAGAATGTGGGAATTCCCCTTTTCTGGACACTGGGATATAGCAAAATATATACAAAATCACAGTAACTTCACCATGGGGTTAGACTAGAAAGATAGGCAAATTTTCTATCAACAAAAAGCCTATCAAAAAGAAACCAGAAATTTCTGCATATTGCACAGACTTATAGCAGTGTACTTCCATGTTCCCAAGCTTTGCTGTTTTCCCTGGTACAACAGTCCCTTTTTAATTTGCTTGTTTGACAGGAACTCTGGAATATGAACAAAATTTGTGTATACAAAGGGACACAATGGCAGTATCAATGGAGAGTCCTGCTTTACAGTCTTTGAACTAGTGACACTGCAATTGAAGTAAATACCAAGGTGACCTTGTCCTTCAGCTTACCTTTCAGTTCGTTAAGGACCTAAAGAAACGTTTCTTTTACCAACCCAGTAACGTTGAGCTCTCTTGGATGTGTAGATCCCATTTTCCTGTAACTTACTTAGCAGGACATATATCCATCATATACCTTACGCACTATCACTCCAGGCCTACCATGTCCTTACAGCCCTCCCTGTGATGTCCACTCTGAGAAGCCTGACACAGAGCCAGATGTATCTCTAGTCCCAGGGCAATGCAGCCATCCTTCAGAGCACTCCTTCTCTGGTGTTGTAGGCTCAGCAACAACACTTACCTTTTATTTGCTGTTGACAATGCACAGAATTGCATGATCCAGAGTTGGCTTCTGTGTCTGGGGCTGGATCTTCCTCATCAATGTTAATCTCTTCAGTGATAATTTCTGGGCCCAGTTTTGCCATATAAAGCATGCTAATTCTTTTCAAGGTCTTGTTTTCTTTGTTCAGCTGAAAGTTCAGAAGTGCAAACAGTAAGAAGCTAGTTAGTCTATCTTTATGCTGCTGTGCAAGGAGAAAAACAGCTTTTTTCACCCTTATTTGAAAGTGCTAGCAAACAAAGAGCAAGACAAAGTGACATTATCTTAAATGTTCCATTCAACATTAAAATGGTCTAAAGATGGGAAAGTTCCCCTCTTTCTCCTCTGAAAAGGTTTGAATTCAACATGATACTTCAACTATGCCCTTCTTCCATCAGGGACGACATATTCCTCTCTGGTACTTTTGACTATTAAGTACCCTGTGTAGATTTAAATCAAATCAACTATCAAGTTTATTTAATGCTGTGCTGCCTTTTTGATAGCTGCTTCAGCTCCAAACCCTTCAGCGTGTACCAGTATCAACAAGAGCACTGACTGAATGACCTGAACTGGACTGTGCTCCTGAAAGCTTGTCTGATTTTGCCAGCTGTATCAATTGCTCACAGAAAAACAGTTATTTTGCTTATGAACTACAACTAATACACACCACAATTACACTTCCAATGTGGACAAAATTACTGTAAAATTATTTCAGATTATTTTCTGTTCTCAGGAGTTACCACCGTAAAGTCAAGATATGTAAAATGAAAGCTATACCACACACCAATTCCTTCTGTGTCAGACCACAAGCCAGAAACCACTCCAGGGTGGATGCTGAAACACATGCCTGGTTGGTGGTTGATACAGAAGAGGTTTTACAATGCCACTCCATCTGGACCAAAGTGCCAGGAAAATCTGAACAATGGGGATTGCTGCAAACGTTCACTCTCTAAATTTCTTTTGCTACTCTGCATCTAGACATCCCACATCTCAGCAGGCTCAGCATAATCTCAGGAGTGGCGAGGTGGATGTTGGGGTGTCTGCCCACCCACCAGCCAAGCATTATCTGCATTCAGCTCTGAGAATGAGGTTCAATTTTCCACTAATGACATACAACACATCCAGGTCAACGTGTACTTCAGAAGTCCAACTTTTGCATTGAAATAAAACACGTACTGAACAGTTAGGCTTACCCTGAACTCTTGCCTGAGCAATCATCTTTGATTCTTTCCTCAGCCCCCTAACTACAGGAGGTTCACTCAAGAACTTCACCTCATTCCCAAAGAACAAAACCGAGCAAGTGGGCAGGGTGGTGTGGGGAACCTCACATGGTTTATGGCAACAAACAAATCCACTTTGGTGAAGCATCCCTAGGGGATAAAGCTAGTCTTGGAACTGCCCCTGGACCTCCATTACAGCAAAAGTGCAAAGAAGAAAAGTTACATAAATACATTCATTTTCTTACTTAGATGCTGATTGTCTATCTTACGAATTCTAATATAGTGTCATTATGCAAACAATTAAGTAAATACCTCCAGAAAGTACATTGCTAATGCATCTAAATTAAAGTGATTTCTTGCTGGTGTGATTTTTACCATATCTAAAGATGTACTTTGGGCAGGGGATGGGGAGTGGGGGGAGGGAGAAGGCAGTCAGCATTGCTAATGAAATTTGGTTCAAAATTGCTGTAATCCATTTTCTGATGAAGTGGCTCAGATGCATTTTACACAACCAAAAATATATAACACAGAGATAAAAACATTCTTTAATAATAATGCACTTCTGATGAGATGGAATATAGAAAATTACACACTTGCTAAATTCATCAGACTAGACGCAATCAACAGAGCAGCGGAGGTCACCTTTCCCCTGCCCTTGCTTTGCTTTCATAAACAATCACCTGAAATGTAATGCAGTGGTTGACTTTTTCCATTTGATTTAGACACTGAAATGCTCATTATTGTTTTATATCTCACACAGGACAGTTCTAAAACTTGTTTTCCATTTAACCTAAATGCATATAAAAACTAGATATCAACAAGATGGTCCATGACTTACTGCTTCAAAATAGAAACTAAATTTAAATGGGTGTTTTTCCCCCCCCAAGGGCAGGAACTGTATTTTGCATCTCCCATATGGCTTACAGTTTTTGCCACTTCAAAACAACTCCACAGATCTACAAGATTATGCAAAAACATACATGAGACATACACACAATATCAAGTTTTAACAACAAAAAAAGGAAATCAGATGAAACGGAATCACCATAGTTCTCACCTTAGAAGCCAAAGCCTCAGCACTTTCACGGCACGTCTTCTCAATTTCAAGATGATTCTGAATACAGTTTACTTCCTCAATAACCATGTGAGAAACTAGGAGGAGAATTTAAACATTAGTCAGTGTTTTCCTGCATTTGACACATGCATCCCATGATCAGAACTATTACATCTTTTTCTGTTAACCTTCTATGTAAAAAAATCAAACATTGTGAAGTACGTACTTAGAACATCTGCACAGTTACAAATTGCTTTGAACACTTCGTATTTGGATGATTGCTTTAAGCAACTCTCTGAAACCATGCCTGCAACCTTAAGAGAGGGAACTGGAGAACTGAAGAAAAACTTAAGGAAAGAGAAGGCCAGCAGAAGCCTCCCTGACCATCTTCATTTCTATCATTAACAATTGAAAAATTGTAGTCCTAAACTGGGAAGTCCTAAGCTGTAGTTCTAAGTGGAGTCATATCATTAGGATTGTTCCTTAAGATTGCCATAGCAATTTCTCCTGAACATTTGGCATGGATACAACTTTAAAAATACTGATGTTCTGATCTTCAGAAACAGCAAGATTAACCCAGTTGTTACAAAGATATTATTCTCACCTTCCAGTCCTCAGGTTTAAACAGTCAGTACTTTAAACATCACCACAGTTGCTGAACACAAGGTAGAAGAAAAGCTGCAGGATGGACACACAGCACAGACCTAGGGCTTACTAGGAAATAGAGAAAGGAGTGACCAAAGCCTCTATACTTGTGATGCCTCATACAGCATGTGCTCCAAAAAAAATAATGAAATGACTAGCTCAGCCCTGCTCCTTCCCCTCTTTCTGCCCTATCAGCTTTGAAGCTGGCTGTAGTAGCTGGGGTACACCCTGATGGATGCAATACTGATGGAAATTCAACACCACTCACACTGTATGACTTTTGACAAATTCAGATGACAACCCAAGTTCCATATTATTGGAGAGTTGTAGTGTCTCAATTGCTTATCTAAGGTCTCTTTGCACTTGAGTGTGCACTGAAGTGAGCATTGTGGTCTCACACCCTGCCTTCACCATCCTACAGGACTGGGACATCCTCCAGGATTAGGACACCACCACGGACACATTCAGCCCTCAGTGAGAGCAGGCCAAGAGCCAGCTGTCTGACTGCATCAGAAACACGAAGCTGTGCTCCCACACTAACTGCCCAGCTGGGAGAGCAAGAGAGAACCACAGTGGATACACATCACTGTCAACGATGTATAATAAACTTGACCATGAAGTTATAGAACAAAGCTTATTTAGTAATGTAGGAGAACGATGCAAGTTAGAGGAATTTTAAGTGCATTTTTGCTTGCAATTCTCCTCAACTTTCAGCAACATGTAGGTGTTTAACTAGCGTTGAAAGTCTTCTAAGTGCAAAGCTTCAAGTTGTACAGGGGTTCTGAGGAAAAGCAGGAAACCAAATTTCCCATTTCGTAGGATAGCTGAACTCTAATTCTGCCAGGCACTTCACGGCAGGTTCCTTTCAGCCCAGTGTCAGAAATTGAGTGAGCAGAAAGGACCATTCGCAGCTTACTACCTTGGAGCAGGAACAAGGCTGGCAGAGCACAGTGGGAATAAGGAGGACTTTCTCTAGTGTTTCCTTCCATTTTCATGGAGATAAGGTCTAAAAACTAACGACTTCATACCACTGGATAGTACATACCTTCTGCCATCTTCTAAGACTTTTGCCTAAAAACTGAACAGAGATGCTTAAGCCCCCTGATGCCCAGCGATCACCTTAATGACTACAAAACGGGCATTTCAACTAGAAAAATGTAGGCTGTTGAGAAGGCTTATTTATGCGGCATTATTGATACTTAGCCAACATTAACTAACGTTATAGTTGATGACACAGGAAGCCAGCAATACATGGGAGTTTGCTGCCCAATCGGTACCTGCATACAAGAAGTAAGCTCTATAATAGAGAAGCAGTTTTCATGGCGTTCCTTAAATTGTCTGATCCGAAGGCCTGGGGCTCAAAAACCAGAGCTTCTCTCAAGTGCTGCCTGCTAACTCCCCTTTAGAGCAGGAAAAATAGTATAGCAGGGAGAACTGGTCCACAAAGCATATTTGCAAAGTCTTCTAAGAGCAGAACCACCCCACCTTTCTCCTTTTCATTTTCTTGTCTTTTCATTTTTTTCTGGCTTTAGAGAAGTTACATGCTCCAAGCATGCCATACATGATGCTACATTTAATCTGGAAGAGGAGAAGCTTCAGGTAACACGTACACATCCTCGTAGGTTCTCTTTTCCTTCCACCTAGTTCTAGGATTTGGAGCAATGAAATGCTTCAGTCGGGATGAGGGACCAGCGGAGACACAGAGCTGCTCCCATTTCACAGACGGGGATCGAACGCCCTCAAGCAAAGCCAGCTAAAGTTGGGAAACAAGGATCGGGCTCGCATGGTAGAACTAGAGATTACTCTTGGTTCATTTAAGCTTAATTAACCTGCAATTATGATTAACTCAGGGGAAAAAATTCTTTCAAAATTAAATACAAAAATATATTATTTCCTAAGTCTGTCCAAAGTTCTTATTATGTCAATATTAAAATTCATAAAGCAGCACTAAGTGGCCTGAAACATCTCTAACCTTGACAGTTTTTTTCAGGGGTAATAATAATCCGCAGCAAATGCAGGCCAACCAAAAACCACTTAACTAATTAGTAGTTGCAGTCACCGAGAAAACATGAATCAACACTGTTATTACAAGTGGCACATTTGAGTGGCATCTAATTATGACTTGATGAGCACGATACTTGCATTATCAACATTACTACTGCATCCCATCAGGGACTAAAAGCCGCTGATGGCATTGACTGCGAGAAACTCCCACTCAATGGTACTGCAGCACCCAACAATCTCCTTGGCAGGGGCACCCTCACTAAATGACATGTTAAGCGTAATTACTGGTAGACATTGTAAATAAACAGGATTGGAAGTGAAAATTGTACCAAGTGCATAAGACACAATCTGACACATTGGAAGTGGCAGCCTTAATTGAGAGTTTCTTTGACTGCTCAAGATCATTTCAACTGCATTTCTCGGAGGACAGTGATTATAACTGTGGAGACAGACGGCATAATGGTATCAGCACTGCTGACAGAGCAGTGAATTAAATTGTATCTGCTGTTGTGTGAAAGCCTTGATGAGAGGTACAGATCCTTAGTGGTCTTATCATTATAACACAATGGTCATGTTGTCATCAACCTTGCTGGCTCCAATTGAAAAGAAATGATTGTGTGTTGAAGCTTTCCCCCCCACCACCACCTTCTATCTCTTGTGCTCAATAGAACCAATTTTCAGAGAGCTATGAAATCACGCAATAGGGCCTAAAATGCAGCTGCTTGGCATACAAACGGGGCCCCATTAAACTGGAATCACACACAATATGTGTTTATGCCAGGAGAACAAATAGAAGCTGAGTACAGGCCAAGTTTATTCACAGACACAAAGCCGATGTAGCTCTTCATCAATATAATTGCCTTTTATATTGTCGTTCAAATAATGGGCTCTATTATTGCCTTAAAATCCTAATATTCCTGGCATTTTATCACTATGTTTACAAGGTATGTCCTTTAAAAGTGTGAAAGGAAGATAAAAGAAACCTATAAAATTTTACAACATCAAATATTACTTCAAATTTTAAGTCTTAACTACTTGACATTTTCTGCCACACTCTGGTATTCCTTGTATCATAACAAAAACAAAACAGGCTGCAATTTTTTCCAGAGGAATTAGACTTCTTAGAGAACATTCTTGCCTCACAGAATAGTTATCTAAGATCATTTAAGGCAGTAGATGATTCCTGTTGATCTTACACTATTTTCCATAATTGTATCATATGAACAATTATAAAATAGAAGTGAGCAAATTCCTCTATTAACGCACACAAAAGTGTAGACCATGTGATTTCCTTATCCTGCATTAACTTCATCCACATTTCTAATGCTTCATCGTGCAGTTCACCGTACTGGCAGAAACCAGACATAACAGACCACAATCCTATTGTAATTGTCTCTTCTAAGGAGCTATTCCACTAGAATACTTCCACTCCCATTAGATGTGCTTTGTTGCTTCCAGACACCGTACAGTTTCAATAGAACCATTACCATAAAAGTGTAAAACCGAATATTGACATTCTCGCAGCCCAGACAAGACAGAACTTGCCCGAAAAGTTATCAATGGACATCAGTGCAGCCTAAAAACCTTTAATGGTACATCTATGCTTAAAGTAATTTTTTTCTGTCTTCATGATAAAAAATATTATTATCAGCACCAGCAGTAGTTTTAGCAGTAGGGTCAAATCCTCCTCAATCCAGGCATATATTATTCCCAATGCCACTTGCAGAACCCTGGTGAGATAGGTACCTTTTGTACCACCGTGTTTTCACCGCTCTGCACCTTACAAATGGCTACCTGGGTCAAGCTGTAAGTGCTGTGACACCAGTCAGTCTGACGATGATCAAAGTCTTGCTGGATTAACTGCTTCAAACGAGGCTTTGAAGGAGAAACAGCAAGTGGACCTAGCTCCCAGCATTCTTAACACTGCTTTATAGTTTGCAGATCCATATTCATAAGTCTATAGAAACACACTTCCACTAACATATCAACTTACTTTTCTGGAACTCCTCCAGTTTTTTGACAGCCTCATCTCGTTCTTGTTTGATTTTGTCACACTAGGAAAAGAGAAAACCGAAGTGAAACACTGATCCCAGTTATTTAATTAGCAGTCAGCCACAACATGTGAAAATCAACAAAGATCAGCTGCTGAACAATGATGTACTATCAAATGCATCATTTCTTTTTCCTTTCAGTCATATAGGATTGGTGGGAACTCTAAATGAAAAACTTGTTACTCAGAGTATTTCTCAACAAAAATGACAAGTTATACTTGATTTTAGGCTCCAATTCCAAGCTACTCTGGAAATATTTTAGAAAAGCCACATTTATGCCAGACTGGTATAAACAGTCATCCATGTACCACACAACAGGAAAAGCAACATTTTGCATGCCATGAATATGCTTTAAGCCTAGTTTCTTTAACACAAATAGATTTAGACAATACTATACATTTCCATACCTACCATATACAAAAAAATACCCCAGACCAATAACAGGGACATCCCTCTCAGTTTCAGAACACTGTGAGCAAAGAGTAATCCTTGAAAAGGGAAGGACACTTTTTCATACCTTGATAATTTCTCAGTTTTATTAATTTTCAGGTTAATGCTAACACTACATAGGGTTGCAGCCACTGATCTTATGACAAAAAGGTTTCTTCAAGGAACAAAACAGACATTAAATAGACTTTTCTAATAAAATCCCACTTATAAGCAAATGAAAGATTCCAGAGAAGTGAATAAACTTCACAAGAGCCACAGTCAGTGATTAACTGCAGTGTGAAAGCCCCATGACCCAAGGGGAAGTATGACTGGCACATAACGTGTTTCACGCTCATGGTGCACCGGGCATTCTTCCTCACACGCGGCTGTGCATGTTCAAGATCATAAATTAACTTCTGGAAGAGATCTGTGTGGCTGAGCTCCTTACAGCACAACTACTCCTGCAATTACGAGGATTCAAATCACTGGAACAGACTTGGGAAAAAGAAGAAAGCTGAAATGATTTTGCTCGATTTTCACTTTTTCCACATGAGGACCCACTTTGAGCTGGCTGGGAAAGGAGCCTGCTGTTAAGTAACAAGAAGGGAGACAGCGCGATTCAATGGCAGCCAAATCCAAGAGAGCCCTTCTATCAGCCCCCAGGAACTTTGGATAAGGCCCAAAGAAGGATCGGGGGGAGGATGCCAGTGGTGTCACCACGGGAATAACCTCCACACCAGCACTGGAAGCTGCTGCTGATGGCTGTCTGGGAGCAGCAGGAGCTGCCCTCGACAAGCAAGCTCTCCTCTCGTGGCACTGGGGTGATGAGATGAGGGACGGCGGCTGAGCAGGAGGGAAGGGCTGTGAAACAAGGAAGAGGTGCAGAAGGAGCAAGCTGTGCTGCGCGAGGACTCGCTGTTTCATCTGATGCTGTGGGATGTTAATAAAGAAGCAGTTAAGGTTGTCTTGCGTAGGAAAAGTGGGGAAGGGAAATCGTGCACGAATCTTGCTGCCCTCCCTCCCAGCTTCCTCAGCAGAAATGTGTCTTACCTTACCGGTGGGAGCACGGTCTAGGAACAGAAGGCAGTAAAAGCCCCAGAAAGGAAGTGTTTCTGACTGTTCCTGCAGAGCACAGCTGCACTGCAAAGGGGGAGCAGTGTGAGCCACTGCTGCTGCCTCTTCACATTTACAACAGAGACACTGTACCGCTCTGGCATACTTCACCCACGGACTTCTCTGTGCCCTGTAAGCTTACAGCCCGCTGCACATCAAGTGAGAAAGCGCTTTTAATGCTCAGGCAGGAAAAGAAAAATAGCATTTTAAGGATTTAATCTGTTGCCTGTGGAAATCAGCGAGATACTTCCCTACTGACGGAAACCCCGATGGACAGGATGCCGTACGCTCCCTATCCCAGTAGCAGAAGAAACTCCTTTTGAAATCCTCCAGTAATGTGCTGTAAGGTGTAACAGCCTTCCCTGCGCAGAGAAAGGGGAAGTTAAATGACCTATTCCACTTCACCTTGAGTGCTATTTGCAGGGAGCTCCATTTGGACCACGACACGGCGACTGTTCTGCGGATAGCTACACGTTTCTCTGCACAATCAGGGTCTGCAGGTTTGGGGCTCTGCAGAGCAATTCCTGCTCCCAGTTGCAGCTTTCTGAATATTTTCCTTTTGCTGCTACCGTGCTTCGGAATGAAAGGGCAGGAAGAAAAAGAGAATGGGAGATTGTTGCCCTTGCTGAAATGATCAATGGAAAGCACTTTGCCTTTTGTTTTGCAATCAGACCTGTGCAAGCAGGGCCACTACGCAGTCCTGCAAAAACAAAAATTTGTTCACCTCCAATTTAGCTAAAAATTAGGAAAAGTTGAAATCATCTTTAACTACCTGTACTGTTTAAAACTTGAAAGTTATGCAAACTGTTCAGATAAAATAATTAAGATTCATAATAATGAACATTATCTCCCCTTAAAATAATTTGATCTTCCCTTTAAAACATGAAGTATTTACTGATACCAAATTTAAGTATGCTAGCTGCTCTCAACAAAGCACAGGAGCTGTAAAAATTCACAGCCACCTCATGTCAAAAAAGCAGTTTGAGGCACATACGACAGAGCTGTTAATTAACCAGCAGATAACTCATCCTAAATGTTAGAAGAGCGGTGTTATACTCCTGTAAAATACACTGTTCACTTTTCACATTCAAGTGCATGAATTGTTGGAGAGAAACAGTTTTCAAGCATTTATCTCCTTGTCAGTAGTAACTGATAGCTCCAAACTCAAGAGTACCCTCAAATGGAAAAAAACAGTAGACTACTCCCAGACTGTCAGCCATTTGTTGTGGTTGTAATCTGTTAAGAGTTCTGGCTTCTCTGCAGAGCAAAATAAGTTTTCATATCATTTTACTTCCAATCTTTTTAATCTAATATTTATAGCATCATTATCCCAATAAAAACCAAGGGTAAGAGACAACAGACATTTCTGAACTAGCTGCAGGAGTCAATGTTAATTTCTTGGTAATGAAAAGTCATCACATCTGTACTTTCAGAAACAAGTAACGGTTCAGTTTCCAAAATTCATTTTGCAACTAATTCCTTATGATACTTCACCTTTAAAGAAACAATTTTGGGAGCTTTGCCAGCCCAGCTCCATTAGAGATTTTTGCCTTTAGGCACACAATATGAGGCAATGCTTTCAGCTCTAATGCAGAGAACTGACTGACATGTGACTACTTAGAAACAAATCATCTACACGTCAAGTAGGGGTGTTCACACCAAATACTGCCTGTACAGCGAGGCAATGGCAGTAAATGGACTCGGCGTGTACTCGGAGCAAGCACAATACCAAGAGAGCTCCATGCCAGCACGGGATCCTGATATCACACGACGATGTCGGGTAGTCAGTGAATGCAGCCACACAATGAATGACTGCAATGCAACTGGAAGGCTGCGGGTACAAGGTCTGCACACCCTCTCCCACCCACCTAGTGACCCTCTGCCACTGATTTCAGGGAGACAATTAGTGGGTTTCTTGTCTATTCTCATCTAACAGCCTTCTATTTTGCCAGCTACTTTGTACATAAGGTCCTACTGACTTCAGAAAAGAGCCTTCAAAGGGCAAAAACAAGGAGGAGACTGTTCAGCCCAGATATTAAAATGCAAGAAGTTCACATGGTAGCCATATCGTCAATTAAGCCATTGCTAAGCAACACAAGATACATTCTGTCCCTTTTACACAAATTGTAAAATTTATGCAGATTTAATGCTTGCTCTAAAATTATGAGTTTGGCACAGCGTGCAGAAGTATCCTATGACATTTGCTATGTTTCTTGAAAGAATGAGCATGTCATCAAGGCAGAATCCATTCTCTGTTCCCATTTGGTGACAAAACATATAATCCACTCTGTATGTGTGCTTTAACAGAGCAAACACCATGAATGATCTATCAGAGATACAGTATTACACCTACTGTTTGGGAAAGCTGTCTTGCTTTTTTTTTTCTCCTACTGGCAGAATGACAAAACACTGTCAAAACCAGTGTTCAGAGTCATTTCTGTCTGATTAGCAAGTAGTCAAATATTTATTCATGATCTGACTCTGAACACGTCAGAACTGCATATTAACTACACGTGTGTGCAACTGAGCACAGTTACCTATTTATTTCTTTTTGTGAACTATTACACTTGCTTAGTAGGTTGCTTCAGTTCAAAGGGTGACCTAAGAGAAGTAATCTGCCGGTGTCATTTTTACTCCATTTTTTTTTAAGTACTTAAAAATACTAATAAAAAAATGTCCAGGCCAATTTTGTCAAAGACCCCACCAGAGCTCTCCAAATCAGCAATTTAAAAAAAGGGAATGAGGAAGAGACACTGTGTGGATCAAGATCTGATTTTTTGCTCCTGAATTTTCAATGTTAGTAGCATCCTCCTAAGTGGTAGCGTTTTAAGCAAAGTAGCATATGTAAAAATCAATTTACTTTCCAATTTTGAAAAAAAAAAATAAAATAAAAAATAAAAATAAGAAGCACAGAGTTTCAAAAATTTTCAAAAATTAAAATTACATGGGATTTTAAGTTAGCTGCCTACAAGGCGCTTAGTTCCTTGTTTCTATTATAAAGTAGGATCATTGTTCCATTCATTAAAGTGACATAGCTCAGCTTACAGAGCCATACAGGTATCTTGGTGAGTTAGAAAAAATTCCACTGAGTGTGTCAAAAGCATATACACACAGACTGTTACCTAACTCCGTGGTACTTTCCACTAACCACCTGCAAATCTTTTTAAAAAATTATCTTACCTTCCTCCTATCAATGCAATTGTGTCCATAATGGATACAGAGGGAGTTTACACTCATACTGACAATGGCAGAAATTGTACTGGAATTTACTCACAACTTATAAGATCCACAGACAGAGGTAGCCTGTGCTATAATTCCTCCAGATCAGGTTTAATCCTACAAAGCATAAACTAAGATATAAAGTTACAGAGGTGTTAATGAGCTTTCAGGATTACCCAGCCCTCCGATAGTTTCTGCCAGTATTAGCACTGAGAGTAAACATAACCATGAACTCTGTATCAGTAGATTCTTTTCATGCAGAAGAAATGCACTCAGGGCCTCCCACTTAACCACTTGAGTCCAAGCACTTAAACCATTAAGCAGAGCTGCTTACATAAGCTCACCAACCTGCAGGATGGAGGTTCTCACTCCCCCCATCTTCCAGTTGGGCAAATGAGTTCAGCACGTGCTCGGTGCTGGAGGATGCCCAACTGTTGTGCAAGTATTTTGAAAAACGTCATACCAGGTTTTCAAAGAAACCCACAGGAGTGACTACAGAGGAGCAGTTATCAGAAGGAAATCTTGGGAAAAAGAGGAGCGAGGAAGAAGTAAAAGCAGGATGTAAGTAGTAAGCTCAGAACATTTCATCTTTATTTCGGCAGCAAAATTTTTCATTTCAATTGCCTCTGAAAAAAAAAATTGTAAATAAAAATGAAGTTTAAAGAAACCTTCCTCAACAACCCCTGCCCTTTCCCCAATATAAAGAAAGCTTTGTTGAAGAAACACCGGTGCTAAGAGGAGTAAGTTTCAGGGCAAAGCTGGAGAGCTCCTTCTCCATACAGAAAACAGTCAAACTGTGGAACTCCTCACACGGGATGGAAGTCAAGCCACCAACGCAGGCTCGAGGGGAGACTGTATAAACTCAAGAGAGAAAGCACTGCTGAGGGCAGAACACACAGAGAACACAGACAGCTCAACAAGTCCCTGTGCTACAAATGATTTGGAGGCCGGGAGAGCACTCTGGGGAGGTCTTTTACATGATCTTACAGCCCTTACAGATGGGCTCCTGGTCTGCCTCGTTTTTATCCTCCTTTTCTCCTGAGCACTAGGAAGTTAACTGCCACAGTTTTCCAGGTAGTGAACATAGAGGACAAGTTTCCTGGGATATCTGAGGGTCTGGTACAGGACAGCAGAATGGGAATGCAGCGACAAGCACAGCAGAAGGGACAAGAAAGTCAGTAGGTAAGAGGGAGTGAAGCAGAATATGCTGAGCTCGGTGGATGTAGGCATAATGATTGCTGAAATGTGAAGATAAGCTTCAAGTTTTCTTTAATAATGAGAAAGTAGTTATAGGACAAGGTTACAGCCTTGAATTGCAACATCTAGAAAAAGCAGGCTAAAACTGACCCCTTCAGAAATGACTTGACAAAAAAACAAAGCTAAACCTACATGTCCTGGCACCTAATACAGATTTGAAAATTAGCATACAGCTTCCATCTTCAGCTCACTGATACTGGAGGAAGGGGAGATTTCTGTTTACAGCACAGAGGAGCAGTGCTGCCGCTGCCCTCCTCACTACCTAGAACTAATAAGGGACTTTCACTGGCCACAGTTTCTTTTGGCAGGTTATCTGCTAAAACCCTTTTGCACATTGACAGTGGTTTACACAGCACAATGCTGCCATCAAGCCTCTCTCCACGTTCTCTCTTCTTGTTGGTTCCCTCACAGAAAAGAAGTGTCTTCAATGATCAAGAGTCCTGGGTGAGAAGTGACCTTGCCGAATGTGCTTAATTTCCCTACTAGGAAAGCAGCTTATCGGAATTGCAATAGACAACCCAGAAAGTGGACATTATTTTTGTACTACAGGACCTCCACACATTAAAAAATAAAGCCTGCAGTAACATATGAAGTTCAGCCCACACATTCAAAGTCTCTTTTCAAGTTAGCCAGGCGTACATATTTCACAAAAGGATATGTGATACACTGCAAAGCTGTTTGATGCTGCAGTACCGCTGTGCAGACTGAGATAAGACAAATTCCTCTCCTATTAAAAGGCATTTTGTGGAGAGAGAGGACTGAGTACCTCCAGCAATCATACTCCTACATTCTGAATTTTTAGAGGGGCTGAGCAAGGGCAGGGGTTGTTCTCTTCTGTTTTCAGCAAGTTCCAGTGTGCAAATCAAGTTGTTATGAAACAATGTATTGATATAAGGGAAACAAGTTGTCCCAAGAATATCTAAAGGCTTGAGTTGTTTCATGCTGACACTGTAACCACACACAAACCAGCTACAGCAGCAGTGATTTACATATACACAGTTACAGTAACTTTTCTGGAGTAGAACATCTAGAACAGCTGCTGGGAGTTACTTACATTATTGCCTAAAACAAGACGTACTGATGAGTGATGCTGTTGGAAATAACCAGCTGAGCTCACAGAAGCAGACGACAACCTCTCTTTGTTAATACAGTGTTCTGATATGTAGTATTTAAGTATTAAAGAAATAATCCTGAGATACAAACCTCCTCTTTCGTTTTCTTATTTTCTGCTCTAAGCTCTTCATATTCGCCAATAGCTATAAAAGAAAAATAAAGAAAAGGTTAACATTGCAGTCTCTCTTTTACTCAGATTAGCGATTTCATTCATTTTAAAGCTCTTCTGGCTATCTGCACACACTTCTTAAATAACATAGGTCATAAACTTCATTAACAGCCTATGGATGAACAGGATATCCTTTTAGAATTGAAGTAATTGGAAAGTGTCTGAAAAAGATGGTGGCTCCCAAAACAATCAATTTTTGATCAATGGAGAGTTAAACAATCTTATTGATTGAGTTCAGAAATTACAAGGTGAATGCACTGCCTTGCAGACACCAGTTTAAACCCGAACTGGCTCAGGTTACAGATCAATGCTAGAAAGCATGGTTGGTGCAGCGCTGTTATGCATACATACACCTGTGTGCCTCCAGAGTAGCTGGGCACCTTATACATTTTTCTTTTACACCCCACAACGGAGACATGAAAAGACTGCATGATTTACCCAAGATCACACAAGAACTCAGCTGCAGAGATCAGCAGGGAAGGGATCAGCCTCCAGGATGCTGGAGGTCTGTTGTTTTAAACCAGTAAATAGCACACAGAGACAGTTATCAGCTACCAATTAAGCTTCCAGTTTAAAAAGGGCACACAAAAATATACAGTGAACCGCTCATTCTACTACCTTCATGCCTTATTTATGTATGCCTGCTATATACCTTCATTGCCACAGGTTCCTGATCCTATCGTTCCTTCAGCGTGTCCCATATGGACCATTTGGCCTTCAAGGCCACAGAGATTTTATTGTTACTATAAAGAAGCCAAGCACCCTTCAAATTTTTTCTTGTATATACATGAAAGCTACACTACTACACCAGTGTTATTTTAAGCCATCTTAATTATAAATGGATAAAGGGTTGGAATAGATAGCTTTCAGCTGATAGAGATGTTAGATATTGAGAGATGTTTCTCTTAAACCTCACACCTCACTTTACATCTGAAGGCACAAACATGCAGAGTCTGGTGGATTAGCCACGTGAAAACCTGCTGCTCCCTTCTAGCTTTAAATATCCAGACTTTCAAACAAGCAGCTCTTAGAAATAAAGTTCTACTTTGTACTACCTTTCTCCTCTATCACCAGTGTTGAAATAAACTAATGTTTATTTCCCGTTAATTAATTTCCTGTTGAAATAAACGAATTCAACTCACTTCTGAAAGCTGCCAAGACACTGCTGCTCTGCTTGTCTTAACCGTGTCTATTACTCTCATCACCAATTCAGAATTTTATTTTCTTTTTAAATAATAATCAAAGTGGCCTTCTTTACTCCAAGGTCACTTGCACAGGAGCGTAAAAGCCATGCCACTCGATCACCATCCCCCTGTGAAGCCATTTCTGTGGTCCTCTTAGGAAAAGGAAGGCAGAGATTTCCAGCACCTGGCACCGAGAGGCAAGGCAAGGATGACAGCTGTATCCCCAGATACAGCCTCTTGGAACTGGAAAGCTGTCAGTGCTTGCTTGCCTTTCCTAAGGCAAACTGCTACTTGCCACGCACCGCGTTGCGAACGACTGAAAAATGCAAACACAGCCCTGTCCCACCCTTGACAGCCCTCCCCACGCACTCCACAACCCAACAGCTCTGAAGCCATAAGCCCTTCAGGCATGAGAACAAGTCACCGCAAAGCACCCCACGAGATGAGCTTACACAACGCCCTGGCACCCCAGGTAACAGGCACGACCGAGGAAGCCCTTCCCTCTCCTACTGTAGATTGTAACGCACGGTGCATTTGCCATGGCATAAAAACACAAAATCATCTTGCTTCATGCCAAGCTCAAGCTGCAGCCTTCTCCGGTGTCTTTTTACCAATAGCAACCCCTAACCGTCATTAATAATGATATTTCCTTCAATACAGCTAGCAAGCAGGAAGGCTCCAGTACCTTATTTAACATCTTTCTTCATGGAAAGCAACTTCTGGATGATGCTTCCATACAGATCCCACCTTTTGGATTTTCAGCATCGGTTTGTTAAACACTAGTGAAGAAACTGCTCTTTTTACCAGGCCTGGAAACTGAAATCATAATTTAAACATGACCACACGTTTTCTGCTGTATATCAACTTCTCCACAAAGGCAGAAGAGAACTTCAAAATTAATGAAGAGTGAATGGGAAAGCTGGTGGATTTGTTGTGTTTATTTTTGCATTAAGGTTTGTTTTGTTTTGTTTTGTTTTTGTTATTTGTTTTTTGTTTTTTAAATAGTGATTTTATACAAAGCTTTTCCAGTGTTTTATGTACAATGAAGTTTTGAGGCCACCTCAAAAAAAGTCAAGAGCCTGGGTAAGGTTTACTGAAGCACTAACCTGCATAAAGGTGGTAATGATCTCCTCATTCTAAAGCTGTCCTAGGACAGCCGATACCAGCAGCAACCAGGCATCACTTCATACGCTGCAAATCTCAAATAGATCATTTAGCCTTGGAAACCTCTTTGGCAGATTAGAGGTGGTATCCTCATCTTGACAGACTGACAAACCACATACGCTGTTTTACAAGGACTTGCCTAACCCTCCTCTGAGAGCCAGGAACTTCTCCTTAATCTGCGAAGGCTCTCACACAATGCACACCTGAAAACTTGGTACATCTCATCTTGACTCATTCAGATCACACTATACTTAAATTACCCTAGAATAAAGATTAGTGGTGAGTGAAACAAACAAGTGAAGATGCTTTACCAAAGGTGCTACTAAAATTCCAGAACTATACATCATTTTCTTGAAATACCTTCACTGTAACACATACTGACAGTAAAATTCCTATTTTGCAGCCACTGGTCTCCAGTGAACCCTGAAGAACATTACTAAATCTGCATCAGATGCCTTGAGATACTGCCGTTTACTAACAGTGACTTCAGTTTAACAGAATTATTCCTGATACACAGCAGTCTTATGGAAATAATTTAGCAGGGTCCCAGTGGCACTTCTTTGCTTCAGACAACCTTCATGCAGACTGAAGGCAACACGACGAGTTGATTTCAAGACTAAGGAAACAAAATATTTGGGAAGAAAATAACAGAATATTTTGGGCTACAGCTCTTAACCCACCCAAAACACACTCGTAGCCAGCCTTGTTCTTATTTTAAGCTAGCCAAAGCACAGAACAGACAGCACGGGCAAGCACAGCCTGCTCCTCCATAACACGGCCTTGCTCGCTCACCAGCTGCTCCCTGGCCAGGACGGGCTGTCCTGGAAGCACCCATCAGCAGATTTCGTCGGTACCCAATTAAGCAGGTAGCTCTGTGTACCACGTCTCCCTTAATTATATCTCAGTCTTCCGATTTTTAGTTGTCAGCCTGTCTCCCGAACCTGGACTTGCACTTATTACTAAAACAAGGTCATGAGGGGAGAAGTGTATAATGACTATAATTGGGAATGAACCACCAGAAAAGACACCTTCAGGTATAGAGCGAGATGGTGAGACTTCCCACTCTTTTTATAATAAAAAAGTTAATCAGCCTCCCTTCTAAACCTGCATATTAAAAAATAGGAAGAAGAAAAACCTTAGAAACGCTGCACTCCTATATTTTAGCTTTTATATTGTAAACCAGGGCAGCCTTCAAGTAGCTTGAGATCCCTCCCACATCAGATCAGCCCGTAATGCTGCTTCAGCATTTCACCCTTACTTTATCAACAAGCTAGCAGAGCTGTCCAAAAAAGCAGGGCATTCTCCTTGCTGCTCCCTGGACCGCATGCAGGCATGTCTGTGCGGGCACAGGCAGGAGCCAAAGCCTGCAGTGCCCTGGGTGAGATGAGCTATCCTAACGGAGTCACTTTGCTGGGAGAAGGGAATTCACACCTGGCCTTTGGCAGCTTCGGACAGATCCTTAAAGGGAGGAGGGCCCCTGCAGGAGGACGACACCAGAAGCTTCATCGGGGTGGCTCCTGCCACGCTCCTCATCCCAGAGTGCTTGGAAAACAGAGAGTGGGGCCAACCCTGTTGCACAAACCCTCTCTCAAAAAGCAGCGATCTGCTGACGAGCAAAGCATGCACAAGACCTGGGAACTGCTGCCAGGAGTGAAAATAAAGGTCAAAGGACTGGATTTTTCCATTGTTCCCCATTTCATGCACAAAGATCTTCTGCAAAGATTCCTTCTGCTAAACCCAGGCAAACCCAGCAGGATGCAGCGTGGCATTGGTGGCACTTGCCACAGACAAGCTGTAAGGTTCAGATACCAAGCAGTTCCTTAAAAGAAAGAAAAATCACACGTAAGAATATGAAGACAAGCATTAAGAACGAAGAATAAGTCAGATACCGCATCCGTGTTCCCACATGCCTTAATTTTACTCAAATCTGTAGAAGTATGTACTAAGATTTTTTTTAACGAGACTCCAAATATATATCCTGCAGTCCTATGGCTCCCTGTATGCCAGAAATGGAAAATAAACACACTACAGGCTGATAAAGCCTACTCAGCTCATACGGAAAGATTTGCTTTCACAAGTTTCTGAAAATCAGGCGTGGTTACACACAAGCAACTGAAGTGGGAAACGCTTGTAGACGCTAACAGATGAAGAAAGCGTTCAAGCAGGAAGGGTTTTGCTGGGAAACGATGGCTACTGTGTACACAGGCACACACACAGGTATGTGGGAAAAAAAGAGCAGGTGACTACAGAAGAGAACAGAGCAGCCAACAAGATATCCTACCCTGAGTAAAGAAATTCCCCTGGCCACAAAAGTTACTGCTCTGCCACAAAGACCAAGTTGGTCAAACTGCATTACGTGATATTGACGAGCTCTTGCTGTGAAAGTGATATCCTGAGATATTTCTGCTACACTGGTAGTCTGTCCTTTAGAAGACATATTCAAAGTTTCTGGCACTTATTTATTTATTTATTTATTTTTCAAGAGAATGAGCAGATCTAAAAACCAAAAAAACATAGGTTCAATGTCTGGGGTTAGAGACTGGAAATCATCACACTTCAACAAAATAAGCCAACAAACACAAAATAAGACCTTTAAAATAGGTGAAGAAAATCATATTTAGTATCTCTGTAGTTAACAGTAGCAAAAAGTTGACACTAGTTAACTACAGTAATTTAGCAAAGTCACCAGAAATTTAACTGTGATAGTGGCAGGTGTAGTTTTAGGCAGGATGTAACTCCAGATATTCTGGTTGCTGGCTACTGTTTTCAATTGAATGAAGATGTGACCGCAGCTGAACGCGTTTCTTTAAGGGCAAAGTTCTGGAAGTGCCAATCAAACCAAGGACAAACGGGGCAATCTTCCATGCTGGAAATCGATCATGGCTAGGGCAGCTGCTGGGCTGGTTTGCTGGGTCCTACACCGAGCCATTGGTAAGGCAAGGTTTTGCCCACCTCATTTTGTTTCCAGAAGCATTTGGTTTTAAATTAGAGTCTCACCCACAGGGATTATACGGGCCAGTTAAATGGAAAGATGCCCTGCTGGAGATATCATTGAGAGTACCTTTAGGTAACACTAATGTTTACAGCAGATCTGCTTTATCTGATTAAGCCATCTCAGAGCTATTTAAAGTATTGTTTGAGTTTTAGTTCTGTAAGTCCTAACTATCAACGCAGAGATCGTGTTTCTCCACGATGCTCACCTCAGACTCAGTAACAGAGCAAACTGACGAAGGAGCAGTGTCAGGTGTCCAACTCTGCTATGCAGGACTTGGAAAATTCGGCACGGGTGAAAGACAAGCACATCACGCTCACAGACAGCCTCCGCGTCCTTGCTGCTGCTCAGAGCCCTGCCCAGCAGCCAAGTGGATTTGCCCAGACACCAGTCAGTGTCACAGCTGCCACGGAGAATTGTGTGGCTGCCGTGAAACACCTGCCTCAGGTGCGATCTGCCGACCTTGGTGGGAAAAGGATAAGCAGCAGTAGAAATGTTACAGCCATCAGCCACGTACGGGCTGCTGCCTTCTCCTCTGCAGCTACCCGGTGTTACGTGCCAGGTTGTTTCTCAAGACTAGGAAAACACCTCCTGAAAGAGAGCCTGAACCAGGGCAATGGAATGAATGTCTTCAAACTGCTTCAAATCAATGGGTGTTATCCAGAAACCTGACAACAGGCCGGAATGTTACAGTAACCTGAAGCCACGTTCCACTTTAAATGCTGTAACTACAGGGCTCCTGAACAGAAGGTACACCCAGCACCCCAGGTGTTCAGGGACTGCAGATCCTTCCATCATCTGCACCTACTTTCAGAGTAATATTATCTATACCTGAAAGTGGAACGGAGAAAAAATTATAGCCAGCCATACCACTACAAAAAACACTCGCTAGTCTCACAGCAAATTACTAACAATCCTACTTTTTGGGAACGTCCATCAAGAACAGAGCCTTACAGGTCAGGATCTGCCTGTTAGTTTCTGTTTCAATAGATTAAGGGGATCTGGGACAGCCAGTGCTAGAGTTACAGCATCTTTCCTTTGAACTTACTCTTGGAGTCTCATAAACTTTCTTTACACACCAGTGGTGACTCAGCCTACCAAAGCAGAAGACTTTCAGATTTCATAACTGAAACCCCGGTCCCACTAAGTCAACAAGAAAATTCCAACCAATTTCAAGAAGCTAGGATTTCTCTGAAGAGTAACCCAAACCTGCCTTGTTAGCGACTGATTATTGTCACTTTAGCAACTGTCGTTTTGGCACAGAGAACTCTTCTAGAGCCAACAGTACTGGAAGGAAGCAGTCACTCAGGAAAAAAGCAGCTTTTTAGTCTTATTTTTGTCTTATGGTATAAATATGACCATAAGATTTAAACCACCTGTAATCCTCGAAAGGCAGAACATATCTGGGGGCAGCCAACAATTGTGAGCTTCCAGTGCTGAGTGGATGAGAACAACCAAAAAAGAAATACCAAGGTCAGCGATCACAGATACCCACCTGAAGTTTGGTTAAGGGAAGCTCCTGTTTAACCAGACAAGGTAGAAGCTGTTCTAGACCAGCTTGGTTTGGACATAGGCTGACCAGGGGAGGTAGAAAAGTGGGCTACCTTCTGAGCATCCAAGCTCTTTTCCATGTTTTCTTACAGAATAAGGAATGTTACAATGTTTTAGTTTTCCAGCCAAGCACTGCACTGGTGGAGCTGACCATCCATAAGGCTGTAGCACTGGATTTCGCCACCGGATAGTGACTCACACGGGGAACCCAACCAGCCCGAGACAAACGCATTTGGTTCATTTACACCGGAGCTACAAAGGCTCTGCAGAACCTCACGGCATATCAGGGCTGGCCCTGAGCTACTAAAGGGAAGTTTGCACATGGATTAGCCCTGGACCGGGAGGCGTGGGACGGGTTGGCGTGACAGCCCCTGACACGCACCAGGCGCAGACAGACGCAAAGTTCAGACACAACAAGGAGCTGCCCGTGCAGGTAACCCTCCTGAGGAAGCTCTGCGGACAGCTAGACTCTCACCTCTTGGAGCTGCCCAGCCCTGCTGCTGAGGTGGCGTCCCAGGGCGCTGTCACCTGCTGTCACCCTGGGGTGTCACCCATCGCAGCTGATGGCGTGTCACCAGCCTGACAGCCAGGCTGCCCACGAGGTGTTAAAACCCAGGTTATCAGCACCTCAGCCCATGCAAGGAGCCCCTCACCCTCCGCCCCCATCACTTCGGTGCCCACCCTGAGCAGGTGGGTGCAGGCAGAGCACCCCGGGGGGGAGCACCCACAGCGTGTCAGCTCCCCCCCTTCAACCCCAATCTCCCTCGCTCCGTGCCCAGCTCTTTCATTTCGCTCAGGCTTTTTGTTTCTTCCCCTGCAGGGGCCTAGAAACGAGCGGAGCCCGGAGCGGAGCCGCCCCCAAGCCGCGCCCCGTCCCCCACCGGCCGCTCCGAGCCCAGCCCGGGGCGGTACCGGGGGGGGAGCGGAGCGGAGCCGCTGCCCCAGGGCGAGCCCCCCTCCCTCCCGGCTCGGAGCCCATCCCAGAGCCCGGCCCTCACCTCGCTCCTTGAGGCTGGCCAGCAGCTCCAGCTGCTTCTCCTCGTCCGAGCTGTTCATCGCGCTCCGCTCCGCAGCGCCCACACCTAGCGCCGCTCACACCTGGCACCCTCCCCTCCCCTCCCCTTCCCCCGGGCGGCGGCCGCAGCCCCGGGGCGGGCTCGGCGAGCGGCCCGGCCCGTGCCGGCTCTGCACATGCCCAGACTCCCGCGGAGCCCCAGTGAGCATGTGCGGGGGGCGGCGGCGGCACCGAGCTGCACCGAGCCCCGACACCGCCCGGCAGCGGCCCCGCCGCCACACGGCTCCCCTCGGGGCGGCCAGGCGGGAGCAGGGCTCACCGGGACTCCCCGAGGGGTCGGGGGGTAAAAGGGAACACCCCACACGCGGCAGCGGTTAACGAGGGTTTTCGCACGCCTTCACAGAATGACCTCGGTTGGAAGAGACCGCCAAGATCGCCTCGTCCAACCTCTGACCTAACACTAACCCATCCTCCACTAAACCATATCGCTGAGCTCTACGTCTACACGTCTTTTAAAGACCTCCAGGGGTGGTGACTGAACCATCCTGGGCAGCGCATTGCAATGCCTCACAACCCTCTCAGTAAAGTTTGTGTAGATCAGCCTTCCACTGGGACTGACATGCCACCCAAAGGAGTGGGGAGGGTGTAAAACTACTCTTTGAGCTTAGCGTTGGTACCCAGAAAACCAACGAGATAAAGAAAACAACCAAACAAAACAGTTACATTACTGTTTCTGAGGATCTTAGGGAAGCAACTGCAGGCCAACATGACCAAAACTTTTGGCCAACATCAAGGCAGAGGGCTTTGACAGAGAACCTGCCTCGTTCATCTGAAGAGCACAGTTCTGCCTGCTGTTCTCCAGTGTCAAAAAGGAGAGGAGACAGCAACAAGCCCTGCATTGAAACAGTGACCCTACCCAGCTCAGCTGAAGGCTGATATCAAATACACACCGTAGCTACACTGCAGCATTTGGTTCTGCCCATTTTTTGTTGAACTTCAGAAAATCAAGAGCCAGAAGTTTGAAATAAAATTACTGCCTTTGATGTTAACTAGCCCAATGCTGTGCTACACCCCATTCACAGTGGACAGCACTAGAGTGAATTTGAGTGAATAGAGTGAATTTCTCAGTCTCAAAAACTCTTTGTCAGTCACACTGAAGTTGTGGCCCACAGTAGTGGTCACCTGAACAGTCTTCATATTTACTCTTTAAGCATGGGAAAGGCACTGCTCGTCTATCTCCTTCCTTGGCAAAGCCCATAGATCACCATGGCAGTCAGAAAACCTCACATAGCCACAGACATGGCAGCATTAGAAATATCTGTGAAGAAAATGAAAAAGACCTCACTACAAATTTTTGTTCAGTCCACCTGCCTCCTCCCTCTGACTGCATGCTCTACCCTTCCTGACCTAATAAACCTTTAAAACACGAAGAGACTCTGTATTGACATTTTACAATGTTATCTGTCCCAGGATGGTTAATAGCATGTGTAATGTCCTGGAAAGGAGCACAGAGAGCCACGTGAGCTGTACCAGTGCCTCAAAGTGTGATATGTTCAGGTAAGGCATGTGGAAAGTTCAGAAGCTAGTCAGCTTGTTTTGAACTAGTCAGCACAAAACACATTTAACTGCACAAAAGTGAAATTATAAATCCATGCTCCTAGAGAGAGTCATACACAAAGAATAGGAAATTACCTTGGAAAACAAAGGCTCTGCAGAGGTCGTGGGAGGCAAAGCGTTCAAGTAATTACATACATGCCATCGGTGAGGTGCTGCAGCAGAAGAACTGGATGTTCGCTTTCAACCGGAAAAAAAAAATTGTTCTGTGACATTGACGAGACCAAAATAATGATACTGTATCCAGTTCTTCAAAAGATGGTACAGAGTCATTTACAGAGAAAGCAAAAGAAAAAAAGCAATCCAAGGTTTGAGGAGAGGGCTTTGCAATGAGAGACTGCAAACTCCTGGTCTTTTTAATTGAGCAAACAGGAAACAAATTATTTGATTATGTTAATTTCAGAGGAGAAAATCATTGGTACTTGAGGGCTTTTCAGCCTAGTGGAAAAGACTCAACTACATTCTGTGTCTGCAAACAGAAGCTGAACATAAAAACTACAAGTCAAGTCACACATCAATAAATGCCTCCATTTTGGAAGAACACAGAGGTCCTATTTAAGTGTTTGGAGTTCTGAGCTGACCTCGGTTTTGAATAGCCCCCACTTTAAGTCAGAGCAGTTTTGCCAGTGTTTTCGTTTTTAGCATCCTTTCTTGGGCTGCCTGTTGGCTTCCCTTCAGCCACAGGTTTCATTCCAACTCCCCTTCCCTTTGCTGTTATCATCCCCTCCATTCCCAGACCAATTTCTTTCATGCAGCGCAGTAGCAGGATTTGCAAAAGAACGATTGTAGGGTTGCTTACTGTGCCAAGACACCGGACATCTTCGTCTTGCAACAATGTTCTGTCTGTTGTGAGCTGCCAGAACAGCATAAAATCTCTTTGATATTCACAGAGACAGTAAGCCAATTCTTCCATTATTTTATTTATTTATTCAAGTTAAACTGTTATGGGTCAAAAGACTTCCCTTCCATAACTTCAATATTGCAGCTTGAGCATTGTTCTTATTGCTGTTATTCACTTAGACCTCCATCAAGTTACAGTTCCTTGATAAGTGAGCATTTAAAGCAAGCATGTCCTTGTTGCAGACCCTTTTGGTTGCAACAGTAGAGGGATGCTACACTAACATTGTTCCTCAAAGGTATTAATCATTCATCAAGCACTGCCAAATAGGCTTGCTAACTTTTTCAAGTTAAGAGTAGAAAAATGAACTCTTACTAATTTTGCTAATGTACTTGTTGTACTTGCTAATGGACCTTGTGCGCTAAGAGGACTTAACACCTCCAGTAGCATTTCCCCTGCAATGAATTCAGTTCATTGTTTCCAAGTTACTTTAAATAAGAGTCTGTAATGCCTATACTGTTCCGTGTAATAATGCCCACATTGTGATCTGATAGCTGATGCTGTAAACCATTAAGATCATAAAAGTTTGCGCAGGCACTTCAAGCATCCAACATGGGATTTCACAATGTTTAAATAGGGATTAGGTAATTACTGCTTCCTGTAGCAGAGAAAGAGAAGCAACATTGTACTTTGAACATAAATAGCCAGTTTTTAGTCACAGCATTTCAAGAATATTATTTCTGCTTTGTTAAACTGGAAAGCTAAGTCTAAATGTATTTGAAAACTTGTCCAGTTCACAGGCAGCACCAGTACTGGGGGAAAAATTGAGAACTGAGTCCCTTTATACTGGAAAATCTGAGTTAATGGATGATGTCAAGTGTATCCACATCCTTTTGGAGAGGAAGATTCAGACGGACTCACTATATTTTCATGTTATTTTTATAGTTCTGTCACAGACTGTGACAAATTGAGAATCACAGGTAATACCTGGTAGGAAACATTTAAAGAAAATGTAATGAGGGTTAGAAGCACTTTAGAAAGTGGTATTCAAATTCAGATCTTGTCCGAGTGGAGCAATGATTTTAGCTGGGTATCATTCTGCACAACTCTGTACTACTCTACACAATTGTGTACTATTCTACACATACACGTTTCTGTACATGCATGAGTAAAATGAGTGCATTGTTTGGGGAAGTTAAGAGTAAATTAAGGCAATATATTTCTGTAAATAAAAGAAATACTGGACAAATACATAAGACACTGTGGTTTCTTCCTATTGTGCTTAGTTGTGGTAGGACATCAGAGAGAAAGCATGCCAGCTTCTAACAGCACGCTTCTAATTGAAGTACAGGCCAGTTGGGGAGAGTCTGCAAGAAAAAAAAGGTATATTTGTGGAGATTATTTGTTGCAGAGAAAACTGAGGGGAAAGAATAATAATATATAATAGTTAAAGATTATCACAAAGTTGTTAATAAACTGTCCTCAATAACCATTGGATTGGAGAATTAGTGCAAGGTTTAAACTGTAGGAGTGGATACAAAAGGGGCTAGGTATTAAAAAAGGTTCTTTTAGTGAAAGCACTGGAGTAGGCTACAAGTGAGGGGGAAGGTGAAATCTTCAGAAGTTTCTAACAGGTTTATAAAGGCACACAGGACCCTGCCATTCTGATTGCCTCTGTGGGTGAGAGCAAGTATCACTGCTCTGCCTACAGCCCCCATCATCTACACCCAAGCTAACCTCATAAATGACCTCCCCTGCAGTTTTTCCAGTGTTTCAGAAGCAATCCCGTATTTCAATGCAGGTTCACATATACACAGGTAGCTTAGTCAAAGTCCATCACCAGTTCGAGAGGGATGAGAGAGAAAACTGGAGCTCAATGACAATACCTCCTCACTGCTGAATCTTTCAACACAGTAATCCAAGCCAGATATTTGGAGGGGTTTGCGAAGCTTGTGTTTAGAGGGATGATTCAGTCTTCACAGATCTCTGCTCCCACCCCCTGTTATTCACAGATGATGTTTATAAACTTTATTGGAAATAAGACTGACATCTGTTCAAAGCCCTTTGCTGTTCCCCTTGCAGCAGGACAGCTTTATTCCTTGCACCTGCTGCTTCCTGGGCCATGCCCAGGTCTGTGTGGGCTCTGCTACTCAGGATGAGGCCATGGCTCAATTCTTGTCACAGAGGGGCACTGACAGAGTCCCAACCTAGGTGCATCTTCTGGGGCAGCATCCCTGAGCAAGAGCAGTGGGCAGCAGCAGCTCCAAGCATTACCTTCTTGGAAACATAGAATCATAAAGGTCGGCCTCCAAGATCATCTGGTCCAACCATGACCCTACTACCAATGTCACCCACTAAACCATGTCCCTAAGCACCACGTCCAACCTTTCCTTGAACACCCGCAGGGATGGTGGAACCACCACCTCCCTTGGCAACCCATCCCAATGCCTGGCTGCTCTTTCAAAGTATCTCCTCATTTCCAACCTGATCTTCCCCTGTTGCAACTTGAGGCCATTCCCTCTAGTCAGTCCTATCACTAGTTACCTATGAGAAGAGGCCGACCCCCAGCTCCCCACACTCCTCTTTCAGGTACCTGTAGAGAGCAAGGAGGTCTGCCCTGGGCCTCCTCTGCTCCAGACTAAACAACCCCCGCTTCATCAGCCACTTCTCACAGGACTTGTGTTCCAGGCCCTTCACCAGCTTCATAGCCCTTGGAGCCCGGGACATGTTCCAGGGCCTCAATGTCCTTCTTGTAGAGAAAAGAAGCAGAGCTTGGCCACTGCTCACCTCCCAGCCCACCATTTCTGCCTGGCTTCCTTCTCAGGCTCAGCCCCTTCCACAACAGACTGGCCACAAGCCTGTCCCTGCACCTGTTGATGGAAGAACAGAGCTAGTCTTATGTACAGACCCACAAGAACAGGAGGGGCAGTGCCAAAAAGCCAGGTACATTCAAAGCTTCTGATGCCATTCCCAGTTCCTCTTTCTCCCCCCCTCACTCTCCTGATCACAAGGCAACCTGGGACTTCCATTACCCCTTCATTTCTTCCTGCTTCTGCCAGGTTTTGATATTTCAGGAGGCATTTGCTCATCAACATTTGGAATTTTTCCAGAGGTTCACATTGCTAACTGCAGCTTTTCACTGAGTTGCTCCTACTGGTTATATTTAATATGGTATACACGTGCATGTCCTTCCATCAGGGCTGCTCCCCATCTGTTTAAGCTCTGTGCAAACAATACAAGTATTTGTTTACTCATTACGACTTACACTGCTTTCCTGCACTTTTGTTACCAGAGATTCCCAGTATCATCACAAACACAGTAAAGATGAACAAATGCTAAGAGGAACAAAAATAAAATATTCAGGATTTGCCAGGAGACAATATTCACTATTAGAGTGTCTTCTTTTCATGTAAGAGATTTTTAAAATAACATCCGTGTGCATTAAAACCTACCTGCAGTCAAATAACCAGTGCACAGGATGGAACATGAATGATGTTCACTGTTCTAAGAAGCTGCTAAGATAGACAAAACCCAAAGGAGTCATTGTTTCCCCTCTACACTCCGCTCCAGAGGCCTTCCTTTGCAATACCTACAGGAGCAAATGCTGAGGTGAGTAAGAAAAGCTATCCAAAGCAGGCAGCATGAAGGGGATCACACAGCTGGGGCCATAT
This sequence comes from Aythya fuligula, assembly GCF_009819795.1. NCBI lineage: Eukaryota > Metazoa > Chordata > Aves > Anseriformes > Anatidae > Aythya > Aythya fuligula. The sequence continues at coordinate 30,608,049 of NC_045565.1, forward strand.
CAAGAAGTAAGAGAGAATCAAATAAAGATCACAGAGCTGCAATGGGTGAAAATCTGCATGTTATCTTCAATTTCACAATAGTTGGCAACTGTATACATAGGATAATACAGAAACTGGAAGGTAAAGAAAAATATTGAAAGGCTTAACTTTGTCTTTCTTTGGGATCGATCTTAGTGAGATGTTGGGCACCTTCTGTGGTCTTCACTAATGCTTGGATCTCATAAAAATGAACAGCTCCCAACATGAATGCATATCTCAGACACATAGATGCTTATTCCTGTTCCTTATCTGGACAAGAAGTTTAATGGACACAAAGACAATCTCACCTACATGTCCTAACATCTCCAACAACAAATGGCAAAGAAGGGAGCAGCGGACCTGCTGTGACTGAGAGAAGGGCATTCTCTTCTGAAGCAGTGACATCCATCCATCCCTGCAAAGCCTAAAGGAATTCTTGAGGATTTGTCATCCTACTGTTGAGGAGAGATGCCTTGTGGAAAGGGCTGTGGCTACAGGCTGCACTTACCCCCAGGGCGTGACTACAGCCATATGTTTAGCACTTTCAGAGCAGACATAATTTGGAGGGGAGGGGGAGAAGGAAATATGAACTACGTAATCACTGCACAAATAAACAACTGCTAATAAACTCCATAAAAATTGAAATTGCAATAGTTGAGTATATAATTGACACTATGAATAAGACTAAGCAGATTATCTGCTGAAGCAATGTATATTTTTCCATCAAACCAATCAGTGCTGAATAATGAGTAGCATAATATATCTGGGTAAATATAAGCACTTCTTGTTTCTCTAAGATGACAACTAACTAATCAACACACATTCAAACCAGAGTATAAGTATGATTAAAAAAACCACACAGATAATATGGATTCATTTGAAAAACTTAACCATTTGATTAGAGACACTGGCATGCTCTTTCCTAGTTACTCCCTTCTAGGATGGCAAATACATCTATCTGCAGAAAAAGGCATTAAGTGAGTGGAGGATAGATCAGAAGATTCAGTTTTTAGCATAGCATTTTAAAATGCTTTAATTATGCTGTAATTAACAACCCTACATATTAAATTTACAACTATAAAATCTAACAAGGTGAATTATAGCAACTCGCCCTTCAGAGCAGTACACCCTACTTTATGGATGCTTACCTCGTATAATTTGGTTGAAATAGGTGCTCCCTTTATCTACGAGGACAGACAGGTGGTGAGGCTCTCCCACTGAGTGCTGAACACCTGCCAACACATGCGAGGACACATTTAGAGACAGCAAATAGCTCAGAAGTGATTCACTGTGTTCCTACCATCAAAACAAGAGAGCTCATTTGCTTCCAGTCTGGCAGGAACAAATACCACACTCTTGGAAAGCTAGAAAATGAAGCTGGGTCCTGAGATGTGGGACCCAGTTTCACCAGTATCACAATGGGGTGGCTATTCAAACCCCCAGCAGTTATTACAGGGGCTCTTATTTTTTCCTTTGGAGTTCTATCCTGGTTTATCCCATAGCTCTGAATAAAATAGTCCACTAGAGCAGAGATTAAGAGGGTTTGTACAGGACTGTGGTGGCAAGAAACATTTTGTCCTATAATTGTGCAAACAGTCTTCTTAGAAACTAATTTATTGTGGTCACTACAGGCTGTTTAATACAGTTTGGGGGGAAGGAATAGCTATTCTTTTTTCCTAGGAAGAAGGAATAATCTAACAGCTTGGGTGAAAAAAAAAAAAAAAACTTAGCCATGTAATCTTAGGCAAGTGTCTCTGTGCTCATCATTTCATTATGGAACAAGGATAAACTTAGATTTCAGTGTGCACAGATATTTTCCATGGGAGAAATCCTAGGGAAAGAACCCACTGAAACCTAATGAAGTGTCAATGAATAAAAAGTTATTCCTTGGTAAGTTACTCCTGAAGATGATAGTGCTATCTTGTTCTTTGATAAAACAACTAACATCAAGTCAAACAAAATTAGTTAGAAACTTAAGTATGTTACTGCACAACAGTCAAGGTCTCCTGGTACTGATGATCATAGACATGTTAATAAACCACTCATTATGCATAGCTTTTAAATTCAATGCCAGCGTTATTTCGCTTACACCCTTACTACCACCTCTGTAGTTACCTTCATAATTAATTTCTGCATGAAGGGCAATTCATTTCACTCATATTAAGCAATTTTACATCTTATGAGAAATAACCCAATGCCCTGTTCCTCAGCACACTTTCCATCAAGTATTTATGTGCAACTGGAGCCACTTTGTCTCCCTCTCTCCCGCCTCTCAGCAGATCTTTGCAAAGACCTCAACAGCAGTTGATGCTTTTGTTCCTGTTGCAGACTTGTCCACTTTCTGGTGCTTGCACTACCTCCGTTTTCACTACATAATTAGGGTCAGATGCTAGTTCCTTGAATTAAAGAGCATTTGAGCTCTCCTTCCAACAAGCCCTTCTACTCCCTTCTTGCAAAACAAAGCTGTCACATGCATTCTTTAGGTGGTGTTGGATTACATTACACCACTTGACCACACTCGCTGTGCTAAGATAATTATGCCAGGTATTTTGCTGATAAAAATCACCATGGCATTGATGTATGCTGTAGAGCTCTGTTAACTCATGACAGTAGAAAATCAGGTACTTTGTAAGAATTTAGGGCCAGAGACAATACTCAAAGTTGACATAAGGGTTCTCACCAGGTTAACTAGCATTTCTGGAAGTCCTTCAACAAGAAAGAAGTAAAGGGACCAAGGAATAAATAAGTTTACTTCCATAAGTTAACAGACAAATTCTCCCACTTACCCAGCTGTTCATCATCCTACAAAAATCAGCATCCTTAGCAAGTTTTCACTTTGCAGGTGTGCCATACCACAGGGCAGCTCCTCAGGTATCCTCAAGCACCATTACTGGCAACACAATGAACAGAGAAATTATGCAATGAATCAAACCCATTCGCTTGGGCTAGAAATTCCAAGAGGTTTGTAAAGGGATGGTCAGGAGAGACAAAAAATGTTTGTTGTTTACTAAAATAGACTACAATATTGACTTTAAAATGACTTGATTTACCCCATTTAAATTAAATGAAGTTTGCATATTGCTTGGATGACACCACATGCTATTTCTTTCACCAGAAGCAGTGTGTAGCATGATCTCACTCCACCAGTGCATTCACTTTGTACACTGATCCTACACTACAGCTTAGTAAAGTGGATGGCAAATCATACTACAGCCACGTCTCTGGAGCTGATCAAAAGATTTGGGGGATTAATCGCACTTTTTAACTAACTTCCTTCATGTACTGCATATAAAGTGTTTTTCATCGTCTTAAAATGCAATCAAACTGCATGAAAACACTGTTCTAATGCAAAAATGAAGGAAGCCTCAGAAAAAAAATACTACATCATACAAAAATGGAATGCAGCAATCTGGTAAATCTGTGTTCTCTCAAGGTGAATTGTTTTGTCAGCTGAGTGCTTGAAATGCTATCTAATGTCTCTGTGGATCTGGCTGAAAGAAACAACAGATGTCTCAGATTTTTGCCTTTCATGTCCTATTAAAATCAAAAGATTGAAAGGCAAACAAGGGGTTAATCATCATTTTCCTCTCCCTGGAAGAAGTTCCTGTGAACACCGCCTACAATATGAGGTGACAATAACTGGAAGATAACTGAAAGACAAAAAGCAATTTAGATAAAGATGAGCATTAATAAACCAAAGGTTTCACTGACAACACTATTCCCAAGGATAAAAGACAGAAAAGAGCAGAGAAATTCTGCTTCGTTCGGAGGAACAGCTTGCAGTGCCACTGCTGCCTTCAGCATAGCCATCTTGCATCATTCCCCCCAAAGCATTCAGCTGAGACATTCAGGAGATGCTCGTGATCTGACTTGTGCTGGGTAATTCTGACTCGACTGTCTCATTCAGACCTGCAGCTGTGGCCTCTGATCCAAATCCCTGATCTGCAGGGATGGGAAAGGTGTTACAAAGTTGGTCTAGAGCTACTTTGAGCTCCTAGTTCAAAGCTTTCAGCAGAACTTTCTAATATCATCACCTGTCTCCACTTCTTACTTGCATCAGCTCCCCACACTGTCTTGTATGCAAAACTGCAACATTTGCCCTTGTTAATTATGTGCTAAACAGGAAATATTAAAATCTAGTTCCCATTGCTATGGTAGCCACTTAAACTTGGCTCTAGGAGCCAAAACAACTGCCCCATCCCTTATTCTATTATTTTCTCCTTCTCTTCCTGAAGGAAGATGGATATGTAATTTGCATTGGCTATCAGTTCCTGATAAGATGAACACACAAAGTGCAACCCAAGCAGCATTTCCAATCCCATAGTACAAATCTGGGAAAAAAAGAGTGAGTGAGCACACCGGTGGGATCAGAAGTCCTAGCAGTGCCCCCTGTGCGTGTCCCTGTGCGCTTGGCATCGTGTTCCTGCTGGCAGGCAGCATGTTGCAGGATGCGCTGTGCTGCCCCGCGCACAATTCCCACGGTGGCTCCTTCAAGCTGCTGTTTCCATCGCCATCCTCCCCATCGCTCGTGCTGCTGCTGCACATCCGTAGGCAAAGGGCCAAGTGTTAAACTCTGAATCATCGCTGGCTTCGTACAGAAGTGCTCGACAAAACGTTAGAGAAAAGCAGCCGGTGCAGGAGATCAGCCTGTTCTGCAGTAAAAGCCACTTAAAGAAGATGTGCAGAAGTCCAGCTGAGATGCTAAATAATAATCACACTGGTTTTGCATTCCTGAGCTGAAATTCTGTAGAGGAGTTCACACAAAATGGCTTAGCTTTGATCTTACAAATGTTATTCTTCAAATAAAGAAGCTGAAGAGACAGCATTTCTTTCCCTGGCTGTTTTCGTTTAAGGCCTAGACCCAAAGGTGGTGACACCGGTGGGCTGTGCTGTGCTAAGTGCCTCTGAACACTGACAAAAAACAGTCTTTAAACCATTCAGTGAATGATCTCATAGGTAGTGCCAAGGGCTATAGACACTGAAAAAGGTTTGGTTAGTGGATGGTGTACTCCAGCAAACTTTTACGGAAGGCTAACCTGGGGACTGTCATTAAGCAGGGCTTCAGAAAAATTAAAATATACATACTCCCTATGAAGACACAGCACCACGTTTACATAAAAATGTCTGGGAATCTGTGCATGCTTCCAGACTATGTGAAAAGCAGGTCTCCTAATGTCAGGTACATGTCATTGTAAGGGCCAGTATGCCTTTGCTTATAGCATTGCCAAAAATACAATGATTTAGATTCAAGATTTCAGTGGCAAGTTTCTGCCTGAAGCTGTATTTTGGGATTATTTTGGTGTTTATATTGCCACTTATTTTGGATACCTTAAGAGAGAAATATCATCCCCTGGTTGAGAAGCTCTAGCATCTCACCCTTGCTCTTAAACACTAGCCAGGGATGCCTGCAGTGTACAGGAGATGCCTTGGCCACAGTTTGGCTTTACTATTCCTGTCTGCCTATCCTTCCTCCAGGTTTTAATATGCTAAAACTTTAAAAATAGCACCCAGATATATAACCTCAAGCATTACTCAACTTTGAAGTGCTTGGAAATTTGTTGCCACAGCAAGCCTGGCTTGTCTTACCTTATCTGTACACTTGAGGATGCAGCCTTTGTTACATGATCCCATTTTTCCCTGTGGGACATGCCTTATTCCTTCCTCTGCCATAATTAACATTAGCCCTGTCCATTTTATTGCAGGAACTGGAAGATGGACAATTAAATACAAAGCCTATAAGAGGTAGTTAATGCAACATGCTATTAAAGACTTTTTTTTTTTTTAAGCTAAGGTTACTGTTTGTTATCTAAGACCTTTATATTGTTTGCTGACAATACAATTCCATTTTCTACATTGAATGTAGATATTTTTTTCAGGAATACAGGGAGGTAAGGTCTAACTTTAAGCATGGTTTTATGGTACAAGTTAAAAACATCCATCCTCATAGCAGTAAGCAGTTGCACATGTGAATTAAAAAACAAAACTGAGTACATCAGGTGTTACAATTTATTTTTGCACTTTTCAAAACAAAGCATGCCAGCTCAGCAGTCCCAGGCAGAATAAGAAAGCACCACCTGGCTACTCACAGAAAACCCATCCTGCTTCCTAACACACCAGGAAGAAATACTAGGGGCAGCTCAGTCCTACAAGAGCCACTTGAGCCTGAGCATGATGCCACAGAGCCCTGGTGGTGCAGAACTACCTTTGAGCACCAAAACCACAGCATCAGCCAAGCAGGTAGCACCCTGGCTATGGCAGGAAAGAGCCCCATTTCTCACCACAGGCTACCCTGTAGGACTACTCTCAGGAATGGTGCTCCGTGCTCTTATGTACATGCTGATCCACAGCTTCAGCATGTTTTCATTTTCCATTTGGATTTTTAGGTATTTCTGAGACATCTTCACACTCAGTAGGCAAGTAGCTTGTATTCCCATCAACTCTAAACCACCCAGGAAGGGTAGCCAGAGCATGGGGTAATAGCCACATGCCCTCTTACGTTTGATGTAGTAACACACATCTGCAAAGTTGTCCCTGCTGTGAGAGGCTTGCACAGCTCAGTAACACTGGCAGAGCTGTTCTGGTCTCTGCCAGGAGGAAACAAAAATCCTGTGTGATGAGCTTTCCCATGGCTTTCATTTCTGGAGCATCCAGTTAGAGAAAAGCCTTAAAGATGGTGATCTCTGGAAAAAGCTGAGCATTTATCCACCCAAAGTCAGCTAAGGCCTCTAGGTGGTATTCTAAGACAAACACAAAATTGCTGCCCTTTCAAGGAGCCTGAGTTAGGTGCTCGGGATTGCAAATAAAAGATTTAGGTCTGAGCGCCCTTAACAAAGGATCTAATCTTGGCAGTTCCTCGGGGGAGCAGGAATTTGCAGTGGCAGGTGCAGGAAAAAGGAAGCAAAGGGGGAGCACGGCCAAGGGGGCATTAACCCCTCTGTTAGCCTGGGCTGGTGCAACACGCATTCCTGTCTCGTGGCAGGGTTACAGCTGCAAGTTTGAGCAGGGGGTGATGCAGAGCTGCCTCATTCCCTGCTGTCACTGCAGTCAGGCTGTCCTTTCTCATGGTCATCCTACAGGCTGTGCTACACCCCACCCCCTGGTCCAGCTCCAGGAGATTCACAGACTAGCTGTGGAACAGGCCTAGCATTCCCCTTCCTGACCTACAGCCACAACAGCTTTTGCTAAAAACCCTTCTGCTACTCCCAGCAAACACAAGCACACCCTCACACACGCCTGTCTGGAAACAGAACAGCCAAGAACAGGCAGTCTTCAGTGAACAGCAGATTTCTTTGGAACAAACGCTTGGCAAAAAAATACATTTATATTTTACTTCCATCAAGAATGAAGTCTGTTTAACTAGCGTGCGCTTATCAAGCTGGTACAGAAGGCATTCTGGTGTGATTGGTAAAAAAAAAAACAGGCATTTGTGTACCGTGTGGGACACAGTCCAGCTTGACTAGGTGGTTTGAACAGCATGTTCTGCCCCATCAAAGCAGCACTCAACTTACACAGAGGAACTGGCTGTATTTTATGGAAGTAAGGGCAGATCCTCCAACCCAGCCTGCTGGCAGGAAGAGGCTGGGAACAAAGGCAGCGTGCTGAGGTGAGAGGCACTGCCTGTCCCGGAGAGCTGCCACCGTTGTTCTCAGAGCTCCCCTCCATGCAGGCTCTGGTGTAAGCACCATATACTAAGAAGTCTGAAGCCCATCCAAATCTGATCAGATCAAGTCCTTGACATACAGTGAGCTAGTCCCTATTCTTACTTTTGCTGAAGAAACATGGACTGTACTCAAACACTAAAAATTCTGTTCCAGCCTCAACTCGTATATACAAGTCAGCAGCACAGACAGATGTTGATGCCTTTCAGCCTTTCTAGAATTTTACTGTTTACACTAGCAAATAAACCTGGACCCAGTCTGAGCTAGCAATCTAAAGATGAACAGTTTGGCATTTGAGTGTTCATCTCATCTTACATCTCACTAAAACACATTCCCATATACCCTGAGCTACTAAAAGCTGCTCCTGCTTCTAATATTTTATGGCCTTTGTGTCTAGTCTGTACAGTTAATATCTGTGTGTGCTCTCAAAACATGTTAAGCCTTAATTCCAAGTTAAGAACCAACTGGCTTTTGCCAAACATTTGAAAAAAATCACCCCCTCAGCAAGAGTACAGGAGAAAAATATCTTCAAACTACCCTGTGCTCTCCAGCTCTGACATCTAGCAGAGCCACCTGCCTCAGTGGGACTACATCAAGTTTGAGATGTCTACAAGCATTCAGGCAGTATGAGTTGGACAGAAGTGGATCTGATGGAGGGGGTGGGGGGTGGAAATCTAACAAACAAAAGGTCAGATCAGATCACAGTAGGAATGAGCTCAACGAGGCGGGCAATATTAAACAGCCGAGTAGGAATCAGCCTTCTAGTGTGTACTTTGTCTCCCCCTGCCTTTCCGCCCTCTTCACTTCTTCCAGCTGCTCAGCAAATCGAAGCCATGACTGATGCAGTATCTTCCAGCCACCAGGGTTACTCGGGTCACGATGCCCATCCTTTGGAGCTGGGACAGGGATTCCCCACCTAGAAATGCTCAGGGCTGCGTTCAGTAACCAGTCATTTGTGTTACAATGGCACCTATCCAGCTCTAGCTAAACCCTACACTCATCCTAGATATCACACAAATGTCTGGAGATAGTTTATACCAATTAAACCTCTCCAGCCTCATCCACCTCCAAAAAAGTCAGCTTCAATAGATAATGCAAATAGAAACTGGTAGAAAGGAAGCACTACCAGCACTGTCATTAGACAGCCTCTGATGCTGTCTTTCTGTCTCCTGTTGCTTATCAGCAGCCCTTGGGCTCAAGGCTCTGGGCCTTTTGTCCTTACTTTGGCACACTCAACATGTGGGATTCATCACCCTCCTAAGGGTAGCATCTGCTTTTAACTATGCAGGAATTCTATAAACCATTGTTATCATTGCTCCAAGAGAGGAGAGCTATCAGCATGAATCACAGGGATGAACTGAAAGAAGATTTTTCAGGATTAATAGGTCTGAAATGTTTCTGACAGATCAGTTAAAAGATGCATTAAGGCAGAGTATAACTCTCATCTAACCCAAGAATTTCTTTTCTTTCCTTGACTTCTACCCATTGGAGCAAATCCAGAGCCACTAAGTCAGCTTGTTGACACACCAGGGCAGGAGTAACTGAAAAACACTAGTAAAAATACATCATAAAAGCTCTGCAATAAAATTCTCTATCTTAACTCAAGATCACTGATATTTACAACAGTCATTCTTCATCATTGTTTCATAGAGTTGCTCAGTATTCTGGGGAGCCAGGAGCCACATGCATTTTAGATTATTCTTATTCAAGATACAAGTGCATCTCTATGTCCATTAACTTGGAGAACTATAGCCAGGGAACAAAAATCAGCTCTACCTTCCACTAAATAAAAATAACCAAGATAACTGTAGTAGTAGTGACAGTGCTGTTGAAATGCTAGTATTATAACAAGAACAATTGCCTTTCCACTTTGTTATGATACAGAGAATTTAAGTGATGAGAGGGGTATTAATAAAGGGCAGTTTCTGTATCAAAGCCCCCAGACTGCCCTCCTAGGAACAGGGAGAGACCCAAAATTACCTTGAATAAGATTGTTGTGTGCCTCCTCTGCCATCAGCAGGTGCTCATACACAGCCAAGACTGCAGCATTTCATTTGCCTTCACTCAAACAATACAGTCAAGCTTGAGATGGTCAAGCTGTCGATGCTTCATCTCCCCTAAATAAGACCACTTATCCTATGCAGCAAGTTTACTTTTATGTCATTATGGAATCCCTGGCCACTTACAAGTATGAAGACTGCATTGACTAATGCTTCAGCCAATATTCTGTGTATAGAGTTCAAAGTTAACTGCATGACTGATTCATGCTGAAGGAGGACAGCCTATTATCCATCCTGGGAATAAGTGTAGGTGCTGCATAAACACACTTAGCTGCCAAATACAAACTGGATTATGGTTTTATTCTTATATAAATAAAACCAACTCTCTCCCATAATGGTAAACAGGAACAATATTTAAAGGACCTAAAGTACGTGATGAGCAGTCTCAACCATTTTACAAAAGCAAATGTAATAATAGAAGAAGAGAGGGGTCTTATAAAAATATTATAATGAAAATGGCATTCAGAAATCCATTAGCAAGTGACTGTGCTTCATCACAGCACTAGGAAAGTATTTTAAATGTAAGCAAAGATCTTTGCTTTTAAAATCCTTAATGAAGATGTAAAGTACTAAAAGCCACTGGGAAGTCTTAAAAATGAAAACAAGACCTTGTAACAAAGCTAACACCTTGGTTCATAATGGATTACAAGTCAATACTGTTGTTCTTGCCTACATTACTGCAGACGAACATTATCTGAGTGAATGATACTATAAAACTCACCTACATTTCTTTCCTTGGCCTCCTTATTTCTAGTAAGATTTGCTTCATTTATTGATCTCTGATGGGTACCATAGCAATGGATGAAACAGGACCATTTAAACTGCCTTTTATTAAGATAAACAAAATGCATTCAGGTGAATACTCAGAACACTAAGAACACAAAATAGGCACTGAAAAAAATGTAAAGAGTACTTGCAGAGGATTGGCTTTTGAAACCTAGATAGTCTGCACTTTTGGCAGGAAATGCAGTGTTAATTTCTAGAGGCAAAACCCAAACCATTTTGCAGGAAAAAGTTGGGGCTTACTAGGTGCAGAAGCTCCCACTGGGGCAAAGGGATCCTGTATCCTATAGCAACATCAGAAGTTTAGGTGGTGAAGGCACTGCCACTTAAATACTTCAAATCTTGCAGCAAGAGGAAGCTTTTTTCCCAGTGACTTACAATTCAGACAAAACCTGTGATTTTTGGTATGGTTGCTTTTTTTTTTTTTTGACAACTGCTCACTTTCTGTCATTTTGTTGTCAAGTATGGCTATATCGGGGTGTGTTGTGCAACCACTGGAGCTCCGAGGCATGCAAAGGGCAGTTTATAGCAGCAGAGCTTCACTTTGAACAACTCATTCAGTAGCACATTGTTTACTCTGCCACAATAAGGAAAAGAAAATTCCCTGGAAGTTTCAGAGACCTCTAATTTCATGGCAAAGGGTAAACTAAGTGAGGAAAAAGACACCTGAAGAGTTATTTGTTAATGCAAACCACAATTACAGGAAGAATAGCTTCAGAGGAAGTGGTATCTGAGAAAGGAGGGACCCACATTTTTAAAAGCATGCATCATTTACTTCCAGGTTTGAATTGCATTTGAGTCCATTTATTTCCTGATGCAAGGGCACTGCCTCAGCTTCTCTGGACCACTTGCAGGTATGCTCAGTCTGCAGTATATTGCACCACTGGACAAATTAGAAAAGCAGGCATACAACCAGCAAGCAAAAATTAATGACATGGTTAAACTTGAGCCACAGGACATTTACAACAGCAAATAAAATCCCTGAAAATAATCAGCTCTAAAAGAGCCTACACGGTCTTACCTTTGGCTGTCATTCCATCAGAAGTCTGATATACCTCTGGCCTCCCAGGTTACTTTCTGATACAAGCAGCATCTGTTCTTATTTTGCACTTTGAGTAGGTATGCAAGTAGTTCAGCCTCCCTGCACTTGTTTGCAGCGCAGAAAAGGTTAATATCCAGCCCAAATTAATGTTTTTAAGCTCCCATTTATCTTAGATACAACTAGGTACACATTTCTGAGGTGAGAGAAGCCAATGTAAGAGCACACAGCTGCAGAAAGGATAAGTAATTCTCTTCCTTATTCTTGAAGAAAACAAAAAGCTAAAGTCTCAAGTGTAACAAAGTTGATGAATTGTGGCATTAAAGAAATGGATCTTGCACATGAATACAAGAGATTGCAGTAGGCATTTAACATTATGTAGCTGCTGTTTATGCACTTCACAACTTAAACAGCAAAACAATATATAGGCACCAACTGACTTCATAAGTTAGCATAACGATTTCATACACCATAGCTATTATAAAGCAATGCACCATTTGCTTTGTTTTCTTGTCAGTGCCCAGCAGTAACTGGTCAGTTATTGATCTCTTTCTGCACAGGAAGAAAGTTAACAGAAATCTTACCTGGGAGTCAGGCATACGACTCATTTTTAAATGGTTGGTAAAAAGTCCTCAAGTGAGCTATGTAAGCCTCATGAATGTTAGTGTGCATTTCTTTAGAGATTTGAATTAGTTCAGTTAATTTTTGCCATTCCAAGTTTACTTCACCATTTACTACACCACGTTACTTTAACAGCTCAGATATTGAAGTCAGGATAGGCAGAAAATTCCTTTTTTTTCCCTCAAGCCAAAGCTCTTTATACACACTGTGGCCTGATCCTCTACTGCACAGGGAGCCCGAGTTAAAAGACAACATCCAGGATGCCCTTTTCAGCCCTATGCATCATCTCACACCATGCCTTTCATACACTTATTAAGCTTCCTTTTAGGACCAGGTAGGTGCTGCTTGTTCTTACCCTGATTACAAGGCTGCACAGATGCTAAGCCAGTGGTTAGAAGGTATCTAACTAGCTATTCATTGTACCAACCTCACCTTGTAGCTTAAGCAGCTTTTTTCCCTTGAGGCTCTTTTCCATGCATACATGTGAAGAGCAGTAGTTTCCCCTTTTCCATTCTCATTTTGATAGGATGAGCAAACAAAGCTTTTAGTCACTCTGAATCATAGGCTCCCTGTTCACCAAGCATCTTCTAGCCCTCTGCTTACTTGTCACACTCCCCTACTCCTCCTTCACAGCACACAATCAGTTCCTTCCTTAGCAGGAAAACACAGCTCAAGTACACCTCCTTCCATTCACTCCACATAGGCACCATGACCAGCAAGTGCCTGGCAGGAGGTGCTCTAAGCTTGACTCAAATACTTGGGTGTAAACACCTCTGTGCTATTAGGGTCACCATGGCTTGAAGTACAGGCCCTCTCTTTTACCTGCATGCTTAGCTTCCAGAAAGGTACTACTTGCTTAGGACCTCCGCTCAGGGGAAAGAGGCCTTCCAGTTCTCCACACCTGGGGCCTCACTACAATCCTTTCCAGAGCTCACTCTCCAGATGCCATGCACTTTACTTCTGCAAGGATTCACAGCAGTCAGTAGCAGAAAGTTTATATTTCTTATACAAAATTGCTTATTTGAGATTATCTGCAACATATAAAAGACTAAGGAGCCATAAACCATCCCGGTAGTTAAGATAAAAATTGAGACCAAGATACACCTACCAGTGACACAAAGGGATACAGAAATCAGCCAAAAACACAGGACACTAACAAGGGAAATGCTCAAACCAAGCTGAGACAAACCAAATGAAAATAGGCCCCTCTGTGGGGCTGCTTTAAATACAGTCATGGCACTCAGCAGAGTAACCACAGGTGTAGCTAGGAGCCAGGGAAAGATCTTGCTTCCCCATAATTGCCAGGTGGCCTCTGCTGAGACAGATTAGGTCCCAGCCCAGGTGCCTGATGCTCATCAGCTCAGGCAGGTGACCTCCTGAGATCAGCATGGCCCTGACAGCTTTCACAGCCCCATTTCTAGAGCACCCTATTTGCCTTTTCCCTTGAACTCTCTACTTCACACTGCTTGCTCCTTCCTCCCCCCAGCCCCCCCCCCCCCCCCCCCCCCCCCCTTTCAGATTTTTTGTTTCATTCTCTTCACAAACTGAACAGGGCAGTGTTTTGGGGGTATGCAGTTACTCTCTTTTCTAAGACACGTTAGTCAGTTGTTGATGGTTTCTAATGATTGCCGCTGATGAATTTGTTACAGAGGCTGTATCTATACTGATAAACAAAAGAGGTCCAGAGGGATATCAGCATCCTCAAGGACGAGGGACTCAGACTTGCTGCTTAGGGCCCATTCCCTCTTGATAGGTTGACTTTGCACCTCACTGGAGGTGGCTCTGGGCATCTCCTAGGCATGAGTGAAGAGACTCAAGAAGGCTAACACCGTGTGTGTGTGTGCAGCTGTATGCAGTGTGGGCTTATGCACCACATGGTTGTCTCTGATGCATTGGATGGTTTCAATTATACCCTTCAAAACCCAGGCCTGATCTTTTCCACATCCTTTTTCTTTTAATTTGCAAAGATCCTTTGATGGTGGCAGAGAGAATTCACAGTTCTTAAGCATCCTCATTTGTGTGTGTTACTGCTTTTCCCATCATACTGTCTACTCCTGCAGGCACTGGTGAAACTAGAGGTGTGTTTGTTCTCACTCCACAGTACAGGGGAATGAGGCTTTCTACGTAAAATCCTGGGGCCAAAAGACTTGCTAGCTACTGCCAGCCTACGAAGGCACTGTGATATCAGCAGAGCCATTCTGGCTGCTGAAGCTCTAGTCAGGTATTACCAGGTCAGCAAGGAATTTGATGTAGCACCCTTGATGGACCTTTCATATTTTTTACTCTTTTTTATTTTTTCTGTGAGGAAGTAAAGCTTTAAAACTGCTAAAATATTGTCGGACTTGTCTTATTGTGTGTAATTTTGAAGCATTTGTTCCAGGCACACTACAATTTTTGCCATTTAGTGATTACCTTTATCTGCGAAGCCTTTTCTCATGTGCCCTTGTGTAGCGCTTTGGGAGATTGTCTGATGTGAAAGGCACTATTACACATTGAACTGATTATTGTTGTTTGTTGCTGTTAACACAGACAAGAAACCCTCCTGGCAGGGAAACAACTTCTTTGCTAATAAGTATTCATAATTTGTATCTCAGCAAAAGATGTAAACATATATTATCATTAAATAGGCTGTAATTTTAATTGCCTATAAATGTTATTAATTCTGATTGTGATAATTCAATAGGTAATAAAGATAAAGGCTGTCAAAATTAATTAAGTACATATTCATTAAATTCAAGGTAGCTTCAGTTTCTTTATTGCACAAATACAATTAACACTTAATCTGAATCTCAGTAAGTTACATAATCATGTGACTCAAAATAAAGGGAGGATACAACCTTGGCCTTTTACTTTTTACATGGGAAAACATTAATGATGCTGACATTGGAGACAATTAGACAGTGTCGGCCAATTGTTTTTAGTCAGCTTTCTCTCACATCTGTGGTGTCTACAAGCAAGAAGGGCCATTGTTTCTGCAGGCCTCCGTCGCGCTTTGGCTCTTTGTGCTAACCGTCAATCTCTTGCTGAATATCAAAGCTGTGAGGAAATTAGAACAGACCAGCTCTACTGCACCACACTAAAGCTTAGCAGGGTGCATCCACTATGCTACTAATTAGGCAGTGGCCAACAAAATAACCTGTCAATGTGTGCTTGCCATTTCCCACACACCTGCATTTCATACACTAATAAGCGTACAGCCAGGGAGAGAAAGGGATAACTGCTGAAGTGTGAAAAATGAACAAAATATAACAATGTTTCTCTCCCCACCTATACTACTGCCAATTACCATTTAACATTAGGTAGAATCAACATGTCGGAAGAAATACAATACAGTATCTGAAACTAAAGAGGGGGTAGGACGGGGCAAAGCCACACATAGAGTGTATTAATGTTTGCTGCAGAACGCCACACTAAGTGGAATCTCTCATTATTTGTATGAACTGGGAGGTTGAAAATGATCGTGATTAGGGTTTTTCTATTCACGTCAACTGAGGGAGAAATCCATATTTTAGCTACATACCAAAAATGAGTGAATAAACACTGTAACGAAAGACGTCCAGTGCTCCACTAACAGAGCCCATCCTTCACATACATCAGTTCAGCTAAGCCAATACAGACTGGGCTCTTGGTCTCTTTCTTATTTGCTTTCATTCAGTTTCACAGAAACTTGTGTGCACCATCCTTCCAGAGGAATCATATCAGTCAGGATATTGGTACCAGGTTGCCTGGAGGATTTGCTGCATTCATGCTATTATTTCCTGTCATGAGTCTTTTTCCTACCAAACACACGGTTAAAAAACTTCTAGAAATGACTTTTCATTCCAAGAGATAAAAATATGCGAAACTGCACTGTTATTACTATTATGAAAGGGGGAGGAGGGATGTTTATGTGGTGATTACAAATATTGTATTCGAAAAAGACTCATCCTCAAAATACAGAAATCAGTCTCATTACAATCTTTATAACATAGTATCGCTTAGAATTCACAAAACTCCCACTTACAAGCCTTTGTAAATTACTGGGTTTTGTACAATAGTAATTCACACACCATATATTTCTTTCCCTTTCCCTTGCTTTAATGCCTGATCAGATTGCAAGAGTGATGATTTAGAAGTGATAGGCACTGAAAACAAAGCAGGGCACGAGTACAGATATTAAGTCAGGTGCAAAATACCCCGGGCCAAGATGCAAAGTCCATTACCTCTACTGAGGATCTGGCTTGGCTTAATTCAACAGTTTGGATGTGGAGCCCTTTATTTTTTCCCCCTTTGCACAAACCCGAGGAGTGTAAATGCAAATTTACTCGTGTAAAACACAGCTATTCCCTTGTAGGTCTCCCTCCCCCTCCATCCCAATGCACGTACTTAAATTCATTCTTTTTTCCCTGTAGGCTTGAGCTTTGGTGGATCAGGTGTATGAATGGCAGAATTCCCTCCAGAAAGCACCAAAATTTATGGATGCGTATGACTCCTGAGCAGCCATCTTTTAATGTATGGCTGAATTTAAAACAAGAAATGAAAACCAGAAGGGCCGATGCAACGTGCGGATGAAGCTGTTTTCCTCTACAAGAAAAATCACTCCATCTCAATATGTAGGAGAAATGACTATATTGTTACGCTATCCTTGATGGAAATTATACAATAAAGGCCAATATTCAAATGGTATTTGTTAGATACTTTTGAACACCACTTTGCCTTTCATTAGACTTTATCCAGGAGCAGCATTTTCAATTATAAATAAAAACTTTCTCCGCCTCTTCCCACTTGAGCTCAAGTACAGAAGGCCCCTATTTAAAATGCAGCTCCCGAGCAGGCCACCAGGCCGCCTGTTCAGCTGCCAGTGGCTTTTGTGTACAAAGATGTTAATTGGTCCTAATCCCCTCCTAGAAGCTGTTTTGGTAGCCTGACCTGGCACCCCAAAGGACACCTTGGTGTGAAAAACTAAAGGGCCCATTCAAAAGAGAGTGAAAAGCGGCACTGAGCATTCCAACACATTTTAATTTCAGGAATTAAGAAAAGGGAGGGTGTAGCCGGAGGGTTGTGGCGGAGGGGGGACGGCACACATCATCCTCCTGGTTCAGAGCCGGCCGTACAAAGCTGTGGCAGTGGTGAAGCAAGCTCTGCAAACACCCCTTCCACACAAAAAGCCGTGGCCTGTGGCTGGCCCAGGTTCGGATTCCTCTTCCACGTTGTTGTTGCTAACACACAGACTATGTCCTGTAGGGCCGGGGATGCATGGGCTGTGTCCAGTAGGGCCTATAGGGCCTGGGAAGCACGGCCTGTGTCCTCTAGGGCCAGGGACGCATGGACTGCATCCTGTAGGAGAAACCCAAATGCAACCCAAGGGCCCAACACCACTGCTCCCACCACCCACAGGAGCAGGATAAGGCCAGGCCGAAGCACGCTTCCTGGCATGTTCTGCTCACTCTTTCTGTGGCACAAATAAGCAGCCAGGGCATGAAGTAGAGAGGACATTTCTATTAGGCACTTCCAGAGCAGCTGGGGTGGGGGGTGGGGGGAGGAATGAAAAAGGGGAGGGGGGGGAAAGGCAGCTATTATGGCAAACTTATAATCAAACGTGCACAAGAAATGTTAGATATAAACACTCCCCCTTAGGACGTTGTAAAATGCTATCTGTTCAGCATGCCATTGTACAAAGTGTACATTTACAGCTTGGGTGGTAAATTATGCTAATAGAATGCACAAACCTCAACCGTGAGGTTTTGAATTTTTTGACACAGTTCACAGATCAACTTCATAGGTCAAAGGAGTTTGCCTCCCACAGGCTGATAAAGTAGAAAGATATAAAGTGTGTGTATTATTATAATCGCGCTGAATGCAAGTTTTTAGATAGAATACATTTGGTATATTTTCATCTCTGCATTTGTTCGTAATGAATTTTTTTCATTGGACACTGCTCTAGGCAAGGGCAAAACACTTAGGAGACTCTTTTCATGGAAGTGTTTCAAGGTGTTAAATGTAAAACCCAGTAATAAAAGCTTCCACAGAACATCAATGTACACAGAAAAGAAACTACAGTAGCAATTCTTTCACCAAAGAACAACTACTCAGATGTACTTTTTCATGAGTGTTTGCAATGCAAGAAAAAAAACAGAGGCATATAAAATGACAGATCCCTTAACCAGCAGAGACTCACTGCCCAGAGAAAAAGGACTTGTAGGAAGGTAAAAGACACAACAATCACACGATTACTGTCTAACAAACAAACCAGCCCTAAGAATGCAACATGCTGGAGAAATGCCACATACCCATTTGGACAAAACAGCAACATTTGGTGCTTTATCATGTTCATTTCCTAAAACACCTTAGCTGTTGGAAGGTCTGCAGCTAGGATTGCCAGCATTTTCCATGTTTGTATTTTGAAAAATGAGTGGTTTTAACCTTAAATAAAGAAACTATAGCAATGAGAAGTTCATCCAGTGTGGTTATCGTTTTCAAAAGGAACAACTGGTTCACTGCTGTCATGAGACAGGCGTCTCTGTCTTTGGCTTGGCACCTTCTGTGCCAGTGGCTTAAAAATGTTGAGGTAAGATATATATACTAGGAACAGTGCAGGACCACAATATATCATAATGGCATTGAATGCTTTGTGGGTCTATTTCTGTTTTAATTTACTTTTTAGCTGTACAAACAAAGGCAAGAAGAAGGAATTCAGAGCAGCTCTGGGAGCAGGATTTTGGCGGGGGGCAGAGTGCTTCCATACGCCTGCCCTGAGGTGTGTGCAGGGAGCTACAAGTGGGGTGTCTGCCCTTGGAAAGGGTGGCATATTTGAGGCATTCCAACATAAAAAGTTCTTGTTACAAACCAGGCCTGAAGTCACACCAGGTTTCAGCAGAAGAGAGTGAATGGACAAAGCAAGAAATGCTGCTGTGACCCCACCTGTGCCTCCCATGGACCTTGCAGGGCTCCAGAGTTGCACAGGATCCAGAGCAGGAGAAGTTTACTGCAAAGCGAGAGTTTTCCCTGAGAAACAGGCTGAATAAATAGGAAAAGGAAAAACAAAGTTGTATTAGTAGTTTTCTTTTCGAACATGAAGTGAAAAATAACTGCTCCAGAGCACCAGTTCTTGTTTTTCCTCAGGCTGCTTAAAGGGTGAGCTTTCAGACAACGCTTGTGGACTGGTACTGGCCTGAGATATGTGAAGCCGTGCTTTCCCCTCACTGCTACTGCACTAAAAAATAACAGGGAGAGAAGTGGCCTCTGAACACCACTCGGGGAGGTGAGTGCATAGTGCATACGTTGAACTTGTTTTTTCTCCCCATTCCAGTCATTTCCCTCTGCTCCCCCTTGCAGTCACAGCTCCAGTGGTATTTCAATCCAGTTAATCTATGTGTGTTGTAAATGTCACAGGGGTTAATCTCCAGCAAGCTTTTAAGAAAATAAATCAGCATTCTGACTGATTTGATACTTAAAAAAAGTTTCCACCCACTCTTCCTTTCTTCTCTTGATGTGGCAGGAGGGGTATTAAACTCTGGGTTAGCCTGTAGGAAGCTGTTGGGTATTTGCTGTTAGCCCTGCCAGGTGGCAAAGACCCGCAGGAGTATGCAGCTCCTTTTTATGGCAGATTAGTAAAATAGGATTCCTAAATGAGGGCACAATCCTGCTGGGTCCTGTCTGTGCCTGTTGATTTCTGCTGCTGCTACAAAAAAGATGAAAAATTTAAATGAAAGAAAGCAGTGGAGGCAGAGTGTGCCGTGGGATTCCTCGCCACTGTGGCTTCACCCACTACACTTTGCATTGTTTGATATGTAGCCTCTATGAATTTCTAAAGATATGTTTCTGCCTTTGAACTTACATTTTTTGGCTTTTCCAGCAGGTAAGTGAAAACATCAGCCACACTCTCACACCTGCCCAAAGCAGCTCCCAAGTGCTGCTGGCTCTGCATGCAGCTGTGGCAGCGAGGCACATGCAGAACAGAGCAGAGGAGGGCAGCACATTGCCAGGGTGCTGAAATGTCCTCGTCCCTTCTTGTATATGTCAGAGACAAAATCTAGGTGGCCGTGCTGCATCTGGGAAGGAGGGCTCATGGTATGTGTGGTGCCAGCTGCTATGGTGAAGGGAAGAAAAGCACAGAGATGCCCTTCCTGTGTCCCTCCCTGCCACCAAGAGCCCAGGAGCAGCAAGTTCAGATCTTCAAGGGTCTTCTGCCGGCCTTACCACCTCCTGTGTTAGGCACAATAGGACACAGGATGCTCCCTTTTTCTTGTGAGGGTCCTCGAGACAGCGCTGCAATAGCAAAACAGCCAGTGCTGGAGCTGCAGAGCCAACCTGGTCTGTCCAAAAGGATGCAAAGCATTACTCCTGTGGTTTTCTTGACAGATGTGTCTAGAGTGACCAAACAGATAAATAATATAGCTGTTCTCTGCACACCCCCTATATATCAATGAGATTGACTTCCCATCTATCTACTCTGAAGGGAAAATATCAATACCTGCTCTTTAAAGATAGAGAGATTTAATAAAAGGAC